>NW_027411866.1:34561442-35761442 GCF_047663935.1 Musca autumnalis | reverse complement strand
ATATTCCGATGCTGTAGAGCGATGCAATTTCATAATTTTGCGACAGCTTACTTCTTATCACTCCCCTTGCATTCACTATCCTATATTTTCCCTTAGCTTCACGAAACATCTGATCATCAATCGTTTGTTTTGCCGGTCACATAACTACGAAAATACGAATAATGTCCCTAATCGGCATTCGGTCATTTTTTTCTTCTCATTCAGGTGTATCTACTCGTCGTACTATTGGATGGCTATGCGCCTGTCTGTAGCATAATTTTGTTTTTGTTTTCTTATTTTACAAATTTCTGTTAATTTCTGTTTAAAGGCCAACAAAAAATTTTGTTTGTTGTTGTTATCCTTTTTGGTTTATTAAACATATCATCGTCGTCATCAACGACATCATCGTAATTATCATTGTTGGTACGCCTAGAAAGCAGGTTGGCAGGTTTGTTGTTTTTCCTTTTTCATGTATCATTCTTACATGTTTTGTTGCCGCCGCTTACCATCTCGTCTGCATGGCAAACGTTTTGAAATGATTTTACTACTATCCATCCATACAGCCAAGTTTACGCTACGCGACAAGTGTGACGACAGACAGGCCGTGTGTTTGTTGTGTATTGCGCAGTTGTACAAAGAAGAAATACCCATACAACGAATGAAAAACTGCCAAAAACCTCCTTTTCGTAGTTTTGCCTTCTATCATATCCTTGCCGCAAATATAGAGTTAGTTGAAAAGCACATGGTTTTTCACTTTGGTGGCGGCGTTAGTAACAAATTTTTGGTTTAAAAACGAAATTACTTGGGTGTTTTGAAGTGAAATTTTAAAGAAGGTGATTTTGAAATACATTTGTGAAATAATTACTAAAAAATATTAAATATAAAAGTGATGAAAAGTTAATGTTTCATGTGTGTAGTTTTATATCATCCGTTTCCGGTCGCTCTCCATCGCTTTTCGCCCCATAGTGAATTTGAACCACAGCATGTGTTGGAATTTTGTTGAACTTTTTTCTTTTTCCTTGTAATGAAAAATAATTAACAAACACATGTGTAAGGTTTCATCGAAGCCGCCAAGGATATCTAAATATCCCTTGGGAGGAGACCACATTTAATTGCTGTCCATACATATTAATTAACCTCAATAATAGATGGCACTTTTATGGCCATTCTTCGCCATAGACCGACCCTTTAATTGGTTGGTACCCTTTTTATGAGATGCTGATGAAATTGATTTGTCTGATTGCTGTGAAGTCAACTGTGGTCATGTCTACGTGCTGGCACTTTGCAATTGCTTTCATCATATTAATTAAATATAACCATTATGTCCATCCTCCAGAATTCCATGCTCTGGAGGAAGGACAACAACATAATGTAGCACGCACCACGCTGTTTCTAATGTGTCACATAACCTAAAAACTAAACAGCATGTGTATGAAATACAAAAAAAAACTTATCTAATTATAGCCGGGAGAAAGGTTCACGACTCTCGTCCTTACACTCCAAGAAAACTATTTATGGAATAGTCGTCATACGGAATATTTAATACCATTCATAGCGGAACGATGTGTAATCTTGAAAGTTATGTCTAAAAATAATACGGTGCCATAGCTAGGCCATCGAAATTACAAACATAAAAAAGGTCCCGTATCATTGACCTTAATATAAAATCAGGTTGTACTCTTTTATAGGAGAGAATTTTTATTTTGTCCCCAGCTAAATGACCAAGCCAATTAACCAACCTTTTGATGGCTATCCATTGTATCATCAGTAGGTAGAAAAAATGCCAGAACATGAAATTGCTACCATCTATATGTTGTAACCTTTACAGCTGTCATCGTTCAACTTAGACATGAACATTGCTTTACCAGCCTCTGAAAATTTCTTTCTAGAGGAACGATGTGTAACCTTCAAAGTTTTGTGTAAAAGTAATACAATGCCTTGCCTAGGCCATCGAAGTTACAAGCCGCCTTTTGGGTGACACCGTCTTTCGGAGATAAGAAATAAGGTCCCGTTTCATTGGCCTTAATATAAAACAGGCTGCAATCTTTTCATTGGTTAAATCCTTTTTCTCCAGTTAAAGCACCAATGACGTAGGGGATGGAAGATACCAAGCAACGGTCCTGACCGGTTTTAACATAGCAAAGTCCAGAATTTATCTTGGTCTCTCTTTCATCGCAAGTGGACACGGACCTCCCCGTGGTGTCACCTGGGGAACTGCCTTTAACACCCGTTAAAGGTAGTAAGCTAACATGTGCCGCGCGTTTACCCATAAGAACGTTAAAAACTTGGGTTTGGGCGTCGGGTTAGTAACCCTCCCCTAGAAAAAACAGCCTACTATGAAAAAACGAAAGAAAAGAAAAACAAACCCCTCTAAAGTTGACGAACCCCGCAAACGTTTCAAGGACCATGATCTGCTAATCTGCACCTGGAATGTTCGCACTCTTGAAGGTGCAGTCTTCGCATTGGCAGACGTACATGAAAAGTACAAGGCCGATATTACTGCCATACAGGAAATACGATGGATTGGGAAAGGCATCACAACAACACCTAAAGGTGACGCACTGTATTATAGCTGCCATGACGTAAAGCTTGAGTTTGGTTGTGGATTCGTAGTTAGTCGGAGACTAAAACATCTGGTATCCAGCTTCACCCCAGTGAATGAAAGACTTGCTGCAATTCGAATAAAAGCTAAATTCTTCAACATCAGCTTTATTTGCGCTCATGCTCCCACTGAAGAAAAGGACGAACAGACCAAAGATATATTTTACGAGCGCTTAGAAGAAACATATGACCGTTGCCCTGCCCATGACATTAAAATCATTCTAGGCGATTTTAATGCCAATATTGGAAAGGAGAATATCTTTGGCCCAACAGTCGGGAAATTCAGTCTCCACAGTGTAACATCTGACAATGGTATGAGGCTGATAGACTTTGCAGCTGCAAAAAAAATGGTAGTTAGCAGTACCAGATTTAATCATCTCGATATTCATAAGGGCACCTGGCTCTCTCCAGATCAGAAAACAAGAAACCAAATTGATCATGTTGTGATAGATGGAAGACATTCATCGAGCGTGTTGGACGTACGATCGTTCCGAGGCGCAAACATTGATTCGGACCACTACCTTGTTGCAGCAAAGATACGGACCAGCTTAAACGTAGCAAACAAAGTACGAACAGACACAACACGAAAGTTAGACATCGGTAAGCTGCAATCACAACAGATAGCCACAGCATATTCCACTCAACTAGCCCAATTGCTTAATCAAAGCACTCCTCATCCCGATAACATATCAGCGCAATGGCTAAGCATTGCCCACTCCATGCAAACAGCCGCAAAGTCCATACTTGGATACCAGAGACCTCCACCAAGGAACCCATGGTATGATCAGGAGTGTTGTGCTGCCACCGAAGAGAAAAATGCGACATATAGGGCTACTTTACAATCCGTAGCAACGCGTAGCGCAACAGAGAGACACAGGGAGAAAAGGAGAGAGGAGAAACGTCTTTTCCGCAGGAAAAAGAGAGAGATGGAAAAGCGGGAGTGTGAAAAAATCGAGATGTACAGGAGCCAGAATGAAGTCCGAAAATTCTACCAAAGAGTCAAGCATCAAACTGATGGCTTTGGTACAGGCACATCCTCCTGTAGAGACCAGTAACTGATACAGATAGTGTACTCAGGATATGGAAAGAACATTTTTCAAAACTGTTGGTATCCAATAGCAGCGAAGACGACGAAGATACCACAGTCCCAATCCCAGAAGATGGTATTGAATGTATACCGCCCAGCCAAGATGAGGTAAAGACAGCAATAAATCGGCTGAAGAATAATAAGGCAGCAGGGGCCGATGGCTTACCAGCCGAGCTGTTCAAAACCGGAGGCGACACGCTGATAAGGTGTATTCATCAGCTAGTTAGCACCATCTGGCAGGAAGAACGAGTACCTGACGATTGGAACCTGAATATCCTGTGCCCCGTTTACAAGAAGGGAGATAAGACTGTATGCTCTAACTATAGGGGCATATGTCTACTCCCTATTGCCTACAAGATCGTGTCAGGGATATTGTGCGAACGACTAAAGCCTATGGTCAACGAGATAATTGTACCATACCAATGCGGCTTTAGACCTGGTAAGTCCACCAGTGACCAGATATTTACCCTGCGGCAAATCCTGGAGAAGACCCAAGAGATGCAGATTTCGAGATGCAGCCTTCGACAGCCCTCTGCGTTCAAAGGTATTCCAAGCCATGTCTGAATATGGTATCCCAGCAAAGCTCATCCGGTTTTGTAAAATGACTTTAACTGACTCAAGGTCCTCAGTTAAAATAGGAAAGACCCTCTCCGAAGAGTTTGGTACAAAAAGAGGTTTCAGACAAGGAGACAGCCTTTCGTGTGACCTCTTCAACATCCAGTTAAAATAGGAAAGACCCTCTCCGAAGAGTTTGGTACCAAAAGAGGTTTCAGACAAGGAGACAGCCTTTCGTGTGACCTCTTCAACATCCTGCTAGAAACGGTTATACGAGAGGTAAAGGTCAAAAGAAGTGGCACAATTTACACCAATAGTCACATGTTACTTGCTTATGCTGATGACATAGACATCATGGGCCGATCAGTAAAAGAAGTAACTGATACCTTTATAAAGGTCGAAGGAGAATCTGCTAAAGTGGGTCTGGCTGTAAACGGTGAGAAGACAAATTTGATGGTGTCGACGCGCAATGCGTCCATAGAGCTCGGACCGACTGTGGAAGTTGGTTCCTATAATATTGAGGTAGTAAAAGACTTTGTCTACCTCGGCACCTCCGTAAACACAACAAACGACATCAGTTGTGAAATAAAAGAAGAATTGTATTGGCTAACAGATAATACTTTGATTTAAGTAAGCAGTTTAAAAACAAAGCCACATCTCGTCAAACAAAAATAACGCTCTACAAAACCCTGATACTACCCGTGCTGATGTATGGCTCCGAAGCCTGGGATGTATGGCTCCGAAGCCTCTACCGTTATCCCTTTTCTCAACCGTCCTGGATTTATTATAAACTACAAATGCCTACATGCAACCTTTAGACTTACCACCCTTCAGTCTAGACACAGACTTTTTGGCTTATCTTCGCAGAAGGTTGTAAGAGACTGGATTGTATGCTCATCTGTAATACGCCGTCTTTTGGTCGTAAACATTTAACAGAGATATAATTAGCCTTCTTCTGAAAGTTAATTCCCAGAGAATTTTCTCACTCTGTCCTTAAATTTGAAATAACGGAGATACATAACTGACGGAGAATTTACGTTCAGAATAACGCTGAACAAGTGTTCGACTGTCCCTATTTCTTACCGGCTCCTCATTGTCCATTTTACTATTGTTTATTACACCTGTAGCCTTTTTTGATTGCAAAGATTTCCGCACGGAAGACACTGCAATTGTCGTTCAACTTATATGAGAGCCTCTTGTTAAGGATATCGCTTTAGAGCATAGCCGACCAAAAAGAGGGCACACAATATTCTCAATATTTGCAACTTTTGACAGTGTGTTAGTAACGTTGTATGCACGCATGCTGCAAAACAAAAACAAATCAAAACATTGTGTGCTTTTTCGTTGCGTTCGGGTTGTGTGTGTGTGTGAATTGCCGAAAAACTTCGTAACTTTAACAATATCAAAGCACGACATTGCTTTAGAGCTGCGATGCATACTTTATGGGGGTGCTATTGTGTGAGTGCATGTATTTTCAATTAGTTGAGTTGTATGTGTGTGGAGAGAGAGAGAGAGGGAGAAACGTTTACTGAGAGCACGCTTTAGAGGTAAAGCGTTGTCGATTCAGGCTTCTCTTTCGGGTCGAAATTTTTAGATTATGAGAAGTCTCTTCTTTTCCCTTCTTGGATGTTCGTCGTAAATTTTTTTAAAGTTTTGTTTTTAGTTCTCTAAATTGGTTTAGTTCTCATTGTTCCGTAAATGCTCCAACCAAACTTCAAATACCTACACATATTTAAATTGTATCGTAAGTAGGGTGGAAACGAGGAAGAGTGCACTCGATGTCAGCAACACTTATTCCCAACTACATGTTCACAGCTGTACATGGTTTCGAAACTCAGCATTTATCTTACGCTGTGTACTGGTTGAGGGCTTAGTTGTCCCACTTTCCAGCCTAGAACCGTCGGTAAGGATTTCTATGCCATCTAGAGGTAGGATGTTGTGGGTCCAGGCCTCTGTGTCGGGTCGAAATCTTTAAGTTTCCTTCTGGAATGTTCGTGGCTAATTTTTTTGTTTCTTGTGCTCTATTTTGTTCCGGAAATACTCCCTCGCCATATTTGTTATAAACTCTACACCAAACTTTAAATAGTAGGGTGTACATGGGAAAATGTGCCGTAGTTGCCAACAACATTAATTGCCAACTACACGTTCACAGCTGTCATCCTTTACCTTGGGCACAAACCTTGGTGTTACCAACCTCTGAAGTTATCTTACGCGCCGCACTTAGATGAAATACGATGATGTTCCTAATATACATATGTACGTGGACCTTAATACAGGAGAGTTAGAGGATAAACAGTTCCGATGAAATCGCCCCACCTTGTGGAACTGTTCCTGAATTCCACATACGATTGGCGTCCACGAAATTACCACCTCAAGGTAACGACTGAGGTGGGAATTTCGTTAATAAGAAGTTGCCTTTTCGCTATGTGAGGATATTTCCTCTTGACCTTCATACAAACTTAAGGTTCGGTCTTATCAGCTGAAATTTATTTCACTTCTCTGATAGAATTCGGATCTTTATTTACGTACCGATTGCAGTAAGTAAATGCCCTTCGGCACGCTTTGTTGTCCATTTCATTTTTGGCTGTAGCATTTTTGAATAGAGTTCTGGAACGAACTATTCCGGACAAGGAACTATTGGAACTATATCCAGCTCTTGCGTTTATATAGTTTTTTTAGTTCATATAGTTCCTTCCGTTTTTCTCGTTCCTTCAATTTTACTCCTACGTCGATCTTTCGTTGTTGCTGTTTGTTCGCTGCAAATTATTTATTTTTATGTCCACCACCAAACAATGAAAACATTTCGGTCTCGGAACTCGGAATGAAAAAAAAACTAAAAGAGCGACGAAAGAGAAAGATTCGTTGAACTATTTCGGTCTCGGAACTATTTGGAATGAAAAGAACGATGAAAGAGAAAAATTCGTTGAACTATATCGATGTCGGAACATGGAACTACTTTAAGGAACTAGTTCCTTTTGGGAAAAGGAACTAGAAAAATCGATCCGTTCCGAGAACTAGATTGCCCAACTCTATTTTTGAAGGTCTGCAGTATTAGCGAAACATCCGACTTATTGATGGCCACTGCGGCCGGTTCTATGCACCGTTCCCCACGGAGGTAACGACTGAGGGAACCTATTTTTCCTTTTTAATATCCTTCTTAAGACATTTTCCCGAGGAAAGGGTACTTCTTAAGACTGTTTCGAAAGGAAAGGGTGCTTCTCAAGACCCTTACGAGAGAAAATGGTGCTTCTTAAGACCCTTACGAGAGGAAAGGGTGCTTCTTAAGACCCTTACGACAGGAATCGGTGCTTCTTAAGACCCATACGAGAGGAAAGGGTGCTTCTTAAGACCCTTATGAGAGGAAAGGGTCCTTCTTAAGAGCCTTACGAGTGGAAAGGGTGCTTCTTAAGACCCTTACAAGAGGAAAGGGTGCTTCTTAAGACCCTTACGAGAGGAAAGGGTGCTTCTTAAGCCCCTTTGGGGAGGAAATGGTGCTTCATAAGACCCTTTCGGGAGGAAAAGGTGCTTCTTAAGACCCTTTCGGGAGGAAAGGGTGCTTCTTAAGACCCTTTCGGGTGGAAATAGCGCTTCTTAAGACCCTTTCGGGAGGAAAGGGTGCTTCTTAAGACCCTTTCGGGAGGAAAGGGTTCTTCTTAAGACCCTTTCGGGAAGAAAGGGTGCTTCTTAAGACCCTTTCGGGAGGAAAGGGTGCTTCTTAAGACCCTTTCGGGAGGAAAGGGTGCTTCTTAAGACCCTTTCGGGAGGAAAGGGTGCTTCTTAAGACCCCTACGAAACGAAACGGTGCTTCTTAAGACCCTTACGAGAGCAAAGGGTGCTTCTTAAGACCTTTACGAGAGGAAATGGTACTTCCTAAGACCCTTACGAGAGGAAAGGGTGCTTCTTAAGACCCTTACGAGAGGAAAGGGTGCTTTTTAAGACGCTAACGAGAGGAAAGGGTGCTTCTTAAGACGCTTACGAGAGGAAAGGAAGCTCTTAAGACACTTACGAGAGGAAAGGGTGCTTCTTAAGACCCTTACGAGAGGAAAGGGTGCTTCTTAAGACCCTTGCGAGAGGAAAGGGTGCATCTTAAGACCCTTATGAGAGGAAAGGGTGCTTCTTAAAACCCTTACGAAAGGAAAAGGTATTTCTTAAGATGCTTACGAGAGGAAAGGGTGCTTCTTAAGAACCTTACGAGAGGAAAAGGTGCTTTTTAAGACCCTTTCGGGAGGAACGGGTGTTTCTTAACACGTTCGCGGACGTGAATGCTATAGCATTCATTTGCAAAGTCAATTTTTTGTCATTTTCTTCTATACAATCGTACGTTTTTGCGATTAAAGTACATAGTACTACTAATTTTATCAATATCCATAATATAATAAATAAAAAATTGTAATAGGACTAATAATTATTTAATAAATACAAAAAAAACTAACTTCTGAAAAAATTGGGTGTCCGCGAACGTGTTAAGACCCTTTCGGGAGGAAGGGTGCTTCTTCAGACCCTTTTGGGAGGAAAGGGTGCTTCTTAAGACCCTTTCGGGAGGAACGGGTGCTTCTTAAGACCCTTTCGGGAGGAAAGGGTGCTTCTTAAGACCCTTTCGGGAGGAAAGGGTGCTTCTTAAGACCCTTTCGGGAGGAAAGGGTGCTTCTTAAGACCCTTTCGGGAGGAAATGGTGCTTCTTAAGGCCCTTTCGCGAGGAAAGGGTGCTTCTTAAGACCCTTTCGGGAGGAGAGGGTGCTTCTTAAGACCCTTTCGGGAGGAAAGGGTGCTTCTTAAGACCCTTTCGGAAGGAAAGGGTGCTTCTCAAGACCCATTCGGGAGGAAAGGGTGCTTCTTAAGACCCTTTCGGGAGGAAAGGGTGCTTCTTAAGACCCTTTCGAGAGGAAAGGGTGCTTCTTAAGACCCTTACGAGACGAAAGACCGTTACGAGAGGAAAGGCTGCTTCTTAAGACCCTTACGGGAAGAAAGAATGCTTCTTTAAAACCTTACGAGAGGAAAGGGTGCTTCTTAAGACCGTTACGAGAGGAAAGGGTGCTTCTTAAGACCCTTTCGAGAGGAAAGGGTGCTTCTTAAGACCCTTTCTGGAGGAAAGGGTGCTTCTTAAGACGCTTTCGAGAGGAAAGGTTGCTTCTTAAGACCCTTTCGGGAGGAAAGGGTGCTTCTTAAGACCCTTTCGGGAGGAAAGGGTTCTTCTTAAGACTCTTTCGGCAGGAAAGGTTGCTTCTTAAGACCCTTTCGGGATGAAAGGGTGCTTCTTAACACCCTTTCGGGAGGAAAGGGTGCTTCTTAAGACCCTTTCGGGAGGAAAGGTTGCTTCTTAAGACCCTTTCGGGAGGAAAGGGTGCTTCTCAAGACCCATTCGGGAGGAAAGGGTGCTTCTTAAGACCCTTTCGGGAGGAATGGGTGCATCTTAAGACCCTTTCGGGAGGAAAGGGTGCTTCTTAAGACCTTTATAGTTGGAAGGGTTGTTTTTAAGAATATTTCCAGAGGAAAGGGTGCTTCTTAAGACCCTTTATAGTTGGAAGGGTTGTTTTTAAGAATATTTCCAGAGGAAAGGGTGCTTCTTTAGACCCTTTATAGTTGAAAGGGTTGTTTTTAAGAATATTTCCAGAGGAAAGGGTGCTTCTTAAGACCCTTTATAGTTGGAAGGGTTGTTTTTAAGAATATTTCCAGAGGAAAGGGTGCTTCTTAAGACCCTTTGCAGGGGAAAATAGGCTTCTTTATACCCTTTCCCTTTCTAGAGGAAAGGCTGCTTTTTAAGACCCTGTCCAGAGGAAAGTGTGCTTCTTAAGACCCTGTCCAGAGGAAAGTCTACTTTTTAAGACCCTGTACAGAGGAAAGAGTGCTTCTCAAGACCCTTTCCAGAGGAAATGGTGCTTCTCATGACCCTTTCGAGAAGAAATGGTGCCTCTTAAGACCCTTTCGAGAGGAGGTTCGTAACCTCACTCTTATGTTCTACTTATCACATTTCTTCTTTCCCAACCTAACCCAATTTTATAAGTAAGGGAGGTAATAAATCAATTTTCATTTGTTGACCCATGTGGGAAGACATGTGTTGTAAATCTTTCCCTGCCATCTCTGACTTGAAACAAAGGATTTCAATGAAACAAAAGCGGAATTCTCCAACTTTGATTGACAAAATAAAGTCAGCAATACATGCTGCGCTCATCATATAAGGCTTGAGTTTATTTATAAAACTTAAAACCTGAATTCCGCTAATTTCGATACTGTTTTTTTTTTTGTTTTTTTTTTGTTATTGTGTATGTTTTTGTATCGCTTATTAAGGAGCGTTTCAAGAACACAGCAAAACATTGTGTTATCCATAACTTTTGTTGTTAAGTTGTTTACTTTTTGTTTAAATCGATGCGTTGTTGTCATTATTTTGCAACAACAAAGAACCCAAAAAAAGTTAAATCAAATAGAACAAAAAATCATTTAAATTCAGATGATGATATGAAAAGGTTAATCACAATAAGTGGTGATAATTGTCAACTGCATTTTTTTTTTTGGTTTCTAGTCGATTTGTATTGAAATAATTGCAACTTATAGAGGTTTGATGTCTTAATTATGGGGAAGTTAGGTTATGTTAGAGGGTTTCTAAAAAGCTTGGCTAATTGTTACCGTAGGCGCAAAACTTTACAGAAATGTCATCAAAAAAATTCGCCGATTCTTTAAAACAATTTCCTATTTGGGTCCTAAAGAAATATTCCAAAAAAACTTGTTTGTTAATAGTTCTTCTGCAGGTTGTGTCTGTTGTTTCGACTTCATTAACCTTATTGTCTACTCTTATATATTTCCAGCTAAATGGAGGCATCTGATGGATCGCCCCCACCATCATTGTGCATGGTACGAGCCGCTGAATTATTTCCCAAACCACAAATGGAGAAAGAAGATACAGAATTAAAAGTCCCATTTCAGGAGCGTAAGTTAGCCACAAAATATTTTCATTTTCTCTTAAAAATAACAAATTTACTCTGTCTCTCTCTCCTTAGTTGCTGGCGAGTCTGTCAAGTATTTGGGACGCACCGATGATGGCATTTTGGCCTTGTCCAATTATCGCCTTTATTTACAGAAACCCTCAACCAATGTTGAGACGTCCATACCATTGGGCCTCATTGAATCGGCCCAAAGTCGTGATTTATTTCACTTGATTGTCTATTGCAAGGATGCCAGCACGGTCAAGTGTTCATTTGAAACTGCCGAACAGTGTACAGAATGGCAAAGACGCATACAGATGTCGGTTGGTGTACCCGAGACATTGGAATCTATATTCGCTTTTCCATTCTGTTCATGGGCATGTGATACCTTAAATGGTGGTGGTGGAGGTGGAGGGGGCGGAGGCGGCATTGGCGGTGGAGGAGGTAGTCAAACATTTAACAGCGCCCTCAACTCAAATGCCGAAAATGTTTACAACCCCTACTTGGCCCTGGACTATAATGAAAGACTACAAAAATGCAGTTATCGTTATGAAGATGATTTTATGCGTGAGGTGGAACGTTTGGGTTTTGATTTAAATGGACCCTGGCGCATCTCCAGGGCCAATGAAGAATTTAAGCTATGTCCCTCATATCCACCCAAACTTTTGGTACCCTGTTGCATTTCCGATGAAACATTAAATAATGTGGCCAATTTTCGGGGGTCGCGAAGATTGCCAGCTGTGGTGTGGCGTCATCGTAAGTCGGGAGCTGTAATTGCAAGATGTAGCCAACCAGAAGTGGGTTGGCTTGGTTGGCGCAATACCAAAGATGAACAGCTGCTAAAGGCATTGGCTGATGCCTGTGCCTTTGACAGGGGTGAGCAGATGCGTCAATTTGCCAATAATTCACAATCAGCACAAAGTATACAAATACCCTCGGGTGATAGTTCACCATCCAGTCCGGATGGTAGTCATGAAGAGGTGGCCCTGGATGAAGTGAGGGTAAGTTAATCACAGAAAAAAACAAAAATATTCCAATTATAACCTCCTCTACCTTTAGAAAATTCTCATAGTTGATGCCCGCAGCTATACCTCGGCTGTTACGAATCGTGCCCGTGGCGGTGGCTGCGAATGTATTGAATATTATCCTTGTGCGGAAATTGAATTTATGAATTTGGGCAATATCCATGTTATACGCAAGAGTTTTCATGCTTTAAGGCAGTTGTGCGCATCACCACCAGATGTGCCAAAGTAAGGCAACAGATTTTGGAAATTATAGGTTATGTCTCAACCGTTTCCATTATTTTTCTTTCCAGTTGGTTGGGTCTTTTGGAAAAAACCATGTGGCTGCAACATTTATCCGGCTTATTGGCTGCTTCCATGACTGTTTGTCATGCCATTGAGAAAAAGGGTAGACCGGTATTGGTCCACTGTTCAGATGGCTGGGATCGTACACCACAAATTGTGGCCACGGCGCAACTGTGTTTGGATCCCTACTATAGGACAATAGAGGTAAGATATCAAACCTAAAAAGAGAAACCAAACTGGAAGCGCAAAAATTGTCTAACCTAAAAAATTGGATTAAAAAAATACCTAACCTCAAATTTTGTTTTAAGGCCTAAAATTGTGTTAATCGGCTTATAGGTTAGTTTTCTGCAAAGTATACAGTAAAATCCCAATAACTCGTAATCCAAGGGACCGGTAATTTTTTAATTAAATTAATCCACGCTTTGAAAAATTTAAATATATAAAAAAATTTAAATATATAAAAAAATTAAATATATCCCCGTTTTGAAAAAAAAAATAATATATACAAATATCATATTGCCATTATTCGTTCAAAAATTACGAGGAATTACGAGGAAGTGAATTTTGAAGATGTGAAGATGTTGGAATAATCAATTTATGCTAAATTTTCAAATAAATCCACGTTTTGAAAAAATATTTTTGAATATATCCACGTTTTCAAAAATATTTTTAAATAAATCCACGTTTAGAAAAATATTTATAAATAAATCCACGTTTTTAAAAAATATTTTTAAATAATTCCACGTTTTCAAAAAATATTTTTAAATAAATTTAGGTTTCGAAAAAATATTTTTAAATGAATCTACTTTTTGAAAAAATATTTTCGAATAAACCCACGGTTTGAAAAAATAGTTTTAAATAAATCACCTTTTGAAAAAATATTTAAAAAAAAAATCCACGTTTTGAAAAAATATTTAATATATCCATTTAAAACAATATTTCCAAAAAAAAACATGTTTTGAAAAAATATTTTCAAAAAAAAGCATGTTTTGAAAAAATATTTTTAAAAAAATCCACGTTTTGAAAAAATATTTAATATATCCATTTAAAACAATATTTAAAAAAAACACGTTTTGAAAAAATATTTTAAATAAATCCACGTTTTGAAAAAATATTTAATATATCCATTTAAAACAATATTTAAAAAAAAACACGTTTTGAAAAAAATATTTTAAATAAATTGTTGTACGTTTCACGGCACTCACTAGAATGGCGTCTTTTATTTCTTCATCATGCTTCGTTCTTTTGTATGTATCGTTTACAATTCAGTGTTGTATTTTCAATTGTATTGATAATCGGTAATCGTAATATAACAATAGGTTTGTTCGTGAATAAAATATGAGCTTAAAGCTAGTTCTACTACAGCTCGGCTAACCTGACGGAAATGACCGCCCCGGTCACCGAGTGGGTAAACTACTGGTGTTAGTGTTTGATGTACTTATTCTTATGTTAATGCTATACATAAATACTACTTATACTAGTCTGTATACAAATAAGGGGAGAGCAGCCCTAGGCCTCCCCATCTGGGTTATCCATTCTCCAGCGCCTTATATTACAGGCTTCTATTATTCCCTCATATGGGATTTGCGTTATTTGACAGTTCTCGATATCGCCAACTACATACCGATCGTTCGGTAGGACTTTTCGTATGACATATGGCCCTTTAAATTTTGGAAGTAATTTCTTGTTGACTCCCACTGTTGTATCAACATTTTTAATAACCACAAACTCACCTACGCTGAACGAGTTAACCTTACATCCTTTAGCTTTAGCTCTTTGCTCATTATACTCTTGTGACCTCACGATCGAAGCCTCTGCTTTGGCCCTTATCTGTTCAATATCCCCCCCGGGGTCCAAAAAGTTTTCCTCCAAGTATTCTGTTAATTTATCTACCATTTCACCTCTTTGGCTAACACCAAATAAGACTTTACTTGGTGTATTTCCTATCGACCTATTCACTGTGTTGTTAAACGCGAACTCTATTTTGCTTAACTGCTTAACCCAATCGGCGTGCGCTACCGGTTCGCAAAGTTTAGCTAACATTCCTATTAGAGTTCTGTTTATACGTTCAACCTGTCCATTTGCCTGTGGCGAATGAACTGCAACTTTAACATGACTTATATTCTTTTCAGTTAAAAAGTCGGCAAACTCTTTCGAGGTAAAGCAACTTCCCCTGTCTGTTATGCACCTAACAGGTCGGCTATAGTAGTCAAAATATTTCAACAACGCCGCCTTAACTTCCTTAGTGCTCGTTGTGAGAACTGGGTACAACCTGACAAATTTTGTAAAAGCATCAATGACCACTAAAATGTGCTTCCTTTTCGACTGCAGTGATGGTAATGGACCCAAATGATCCAAATGAATTGTATGAAAAGGTTTCGGATCCTTAGGTATATTGTGTAATGTTCTCGCGTTGGGTCTATGAGGAGCAGAATACATAATGCATTTCAAACAGCTCTTGCGGAATTTGTCTATTTTATCTTTCATTTCTGGAAACCAGTAATGATTCCTCATTTCTAAGTAACACTTGTCGACGCCTAAATGCCCTATCTTCTCATGAATGTTCCTTATAATCTCTGTTTCCATTTCCCGTGGCACATAAAATCTCAAACCATCCTTTAATTTTCTGTATATTACCCCGTTCTCCATCTCATAACCATCAACAGGTTTTTCTTCTAATTTTAATTTCAGATCACCTATTATTTTATCCCGTGATTGTGCAGCACACAGTTGAAAATCTATATCCTCAGTCTCGATAGTCGCAACAACGTTATTACCCTCTTGTCCCAATCTAGACAATGCATCCACGTGTCCCATTTTCTTTCCAGGCCTATGAACAATAATATAGTTGTAATTTTCCAATTCTAGTGCCCACCTTGCTATACGACTGTTAATGTTTCTCTTCGATAGTGTTAATGTAAGCGAGTTGCAATCGGTAACGATTTTAAATTGTATACCTTCTAGATAAACCCTAAATCTTCTCAAGGAATAAATAATCGCTAAAGTTTCAAGCTCAAAACTATGGTACCTAGTTTCAGGATCAGTAGTTCTTTTTGAAAAATAGGCAACCGGATGAAATACATTGTCTTCCTGCTTCTGCACTAAAACTGACCCAAAACCCACCGCACTTGCATCACAATGTAGTTCAGTTTCTCTTCGAGGATTATAAATTGCCAATACTGGGCTTGACATTAATTTTCCTTTAAGTATCTCAAAAGCTTGCTTACATTTATCAGAAAACTTGTATTTCACACCTTCTTTAGTTGAATCATACAGGGGTTTAGCAATCAAAGAAAACCCTTTCACAAATCGTCTGAAGTACGAGCACAAACCCAAAAATGATTGCATTTCTCTTACGGTTTTCGGCTCGGGGTAGTCTCTTATTGACTCCACGTGTCCTGATGAAGGCGCAATGCCGCTCTTTGACACCTTATACCCCAAATATTCTATTTCTTCGTACGCAAACTTACACTTCTCCAGCTTAATTTTCAACCCATATGAAGCTAAGCGATCCAAAATTTTCCCCAATATTACTATATGTTCCTCCACTGTCTTCGATGCGATAACAATATCGTCCATATATATTACAATTTCATTCCTTTCTAAAAAATCCTGAAAAATCCCCGCAATAAACCTTTGAAAAATAGCTGGTCCATTTTTTAGACCAAATGGTAATCTTAAAAATTCATATTGTCCATTGGGGACCACAAATGAAGTATATTTAATAGAATCCTCCTCTAGCTTCACCTGGTAAAATCCGGATTTGAGATCCATTATTGTGAACCAGGATTTCCCCTCTAAATATTCCAAACAGTCCTCTATTAATGGTATAGGGTAATTGTCCCTTACAATAATTTTATTTAGTGACCGATAATCTATACACATTCTTGTTTCTCCGCTTTTCTTTTTAGTTAATACAATTGGAGATGCATAAGGAGAATTACTATGGCGAATGATACCTTTTTTCAACAAGTCCGTAATGATCTTATTTACTTCTTCCTTTTCCGCAAACGACAATCTTCTTGGCGAAGAATAGGTTGTGCTCCCCGAGTTTACCAATATGGATGCTCTAAAATCTGACTGTTCCGTATCTCCCTCGAAACTTTCAAAATAATTTTCACGAATCACCTTTTTTATCTTACGCACTTCTTGTAATTCCAGGTTAGGGTTAATATCCCATTTCTCCTCACTATTCTCAATCTCTATACTACATATTTGTTTTAAGTGGCTACTTTCTTCCTCGTTTTTCCTTTCAACCACCCGCGAATAAACATTACACAAGGCGTTATTTATTTTCTCTTTTATTTGCGGCGGCCCTGAATTTAATTCAGTATTAGGGTCCGCACATAAAAATACGTTTACAAAATTATTGCCGGATTTATTTAGAAATTCATTGGGATCCGGGTTCCCATCCTTCACACTTAAAACAATTGAAAATAATGTTAAAAAGTCTCTACCGAGAATTAAAGAACAAGGGGCATTGTTAACTAAAATGTTCAAATCCAATTTTTTAATTTTTCCATTAAATTCAATAAAAACAGCTATCTTTCCACACGTCTTTAACCGTCCACCGTCCACACCTATAAACTCCGAAAACTTCTCCTCTTCAATATGTATTTTATGGCTCAACGACCGAATCACTGCTTTATTTATAAAACTAGTTGGGCTGCCAGTATCAATTAAAGAATGAATGGAAATAGAGTTAGACCCAGATGCAGGATAACCTAAGACTACTCTTACCTTCGTGTTCCAATTTAGCTCTTCCTCCGGCATGGCTGCAACCACTTTAAGGGGACAGTGAATTCGTAAGTGACCCATTTTTCCACATTTAAAACAACCCCCCTGTTGTTTCCTTTCTTTTGGGCAACTGGTCGCGTAATGCCCGTAAGCCTGGCAATTGAAGCATCTTACGTTTTCAAGAGTTGAAGATGTTGCACCACCTTTAGCATATCGCTGTGTTCTCTCTTCCAGCAACTTTTCATACTTGCCAATTTTGCTCTTAAAGTCGGCCATTGTGGTTGTATTAAAAAACACTGTTGATGCCAAAGTCTTGTCCTGTAAACCTTCCACAATGTACTCGACCAGTTCACTTTGATTGATGATTGGAGCCTCTTCTGCAATCTCTTGCATCACTAAAGCATAGTGGTGTAAGGTTTCTTTTCCTTTATACCATTTTCTGTTCTCCAATTTTCTTAAAATGTCCTTCACACCAATGTCTTTCTTAAATTCTGCGCATAACTCCATTTTGAATTGTGGCCAGTTGTTTGCCATCGATGTTCGCATGAATAGACATGCACTTCCCGCCATCATACGACGTGCATAGAGAAACTGCTCTGCCGGCGTGCAGCCCACAATGTTCGTAACCTTTTCAAACTCTTTCACCCATTTATAAATGTTATATTCACCATCGCCTGTGAATTTTGGTAAAGAGCCCTCAACATCCGCAAAGCAAGCCAATGTTTTCGGTTTGACATTTCTCTGCCTTTCTAATTCATCTATTTGCTGTTGTAATTTCAAAATGTTCAATTTGGCTTGCATTTGTTTTGCAATTGAGGTTAAGTCATTCTCTGCTTCTTGCTCTGCACACGCCTGTGACGATGACTTCCTTGCGGGCAAAACTGCTGCGCCATCTTGTTTAGTTTGCGTCTGTGTTGAGCGTTCGCTTGGCTGTACCACTGCTGCTACTTCATCATGTGTTTGTGTGGAATGTTCGCTTGGCTGTACCACTGCTGCTGCGGGATCTTGTGTTTGAATGGAATGTTCGCTTGGCTGTACCACTGCTGCTGTGGCATCTTGTGTTTGAGTGGAATGTTCGCTTGGCTGTACCACTGCTGCTGTGGCATCTTGTGTTGAGGATTCACTTGGCTGTACCTCTGCATCTTCTTCAGCTAATGCAGTCATATTACTTGCCTGCGGTAAAGGTGCATTCGCTCCTATGACACCCTTCAATAAATTCCTTAGCTGGCAAAGAGTGGCCGTTAATGGAAAATCTATTCCCAACTCACGTAGTTGGGCCATCAATTTTTCTTTCTCCATCGTGTCGATTTCCAGCATCTGCTTGCACTTAAACTTTTTGTTGGTTTTCTTCTTTTTTATATGTTCTTCAGGTCTTCAGTTCTTCAGGTCTTCAGTTCTTCAGTTCTCCACTTTTACTTAACTTTTTCTCAAACAGTTTTCTTTTTCAAAGTAGTCTTCTCTAAAATTCTTCAGTTTTTCTTTTTCAATAAATTATATTCTTCAGAGCGGTTCGTGTCACACCTGAGCTGTTGTACGTTTCACGGCACTCACTAGAATGGCGTCTTTTATTTCTTCATCATGCTTCGTTCTTTTGTATGTATCGTTTACAATTCAGTGTTGTATTTTCAATTGTATTGATAATCGGTAATCGTAATATAACAATAGGTTTGTTCGTGAATAAAATATGAGCTTAAAGCTAGTTCTACTACAAAATCCACGTTTTGAAAAAAAACTTGTTTAATAGATACACGTTTTGAAAAAATGTTTTTAATTAAATGTGCGTTTTGAAAAAAATATTTTTAAAAATATCCACGTTTTTTAAAATTATTTTTAAAAATATCCACGTTTTTAAAAATTATTTTTAATTATATATCCAAGTTTTGAAAAAAATATTTTCAAATAAATACACGCTTTGAAAAAAATCAAATAAATCCGTGTTTGGAAAAAAATATTTTTTAATAAATCCACGTTTTGAAAAAATATTTTTAAATAGATGTTTTGAGAAAATGTTTTTAAATAAATCCACGTTTTGAAAAAATATTTTTAAATAAATCCAAATTTTGAAAAAAAAAATATTTTTAAATAAATCGACGTTTAAAAAAATGCAATCCCATGGCAGCGGGTTCTTTCGTACCGGATTGACCCGGAACAACACAAAACCAATGTTCCGGCCAGCGGCTGCCACCTCAGTGTGTACATGTTTGTATTTGTTTCGTTTTTCTGTATTGGGAGCAGCATATCCCGGAATGCCTGCTCCGAATTCTATTGGTCCAAGCCGGGACGGAGGAAAACCCAGGACCAATATATCTGTGCTCAGTTTGTCAAATCCGCATCTTCACCCACATCTAACCTTCGGTGAGATGCAATAGATGTCAGGAGTGGGTGCATCTAAGGGGTTGCTCTGGACTCGTCCACGTGGGGGACTACGACAGGGACTATGTTGCGGCATGCTGTGTGAACACAGTCCCCAGTGAGTCGTCGTCGGATTACGAGACTCCCTCGTCGTCTGATTACGAAACTCCCCCGCAGTCCCCTCGACAACAACCTCACACGCAGCCTTTAACACCAGCCGTTGTTGTCCCAATCCCCGAAAATGCAGCCTTTTTGCAATTGAATTGCAATGGACTCCGAGGTAAGATCGAGGAGATAGTACATTTTATAAGTCGGAAGAACATCAAGGTCGCGGCGGTGCAGGAAACCAAGCTGAACAACAACCACAGCTTAGAGCATTGTGATGGTTACAATGTTCTGAGGAAAGATCGCACCAGAAGTGGAGGTGGGGGATTGGCTTTCCTATTGCACCAGTCTGTCCAATACAGACCTATCTCGCTTGAGCCTGTCTCTAATGACCCGTACATGGAATGTATGGGGGTAGCAGTCAGGTGTGGAACTGCCGAGATAGAGCTGCTGAACGTATAAATCCGGCCGAGAAATAGCTGTATCTCAGATTACGTGCCTAACATTAGCCCGCTTTTGGAAGGTCATAATCGTCTGGTCCTGGAGGACTTTAATGCGCATCATGAGATGTGGCATTCGACCCTCGGAAACGACCAGAGAAGTACAGTGTCACAGTTCGCCTGACATAACCATCGTGTCACCTGGTCTGACAAATGACGTTACCTGGCAACCCGTCATTTCCCTTGGATCAGACCATCTCCCCATAATTGTCTCCATTAGCAGACCAGCCGACTTCATCACCTTTGAACGCCGCACGTTCGTCAATCATAAAAAAGCTGATTGGCCGAGTTTCAGAGAGTGTACCAATCACCGCTTCAGAGAATTGCCCAATCCTTCTGATGTTCGTTTAGCTGAAAGGACGTTCCGGGACATCATCACTGCTGCAGCCGCCCGCCATATCCCTGCTGGTCGAATACCCGAAGTAAGACCAAATTTCCCAGCAGAGGCGACGGGATTAGCAAATGAGCGTGATGAGCTTCGTTGTATCAACCCCAATGACCCCAGAGTCAGGGAGCTGACACTGTAAGTTAACAGGCTGGTCGGCGAGCATAAGCGAAACAAATGGTTAAATCATCTGAAGAGCTGCAACATTGGAGCCGGTATAGGTGAATTGTGGGCAACGGTTAAGTCACTCTCGAACCCTGGAAGAAGGGAAGATAGGACCTCAGTAACGTTTGGCGACGTTACGTTGACTGACCCGAAGAGGTGCGCTAGTTATTTCAATCGACAGTTTGTCGAGCATCCCGAGAGAGACAGGGCGAAGAGAAGAGTATTACGTCGCATCAGATCTCTTCCTGCCGAGGAGGAACCACAACAGTTTACAATGGATGATGTTGCCAATGACATCAGGAACGCTAAATCATCCAAAGCGTTGGGCCCTGATGGAATCTCCATGGTAATGCTGAAGCAGCTGGATGAGCAGGGAGTGGAGTATCTCATTAAAGTTCTCAACTTGTCGATAGCCACCCTCCTTGTTCCCGAAGTCTGGAAAATGGGCAGGGTGGTCCCACTACGGAAGCCAGGCAAGGATGCCAGCAAAAGTGAATCGTACAGACCGATTTCGCTTTTGTCGCCCGTAGCAAAGACACTTGAGGCCTTGCTCCTCCCCAGTATCAGGAATAGCTATCAAGTTGCCGATCATCAGCATGGATTCCGTAAGCAGCACAGCACGACAATAGCGCTGCACGCCATTACCACATATATCTGTAAAGGACTCAACCAGAGACGACCGAGCGATAGAACAGTGATGGTGGCGCTTGACTTATCAAAAACATTTGCTACAGGCAGGCACTCCACGCTGTTTTGAGGACATTGAGCAGACAACCCTCCGGTCAAGCTGGAAACGTTGGATAGTCAATTATATGTGTGGACGCCAGTCGTACGTGGAATTCAGGAACAAGAAGTCCAAACCCCGTAGAGTGAAACAGTGAGTTCCCCAAGGTGGGGTGATATCTCCGGAACTGTTTAACCTCTACCTCTCCTGTATTCCGCCCCCTCCAGACAGTATCGAGATTGTAACGTGTGCGGATGATTGCACGATCCTGGCGTCAGGTACCTATCCTGATGACATCTGTGAGAGACTGAACAACTATTTAACCGATCTTACCACCTTTTTCCATTCGAGGAATATGCAGATTTCCGCCACAAAATCTACAGCCACTCTGTTCACCACATGGACAGCGCAGTTAGGACGTGAGTTGAATGTCGTGGTCGACGGTAACAGAATTCCGACCACAAACTGCCTTAAAATTTTAGGGGTAACATTCGTCACTACGTTCAGGTCGTGCGCACACGCCACAGCTATCTGCGACAAGTTGAAAAGTAGCAACAAGGTCCTCAAGTCCCTGGCCGGCAGCACTTGGGGTGCAGATAAAGAAACCTTGTTGGCCACGTATAACGCGATATGTCGGATAGGTGGTAAGCTATGCGGTGCCAGTTTGGTCCCCGAGATTGTGTGATACGAACTGGAAAAAGATTCAAACTTGCCAGAATGTCGACCTGAGAACAGCAACAGAGTGCCTCCTCAAATCTTCAGTGGACCATCTGCATGAGGAGGCAAAAATTCTTCCTGTAAAGCAACACAATGAAATGCTTTCGTTGCAGTACCTGCTTGGATGTTATCGTGTGAGCCATCCCAATCACCATCTTGTGGGTAGGCCCATTCAGGGAGATCAGGAAGGATATCCATGCTCTAGAGGGAGAGGTCCAACGATACAGGAGAGAACACCTATATCAACAAGCATATCAAGCAGGATTGAATAGCATTCACACGGACGCAGTTGCCAAGGCCTTAAGCAATTATAGTGTGAATAAAGTACTCGGAGTACATCCTCCATCTATCACAGCTGAGGCGCGTCAGCTGCCACGACAAACTAGAGTAATTTTGGCTCAACTACGCTCGGGATATTGCAGTCGCCTGAATTCTTATTGGGCGGAAATCGATCACGCCGTTCATGACATCTGCCCAGTATGCGGCATGGGCCCGCACGACACACAACAGCTTTTTAACTGCCCCCCAAACCTACCCATCTAACTCCAGTGGATCTGTGGCTACATCCCATCGAAGCAGCCACTTTTCTGGAACTGGAGATAGACCCAGAGCCAGATTGAACAGAGGATCGAACAAATAAACATAACAAAAACACTGTTACAACAACAACAAAAATATTTTTAACTAAATCCACGTTTTGGAATAATATTTTTTTTGAAAAAAATTTAAATAAATCCACGTTTTGAAAAAAACATTTTTAAATAAATCCACGTTTTGAAAAATATTTTTTTAAATACATCCACGTTTTGAAAAATTATTCTTAAATAAATCCACGTTTTGAAAAATATTTTTTTAAATACATCCACGTTTTGAAAAATTATTTTTAAATAAATCCACGTTTTGAAACAATATATTTAAAATTATGGCAATTCTACTCTGTATAAATATTTTCTTAGACAAATGTAACCTAACCTAAAAATGTTGTGAACTAACCTCCAATTTGATTTCTTTTACTATTTATATTTTTGTACGTTAAAATAAACTCGAAAACTTTTTTCCCTAGGGCTTTCGTGTACTGGTCGAACGTGAATGGCTTAGCTATGGCCACAAATTTGCCGATCGCTGTGGTCATGGTCCCGGTTCGGAAGAAACGAATGAACGTTGTCCAGTGTTTTTGCAATGGCTAGACTTGGTACATCAAATCCATAAGCAATTTAGTTGCAGTTTTGAATTTAGTATGGGATATTTGGTATGTAGTGAATCGTTATCTTCTTTTCGTTTTCTTTTTTTTTATAAACTTATTTCTTATTTCCCTTTCCTTACAGATCAAACTGGCTCAACACTCTCACTCTGGTCTATTTGGCAACTTTTTGTGCAATACACTAAAGGAACGTTTGGAAAATTCTGTCTTTGAGCGTACCTTTAGTGTTTGGTCTTTCCTGTCCAGTCCCATATATCGAAATCCTTTGTATAAACCACAACGAGATAAAGTATTATGGCCGGCTCATAATGTTCGAGATCTATCACTGTGGACTGAAGTTTATTTGGGTAGTTTGGGTGGTAATCAAAATTCCATTGATTTCCCGAATTACATAAATGACACATTAATGGGTTCCATAAGTGAGTAGGGATGAACTTTTGGGGTGTTTGGAGGAGTAATTTGATTTTCTTTTTCTGTCCTTAGGTTCTATGTCCAAAACGAGATCTTATGGTGATCTTATAACAGCTGGTTTCATACAGAATAGTATGTCAAGACGCTCAAGTGATCCAAATATGACAGTCGATCCAAAGTAAGTAAAAGATAAAATAAACCTGAATTAATGAAAATAGCTTTTTTATGATTTGAGGTTATGCTTTCTAATATTCAAAATTTTTAGGTTAGGTTTTGGGATTGAGATTAGAATTAGCTTTCTGTGTTTAATATATTAAACAGTCATGAAGAACATAATTTCTTATTTATGGTAATAATTCCTTTAAATTAGTAGAGTTCAACAATTCTCAACATAACCTCAAAAAGTTAGGTTATGTTAGTAATCTATTAAAATGTTGTATAAGTCTATTAAAATGTTGTATTAGTACAACTTATTCATATTTTTCTTTTCCGTTTTTTTCTCTTTCATTGCAGTCTAACAATTGGTTCAAATTCGGAAAATAACTCCATTGCCGATTTGCAATCTGACGAACGTGAGGAATCACCCGATATATTAGCGAATTTAATACACGATACAACACGTAAATTGGAGAATTTAACGAATGAACTAAATAATCATGACAATGATGATTTCAAACTGGCATCGAGTCAGAAAAACGCAAATGAATTGTTGGAATGCAATAATGAAGAGGAGAGTAAAAAGCTGATAAATAATGAAATAAATGCGTCTAGTAATGGCATCTTACATTCAAGTGTACAACACCAACAAACTGGCTGTGATAATGAGACTAAAACAAAAACACCAACAACAACAAATACAATACAATGCCCATCATCACCCAAAACAAAAATTAAATCTGTTGTCAAGGAATTTATTGCGGCGGAATGTGATGATACAGCTAAAAACGATGTCACCGATTCTTCAGCAACTGTGACAAATGGTTTTAATGGCATCCAACGAAGTTCCAATGGTATTACCATTGAAAAACATACCACAATGGGTTTGGATTTAATGATGAAAAGTGTTGCCATGGATGGTAAGTTGAGCAGACTTTTTTAGTCTTTCTTTAATTAGTTACCTAAAGTTTGCTTCTCTATTACTAACACTTTTTTGTTATGTATAACATCTAGAGATTAGTTTTGGTTGTTGTTGTAACAATGTTTTTGTTATGTTTATTTGTTCGTGCCTCTGTTCAATCTGGCTCTGGGTCTATCTCCAGTTCCAGAAAAGTGGTTGCTTCGATGGGATGTAGCCACAGATCCACTGGAGTTAGATGGGTAGCTTTGGCGGGGCAGTTAAAAAGGTGTTGTGTGTCGTGCGGGCCCATGCCGCATACTGGGCAGATGTCTTGCACGGCGCGATCGATTTCCGCCCAATACGAATTTAGGCGACTGCAATATCCCGAGCGTAGTTGTGCCAAAACTACTCTGGTTTGTCGTGGCAGCTGACGCTCCTCAGCTGCTATAGATGGAGGATGTACTCCGAGTACTTTATTCACACTATAATTACTTAAGGCCTTGGCAACTGCGTCCGTGTGAATGCTATTCAATCCTGCTTGATATGCTTGTTGATCTAGGGGTTCTCTCCTGTATCGTTGGACCTCTCCCTCTAGAGCATGGATATCCTTCCTGATCTCCCTGAATGGGCCGGGCCTACCCACAAGATGGTGATTGGGATGGCTCACACGATAACATCCAAGCAGGTACTGCAACGAAAGCATCTCATTGTGTTGCTTCACAGGAAGAATTTTTGCCTCCTCATGTAGATGGTCCACTGAAGATTTGAGGAGGCACCCTGCCGCTGTTCTCAGGGCGGCATTCTGGCAAGTTTGAATCTTTTTCCAGTTCGTATCACACAATCTCGGGGACCAGACTGGAGCCGCATAGCTTACCACAGACCGACCTATCGCGTTATACGTGGCCAACAAGGTTTCTTTATCTGCACCCCAAGTGCTGCCGGCCAGGGACTTGAGGACCTTGTTCCTACTTTTCAACTTGTCGCAGATAGCTGTGGCGTGAGCGCACGACGTGAATGTAGAGTCGAATGTGACCCCTAAAATTTTAGGGCAGTTTGTGGTCGGAATTCTGCTACCGTCGACCACGACATTCAACTCACGTCCAAACTGCGCTGTCCATGTGGTGAACAAAGTGGCTGTAGATTTTGTGGGGGAAATCTGCATATTCCTCGAATGGAAAAAGGTGGTAAGATCGGTTAAATAGTTGTTCAGTCTCTCACAGATGTCATCAGGATATGTACCCGACGCCAGGATCGTGCAATCATCCGCATACGTCACGATCTCAATGCCGTCTGGAGGTGGTGGAATACAGGAGAGGTAGAGGTTAAACAGTTCCGGAGATATCACCCCACCTTGGGGAACTCCCTGTTTCACTCTACGGGGTTTGGACTTCTTATTCCTGAATTCCACGTACAACTGGCGTCCACACATATAGTTGACTATCCAACGTTTCAAGCTTGGCCGGAGGGTTGTCTGCTCAATGTCCTCAAACAGCGTGGATGGCCTGACTGTATCAAAGGCTTTTGATAAGTCAAGCGCCACCATCACTGTTCTATCGCACGGTCGTCTCTGGTTGAGTCCTTTACAGATATATGTGGTTATGGCGTGCAGCGCTGTTGTCGTGCTGTGCTGCTTACGGAATCCATGTTGATGATCGGCAACTTGATAGCTATTTCTGATACTGGGGAGGATCAAGGCCTCAAGTGCCTTTGCTACGGGCGACAAAAGCGAAATCGGTCTGTACGATTCACTTTTGCTGGCATCCTTGCCTGGCTTCCGTAGTGGGACCACCCTGCCCATTTTCCAGACTTCGGAAACTACGAGGGTGGCTAGCGACAAGTTGAAGACTTTGGTGAGACACTCGACTCCCGGCTCATCCAGCTGCTTCAACATAACCATGGAGATTCCATCAGGGCCCAACGCTTTGGATGATTTAGCGTTCCTGATGGCATTGACAACATCATCCATTGTAAATTGTGGTGGTTCATCCTCGGCAGGAAGAGATCTGATGCGACGTAATACTCTTCTCTTCGCCCTGTCACTCTCGGGATGCTCGACAAACTGTCGATTGAAATTACTTGCGCACCTCTTCGGGTCAGTCAACGTAACGTCGCCAAACGTGACTGAGGTCCTATCTTCCCTTCTTCCAGGGTTCGAGAGTGACTTAACCGTTGCCCACAATTCACCAATACCAGCTTCAATGTTGCAGCTCTTCAGATGATTTAACCATTTGTTCCGCTTATGCTCGCCGACCAGCCTGTTAACTTCCAGAGTCAGCTCCCTGACTCTGGGGTCATTGGGGTTGATACGACGAAGCTCATCACGCTCGTTTGCTAATCCCGTCGCCTCTGCTGGGAAATTTGGTCTTACTTCGGGTATTCGACCAGCAGGGATATGGCGAGCGGCTGCAGCAGTGATGATGTCCCGGAACGTCCTTTCCGCTACCCGAACATCAAAAGGATTGGGCAATTCTCTGAAGCGGTGATTGGTGAACTCTCTGAAACTCGGCCAATCAGCTTTTTTATGATTGACGAACGTGCGGCGTTCAGAGGTGATGAAGTCGGGTGGTCTGCTAATGGAGACAATTAGGTGGTCTGATCCAAGAGAAATGACGGGTTGCCAGGTAGCATCATTTGTCAGACCAGGTGACACGATGGTTATGTCAGGCGAACTGTGACACTCTCCTCTAATTCTGGTAGGGGCGTCCTCATTGACCGTGCAAAACGTAGAGCTGTCAATCTGCTCAGCCAGCGCTGTACTTCTCTGGTCGTTTCCGAGGGCCAAATGCCACATCTCATGATGCGCATTAAAGTCCCCCAGGACCAGACGATTATGACCTTGCAAGAGCGGGCTAATGTCAGGCCTATAATCAGGGATACAGCTATTTCTCGGCGGGATGTATACATTCAGCAACTCTATTTCGGCAGCTCCACACCTGACTGCTACCCCCATACATTCCATGTACGGGTCATTAGAGACAGGCTCAAGCGAGATAGGTCTGTATTGGACAGACTGGTGCAATAGGAAAGCCAATCCCCCACCTCCACTTCTGGTGCGATCTTTCCTCAGAACATTGTAACCATCACAATGCTCTAAGCTGTGGTTGTTGTTCAGCTTGGTTTCCTGCACCGCCGCGCACCCTTGATGTTCTTCCGACTCATAAAATCTAATATCTCCTCGATCTTACCTCGGAGTCCATTGCAATTCAATTGCAAAAAGGCTGAATTTTCGGGGATTGGAACAACAACGGCTGGTGTTAAATGCTGCGTGTGTGCGGTTGTTGCCGAGGGGACTGCGGGGGAGTTTAGTAATCAGACGACGAGGGAGTCTCGTAATCCGACGACTACTCACTGGGAACTGTGTTCACACAGCATGCAGCAACATAGTCCCTGTCGTAGTCCCTCACGTGGACGAGTCCAGAGCAACCCCTTAGATGCACCCACTCCTGACATCTATTGCATCTCACCGAAGGTTGGATGTGGGTGAAGATGCGAATGTGACAAACTGAGCACAAATATATTGGTCCTGGGTTTTCCTCCGTCTCGGCTCGGACCAATAGAATTCGGAGCAGGCATTCCGGGATATGCTGCTCCCAATACAGAAAAACGAAACAAATTCGAACATGTACACACTGAGGTGGCAGCCGCTGGCCGGAACATTGGTTTTGTGTTGTTCCGGGTCAATCCGGTACGAAAGAACCCGCTGCCGTGGGATTGTTTGTTCATTTTGTCGGTCACTCATTGTAGAATTCAGTAAAGAACATTTCTCCCCTTAACACCTTTGCCCTAAAATTAACAGCCTGCTTCACTATGTCGAAAGAAAATGAAAACGAAAGACAAACTACTTAACTCGTGTATGATTTTCAAATTTTGTAGTTGTTTCGAAGCAAAAACAAAGTAAATATTACCATGATAAGCAAAGTTTAGTTGTTTTTCGTTCGCATTCATTTCCTCTCGACATAGTGAAACAGGCCCTAAGTATTGTGTAATAACTTGGACCAAGCAGAAAAACAACTAAATTAAATTTTTAAAAGTTAAAAGAAGTAAAGCTACTCTTAGTCCTTTTTAGCAGTTATGAATATTCCCTCTCTTTCCCTTTTTTTTTCCTAGATACTTCCTGCAACAACAGTTTGGAAACATCTTGCAATGGTTCTACCGCTGATGGTGGTGGGGAATCAATGACAAGCAGTAAAACAGATGATTCTCATAATTTATGGCATGGTTCCATTAATACCAGTACTGATACCTTAGTGCCCCTGGCGGAAACTAAAATACAAAACGGCAATTGTGATACTACAGATGGTGTCTGCAGTAAAAAGGAAACAGCTTCTCCCAAGAAGCTCTCCGATGGCCAAAGCACAAATAATGCTGATGATAAAAACACAACAACAACAAAGAGTAGCACAACATGTAAAATTTTGCCAAAAGTTCATAACACTACCAACAACAATATTACAACCCGACCAAATCAACTGTCCACCACCACCAATAACAATCTACACAATGCAACAACAACAACAGATGACATTACCACAAACACCACCAGCAGCAGCAACAACATTGGCAGTCGCTTGACCTCTTCTGATGTTGCTGGTGGTGGTGGTGGCGGCCTAATGGAAGAAAGCATACTCATATTACCTGAACATAGGAAATTAGAAATTTCCATTAGTGGCAAATGTGAAACAATTGCTGCTAATACAACTACCTCGTCAGGTTCCAATAGTATGATTGTCACCAGTACACAACAGCAGCAACAACAAATGCCAACAATGGCAGCCGCAGTCCCATTATGTTCTTCAGCATCTTCAGCATTACCACCCACACCAACCTCAGCATCAGCAACAATGTCCGCTTACAATCTACCTTATGCTATTAATAATAATACTGCAACTATACAACCTAATACAACCACAGCTGCCTCTAGCCAAAGAAGAAGACGTACCTCGTCATCAAATTCGGGTTTTATTGCCAAACAAGCCAATGGAAGGTAATGGTCTTTTTTATTAGAAATTGTTGTAAAGTGTTTTAATAATTTATTTTGTTGTATTTCCACAGTTATATTTCACGCTTCTCATTGCCTGGCGGTGTACGGTCTTTGCCTATGACACCACCTGGTTTGACTGAACGACAACAAGTTACTATTTCCTGCCCTGATGGTTTAGCTCATGCTTTAAGTGAAGAAAATATAAGACTACAGCAAATTGTACATGAACATAAGGTAAGTACTTGTTGTGTTGGACAAATATTTGTTTAAAGGAAATAGAGTGTTTGCAAATGGTTGCAAGTAGGTCCTTGGGATTCTGAGTAATGTTGGCAACCTTTCCTGAGAATTTCAGCCATGTAGATGCTTTCTACGAGTCGTGTTTTAAGGCACGCCATCCATACTCGGCTATAAAAAAACGTGTCCCATGTCATGGAGCTAATATGAATCGGGGTGACCTCATTAATACGAGATAAGTCTCCTTTGTCCCTTCGGGGATGCTTGTGGGAACATATATACATATGTATGTGTATGTATTCTTAGGGTTCTCTGATATATCCTAGGTTAGGTTAGGTCTGGGGATGTGTAGTCAATATATATACATATATTGACTACGCCACTCGGAGACCTTTCGGTCCATTGTGATCATCCATAAAAAAGAGGTTCAGAATTACCTGAAAAGAAAAGAGGGTGTGGTTTGGAAAGTAGTAATAAATGAATTATTAAAAAGAAAAAAAATGAAGATATAATAAAGAAAGAGAGGGTGGTTTATTTGGTGATGGTGAAAAAAAAAACTGTCAGAGAAGTAGTTACGCTTGTGTGTCGCGCCGTCCCAGCCAATTCAGATTTTTGATGATGTTGTTTATTATTGTTGGTTCCATGTTTGAGTAGAAGGTTAAGCTTGGAGGAAAGCGTATTCCTGTTAATCTATATCGCTTTCGAGTTAACATCGGGCAACGACATAAAATATGCTCAATCGTCTCCGTTTCCTCCTCATCTTCACAGAGCCTGTAATAGTCCACGCCATCATCCTGCCATTTTCCGATAAAAGCTCGGATGTTGCAATGACCGGTAATGACTCCCGTCAATACCCTGATTTCTGACTTGTTCAGATTTAAGAGTGAAGTTGTTCTGTTTGTTGATAGAGTCGGCCAAATGGCCCTTGACACGTTGCACCTTGGTTCATTATGCCATAGTTCCTTGGCTCGTTCTTCAAAGAACGTCTTCACTCTCCGAAAAAGGTGACATATGGGTGGTTTGATTGAATCAGTGATTGCTAGACTTGTTGATTGAGATCCATGTCTTGTCAGTTCATCTGCCTTCTCATTTCTCACAGTGTCCCGGTACCCAGCAGAGTCGGACAGCGTTTGTGAGGTTCGCCAAAGCAGTTCTACACTCAAGAACGGCCTCAGACTTGATATTGGAGGATTTGATGGCTTTAAGAGCCGGCTGACTATCAACGAAGATAGTCACCGGTTCAAAGATTTCTGCATCCAGACTTTTTATCAACTCTGCGGCCATTTTGATCGCGAAGATTTCTGCTTGGAAAACACTACAGTCGCTGTTCAACCTATATGAGTATTCGAGGCAAAGCTTTTCGCAGTAGACGCCAGCTACGGTACCTTCTTTCATCTTGGAACCTGTGTAGAAAGCCAGACCGTCCAGAGGAGGGTTACTACGGATCCAGTCATCTCTACTAGGGATAATGACCTCAAAATCTTCAAATCTTTGGATTGGTGATAAGTAGTCGCTGAATTTCCCCTGCAGATTTAAGCTGAGGTTTGGTCCTAGCTCCCGAAGAATGCATGCATGTCCATAGGTGCTGTCGCGCCAACGATTCAGTTCGTGTAGCCTTAGGGCACTACGTGCTGCTTGACCTTTGATGCTGAGTCTTATGGGCAAGAGGTTCAACATCGCATTTAGAGCTGCTTGTGGTGTACTTCTAAAAGCACCAGTTATCAGGATCGAGGCTGCCCTTTGCACCTTGTATATGTTGCCGGAGTTCGATTTATGTCGAAGCGCATGCCACCAGACAAGACATCCGTAGGATAAGATGGGTCTCACAATAGTATTATACAGCCAGTGTATAATAGCTGGATTTAATCCCCAGCTTTTCCCAATCGAATTCTTACATGAATAAAGTGCAATCATACCTCTCTTCGTCCGTTCCTCGACGTTCCTTTTCCATCTCAATTGAGAATCCAGGATTGTACCTAGGTATTTGGCCTCAGGAGATAGATGTAATTGCACTCCATCCAATGTTGGTGGCACGAAGTCGCCGAGATTACGCTTTCTGGTGAACAATACCAGTTCTGTTTTCGTTGGATTTACACCAAGGCCAAGACCAAGGCGGTGGCCCAACGGGACAGCTTTGATAAGGCTCTTTGCATAAGCTCCGATATTGTGGACAGGAATTTGGCAGTTATTAGTATAGCACAGCAGCGGTGAGAGTACACCTCCCTGGGGGGGGTGTTGACCGCTCTAAGCGAGAGATGAATGGACTCAAGTTTTACGTTGTCAAAGGCTCCTTCTATATCCAGGAAAGCCGCCAAGGTAAAGTTTGAATTCTCCATATTTCTCTCAATGAAACCCACGACCTCATGAAGAGCGGTTTCGACAGATTTACCTTTCATGTAAGCATGCTGCGAGTTGCTCAGCGAGGCAGTGTCTGCAAAGCTCCTAATCTCCAGATCGATCAGTCGTTCGAGTGTATTGAGGAGAAAGGAGGATGAGCTTATAGGTCTGTAGTCTTTCGGTGCAGAGTGACTGGCTTTCCCCGCTTTGGGGATGTAAGTTACCTTTGCCTCCTTCCACAGATCTGGTACGCAGGAAAGAAACAAACAGGCCCTGAAGATCTCCTCCAGAATTAGGTATATCTGCGGTGCGGCAATATGAAGCATCGCAGGAATTATTCCATCTGGACCAGGTGACTTATAGGGTTTGAATGTACTTACTGCCCACTTTATTTTGTTTCTGGACTTGGAAGTTGTCACATTCAATGTGAAGGTTACTGGCGTCCGTGCAGTCAGGGAACTGGGTCTCAGCTAGAAGGTTTAGAGTGTCAAGACCTGAGTCTGTCCACGTTGGAATTGTAAGGAAGAACACGTTTCCCCTTCCATCCATTTTCCATTCGATTTGATTTTTGCAATAATTATTGTTATTAATCAACATTTTTCTCCTTTTTCTTACAGATGCGTGAAGATGTTTTACTACGCGAATTACACGATATGCGCATGGCATTGCTAAAGAAAATATGTCCAAATTGTAATAATGCAAATGCATCGGGCAACACTGATGAACAGGTGAATATCACATAACTTAAGCAAAAAAGCGTTAACAATTAAGAACCACACTAAGAACAAAAAATGCTTAGACGAAAAAATTTATAGGTAAAACTATTTAATTCTAATCGTTAAAATTATAACAATATTCCCCCCTTAGAATCAAACAAAAATAAAGAAAAGACGATTTGTAGATAATTTGATGAAACTATTTTGGTTGCTACTATTCCCAGTTCTTTTTATGTACTTATCTTTGGCATCATTTACTAAATGTGTTGTATATGTTAACTTATATTTTTCTTCTCATATTACTTTTAATTATTTCTATAAAAACATTTTACAAAATTTTGTTTTTGTTGTACATAAGTTAGGTAAATTAAATTTTATTTTTAAGATTAAAGATTGTGATAATGATTGTTGTAATAATAACCACAAAACAACATCATCAACAACAGAACAGATTGCATACTGATAATACAACAAATCTACTACCATCACATAGAAGAACACAAAGACGACGACGGCATTGTGTTCCAACATTGCCGCTATATCATCAACAACGTCAGCTATTCCGCAAGCATTACCCTTATAGAAGTGGAGGACGTCATCAACGTATTTATTGTAGTAGTCATTTATCCTCAACTGCCACCATAATTATTGAAAACTTTGATAATTATGATGAAGAAATTTATGACGACGATGATGATTTGGATTATGAATTGGAAGAGGAAGATGATTATGATGATAGTGATAGTAGTAATGGTGATAATGATGATAATTATTCTGTATCAGGGGTTAGTTTTTAATTTAATTTCAGATTTGTTTTGTTAATTTTATTTACTTTTTTGGTTATCAAGTTTTTTTGTTTGTCTTTTTTAAAAGTTAAATAATTACTAAAAATCGTTGCGAAAGTAGGATAGTCCATGTCAGTAAATAATTATAGACAGACATTTCCTTACAGATATTCTTTGTATTTCGTATGGAATTTAGTTTTTGATGGCAGATTAATATTAAAATCTCACCCTCACCCTTCTCGCGAGAAACAGGTCTACAAATTTCTTCTTAATTTTTAATGGCCAAATCTATAGTAACCTTTAAATTATACATGCTATATTTAAAGATTTTCTTTGTTGTTGTTGTAACAGTGTTTGTTATTATGTTTGTATGTTCGTTCTTTTGTTCAATCTGGCTTTGGGTCTATCTCCAGTTCCAGGAAAGTGGCTGCTTCGATGGGATGTAACCACAGATCCACTGGAGTTAGATGAGTAGGGTTGGCTAGGCAGTTGAAAAAGTGTTTTGTGTAGTGCGGGACCATGCCACATACTGGGCAGATGTCTTCCACGGCGCGATCGATTTCCGCCCAATAAAAATTTAGGCGACTGCAATATCCCGAGCGTAGTTGAGCCAAAACTACTCTAGTTTGTCGTGTACATAAAGATTTTGTTTGGCTCCCATTCCCCCCAATTGTTGTAAATACAGCGCTCCTTTGCTCAGTGACTTGTAGTGAAATTTGAAGAAAAAAATTTGTCCTTCGACAACATGGATCTAAAAAGTGTTTTTTTCGACATATTGTTTCAATTTACCAAGATAATAATAATCTTCTGCTGGTACCCCACTTTCGCCCTCTAATTGGTTGTAATTTTGAATTTTGTGTTTCCAGAGGTTCAACAAAAATTTCTACCAAAAATTGTCTATTATATAAGCCCCACATTGTGGAATAGGCCCCATATAAAGCAGCGCACCGATTTAAGGTATTTTGAAAGTATTAGTCCCATTTAGTTCCTTCCTTGTCTGTTCTTCTCTTTGGATCCTCCCAAAAATCTTTAATAAATCCACGTCTATTTTCCTATTAGGTATCTCCCAAAAATCTTTAATAAATCCTCGTCTATTTTCCTACTAGGAATCTCCCAAAAATCTTTAATAAATCCGCGTTTAATTTGCTCTGTGGATCCTCCCAAAAATCTTTAATAAATCCACGTTTATTTTCCTATTAGGATCCTCCCAAAATTTTTAATAAATCCACACCTATTTTCCTTTTGAATCCTCCGAATAATCTTTAAAAAATCCAAGTAGAGTTTCTCCCAAAATTATTTAGTAAGTCCACGTGTATTTTCCTCTTTGGGTCCGCCAAAAATCTTTAATAAATCCACGCCTATTTTCCTCTTTGGGTCCGCCAAAAATCTTTAATAAATCCACGCCTATTTTCCTATTGGAATCCTCCCAAAAATCTTTAATACATCCACGACTATTTTCCTATTGGAATCCTCCCAAGAATCTTTAATAAATCCACGCCTATTTTCCTATTGGAATCCTCCCAAAAATCTTTAATAAATCCACGCCTATTTTCCTCTTTGGGTCCGCCAAAAATCTTTAATAAATCCACGCCTATTTTCCTCTTTGGGTCCGCCAAAAATCTTTAATAAATCCACGCCTATTTTCCTATTGGAATCCTCCCAAAAATCTTTAATAAATCCACGCCTATTTTCCTATTGGAATCCTCCCAAAAATCTTTAATAAATCCACGCCTATTTTCCTATTGGAATCCTCCCAAAAATCTTTAATAAATCCACGCCTATTTTCCTATTGGAATCCTCGCAAAAATCTTTAATAAATCCACGCCTATTTTCCTATTGGAATCCTCCCAAAAATCTTTAATAAATCCACGCCTATTTTCCTATTGGAATCCTCGCAAAAATCTTTAATAAATCCACGCCTATTTTCCTATTGGAATCCTCGAAAAAATCTTTAATAAATCCACGCCTATTTTCCTATTGGAATCCTCGCAAAAATCTTTAATAAATCCACGCCTATTTTCCTATTGGAATCCTCGAAAAAATCTTTAATAAATCCACGCCTATTTTCCTATTGGAATCCTCCCAAAAATCTTTAATAAATCCACGCCTATTTTCCTATTGGAATCCTCCCAAAAATCTTTAATAAATCCACGCCTATTTTCCTATTGGAATCCTCGAAAAAATCTTTAATAAATCCACGCCTATTTTCCTATTGGAATCCTCGCAAAAATCTTTAATAAATCCACGCCTATTTTCCTATTGGAATCCTCGAAAAAATCTTTAATAAATCCACGCCTATTTTCCTATTGGAATCCTCGCAAAAATCTTTAATAAATCCACGCCTATTTTCCTATTGGAATCCTCGCAAAAATCTTTAATAAATCCACGCCTATTTTCCTATTGGAATCCTCGCAAAAATCTTTAATAAATCCACTCCTATTTTCCTATTGGAATCCTCGCAAAAATCTTTAATAAATCCACGCCTATTTTCCTATTGGAATCCTCGCAAAAATCTTTAATAAATCCACGCCTATTTTCCTATTGGAATCCTCCCAAAAATCTTTAATAAATCCACGTCTATTTTCCTATTGGAATCCTCCCAAAAATCTTTAATAAATCCACGCCTATTTTCCTATTGGAATCCTCCCAAAAATCTTTAATAAATCCACGCCTATTTTCCTATTGGAATCCTCCCAAAAATCTTTAATAAATCCACGCCTATTTTCCTATTGGAATCCTCCCAAAAATCTTTAATAAATCCACGCCTATTTTCCTATTGGAATCCTCCCAAAAATCTTTAATAAATCCACGCCTAATTTCCTCTTTGGATTCTCCCAAAAATATTTAGTAAATCCACGCCTAATTTCCTCTTTGGATTCTCCCAAAAATATTTAGTAAATCCACGCCTAATTTCCTCTTTGGATTCTCCCAAAAATATTTAGTAAATCCACGCCTAATTTCCTCTTTGGATTCTCCCAAAAATCTTTAATAAATCCACGTCTATTTTCCTATTGGAATCCTCCCAAAAATCTTTAATAAATCCACGCCTATTTTCCTATTGGAATCCTCCCAAAAATCTTTAATAAATCCACGCCTATTTTCCTATTGGAATCCTCCCAAAAATCTTTAATAAATCTACATCTATTTTCCTATTGGAATCCTCCCAAAAATCGTTAATAAATCCACGTCTGTTTTCCTATTGGAATCCTCCCAAAAATCTTTAATAAATCCACGCCTATTTTCCTATTGGAATCCTCCCAAAAATCTTTAATAAATCCACGCCTATTTTCCTATTGGAATCCTCCCAAAAATCTTTAATAAATCCACGCCTATTTTCCTATTGGAATCCTCCCAAAAATCTTTAATAAATCCACGCTTATTTTCCTATTGGAATCCTCCCAAAAATCTTTAATAAATCCACGCCTATTTTCCTATTGGAATCCTCCCAAAAATCTTTAATAAATCCACGCCTATTTTCCTATTGGAATCCTCCCAAAAATCTTTAATAAATCCACGCCTATTTTCCTATTGGAATCCTCCCAAAAATCTTTAATAAATCCACGCCTATTTTCCTATTGGAATCCTCCCAAAAATCTTTAATAAATCCACGCCTATTTTCCTATTGGAATCCTCCCAAAAATCTTTAATAAATCCACGCCTATTTTCCTATTGGAATCCTCCCAAAAATCTTTAATAAATCCACGCCTATTTTCCTATTGGAATCCTCCCACAAATCTTTAATAAATCCACGCCTATTTTCCTATTGGAATCCTCCCAAAAATCTTTAATAAATCCACGCCTATTTTCCTATTGGAATCCTTCCAAAAATCTTTAATAAATCCACGCCTATTTTCCTATTGGAATCCTTCCAAAAATCTTTAATAAATCACGCCTATTTTCCTATTGGAATCCTCCCAAAAATCTTTAATAAATCCACGCCTATTTTCCTATTGGAATCCTCCCAAAAATCTTTAATAAATCCACGCCTATTTTCCTATTGGAATCCTTCCAAAAATCTTTAATAAATCCACGCCTATTTTCCTATTGGAATCCTCCCAAAAAATTTAATAAATCCACGCCTATTTTCCTATTGGAATCCTTCCAAAAATCTTTAATAAATCCACGCCTATTTTCCTATTGGAATCCTCCCAAAAATCTTTAATAAATCCACGCCTATTTTCCTATTGGAATCCTTCCAAAAATCCTTAATAAATCCACGCCTATTTTCCTATTGGAATCCTCCCAAAAATCTTTAATAAATCCACGCCTATTTTCCTATTGGAATCCTCCCAAAAATCTTTAATAAATCCACGCCTATTTTCCTATTGGAATCCTCCCAAAAATCTTTAATAAATCCACGCCTATTTTCCTATTGGAATCCTCCCAAAAATCTTTAATAAATCCACGCCTATTTTCCTATTGGAATCCTCCCAAAAATCTTTAATAAATCCACGCCTATTTTCCTATTGGAATCCTCCCAAAAATCTTTAATAAATCCAAGCCTATTTTCCTATTGGAATCCTCCCAAAAATCTTTAATAAATCCACGCCTATTTTCCTATTGGAATCCTCCCAAAAATCTTTAATAAATCCACGCCTATTTTCCTATTGGAATCCTCCTAAAAATCTTTAATAAATCCACGCCTATTTTCCTATTGGAATCCTCCCAAAAATCTTTAATAAATCCACGCCTATTTTCCTATTGGAATCCTCCCAAAAATCTTTAATAAATCCACGCCTATTTTCCTATTGGAATCCTCCCAAAAATCTTTAATAAATCCACGCCTATTTTCCTATTGGAATCCTCCCAAAAATCTTTAATAAATCCACGCCTATTTTCCTATTGGAATCCTCCCAAAAATCTTTAATAAATCCACGCCTATTTTCCTATTGGAATCCTCCCAAAAATCTTTAATAAATCCACGCCTATTTTCCTATTGGAATCCTCCCAAAAATCTTTAATAAATCCACATCGATTTTCCTATTGGAATCCTCCCAAAAATCTTTAATAAATCCACGCCTATTTTCCTATTGGAATCCTCCCAAAAATCTTTAATAAATCCACGCCTATTTTCCTCTTTGGATCCTCCCAAAAATCTTTAATAAATCCACGCCTATTTTCCTCTTTGGAATCCTCCCAAAAATCTTTAATAAATCCACGCCTATTTTCCTATTGGAATCCTCCCAAAAATCTTTAATAAATCCACGCCTATTTTCCTATTGGAATCCTCCCAAAAATTTTTAATAAATCCACGCCTATTTTCCTATTGGAATCCTCCCAAAAATCTTTAATAAATCCACGCCTATTTTCCTATTGGAATCCTCCCAAAAATCTTTAATAAATCCACGCCTATTTTCCTATTGGAATCCTCCCAAAAATCTTTAATAAATCCACGCCTATTTTCCTATTGGAATCCTCCCAAAAATCTTTAATAAATCCACGCCTATTTTCCTATTGGAATCCTCCTAAAAATCTTTAATAAATCCACGCCTATTTTCCTATTGGAATCCTCCCAAAAATCTTTAATAAATCCACGCTTATTTTCCTATTGGAATCCTCCTAAAAATCTTTAATAAATCCACGCCTATTTTCCTATTGGAATCCTCCCAAAAATCGTTAATAAATCCACGCCTATTTTCCTATTGGAATCCTCCCAAAAATCTTTAATAAATCCACGCCTATTTTCCTATTGGAATCCTCCCAAAAATCTTTAATAAATCCACGCCTATTTTCCTATTGGAATCCTCCCAAAAATCTTTAATAAATCCACGCCTATTTTCCTATTGGAATCCTCCCAAAAATCTTTAATAAATCCACGCCTATTTTCCTATTGGAATCCTCCCAAAAATCTTTAATAAATCCACGCCTATTTTCCTATTGGAATCCTCCCAAAAATCTTTAATAAATCCACGCCTATTTTCCTATTGGAATCCTCCCAAAAATCTTTAATAAATCCACGCCTAATTTCCTCTTTGGATCCTCCCAAAAATCTTTAATAAATCCACGCCTATTTTCCTATTGGAATCCTCCCAAAAATCTTTAATAAATCCACGCCTATTTTCCTATTGGAATCCTCCCAAAAATCTTTAATAAATCCACGCCTATTTTCCTATTGGAATCCTCCCAAAAATCTTAAATAAATTCACGCCTATTTTCCGATTGGAATCCTCCCAAAAATCTTTAATAAATCCACGCCTATTTTCCTATTGGAATCCTCCCAAAAATCTTTAATAAATCCACGCCTATTTTCCGATTGGAATCCTCCCAAAAATCTTTAATAAATCCACGCCTATTTTCCTATTGGAATCCTCCCAAAAATCTTTAATAAATCCACGCCTATTTTCCGATTGGAATCCTCCCAAAAATCTTTAATAAATCCACGCCTATTTTCCTATTGGAATCCTCCCAAAAATCTATAATAAATCCACGCCTATTTTCCTATTGGAATCCTCCGAAAAATCTTTAATAAATCCACGCCTATTTTCCTATTGGAATCCTCCCAAAAATCTATAATAAATCCACGCCTATTTTCCTATTGGAATCCTCCGAAAAATCTTTAATAAATCCACGCCTATTTTCCTATTGGAATCCTCCCAAAAATCTTTAATAAATCCACGCCTATTTTCCTATTGGAATCCTCCGAAAAATCTTTAATAAATCCACGCCTATTTTCCTATTGGAATCCTCCCAAAAATCTTTAATAAATCCACGCCTATTTTCCTATTGGAATCCTCCGAAAAATCTTTAATAAATCCACGCCTATTTTCCTATTGGAATCCTCCCAAAAATCTTTAATAAATCCACGCCTATTTTCCTATTGGAATCCTCCGAAAAATCTTTAATAAATCCACGCCTATTTTCCTATTGGAATCCTCCCAAAAATCTTTAATAAATCCACGCCTATTTTTCTATTGGAATCTTCCCAAAAATCTTTAATAAATCCACGCCTATTTTCCTATTGGAATCCTCCCAAAAATCTTTAATAAATCCACGCCTATTTTCCTATTGGAATCTTCCCAAAAATCTTTAATAAATCTACGCCTATTTTCCTATTGGAATCCTCCCAAAAATCTTTAATAAATCCACGCCTATTTTCCTATTGGAATCCTCCCAAAAATCTTTAATAAATCCACGTCTATTTTTCTATTGGAATCTTCCCAAAAATCTTTAATAAATCTACGCCTATTTTCCTATTGGAATCCTCCCAAAAATCTTTAATAAATCCACGCCTATTTTTCTATTGGAATCCTCCGAAAAATCTTTAATAAATCCACGCCTATTTTCCTATTGGAATCCTCCCAAAAATCTTTAAAAAATCCACGCCTATTTTCCTATTGGAATCCTCCCAAAAATCTTTAATAAATCCACGCCTATTTTCCTATTGGAATCCTCCCAAAAATCTTTAATAAATCCAGGCCTATTTTCCTATTGGAATCCTCCCAAAAATCTTTAATAAATCCAGGCCTATTTTCCTATTGGAATCCTCCCAAAAATCTTTAATAAATCCAAATATTTTCCTATTGGAATCCTCCCAAAAATCTTTAATAAATCCACGCCTATTTTCCTATTGGAATCCTCCCAAAAATCTTTAATAAATCCACGCCTATTTTCCTATTGGAATCCTCCCAAAAATCTTTAATAAATCCATGCCTATTTTCCTATTGGAATCCTCCCAAAAATCTTTAATAAATCCACGCCTATTTTCCTATTGGAATCCTCCCAAAAATCTTTAATAAATCCACGCCTATTTTCCTATTGGAATCCTCCCACAAATCTTTAATAAATCCACGCCTATTTTCCTATTGGAATCCTCCCAAAAATCTTTAATAAATCCACGCCTATTTTCCTATTGGAATCCTCCCAAAAATCTTTAATAAATCCACGCCTATTTTCCTATTGGAATCCTCCCAAAAATCTTTAATAAATCCACGCCTATTTTCCTATTGGAATCCTCCCACAAATCTTTAATAAATCCACGCCTATTTTCCTATTGGAATCTTCCCAAAAATCTTTAATAAATCCACGCTTATTTTCCTATTGGAATCCTCCCAAAAATCTTTAATAAATCCACGCCTATTTTCCTATTGGAATCCTCCCAAAAATCTTTAATAAAACCGCGTCTATTTTCTTCCTTGGATCCTCCAAAAATATGTAATAAACCCACGTTAATTTACTTCTTTGGACGATCCCAAAAATCTTTAATAAATCCACGTCTATTTTTCTCTTTGGATTCTCCCAAAAATTTTAATAAATCCACGCCTATTTTGTAGAGAATTTTTTCATGGCTGAAATACTCAGGAACCCATGTCCTTCAGCGTGCAAGTCGTGTGTACATACCATTGCACCACGGTGGCACCCAATGTGAGGTTATGTTTTGTTTATTACATTCTCTTGGATATATATTTTGCCAGATTTTATACTCTCAAGGCCAAAATACATGTATTTTGTTTTTGTAGAGCTATAGGTTTGGCCCTCAGGTTATTTATTTTGATGTTATGACATTGAAAATAATGGTTTCTACTTGTGAGGCTATGTTTCTTTAGTAACACGTTCTAAGTTTCAGGCTATATTTGTTTTTCGTAGCTAAATATACAAAAGTTAGTTTAAGATTTACAATAAATCTTATTAAAATCAATACTAATTAGGTACTTTAATGGCGATTTCTATTTCCAGGAAGCTTTTTATTAATGCTTTGGAAAAAAATATCAACTGAAATTTGAAAATAACAGCATGAAATCGTCTTTTTGTAAATTAATTTAAAATTTTTATTTAACCAACATAAATGTTTGTTCTCTAACAAATTCTATTTTCCTCCACTCTTTTCTTCTTTGTATTTCTTTTTCGGTTATATCTGCACGCATGATCGTGATGGATTGATTGTAAATGGGATTTCAAATACACGCGCACGCACACAAACACCAATAGTGTTCAGCACTGGATAATGTAGAAAATGCTTCGATTTGCTCATGGGAAGCTGTTGAAGATCGCAGTGCTAGTGGTCCCTCGTCCTGCGCCACAACCAGTTCCTCAATGCAACCAAATGCCACAAGTGTATTATGGGTACCCGATCATGCCGTTTCACGTTGTACCAGCTGTCAAACGGAATTTTGGCTGGGCCGAAGGAAACACCATTGCCGGTGCGCATTGTAAATTTTTGTAGTTGTTTGTAAAAAGACAACAAAACGTTTCTCTTTTGTTTTTATTCTTCTTAACATAATTGTGATGTCACCTCTGAAGTTCTGTTTTCCTTTTTAGTTTTTTATTTTAATTTTTTTCTTTTGTTTTATGAGAATGTAACTAATTTTTTGTTTGTCTTAATTTGTAGACCATCTTTTCAATGGCTTAATAAAACTTTTGTCTTTCATTGGAAACCCCAAAGTTTTATTTTGCTCTAAAGATTGTTTCTTTTCTGCTAACACCACCAACCACTACCAACCACTACTTTTCATTTCCATTGTTGTTAATAACCATTGTCATTTAATTTTTTTTTAATTCTTAGTTTTTTTTTCTTTAAGTTTATTTAACATAAGTATATGTTTAAATAATATCATTTTTAAATACACCAAAATCACACACATACATTTTACTCAAATCACATACAAAAAGCACGCATTATTTTATTTGTTAATGGCCAGTATCTAGACTTTATTCAAAAACGAAATCGTATGAATTACAAAAGGACCTTAAGTGGTCTGTTGTACTTTGTTTGATAGTTTGTTTCGAGTATAGATCAAGAACCGGCTATACATTTTGTAGGAAAACAATGGTTTGTACTTTCCTTCGTTCTTTTATGGAGTTTAGAATAAATGGATGTACCCGTATGTATGTATGTACGTATTCATTACCTCGGAAGCATATGTGATAAGACTTCTTATAAACATAATTGTAAACTGTTTCTTCTTTGTGAATCTTCAAACATCTATCTTTCACAATGAGTCTTTCCAACAACGTTGACAAATCCATGTCACCTTGCCTTCCTGAGTTTAACTAAAAATCTTTAATAAATCCACGTCTACTTTACACTTTAAATCCTCCCAAAAATCTTTAATAAATCAACGTTTATTTTCCTGTTTGGATACTCCTGAAAATCTTTAATAAATCCACGTCTACTTTCCTCTTTGGATCCTCCCAAAAATCTTTAATAAATCCACGTCTACTTTCCTCTTTGGATCCTCCCAAAAATCTTTAATAAGCCCACCTCTACTTTCCTCTTTGGATCCTCCCAAAAATCTTTGAAAATCCACGTCTATTTTTCTTTTTGGGATCCTCCAAGACATTTTTAATAAATTCACGTCTATTTTCTTTTTTGGATCCTCCCAAAAATCTTTAATAAATCCACGTTTATTTTCTTGCTTGGATACCCCCAAAAATCTTTAATAAATCCATCTACTTTCCTATTTGGATCCTCCAAAAATATTTAATAAACCCACATCTACTTTCCTCTATGGATCCTCCCAAAAATATTTAATAAACCTACGTCTACTTTCCTCTTTGGATCTTCCCAAAAATATTTAATAAACCCACGTCTACTTTCCTCTATGGATCCTCCCAAAAATATTTAATAAACCTACGTCTACTTTCCTCTTTGGATCTTCCCAAAAATATTTAATAAACCCACGTCTACTTTCCTCTATGGATCCTCCCAAAAATATTTAATAAATCCAGGTTTATTTTCCTCTTGTGATCCTCCCAAAAATCTTTAAAAAATCTTTTTGGATACTCCTAAAAATCTTTTATAAGTTCACGTCTATTTCTCTTTTTGGGATACTCCCAAAAATCTTTAATAAATCCACGTCTATTTTTATTTTTGGGATATTCCCAAAAATCTTTAATAAATGCACTTTTATTTTCCTCCTTGGATCCTCCCAAAAATCTTTAATAAACCCACGTCTAATTTCCTCTTTGGATCCTCCCAAAAATCCTAAATAACCCCACGTCTACTTTCTTCTTTGGATCCTTCCTCTATAAGTAGCAGGACTTTGAAGACCTCTTGCAACTGTTGGTAATCAAGCCTGCCTTTCACAAAGAGGATGAACTCGTACACATGACCCCAATGTCAGGGAGCTGACACTGGAAGTTAACAGGCTGGTCGACGAGCATAAGCGGAACAAATGGTTAAATCATCTGAAGAGCTGCAACATTGGAGCCGGTATAGGTGAATTGTGGGCAACGGTTAAGTCACTCTCGAACCCTGGAAGAAGGGAAGATAGGACCTCATTCACGTTTGGCGACGTTACGTTGACTGACCCGAAGAGGTGCGCAAGTAATTTCAATCGACAGTTTGTCGAGCATCCCGAGAGTGACATGGCGAAGAGTATTACGTCGCATCAGATCTCTTCCTGCCGAGGATGAACCACCACAATTTACAATGGATGATGTTGCCAATGCCATCAGGAACGCTAAATCATCCAAAGCGTTGGGCCCTGATGGAATCTCCATGGTAATGTTGAAGCAGCTGGATGAGCCGGGAGTCGAGTATCTCACCAAAGTCTTCAACTTGTCGCTAGCCAGCCTCGTTGTTCCCGAAGTCTGGAAAATGGGCAGGGTGGTCCCACTACGGAAGCCAGGCAAGGATGCCAGCGAAAGTGAATCGTACAGACCGATTTCGCTTTTGTCGCCCGTAGCAAAGACACTTGAGGCCTTGCTCCTCCCCAGTATCAGAAATAGCTATCAAGTTGCCGATCATCAACATGGATTCCGTAAGCAGCACAGCACGACAACAGCGCTGCACGCCATTACCACATATATCTGTAAAGGACTCAACCAGAGACGGCCGTGCGATAGAACAGTGATGGTGGCGCTTGATTTATCAAAAGCCTTTGATACAGTCAGGCACTCCACGCTGTTTGAGGACATTGAGCAGACAACCCTCCGGCCAAGCTTGAAACGTTGGATAGTCAACTATATGTGTGGACGCCAGTCGTACGTGGAATTCAGGAATAAGAAGTCGAAACCCCGTAGAGTGAAACAGGGAGTTCCCCAAGGTGGGGTGATATCTCCGGAACTGTTTAACCTCTACCTCTCCTGTATTCCACCCCCTCCAGACGGCATTGAGATCGTGACGTATGCGGATGATTGCACGATCCTGGCGTCGGGTACCTGATGGGTATCCTGATGACATCTGTGAGAGACTGAACAACTATTTAACCGATCTTACCTCCTTTTTATATTCGAGGAATATGCAGATTTCCCCCACAAAATCTACAGCTACTCTGTTCACCACATGGACAGCGCAGTTTGGACGTGAGTTGAATGTCGTGGTCGACGGTAGCAGAATTCCGACCACAAACTGCCCTAAAATTTTAGGGGTCACATTCGACACTGCATTCACGTCGTGCGCACACGCCAAAGCTATCTGCGACAAGTTGAAAAGTAGGAACAAGGTCCTCAAGTCCCTGGCCGGCAGCAATTTTGGGTGCAGATAAAGAAACCTTGTTGGCCACGTATAACGCGATAGGTCGGTCTGTGGTAAGCTATGCGGCTCCAGTCTGGTCCCCGAGATTGTGTGATTCGAACTGGAAAAAGATTTAAACTTGCCAGAATGCCGCCCTGAGAACAGCGACAGGCTGCCTCCTCAAATCAGTGGACCATCTACATGAGGAGGCAAAAATTCTTCCTGTAAAGCAACACAATGAGATGCTTTCGTTGCAGTACCTGCTTGGATGTTATCGTGTGAGCCATCCCAATCACCATCTTGTGGGTAGGCCCGGCCCATTCAGGGAGATCAGGAAGGATATCCATGCTCTAGAGGGAGAGGTCCAAAGATACAGGAGAGAATCCCTAGATCAACAAGCATATCAAGCAGGATTGAATAGCATTCACACGGATGCAGTTGCCAAGGCCTTAAGCAGTTATAGTGTGAATAAAGTCCTCGAAATACATCCTCCATCTATCGCAGCTGAGGAGCGTCAGCTGCCACGACAAACTAGAGTAGTTTTGGCTCAACTTCGCTCGGGATATTGCAGTCGCCTAAATTCTTATTGGGCGGAAATCGATCGCGCCGTGCAAGACATCTGCCCAGTATGCGGCATGGGCCCGCACGACACACAACACCTGCCCCGCCAAACCTGGATCTGTGGCTACATCCCATCGAAGCAGCCACTTTTCTGGAACTGGAGATAGACCCAGAGCCAGATTGAACAGATGAACGAACAAATAAACATTACAAAAACACTGTTACAACAACAACACAAAGAGGGTCAACGGTACTGGACCGTTCAGACAGTTCGACGGTGACAGCCAACCCAATTTTTTGATCAGTGAATTCAACCAATTGACACATTCAAAATAATGTTCATCTCTAGAAGACCTGTTAAACTGATTATCTTTCTTTGTAAGACACTTCAAAGGGATCCTCCATCTGTAATGGACCCTCTAAAGTTCCTCTATAAGTAGCAGGACTTTAAAGGCCTCTTGCAACTGCTGAAGACGTTTGTCTCATATGGCCTTACATCTATTAAAGGTCTACCAGAGGGATCCCCATCTTTAAAAACAGGGATCGGAATCCGTTCGGTAGAGAACACTACTTTACGTGAGGATATTTCTTTTCGAAACGCCACCCGAATCGAATTTTCAACTTAATATCCCGGAATTTCGCCCGCGAAACATCACTTGTCGACTTATTAGTGTACATTTCTATTGTAGGCGTGAGTGTCCTTCATTTCTCTGACCTAAGGAACTATTTTTGTCGCCTGGGTATGTTGGAGAGTGCTACATCTATTCTTACACATCATACGCCAAAGCGTCCTGCCTGGGAAGGAAATGTTTATCGGTAACGATCGACGTTTTGTTCCCAAAAATATGGTGCTTCGTACAGCAACTGACGAAGACGCCAATCTGTTCGATTGAGATGGGATAACCATGGTGTCCATCTCATCGTCTGACAGAGGGTTATCTTCCCACTTGCTTACGAGAGAACTTTCCCGACTCAGACCTAGAGTTGTACTCTCCGTCTGAAGATCCAAAAAATTCCCTGCTCTGTGTATGAATTGCTTGACTAACAACGTCAATTGTCCGTTGGCCCCGCCCGAAAATATGTGCGTTTTTGCAGCGAGTAGTGCATTGGGGTCGTCATTAGAGTTGTTGTTGCTTGTTTCTGTTTGTTGTTTTGTATTTAAATTTTGATCATCCATGAGAGATTGGTAAATATGGGAACTGAGGATAATCATTGGGAAGTTCTGCATCGCCTGAGAATGTCTCTCAGATGGTCTTCAACAGCCATCGACTATCACTTATTTTCCCCTCAGGCTTAGCTCTATCGATGACTCGAGGATTTTCAGGATCATTGGACTTTTGGCGCCCTGCTTTGGTCCTTTAGTAGAGTGAAATGAGGTCAGGAAGATACCTTGTGGCTTTGATCAGCTTTTTGGGCTGCTTTGGCCCGGTTGGCAGTGGATGTAGAGTGTTTGGTTCTCTGACTCAGTACGGACCTCTTGGCTATTGTGTGTTGCCCTAATCCTCTTCATAATGTAGTTTATGGAGGAGGTACGAACTTCTTTATATTCACACACTTAGAAGTTGAGGTCTTTGGGTGATCTGGTGGTCTCAAGTCATGCACCGTATAATAGCATGCCTCTTTACAGGAGAGTCAAAGGTTATCTGCTATGAAAATAAGGATTCTTTCCCTTTGACAAACCAACTTGTTAACCCGAGGATAGGCCAGCTGATGTAAATGAATCGCCCAGGGGATAATTGGTTGTAGGTGTAGGCAATGTGGTTATTACAGTTGATGTTGCATTCCTATTCAACTTCATCTGTCGGTGGACATTAAAGTGAGAGAAAGTTTTTTGGGATCTGGATTTCTCTTTAGTATGTAGTGGGTATTCTTTCATAATCCGTATCAATTCGCTGCAATGACTGGTATCCAGTTCGTTTCCAAATAAGCTGTCCTCGGCCTCACGAGAACCACTACCCTGGCTTAGACTTGAACCCACTTACGGTAGTCTAGTATGCTATAGGAACCATCTACGGTGGTTTCCCATGATATAGGAACCACCTACGGTGGTCTCCTATGATATAGGAAACACCTACGGTGGTCTCCTATGTTAAAGGAAAAACCTACGGTGGCCTTCTGTTCTATAGGAGCCACCTACGTTGTCCTCTTATTATATAGAAACCACCTACGGTGGCCTTATATTCTATAGAAACCACATACGGTTGCCTCCTATTCCATAGGAACCACATTCGGTGGCCTACTATTCTATAGTCACCACCTACGGTGGTCTCCTTTTCTATAGGAACCACATACGGTGGTCTCCTATTCCATAGGAACCACCTACGGTGGTCTCCTATTCTATAGGAACCACCTGCGGTGGCCTAGTATTCTAAAGGAACCACCTACGGTGGCCTTCTGTTCTATAGGAGCCACCTACGTTGTCCTCTTATTATATAGAAACCACCTGCGGTGGCCTTATATTCTATAGAAACCACATACGGTTGCCTCCTATTCCATAGGAACCACATTCGGTGGCCTACTATTCTATAGTCACCACCTACGGTGGTCTCCTTTTCTATAGGAACCACATACGGTGGTCTCCTATTCCATAGGAACCACCTACGGTGGTCTCCTATTCTATAGGAACCACCTACGGTGGTCTCCTATTCTATAGGAACCACCTACGGTGGTCTCCTATTCTATAGGAACCACCTACGGTGGTCTCCTATTCTATAGGAACCACCTACGGTGGTCTCCTATTCTATAGAAACCACCTACGGTGGTCTCCTATTCTATAGGAACCACCTACGGTGGTCTCCTATTCTATAGGAACCACCTACGGTGGTCTCCTATTCTATAGGAACCACCTACGGTGGTCTCCTATTCTATAGGAACCACCTACGGTGGTCTCCTATTCTATAGGAACCACCTACGGTGGTCTCCTATTCTATAGGAACCACCTACGGTGGTCTCCTATTCTATAGGAACCACCTACGGTGGTCTCCTATTCTATAGGAACCACCTACGGAGGTCTCCTATTCTATAGGAACCACCTACGGTGGTCTCCTATTCTATAGGAACCACCTACGGTGGTCTCCTATTCTATAGGAACCACCTACGGTGGTCTCCTATTCTATAGGAACCACCTACGGAGGTCTCCTATTCTATAGGAACCACCTACGGTGGTCTCCTATTCTATAGGAACCACCTACGGTGGTCTCATATTCTATAGGAACCACCTACGGTGGTCTCCTATTCTATAGGAACCACCTACGGTGGTCTCCTATTCTATAGGAACCACCTACGGTGGTCTCCTATTCTATAGGAACCACCTACGGTGGTCTCCTATTCTATAGGAACCACCTACGGTGGTCTCCTATTCTATAGGAACCACCTACGGTGGTCTCCTATTCTATAGAAACCACATACGGTTGCCTCCTATTCCATAGGAACCACATTCGGTGGCCTACTATTCTATAGTCACCACCTACGGTGGTCTCCTTTTCTATAGGAACCACATACGGTGGTCTCCTATTCCATAGGAACCACCTACGGTGGTCTCCTATTCTATAGGAACCACCTGCGGTGGCCTAGTATTCTAAAGGAACCACCTACGTTGTCCTCTTATTATATAGAAACCACCTGCGGTGGCCTTATATTCTATAGAAACCACATACGGTTGCCTCCTATTCCATAGGAACCACATTCGGTGGCCTACTATTCTATAGTCACCACCTACGGTGGTCTCCTTTTCTATAGGAACCACATACGGTGGTCTCCTATTCCATAGGAACCACCTACGGTGGTCTCCTATTCTATAGGAACCACCTACGGTGGTCTCCTATTCTATAGGAACCACCTACGGTGTTCTCTTATTCTATAGGAACCACCTACGGTGGTCTCCTATTCTATAGAAACCACCTACGGTGGTCTCCTATTCTATAGGAACCACCTACGGTGGTCTCCTATTCTATAGGAACCACCTACGGTGGTCTCCTATTCTATAGGAACCACCTACGGTGGTCTCCTATTCTATGGGAACCACCTACGGTGGTCTCCTATTCTATGGGAACCACCTACGGTGGTCTCCTATTCTATGGGAACCACCTACGGTGGTCTCCTATTCTATAGGAACCACCTACGGTGGTCTCCTATTCTATATGAACCACCTACCGTGGTCTCCTATTCTATAGGAACCACCTACGGTGGTCTCCTATTCTATAGGAACCACCTACGGTGGTCTCCTATTCTATAGGAACCACCTACAGTGGTCTCCTATTCTATAGGAACCACCTACGGTGGTCTCCTATTCTATAGGAACCACCTACGGTGGTCTCCTATTCTATAGGAACCACCTACGGTGGTCTTCTATTCTATAGGAACCACCTATTCTCTAGGATCCATCTCTTAGACTTAGGGACACCGTTTTCTTAGGAAGGATAACACTATGTTCCGCCAGACTATCCTTGACTACTTCTACATTGGTAACCACCATGTCGTCCGCTTCATAAACTGCAATCATGTCGACCGTAGACTGGTCAAATGGTCAAAGCGTTTTCCCAGAACTACCGACTTGGCCAGAGGGTGGTGGCCAAGAGTGGAATTTTTTAGACATTTTATTTGCAAAAGTTCAAATTTTGTGCCCTGATCGCCATAGATCTACTGTAAGTGTTTCGCTTCCCTCTTTTAAGGTCTATCTTTCGTCAGAAAAATGTCCAATCACGCTTCGTAGTTGACACCAGTCACGATCAGTTAATAGGAAGAAAGAAACACAAGTGTTACAAAGATGGAGCAGTCTAATCACTTACATTGTAGTAGCTTTGTCACTGCTGGGAGGGAGGTCTATTCCCTGCCTTGCTGGCGAACGGCAATTTTTGTGTAAAAATGCTCCAACAAGATCGTAGAAGATCTGTAATGGTGTGGAAAGTTGACTATCCAGTTTCGGTCCCATGTGACTGAGGGGCAGGTAACTCCCATTTAGACAGGGGCCCTCGGGGTTGTTGAACCCGTTATTCCCTTTTAGAAAATACCCTTAATCAGGAGTATAGGAGACCACCGTAAATGGTTCCTATAGAATAACAAACCACCGTAGGTGATTCCTATAGAATAGCAGACCACCGGAGGTGGTTTTGAAACTTCTATAAACTAACAAAATTGCTCTTCATGCTCACTTAACATTTCACATATCATAAAGAACAAATTTTTACATATCCTACACTCTTGGGATAATTTTTAAATAATTCTAAATCCCAACTAAGACCCTTAATTTTATCTTATCTTTATCTTCATTTTTTTCTTATCTCCACAGATCTTGCGGACAAATTTTCTGTGCTGATTGTAGCGAATATTGGGCACCGCTGCCAGATGCCAAACTATTTAGTCCGGTACGATTGTGTGCGCCATGTCATGCCACGACAACGCGCAGTATGCAACAGGCCAATAGTGAAATAATGACGACGACGACGACGCCAACATCTGCAGTCGCAACAGCTGCCGCAGCAGTAGCAGCAATAAGCAACAATAGTAGTACCAATTTGCATTTGCAACAGAACGCCACAAAACCAGCAGCAACATCAAAGGCTTGAACAAGAAAATCCCTAACAAAATAAACGGAAAATGACGTCTACAGACGCCAGGCAAAGTAAACGAAAAACCAAAATAAAAACGGTTAAAAAATATTAACAAAATGTTACCCCCCCAAATACATACATACATATGTTATGGAATCTTTAAAGGAAATTTAGAAGTTAACACATACGCACTCGGATGTTTAGTAGTAACATGATGGATGGACGGACAGACAAGATTGAAAATCACACATTATTATCATATACATACAAACAAGCAAAATGCAAAAAAAAAACGTAAATCTAAACTAAAAATTAATAACAATAATATATAAAATAAATACATATTAACATGTCAAAAAACCAAGCTCCCTCCTCCAAACAAAAATCCCAGCCTCCAGCCACCTTTTAACTAAAAACAATTCCACCCTTCTTGAGATCTACCTTTTGTCCCTTCCTTTCTATCTCTCTCTCTTAAAATAACCAAACCCAACATTGTTACTTAGTAAAAGGTCAAAACACTAAGGGCCTGTTTATGTATGTCGATAAGAAAACGAATGCGGAAGAAAAACTACCAAATTTAAGTGTGTATTTCAAATTTGTTTTTTGTTTTGAAGCAAAAGCAAATGAAATATAATTTCAAAAACTAAAGTTTGGGTGTCTTTCATGCGCACACATTTTCGTTTCGAAATACATAAACTGGGGGTAAAATTCAACACACAATTATTGTATTTGAAATTGAATTTTGAAAAAAAAACTGATAAAACAGTAACTGAACTGATATAAAAAAGAAAACAAAAATTATTAAAAAATAAAATGTCATTTTATTAAAGGAAAAACAAAAACTAAAACAATTGTATAAAGAACAAGCATATATATATTAAATTAATTTAAAACCAACTGTTATGTTTAATCTTTAAAAAATATTAAAAAAAAACAAATACACAAAATAGCAAATAAAAATTCAAAAAAAAAACCTTATAATGCAAAGTGTAATGGAAGCATTCATTTTACGCCCATTATATTTATTATTCTTTTTTTATTATTATTGTATAAACAAAAAAAAAAAAAAAAGCAACGGTGTCGATTTCAAATTTAAGCAAGTCTTTACTTTTGTTGTAATTCTTCTTTCATTTTTTAATTTAATTCTGTGATAAAAATTATCAATGTTAAAAAAATGAATTTTATTTGGATTTAATTTCTTTGGTTGTTGGTTTTTTTAGTTTTATAAAAGAAAGATTGCCAAATTCTTTAAAGTATTTACACTTTTGCTATTTAAAAAAGGTACGGTGGTCTCCTATTCTATATGAACCACCTACGGTGGTCTCCTATTCTATATGAACCACCTACGGTGGTCTCCTATTCTATAGGAACCACCTACGGTGGTCTCCTATTCTAGAGGAACCACCTACGGTGGTCTCCTATTCTATAGGAACCACTTACGGTGGTCTCCTATTCTATAGGAACCAACTACGGTGGTCTCCTATTCTATAGGAAGCACCTACGGTGGTCTCCTATTCTATAGGAAGCACCTACGGTGGTCTCCTATTCTATAGGAAGCACCTACGATGGTCTCCTATTCTATAGGAACCACCTACGGTGGTCTCCTATTCTATAGGAACCACCAACTGTGGTCTCCTATTCTATAGGAACCACCAACGGTGGTCTCCTATTCTATAGGAACCACCAACGGTGGTGTCCTATTCTATAGGAACCACCTACGGTGGTGTCCTATTCTATAGGAACCACCTACGGTGGTGTCCTATTCTATAGGAACCACCTACGGTGGTCTCCTATTCTATAGGAACCACCTACGGTGGTCTCCTATTCTATAGGAACCACCTACGGTGGTCTCCTATTCTATAGGAACCACCTACGGTGGTCTCCTATTCTATAGGAACCACCTACGGTGGTCTCCTATTCTATAGGAACCACCTACGGTGGTCTCCTATTCTATAGGAACCACCTACGGTGCTCTCCTATTCTATAGGAACCACCTACGGTGGTCTCCTATTCTATAGGAACCACCTACGGTGGTCTCCTATTCTATAGGAACCACCTACGGTGGTCTCCTATTCTATAGGAACCACCTACGGTGGTCTCCTATTCTATAGGAACCACCTACGGTGGTCTCCTATTCTATAGGAACCACCTACGGTGGTCTCCTATTCTATAGGAACCACCTACGGTGGTCTCCTATTCTATAGGAACCACCTACGGTGGTCTCCTATTCTATAGGAACCACCTACGGTGGTCTCCTATTCTATAGGAACCACCTACGGTGGTCTCCTATTCTATAGGAACCACCTACGGTGGTCTCCTATTCTATAGGAACCACCTACGGTGGTCTCCTATTCTATAGGAACCACCTACGGTGGTCTCCTATTCTATAGGAACCACCTACGGTGGTCTCCTATTCTATAGGAACCACCTACGGTGGTCTCCTATTCTATAGGAACCACCTACGGTGGTCTCCTATTCTATAGGAACCACCTACGGTGGTCTCCTATTCTATAGGAACCACCTACGGTGGTCTCCTATTCTATAGGAACCACCTACGGTGGTCTCCTATTCTATAGGAACCACCTACGGTGGTCTCCTATTCTATAGGAACCACCTACGGTGGTCTCCTATTCTATAGGAACCACCTACGGTGGTCTCCTATTCTATAGGAACCACCTACGGTGGTCTCCTATTCTATAGGAACCACCTACGGTGGTCTCCTATTCTATAGGAACCACCTACGGTGGTCTCCTATTCTATAGGAACCACCTACGGTGGTCTCCTATTCTATAGGAACCACCTACGGTGGTCTCCTATTCTATAGGAACCACCTACGGTGGTCTCCTATTCTATAGGAACCACCTACGGTGGTCTCCTATTCTATAGGAACCACCTACGGTGGTCTCCTATTCTATAGGAACCACCTACGGTGGTCTCCTATTCTATAGGAACCACCTACGGTGGTCTCCTATTCTATAGGAAGCACCTACGGTGGTCTCCTATTCTATAGGAACCACCTACGGTGGTCTCCTATTCTATAGGAAGCACCTACGGTGGTCTCCTATTCTATAGGAACCACCTACGGTGGTCTCCTATTCTATAGGAAGCACCTACGGTGGTCTCCTATTCTATAGGAAGCACCTACGGTGGTCTCCTATTCTATAGGAACCACCTACGGTGGTCTCCTATTCTATAGGAACCACCTACGGTGGTCTCCTATTCTATAGGAACCACCTACGGTGGTCTCCTATTCTATAGGAAGCACCTACGGTGGTCTCCTATTCTATAGGAAGCACCTACGGTGGTCTCCTATTCTATAGGAACCACCTATGGTGGTCTCCTATTCCATAGGAACCACCTACGGTGGTCTCCTATTCTATAGGAACCACCTACGGTGGCCTCATATTCTATAGGAACCACCTATGGTGGTCTCCTATTCTATAGGAAACACCTACGGTGGTCTCCTATTCTATAGGAACAACCTACGGTGGTCACCTATTCAATAGGAACCACCTACGGTGGTCACCTATTCCATAGGAACCACCTACGGTGGTCACCTATTCCATAGGAACCACCTACGGTGGTCTCCTATTCTATAGGAACCACCTACGGTGGTCTCCTATTCTTTAGGAACCACCTACGGTGGTCTCCTATTCTATAGGAACCACCTACGGTGGTCTCCCTATTCTATAGGAACCACCTACGGTGGTCTCCCTATTCTATAGGAACCACCTACGGTGGTCTCCTATTCTATTCTATAGGAACCACCTACGGTGGTCTCCTATTCTATTCTATAGGAACCACCTACGGTGGTCTCCTATTCTATAGGAACCACCTACGGAGGTCTCCTATTCTATAGGAAGCACCTACGGTGGTCTCCTATTCTATAGGAACCACCTACGGTGGTCTCCTATTCCATAGGAACCACCTACGGTGGTCTCCTATTCCATAGGAACCACCTACGGTGGTCCCCTATTCTATAGGAACCACCTACGGTGGTTTCCTATTCTATAGGAACCACCTACGGTAGGAACCACCTGCGGTGGTTTCCTATTCTAAAGGAACCACCTACGGTGGTTTCCTATTCTATAGGAACCACCTACGGTGGGCTCCTATTCTATAGGAAGCACCTACGGTGGTCTCCTATTCTATAGGAACCACCTACGGAGGTCTCCTATTCTATAGGAAGCACCTACGGTGGTCTCCTATTCCATAGGAACCACCTACGGTGGCCTCCTATTCTATAGGAACCACCTACGGTGGTCTCCTATTCTATAGGAACCACCTACGGTGGTCTCCTATTCTATAGGAACCACATACGGTGATCTCCTATTCTATAGGAACCACCTACGGTGGTCTCCTATTCCATAGGAACCACCTACGGTGGTCTCCTATTCCATAGGAACCACCTACGGTGGTCTCCTATTCCATAGGAACCACCTATGGTGGTCTCCTATTCTATAGGCAACACCTACGGTGGTAACCTATTCTATAGGAACCACCTACGGTGGTCTCCTATTCTATAGGAACCACCTACGGTGGTGACCTATTCCATAGGAACCACCTACGGTGGTCTCCTATTCCATAGGAACCACCTACGGTGGTCACCTATTCTGTAGGAAACACCTACGGTGGTCACCTATTCCATAGGAACTACCTACGGTTGTCTCCTATTCTATAGGAACCACCTACGGTGGCCTCCTATTCTATAGGAACCACATACGGTGGTACCTATGGTGGTCTCCTATTCTATTCTATAGGAACCACCTACGGTGGTCACCTATTCCATAGGAACTACCTACGGTTGTCTCCTATTCTATAGGAACCACCTACGGTGGCCTCCTATTCTATAGGAACCACATACGGTGGTCTCCTATTCTATGGGAACCACCTACGGTGGTCTCCCATTCTATAGGAACCACCTACGGTGGCCGCCTATTCTATAGGAACCACCTACGGTGGTCTCCTATTCTATAGGAACCACCTACGGTGGTCACCTATTCTGTAGGAAACACCTACGGTGGTCACCTATTCCATAGGAACTACCTACGGTTGTCTCCTATTCTATAGGAACCACCTACGGTGGCCTCCTATTCTATAGGAACCACATACGGTGGTCTCCTATTCTATGGGAACCACCTACGGTGGTCTCCTATTCTATTGGAACCACCTACGGTTGTCTCCTATTCTATAGGAACCACCTACGGTGGCCTCCTATTCTATAGGAACCACATACGGTGGTCTCCTATTCCATAGGAACCACCTACGGTGGTCTCCTATTCCATAGGAACCACCTACGGTGGTCTCCTATTCCATAGGAACCACCTACGGTGGTCTCCTATTCTATAGGAAGCACCTACGGTGGTCTCCTATTCTATAGGAAGCACCTACGGTGGTCTCCTATTCTATAGGAACCACCTACGGTGGTCTCCTATTCTATAGGAAGCACCTACGGTGGTCTCCTATTCTATAGGCAACACCTACGGTGGTATCCTATTCTATAGGAAGCACCTACGGTGGTCTCCTATTCTATAGGCAACACCTACGGTGGTATCCTATTCTATAGGAAGCACCTACGGTGGTCTCCTATTCTATAGGAAGCACCTACGGTGGTCTCCTATTCCATAGGAACCACCTACGGTGGTCTCCTATTCTATAGGAACCACCTACGGTGGTCTCCTATTCTATAGGAACCACCTACGGTGGTCTCCTATTCTACAGGAACCACATACGGTGGTCTCCTATTCTATAGGAACCACCTACGGTGGTCTCCTATTCTATAGGAACCACCTACGGTGGTCTCCTATTCTATAGGAACCACCTACGGTGGTCTCCTATTCTATAGGAACCACCTACGGTGGTCTCCTATTCTATAGGAACCACCTACGGTGGTCTCCTATTCTATAGGCAACACCTACGGTGGTATCCTATTCTATAGGAAGCACCTACGGTGGTCTCCTATTCTATAGGAAGCACCTACGGTGGTCTCCTATTCTATAGGAACCACATACGGTGGTCTCCTATTCTATAGGAACCACATACGGTGGTCTCCTATTCTATAGGAAGCACCTACGGTACCTACGGTGGTCTCCTATTCTATAGGAAGCACCTACGGTACCTACGGTGGTCTCCTATTCTATAGGAAGCACCTACGGTGGTCTCCTATTCTATAGGAAGCACCTATGGTGGTCTCCTATTCTATAGGAAGCACCTACGGTGGTCTTCTATTCTATAGGAAGCACCTACGGTGGTCTCCTATTCTATAGGAAGCACCTACGGTGGTCTTCTATTCTATAGGAAGCACCTACGGTGGTCTCCTATTCTATAGGAAGCACCTACGGTGGTCTCCTATCCTATAGGAAGCACCTACGGTGGTCTCCTATTCTATAGGAAGCACCTACGGTACCTACGGTGGTCTCCTATTCTATAGGAAGCACCTACGGTGGTCTCCTATTCTATAGGAAGCACCTATGGTGGTCTCCTATTCTATAGGAAGCACCTACGGTGGTCTTCTATTCTATAGGAAGCACCTACGGTGGTCTTCTATTCTATAGGAAGCACCTACGGTAGTCTCCTATCCTATAGGAAGCACCTACGGTGGTCTCCTATTCTATAGGAAGCACCTATGGTGGTCTCCTATTCTATAGGAAGCACCTACGGTGGTCTTCTATTCTATAGGAAGCACCTACGGTGGTCTCCTATTCTATAGGAAGCACCTACGGTGGTCTTCTATTCTATAGGAAGCACCTACGGTGGTCTCCTATCCTATAGGAAGCACCTACGGTGGTCTCCTATTCTATAGGAAGCACCTACGGTACCTACGGTGGTCTCCTATTCTATAGGAAGCACCTACGGTGGTCTCCTATTCTATAGGAAGCACCTATGGTGGTCTCCTATTCTATAGGAAGCACCTACGGTGGTCTCCTATTCTATAGGAAGCACCTACGGTGGTCTCCTATCCTATAGGAAGCACCAACGGTGGTCTCCTATCCTATAGGAAGCACCAACGGTGGTCTCCTATTCTATAGGAAGCACCTACTGTAGTCACCTATTCTATAGGAACCACCTACGGTGGTGACCTATTCTATAGGAAGCACCTACGGTGGTCTCCTATTCTATAGGAAACAGCTACTGTGGTATCCTATTCTATAGGAACCACTATTCTATGGGAACCACCTACGTGGTCTAGGAACCAACTACGGTGGTCTCCTATTCTAAAAGAACCAGCTACGGTGGTCTCCTATCCTATAGGAACCATCTACGGTGGTCTCCTATTCTATAGGAACCACTTACGGTGGTCTCCTATTCTATAGGAACCACTTACGGTGGTCTCCTATTCTAAAGAAACCACCTACGGTGGTCTCCTATTCTATAGGAACCACCTACGGTGGTCTCCTATTCTATAGGAACCACCTACGGTGGTCTCCTATTCTATAGGAAGCACCTACGGTGGTCTCCTATTCTATAGGAACCACCTACGGTGGTCTCCTATTCTATAGGAAGCACCTACGGTGGTCTCCTATTCTATAGGAACCACCTACGGTGGTCTCCTATTCTATAGGAAGCACCTACGGTGGTCTCCTATTCTATAGGAACCACCTATGGTGGTCTCCTATTCCATAGGAACCACCTACGGTGGTCTCCTATTCTATAGGAACCACCTACGGTGGCCTCATATTCTATAGGAACCACCTATGGTGGTCTCCTATTCTATAGGAAACACCTACGGTGGTCTCCTATTCTATAGGAACAACCTTCGGTGGTCACCTATTCAATAGGAACCACCTACGGTGGTCACCTATTCCATAGGAACCACCTACGGTGGTCACCTATTCCATAGGAACCACCTACGGTGGTCACCTATTCCATAGGAACCACCTACGGTGGTCTCCTATTCTATAGGAACCACCTACGGTGGTCTCCTATTCTTTAGGAACCACCTACGGTGGTCTCCTATTCTATAGGAACCACCTACGGTGGTCTCCCTATTCTATAGGAACCACCTACGGTGGTCTCCCTATTCTATAGGAACCACCTACGGTGGTCTCCTATTCTATTCTATAGGAACCACCTACGGTGGTCTCCTATTCTATTCTATAGGAACCACCTACGGTGGTCTCCTATTCTATAGGAACCACCTACGGAGGTCTCCTATTCTATAGGAAGCACCTACGGTGGTCTCCTATTCTATAGGAACCACCTACGGTGGTCTCCTATTCCATAGGAACCACCTACGGTGGTCTCCTATTCCATAGGAACCACCTACGGTGGTCCCCTATTCTATAGGAACCACCTACGGTGGTTTCCTATTCTATAGGAACCACCTACGGTGGTTTCCTATTCTATAGGAACCACCTACGGTGGTTTCCTATTCTATAGGAACCACCTACGGTGGGCTCCTATTCTATAGGAAGCACCTACGGTGGTCTCCTATTCTATAGGAACCACCTACGGAGGTCTCCTATTCTATAGGAAGCACCTACGGTGGTCTCCTATTCCATAGGAACCACCTACGGTGGCCTCCTATTCTATAGGAACCACCTACGGTGGTCTCCTATTCTATAGGAACCACCTACGGTGGTCTCCTATTCTATAGGAACCACCTACGGTGGTCTCCTATTCTATAGGAACCACATACGGTGATCTCCTATTCTATAGGAACCACCTACGGTGGTCTCCTATTCCATAGGAACCACCTACGGTGGTCTCCTATTCCATAGGAACCACCTACGGTGGTCTCCTATTCCATAGGAACCACCTATGGTGGTCTCCTATTCTATAGGCAACACCTACGGTGGTAACCTATTCTATAGGAACCACCTACGGTGGTCTCCTATTCTATAGGAACCACCTACGGTGGTGACCTATTCCATAGGAACCACCTACGGTGGTCTCCTATTCCATAGGAACCACCTACGGTGGTCACCTATTCTGTAGGAAACACCTACGGTGGTCACCTATTCCATAGGAACTACCTACGGTTGTCTCCTATTCTATAGGAACCACCTACGGTGGCCTCCTATTCTATAGGAACCACATACGGTGGTACCTATGGTGGTCTCCTATTCTATTCTATAGGAACCACCTACGGTGGCCGCCTATTCTATAGGAACCACCTACGGTGGCCGCCTATTCTATAGGAACCACCTACGGTGGCCGCCTATTCTATAGGAACCACCTACGGTGGCCGCCTATTCTATAGGAACCACCTACGGTGGTCTCCCATTCTATAGGAACCACCTACGGTGGCCGCCTATTCTATAGGAACCACCTACGGTGGTCTCCTATTCTATAGGAACCACCTACGGTGGTCACCTATTCTGTTGGAAACACCTACGGTGGTCACCTATTCCATAGGAACTACCTACGGTTGTCTCCTATTCTATAGGAACCACCTACGGTGGCCTCCTATTCTATAGGAACCACATACGGTGGTCTCCTATTCTATGGGAACCACCTACGGTGGTCTCCTATTCTATTGGAACCACCTACGGTTGTCTCCTATTCTATAGGAACCACCTACGGTGGCCTCCTATTCTATAGGAACCACATACGGTGGTCTCCTATTCTATAGGAACCACCTACGGTGGCCTCCTATTCCATAGGAACCACCTACGGTGGTCTCCTATTCCATAGGAACCACCTACGGTGGTCTCCTATTCCATAGGAACCACCTACGGTGGTCTCCTATTCTATAGGAAGCACCTACGGTGGTCTCCTATTCTATAGGAAGCACCTACGGTGGTCTCCTATTGTATAGGAAGCACCTACGGTGGTCTCCTATTCTATAGGAACCACCTACGGTGGTCTCCTATTCTATAGGCAACACCTACGGTGGTATCCTATTCTATAGGAAGCACCTACGGTGGTCTCCTATTCTATAGGAAGCACCTACGGTGGCCTCCTATTCCATAGGAACCACCTACGGTGGTCTCCTATTCTATAGGAACCACCTACGGTGGTCTCCTATTCTATAGGAACCACCTACGGTGGTCTCCTATTCTACAGGAACCACATACGGTGGTCTCCTATTCTATAGGAACCACCTACGGTGGTCTCCTATTCTATAGGAACCACCTACGGTGGTCTCCTATTCTATAGGAACCACCTACGGTGGTCTCCTATTCTATAGGAACCACCTACGGTGGTCTCCTATTCTATAGGCAACACCTACGGTGGTATCCTATTCTATAGGAAGCACCTACGGTGGTCTCCTATTCTATAGGAAGCACCTACGGTGGTCTCCTATTCTATAGGAACCACATACGGTGGTCTCCTATTCTATAGGAACCACATACGGTGGTCTCCTATTCTATAGGAAGCACCTACGGTACCTACGGTGGTCTCCTATTCTATAGGAAGCACCTACGGTACCTACGGTGGTCTCCTATTCTATAGGAAGCACCTACGGTGGTCTCCTATTCTATAGGAAGCACCTATGGTGGTCTCCTATTCTATAGGAAGCACCTACGGTGGTCTTCTATTCTATAGGAAGCACCTACGGTGGTCTCCTATTCTATAGGAAGCACCTACGGTGGTCTCCTATTCTATAGGAAGCACCTACGGTGGTCTCCTATTCTATAGGAAGCACCTACGGTGGTCTCCTATTGTATAGGAAGCACCTACGGTGGTCTCCTATTCTATAGGAACCACCTACGGTGGTCTCCTATTCTATAGGCAACACCTACGGTGGTATCCTATTCTATAGGAAGCACCTACGGTGGTCTCCTATTCTATAGGAAGCACCTACGGTGGTCTCCTATTCCATAGGAACCACCTACGGTGGTCTCCTATTCTATAGGAACCACCTACGGTGGTCTCCTATTCTATAGGAACCACCTACGGTGGTCTCCTATTCTACAGGAACCACATACGGTGGTCTCCTATTCTATAGGAACCACCTACGGTGGTCTCCTATTCTATAGGAACCACCTACGGTGGTCTCCTATTCTATAGGAACCACCTACGGTGGTCTCCTATTCTATAGGAACCACCTACGGTGGTCTCCTATTCTATAGGCAACACCTACGGTGGTATCCTATTCTATAGGAAGCACCTACGGTGGTCTCCTATTCTATAGGAAGCACCTACGGTGGTCTCCTATTCTATAGGAACCACATACGGTGGTCTCCTATTCTATAGGAACCACATACGGTGGTCTCCTATTCTATAGGAAGCACCTACGGTACCTACGGTGGTCTCCTATTCTATAGGAAGCACCTACGGTACCTACGGTGGTCTCCTATTCTATAGGAAGCACCTACGGTGGTCTCCTATTCTATAGGAAGCACCTATGGTGGTCTCCTATTCTATAGGAAGCACCTACGGTGGTCTTCTATTCTATAGGAAGCACCTACGGTGGTCTCCTATTCTATAGGAAGCACCTACGGTGGTCTTCTATTCTATAGGAAGCACCTACGGTGGTCTTCTATTCTATAGGAAGCACCTACGGTGGTCTCCTATCCTATAGGAAGCACCTACGGTGGTCTCCTATTCTATAGGAAGCACCTACGGTACCTACGGTGGTCTCCTATTCTATAGGAAGCACCTACGGTGGTCTCCTATTCTATAGGAAGCACCTATGGTGGTCTCCTATTCTATAGGAAGCACCTACGGTGGTCTTCTATTCTATAGGAAGCACCTACGGTGGTCTCCTATTCTATAGGAAGCACCTACGGTAGTCTCCTATCCTATAGGAAGCACCTACGGTGGTCTCCTATTCTATAGGAAGCACCTATGGTGGTCTCCTATTCTATAGGAAGCACCTACGGTGGTCTTCTATTCTATAGGAAGCACCTACGGTGGTCTCCTATTCTATAGGAAGCACCTACGGTGGTCTTCTATTCTATAGGAAGCACCTACGGTGGTCTCCTATCCTATAGGAAGCACCTACGGTGGTCTCCTATTCTATAGGAAGCACCTACGGTACCTACGGTGGTCTCCTATTCTATAGGAAGCACCTACGGTGGTCTCCTATTCTATAGGAAGCACCTACGGTGGTCTCCTATCCTATAGGAAGCACCAACGGTGGTCTCCTATTCTATAGGAAGCACCTACTGTAGTCACCTATTCTATAGGAACCACCTACGGTGGTGACCTATTCTATAGGAAGCACCTACGGTGGTCTCCTATTCTATAGGAAACAGCTACTGTGGTATCCTATTCTATAGGAACCACTATTCTATGGGAACCACCTACGTGGTCTAGGAACCAACTACGGTGGTCTCCTATTCTAAAAGAACCAGCTACGGTGGTCTCCTATCCTATAGGAACCATCTACGGTGGTCTCCTATTCTATAGGAACCACTTACGGTGGTCTCCTATTCTATAGGAACCACTTACGGTGGTCTCCTATTCTAAAGAAACCACCTACGGTGGTCTCCTATTCTATAGGAACCACCTACGGTGGTCTCCTATTCTATAGGAACCACCTACGGTGGTCTCCTATTCTATAGGAACCACCTACGGTGGTCTCCTATTCTATAGGAACCACCTACGGTGGTCTCCTATTCTATAGGAACCACCTACGGTGGTCTCCTATTCTATAGGAACCACCTACGGTGGTCTCCTATTCTATAGGAACCACCTACGGTGGTCTCCTATTCTATAGGAACCACCTACGGTGGTCTCCTATTCTATAGGAACCACCTACGGTGGTCTCCTATTCTATAGGAACCACCTACGGTGGTCTCCTATTCTATAGGAACCACCTACGGTGGTCTCCTATTCTATAGGAACCACCTACGGTGGTCTCCTATTCTATAGGAACCACCTACGGTGGTCTCCTATTCTATAGGAACCACCTATGGTGGTCTCCTATTCTATAGGAACCACCTACGGTGGTCTCCTTTTCTATAGGAACGACCTATAGTGGTCTCCTATTCTATAGGAACCACCTACGGTGGTCTCCTATTCTAAAGGAACGACCTATAGTGGTCTCCTATTCTATAGGAACCACCTACGGTGGTCTCCTATTCTATAGGAACCACCTACGGTGGTCTCCTATTCTATTGGAACCACCTACGGTGGTCTCCTATTCTATAGGAACCACCTACGGTGGTCTCCTATCCTATAGGAACCAGCTACGGTGGTCTCCTATCCTATAGGAACCACCTACCACTTGAATGTCCTGGTCGATGGCAGCAGAATTCTGACCACTAATTGCCTTAAGATTCCAGGGGTCACATTCGACAGCATGTTCACTTCGTCCGCGCATGCCACAGCCATCTGCGACAAACTGAGATGTAATAGCCAGGTCCTAACGTCCCTAGCCGGCAGATAAAGAAACTTTGTTGACCACATATAACGCGGTAGGTCGGTTTGTGGTAAGCTATGTGGCGCCAGTGTGGTCCGCGAATGTATGTGCAACGCGATGGGAAAATATTCAAACCTCTCAGAATGTCTTAGAAGATAATAAAAATCTTTACTGATTAGGATATAATCATCTTCTTTCATTAAACAAATTCTAAGTAAAATAAACAACAACAACAACAACTTTTGTGTGTTATCACATTTTCTTGTTCTTTATTATTATTTACTCATGTTCCCCGATAGGTGGTATATCCAAATGGTGATAGCAATAATGGAACATGATAATGTTGACCTTGTTCACATTTCACCACAATTTCGATGAAGGGATAGAAACTTGGTACTTTACATCTCTCAAAATAGCTCTGAACATTAAATTTCAATTTATAAATTCCACTTTGAAAATCTTTTCCATCCAATAATTGACCAACGCGGCCATCTGTGTTTGTAGAGTGGTGTCCCAATTCTTGCCATTCACCATTATTCGTTTGACGGTAAACTGTTAAAGGTAAATCGTGAACAGCTTTGCCGAGGGCCGTATCCAAAACGTGACAGGATATGGTGCGAGTGTCGTTAGTATTTTGGCTCATTGTTTCAGCTTTGAAGGTCTAGAAATGCAAGACAAATGTAAGAGTTATTTCTACTTATAGTTGAGGATAACTGCAGTAAGTTGATTGCAGTGTTCAACTTACCTCCACAGTCTCGACACGTAAACGTATGCGTTCCCAACCGTTGCTCATTTTGATATGTTTGGGGTTATTGTTTGTGGCTTCTGAAATGTAATCTTTTCTGAGGTTTTCATTTTGTTATCTCGTCGAAAGTAATTGTTTAACTTAATAAACATTGTTTTAATGAAGATTTGGTTTTTAAATCATTTTATTTATTTTTTTAACACTTGTGTTGGCTGAAATGGCAGTACTTGTGAGGATAATTATAATTTTCCCCCTTTGCAGTTGTTTGTCAATTTCAATGAGGTTATGTTTAGGATGTGAAAAAATATGTCTGAAGAAGCATCATTAATGTTGGGCGCCACGAGAATAAAGGGAACCCAAACCCTACGGTTAGAACCTTAAATCCACACTTCTGAAAAAATACCCTAAAACGCCTGTTAGACTATGAACTTATACTATGATTTAAACTGTCAATCCCATACGATATACGTCAAATAAAATCCAGTGGATTTAGAACTACGATTTATTTGACGTATGTACTATGGAATTGACATTTGAAATCGAGTGGATTTATAAGTCTAAACGTACTATAAAAGAAAATACTCGCTGCTAATTATCTGATCATAAGTTTCGACACTTCAAACTACTTTGATACACATCATAGAAAAAAATGTAACACTTTTTCACATCTTATCTTTAACTGTGAGATTTAACACGATGTCAAAAGAAAATTATTGTTCATTGCTGTAAGAACTGTGTGTGTTTATCAAAGATAAGATGACTCAAGATATTCAAAAGTTTATCTTAAAAGAAAAACTGATAAAACCCATTTAAGATGCCCAGACAATGAATGACAACAAAGTCTAATGTCTTAATAAAAACGCTAGGAAATCAAATAAAGAGGCTTTGTCTATGGCATAGACAAATGAATTGTATAGACAAAGAAATGCTCTCACCAATATTGTTAACATTGAGTTAGTTGACAGAACAACTTTATAAACACGGGGTCATTTTTTGATGGATCCTACGTCCTCAGATAAAAATATTTATGAAAGTACTGCCATTTTCCCCAAAAATCGCCTTAGAACAATTTTGAGTTTTTCTGTTTGAGTCGGTTGACACCACATAACATGAGTATTTCTTTGCCTATGCGATAATTTGTCTATGCTCTCAGTCAAATTCTTTCATTGAGTGAGAATTGAGTCAGTTGACGAGATACTCAATTTTTAAAATGACAATAACTATGCATTTTTAAACTATTTATAATGGTAAAAGACAATATGTGGGTAATATTGGCCGGATTTACATCCTCAAATAAAAAATTAACAAAATCTTGCAATTTACCCCAAAACAAAATGCAATTGTGTGAACATATTGAGTGTAAGGGCGACCCCTACAAAAAACAAACTCATTAGAAATTCTCTGTCTATTCATTCATTACCCAGCAAAATGTTCGATGCCAAAGATGTCAGTCAATCATGGGTGAAAGTGATCTGACATGTCATCTTTTTAGCATCTTCATCGATGAATTTTATATGAGCGTGGACCTCAAAAGATGCTATTCATTTTTGGATCCAAAGCATGTCATTTACACCAATGCTTTGACATGTCATTTTAACCAATGCTTTGGCATGTCATTTCCACCAACCCTTTGCAATGACATTATAATTACGACGAGAGTTTTCACAACGTTGGTTGTGATTTCGAGTCTCCATCAACAACATCAAGCCTATTGTAAATAATTAATTTGTGCCACCGTGGTGCAATGGTATGCACGCCCGCCTTGCACGCAGAAGGTCGGTGGTTCGATTCCCCGGCCAGGCATCACCAAACATTTTTCAACGGTGGCAGAATACCCCTCAGTAATGTTGGCGACATTTCCAGAGTATTTTAGCCTTGAAAAACTTCTCTATAAGTGGTGTCTTAGGACACGCCGTTCGGACTCGGCGATAAACAGTAGGTCCCATATCATTGAGCTAAATATGAATCGGGGTGCACTCATTGATATGAGAGAAGTCTCCCTTGTCCCTTGTCTCCCTTGGGATGTTGTGGAACAATGTTTTTTTTATAATAAAAATACAAAATTCATATCTATTGGATCGATGAAATGGGTTCAAATGTTGATGAAAAGATTGGATCTTTCACGACTTCCTTTGCATGGGTTCAAATGTTGATGAAAATATCGGATCTTTCACGGCATCCTTAGCATGGGTTCAAATGCTAATGAAAAGATAGGATCTTTCACGACTTCCTTTGAACCAATACAAAATATGCCATGTAATCTCGTCATCGCATAGACCACATTAGCCTTTTTGGCAATGTCTTTATTCAGGGATGGCCAAGGAAGCACAGCGACATTGTTGCTTACACAATTAGCAACAAAACCTGAGTTCGCACTAGCGGAATAAAATCATAAGCTGAAAACAGATACAACGTTTGATTAAAGTTTTGTGTCGTTTTGGCCGTTTTTACACTGTTGGGCATGATGCCGAAAAATTCAAATTCATTTGAAATATATGCCGACAAACAGATAAATGCAGGACTTTGGCATCGTCGTCGCCCTGTTGTTGTTGTTTTTTTCTCGACGCCCAACGCAAAACTTTAATCAAACGTTGTATCTGTTTTAAGCTTTATTCTATGCAATAAAAAATTGGGTGCAGCGAATCTGCTGGCTATTTATTGGCCTATTCCTTAACTTTTAAAAATGGTAAAAGTGACAAAAGTAGTAAAGGTTGTGAATTGCTCTCATGTCAATTGTATGCTTTCATCAAGTAAAGGAATGTATTTCGAGTAAAATGTGGTAAAACTTGAAGGAACAGCGCTTATGCTTTAATTCTAAATTACAACTTTGTTGATGACAGCGACATCTGTTTGAGAATAGTCCAAAACTTATTTTTCCATTTTTAAATATGTACCTACAGAGACATCTATATGTGATATTAATCTTAAGTTTGTTGTTGTTAATACTACTATTAACCGCTAGATGTCTCTAAATGGCTGACCTAAATGAAACCAATGACCTTTATACATACCCAGCAAAAAGTATCCACCCAGCAGGATGCAGTTGAATCACTACAAGCGATGCAAACTTTTTGCTGGGAAAATTCACAAATGAATTCATACCCCGCAAAAAGTTTGCATTTGCGGATGCAGTTGAATCACTGCAAGTGTACAGTACAAGTGCCGTTGGAGTACAGCAACTCTTTAGGCAGAAGAACTTTTTAAAAAGTCTTTTAAAGGCAGAAGACCTTAACAAAAGCTATTTTATAGAGAGAAGACCTATCCAAAAGGGTTTCTATTAAGAGAAGACCTTTCCAAAATGTATTCTAAGGAGAGAAAACCTCTCCAAATGTTCTTCTAAAGAGGGAATATCTCTCCAAACGGCATTCTATAGACAGAGAACAGTTCCATAAAGTCTTCTAAAGACAGAAGACCTTTCCAAAAGGTATTCTATGGACAGAAGACCTTTCTAAAAAGCCTTTTAAGGACAGAAGACCATTCCAGAAGATCTTCTAAAGACAGAAGACCTTTACGAAGGACATTCTATGGACATAAGAAATTTCCAAAAAAGATTCTATAGACGGAAGACTTTTCCAAAGAAGAACCTTCCAGGAAGACTTTTGAAGACAGAAGACTCTACCAAAAGGTATTATATAGACAGAAGGCCTTTACGAAAGTTTTTCTGTAGACCACAGAACTTTTCAAAAGATATTCTATAGACAGAAGATCTTTTCAGAATGTCTGAAAAGGCAGAGGACCTTTCCAAAAGGTATACGATAGACAGAAGACCTTTCTGGAAAGTCTTCTAAACACAAAAGACCTTTCCGAAGGCTATTCTATAGACAGAAAACCTTTCCAAAAGATATTCTGTACCAGATTACCTTTCCAGAAAGTCGTCTAAAGATAGAAAACTTTTCCAAAAGGCATTCTAAAGATAGAAGACCTTTCCAAAAGGTCTTCTAAGGACAAGAGGTATTCGATAGGCAGAAGACCTTTCCAGAAGGTAATCTATAGGCAAAAATATATTGAAAATATAATCTATAGAGAAAAAACCTTTTATAAAGGATCTTCCAAATTTGGAAAATATTTTCAAAAAGTAATTTGCGGACAAAAAAACATTTCAAGAGGTCTTCTACAGACAGAAATCTGTCTCAAAAATCTTCTATGGAGAGATAACCTTTCCAAAAAGACTTCTTTCTATATATAAGGTCTTGCCAATGGATATTCAATAGACAGAAGATCTATTTTCTCCCATAGATAGATAAAATACCTTAAAAAGTATTTTCCAAATTGTGGAACAGATATCTGTCTTCGAAGGACACAAAGAAACCTTGCAGCTTTGTTTCCAAATGCCTTCTTATAATAAAAGTCTTGGCAAATATCTACCACCTACTAAAGACCATTTAAAGATCTTACAACTCCCTTGAAACTTACATTCACTATTTCCATCAGCATCAATTGGTATTGCCACATTGTTGGCATGCGTTTCACCAAAGACAAATTCATATTTATTAGCTTCGTTCCAGAACTAAAAAGTTTTTACACATTTTTAACCGAAATGCGTTCCCGTACACCAAAAAAGTTGTAAAATGGTCACTTCTTTGTCCCGGTCCACACTAGCGTGAATTTCATTAAAAAATTGCATGAAATTAGGTGTTCTTAAATCGAATTCCCCACTACAGCAATTTTATGATTTTACTCAACTATGGACGTCGATCTAGAGACGCATAATTTCATAGCAAAATTTCAGTGAAATTACTATAGTGTGGTCCGGGACTTTAGAAACTTTTTACACGACAAATTTGGGCGAGCAAAAATGTGCAACATGCTTGCCGGCTTTTGATTGGTTGATTCGCCGTTTTTGACGTTTCTGTCATTTTTCCGTTCCCGTACATTTTAGAAAATGTGCATGTGGAACTCATTTTCGATAGTTTGCTCTTTTGACACTTTTATCATTAAAAAAGTACTGGAACGAAGCTATTATTGCCCGAAGCAAGATCTTTGAGCTCCTCCAGAGCCAAATCATCAGCATCTTCAATTTTGTCCAAGGCATCAGCAGCTTCCTTTTTATCCATAATTTTACTACAAAAAGAAAAACAACAAATAAATTAAATTGAAATCATTCCAACGACTTACCGATAATGAACCATTGAGCGATTTCCAATTTTCGCCAGAACCTTTTTAATTTGTGAACGTGAAAGATTTAGACCGACCACCATAAATAGATCTTCTAAATCTCGTTCAAAAATATAACCACAGTGTGTGGAATCAAAATAAAGGAATGATAAAAGTAAATGGTAAAGTAAAGTTGCCGTAGAAAATAAATGCTTTGGGGACAATTGTTATATGTTTCCTTTACATTTATTAAAGGAGTGGATTCTCCACTTTCGAAAAATATAATTTTTATTAGCTTATTTTTATTGTCTTACTAGCAAAGTGCCCGCTACTTCGTATGCGGAAAGGGTGTAAAAACAAATAACAATATATAATATGAAAATGGCGAATTTCAATCAATATTTACTACTGTTTAGTACTGTTCGTCCCTTTTTAGTTCGATTTTCAAAAAGACAAACGTTGCAATACTCACTCTAACTCCAAAACATACAGATTCCAGCACAGTCCCTACACCCAACAAATTGAGTACACTTATAGCACGTTTTTCGACGACATGTCTCAATCCTACACTAACTTGAATACAAAATAAAAACAGTAATCGTAATTCTAAATCTCAAGATTTCAGGTGTATCCGTTCATCCAACTCCAAACTGTATCATTTCGAACTCTTCGTACCCATAAGTAAGGTTTTCGAAAACTACCTCATTTCTTCACTTAAACAGTAATCTTAATTCCACATTTTAGGATTTCAGCTCTATCCGTTCATACAAATTCAAATTGTACCAAATTTAGTACTTTTCGTACCCATAAGTACAAATTGTCAAAACTATCTCAGTGCTATATTCAAACAATAACCTTAATTCCAAATTTCAGGATTCCAGATATATCCGATCACTCAAATCCAAATTTGGTACCATTTAGTACTATTCGTATCCGAAGTACGAATTTCTAAACCTACCTCTACCAACACTCCGACATCAATTTTAATTCCCAATTTCACGATTCCAAATGTATCCTATCAATGAAATCCAAATTGTACCATATTTAGTACCATTTAGTACTTATCATACCCATAACTAAAAATTTCCACAACTTTATCAATGCTACACTCCAACAGTACTCCTTATTTCAAATCTCGGGATTTCAGCTATATCCGTTCACCCAAGTCCAAATTGTACCAAATTTTGTACCTTAGTATTATTCGTACCCATGAGTACGAATTTTCACAATTACCTCAATCTTAATTCCAAATTTCAGGATTACAGCTGCATCCAATCACAGCAATCCAAATTGTACCAAATTTGGTACCATTTAGTAATTTTCGTATCCAACGTACGAATTTCCAAACCTACTTTTATCGACACTCTAACTGTAATCGTAATTCCGAATTTCAGAATTCCAAATGTATCCGATCACACAAATTAAAATTGTACCAAATTTGGTACCATTTACTACTTTTCGTACCCATAACTAAGCATTTCAAAAACTTCATCAATTCTACACACCAACAGTAGTCCTTATTCCGAATCTCGGGATTCCAGCTATACCCGTTCACCCAAATCCAAATTGTATCAGATTTGGTACCATTTAGTACTTTTCGTACTCATAAGTAAACATTTTCAAAACTACCTCAGTGCTAAGTTGAAACAATTTCAGGATTCCAGATACATCCATAACTCAAATCCAAATATGGTACCATTTAGTACTATTCGTATCCAAAGTACGAATTTCCAAACCTACCTCTATCAACAATCCAACATCAATTTAAATTCCGAATCTCACGATTCCAAATGTATCCTATCACTGAAATCCAAATTGTACTAAATTTTGTACCATTTAGTACTTTCCCCGCTGATAACTAAAAATTTCCAAAACTTTATCAATCCTACACTTCAGCAGTACTCCTTATTCCAAATCTCGGGATTCCAAATCCACTCAAATCCAAATTGTACCAAATTTCGTACTATTCGTACCCATGAGTACGAATTTCCACAACTACCTCAATCCTACACGCCAACAGTAATCTTAATTCCAAATTTCAGGATTACAGCTGCATCCGATCACCATAATCCAAATTGTACCAAATTTAGTACCATTTAGTACTTTTTGTTCCCATAGGTCCGAATTTCCAAACCTACCTCTATCCAACACTCCAACAGTAATCTTAATTTCCAATTTTAGGATTCCAAATGTATCCGATCACCCAAATCCAAATTGTACCAAATTTGGTACCATATAGTACTTTTCGTAGCCATAAGTACAAATTTTCATAAGTATCTCAATCCCCTACTCCAATAGTAATCATAATTTCAAATTTCACTATTCCTACTCTATCCGATCACTTAAATTCATATTGTACCAAATTTGGTACCATTTAGTACTTTTCGTACCCAAAAGTACGAATTTCCCAAATACCTCTATCCTACACTCCGACAGTAATCCCAATTCTAAATTTCAGGATTCCAGGTCCATCCGTTCCTCCAAATCCAAATTGTACCTTATTTGGTACTATTTAGTACCTTCCGTACCCATATGTACGAATTTCGAAGACTACCTCCATATCTCAAACCTACGCTCCAACAGTAATATTAATTCCAAATTTCAGAATTCCAACTTTATCGGTTCGCCCAAATTCAAATTGTACCAAATTTAGTACTATTCGTACACATGAGTACACATTTTCAAAACCACCTCCTAATATCAACTTATCTTCTAAACCTTGATTTTCATTCCAAATTTCAAGATTTTAGCTCTATCCGTTCACGAAATACCAAATGGTACTAAATTTAGTAACTTTTAGTACTTTTCGTACACTTATAGTTCGAATTTCCAAAAACCCTTTGGTACACCTTTCTAACTCTCCATCAGTGAACCTCGTTCCAAATTTCAGAATTCTAGCTCTTCGCGTTTGCCTAATACTAAGGGTACCATATTTAGTACCTTTTAGTACTTTTCGTACTGTTCTAGTTCGAATTTCCAAAAACCGAGCCTTATCTGTCACCTTCGGACCAAGAGTGACCCTCACCCAAAATTTCATGATTCTAGCTTCAGCCGTTTCGTCTGGGCGTTGATGAATCAATCAGTCAGTCAGTCAGTCAGTGAATCAGTCACTCTACTCTTTTATTAATATAGATTTCAACGTTTAATCCGTTCGAAAAAATCAATAATCGTTCTTTGAGCTATTGGTAGTGGCAATAGAATTCTATTTTAAATCATTTTCTGACATTTTAATTATCTTACATGTATTTTATTAAGCGGAAGGCGTTAAATTTATGAAAAAGTAAATTTTATTTTCATATAACAATACACCATTTTAAAATATTTTGATTTAAAAACTATTCTTCTTCAATTTTTGAACCTAGTCCTTTAAAACAATTTGTTCCATACGCCATATTGTTCCTAATTAGACAAAATTGGGCAATTTTTTGTTCCAAACGCATCATTTTTTGTGAGGAACAATTCGTTTTCGTATTTTTTTGTTCCATACGCCAAACGGTATGGATATGGAACAAAAAAGTTCAAAGTTCTTTTGTTCCATACGCCAGACTTTATGGATATGGAACAAAAAGGCAGATTTTTTTGCGTCCAAAGTGGATATGGAACATATTGACATTTCTATATCTCGAAAACTGTAATAGATAGAGGAAAACCGACTGGAAATTCAGAAAGATCAGGGTTGAAACCCTTGAAAGGTACCTATAACTCAAAATGTCAAAAATGGCGTATGGAACACTTAAGCATGACAGCGACGAATTGGCGGCAATGATAACAACATAACTTTAGCTGAATATACATAGTCAGCATCGTCTGGTTCCAATTCATCCACCCTTTTATCGAAAGGAGATTCAGCATTTTTATCCATTAAATGGAATTGACAGGGTCGTCCCATAACCTATGACCATACATATATGGGTCGATCTTGCATTGCCACTGAACTTGAGTTGCGTTGTCAGTTGTCTGCGCGACTGAGATGAAATCAACTGGGTGGTCGATAAACATGTTATCGATCAGTGTTTTTTCAAACTTGTGACCTCTATTCGCCAAAAAAAAAAACTATTTTAAAAATAATTTGCGCTTTGGATAACTCTTTTGTGTATTCTGGACAATATTTTAATAATCTTCGGATCGTCAAGTTTTATTTGCTGTCCCAAAAAAATATAAGTTCTGTGGAATTATTTTTTGATGATGAAGAAAATGTACAGGACATTGCGTCTATTAGAAGAAATTTGAGGGACAAGTCGAATCCATTGGAATTGCCATGTGCACTGTAAGTTGATGTTCATGTGGAAAGATCTGTATAATCAGTAAATTATTTCAGGTTTAAGGCGTATTTTCGACTGCGAAAGGATTCCGTAGTTTACATTGTGGAAACGTTAAAGGATGACTTCAAATAAGTTATGGTCAACAGCAATACTCCCACTTTTAAAAGTGTGCGCAGCGTTGAGATTCTTTGCGGACGGAAGTTTCCAAAAGTCCCATGGCAATGATTTCAACAATTGTATGGCTCAATCTACATTATCGAGCGTATTGAAGGAATTTGTCCACTTGATAGAGGACAAATTGTTCGAAAATTGGATCGTTTCAAAATTGTCGGAGGAGGAAAAAAGACAAAATAAAAACCATTTTTAAAGTGAATCCAGAGTCTGGATTCCAGACTCTATGCCACTCTTCAGGTGTTCGTGTTGGAGGTCCATGGCTATTTAAACTGTCCGAAATGGACCTCCACGCCTTATCCGCTGTGGCTTTGGTTTCACCAAAAACCCGAACTCCTCGGGCTAAGTTTGGATTTTCACTCAGTTTATCAATAATTATTTCGAACTGTTGCTTTGTCGTTATTTTCAACATATTGAGACACAAAATTAATTAATGATGCAAGGAATCAATAATTGTTAACAAAATGTTTATTTTTCCTTCTTTTACTTCTTGTTTCTTCGAAAATGTTCACTGCAACTGAAAATTGGTGGTTGCTGAAAAACAGCCGCTTCGTCAACTGAGATTCGCAACTTCAGTTGAGTGTTGCCATACGTGGATCAATTTTGACAACTGGCAACGCCACTCATCGATAATTGTTATCGATGATCGACCCCATAGTCTTTAGTAATAAGACACGCAAAGTCCTAAAAAAGTTAATTTAAAATATTGCAAAATATCTCAATTACTTACAGTGCCAATAAATGTTTTGGAATCTGAATCATATAGCGGCGAATAGCACGATTTCTGCCACCTTTGGGTACCAGACTTTGATTCTTCTCCGCACCGTCAAAAATTGTGAATACATAAAATGCATCAAACTACATCTTCAAGGTCAAAGTCGTGAAGGTCAGATTTCTTTTATAATTTTTAGACGAGACAATTTAGTAGAATCGATTTAGCCATGTCCGTCCGTCTGTGTGCACGATAACTCTCGAACGGATCAACCGATTTGAACCAAATTTTTGGTATCGTAAAATTTTGTCCCAACATAGTTTAAGGGCCTGATTCACTATGTCGAAAGAAAATGAATACGAACGAAATACACCAATACAAATATGGACTATACAGCAGCAGGCCAGAGCAACCTCGGAAGCGCGCCCATTCCCCACATCCATTACATCTCCCCGATATTGACGGCTTTTAGACTCCGAGAATCAGGAACGTGGCGTTTTCACTGGTTGGACATATGAAGGTCTCAAACATAAGCGATTCTATGCCCATCTCTTTGGCTCATACTCAATAATTATTTCAAGCAAAGACATTTGGACGGTCTGGCGATTTACACAGTGAGTCCCAGATGGAGAAAGGCACAGACTGCAGCAAGGCTCTGTATAATAAGATAATGGGAAACGAATTAGCCGATGAACTAGTTTGGGGTGTCTCGTAATCGATATATCCTGCATTCAGGTTCCATAAGCCATCTGCGGTGCGCCTCCTCAAGATATAATCAATTGGTAAATTGATGAATCTATTAGGCCACCGATAGTACATCTTCAGACTTCATGAGATATTTCTTTAGGAGGCGCACCGCAGAAAGCTTATGGAACCTGAATGCAAGATATCCAAAGCAACATGTCCATTGATTTCTCAACTTAGAACCATTTCCGTCTCACTTTATATGTTATGAGTGTGGATCACTGAGGGCCACTCTTGGCTTAGATCTCTAACATTAAGATGGGACTACTCTAGATTATATGGATATGCAGAAGATCTGCAGAAGAAGGTATAGCATCTATTTTGTAGGTGTCCCTAGCTACACACAGCAAGGCACCGACTACTAGGTAGATACGAGATAGATATTCGCACCTTCTTCTTAGACATAGATCCCATTACAATCAGCCCAATCGTGAATATCGGGGAGAAATTCTATTCCTACGGAAAACACTTCTCTCTAGAGATAAACCCTCCGATCATGAATAATTGGGGAATAAAAACTATTTAATATGGCATCTCTTATTTATCAACTGTGGGTCTTTTTCATACTTAGTGTACCCTTTTTTCCGCGAATTTAAAGTGTTTGTGTTATAAAAAATAATTAAATATATAGAAAAAGGAAATAAATAGTAAAAAAAGAAAAAAGAAAATGATATATTTAGAAGATGTTGCTTCCTCCAGGGAGCATGAAAAAAGCTCCATAAGATTGTCAAGAAGACACTTGCGAGATAGATCCAATCCGCTTGAGCTACCACAATCATTGTAAGTACACATGGAACTATTAAAAAATAAATTGAAACATTCGATACATTTTCAACAGATTCAAGAAATACTACCGCGTAAGCAAGCCAGCATTCCAATACCTATTGGAAGCTTTAACGCACCATACTCCTACGAGGAAAAAAAGTTTGGAGTTCCATCAATTATCAAATTGAGCGCTGCATTGTGATTTTTCGCTGAAGGTGCATATCAAACTGGGTTTGGGAAGGATTCCGATGTTGGTGTGGCCTAATCAACATTTAGCTATATCCTTTCAGAAGTTGTGGCAGTCTTCGAAGCCCATCTCTGTCCTATATGGGTTAAGGTTCCAAAAGGCACTGAGGAAAAGAGACGGATTGCTTTGGAATTTTATGAGAAGCATAAAATTCCAGGGGTGGTCGGATGCATCGATGGAACTCATGTGCAAGTCATTGCTCCTTCTCAAAATAAATATATTTTCTACAACAGAAAGGGTAGATTTAGTTTGAATGTTTTGTTGGTAAGGAGTATTTCATATTTTAATGTGTCCAGTAATCAATTTTAAAATTTTCAGCTTTGTGACAATGAGTTAAGGATTAGATACGTAGATTCCTCACATCCTGGAGCGTGCCACGACTCCTTTATATGGAACACAAGTAACCTGCGGACATTTTTTGAGGAAAGATATCTTCATGGCGAATCTAACTTTTGGCTGTTTGGTAATGTACTAAATTTAAAGTAAACAAATCAATATTAATGTATTAATTAATAGGAGATGCTGGATATCCGTTAGAGCCTTGGCTTCTAACGCCCCATAGAGCTCCTGAAGTGGATTCTCAAGAAATGAACTTCAACGAAGTCCATGCAAAATGCCGAAATATAATAGAGAGGACAAACGGCGTTTTGAAGAACCGTTGGCGCTGTCTTCTTGGTGCAAGGGAATTGCACTATAGTCCTGAAAAGGCAGCTAAAATCGTAAATGTATGTTGCGCTTTCCATAATGTATGCGTACATTATAAAGTTCAGGAGGAGGAGGAGTAGTTGGAAGAACATGTTGTAACAACCGAAACAATTGAAGAGGAGGCCTCCTCACTTTTTTCTAACCCCAATCAATATCTTGCTGCCGCCCAAAACCTAAGGGCGAACATTGGGCGAGATTTGCATAACTTAAATTAAAACACATTTAATTAATGTAGTATCTAAGTTGATTTTATTAAAACTAAAAAGTTTTATTAAAACTAAAAGTTATTCTTATAAAAACAAAAAACCTGTTTCGAACAGGATGCAATAAATAAAATAAACTAAAATTGAATTCATATTACACTGTAATTAAAAATCTAATAAGTCTTATTTTCAGTTAAGTACAGAAGAATATCCTCCATTCAATTGTTCCAATTGCAGGTTCGTCTTTGCCGATTTATACTGAATCTCCTGCATTCGTAACTTCTCCATCACTTGATTGTGACGTTTCATTTCCCCCAGTTCCTTTTCTTTAAATTTTTCCATTGCCTCGTACTGTTGTTTCTTGAGATCTGCCAATTTTTCGATTGATCTGTAGATTCTTCTGTGATGCTCGCTTTGGATTTTTTGATTTGCCTCTATTTGCTTAATGGATTCTAAAAGTTGCTTTTGGACATCCAGTTCACTTTTAATTATGTCCAAGGATGTCGAGCTCGCCACATTGCTTGTCGATTTCTTCGCCGTTCCTTCATCACAGATTGAAATGTCCATTTCGTTGTTTTGGTTAAGATCTTCATTTGATCCTGCGTTTTCAACCGCTGTATTTAAATATTTGTCACACATTCGCTGTATCTCCTCATCATCGTCAAGACCAATTGAATTCACCGCAACACCTTCTACAGAAGATTTCATCCCAATAAGATTATAAATCGTTTCTTCCGTGGGCGATAATTTTTGCTCCTTGTTTGGACCGCCTCCTGTTCCTTTTTGATACCTAAGGTTCTGTGCAGCCTTTTTCTAACATATTTTTTTTGGTCGGCCCATACCTTTTTCCATTCGGCAATGCTCTTATTTGGAGGCCCCATTGAGTTCAGCTCACTTTCAGTTTTTTTTCCAAAAATGAGTAAGAGGCTGGTCCCTTTAAAAAAAAAACACGCGCAATGTCAGGATTTGACTCCATTACTGAAACCAAATGTTGTATTTGGGTTTTGTTAGACTTCGACCTAAAAAAAAACAATTTTTTATTTATATTTCGATTATTATTGAAAATTCACACTTACATTTTTAAATCTCCCCTCAATTTTCCTGGTGAGTTTTTTTTTTTTTTTACGGCAAGAATGCCGTAGCAAAGACCCTTGAGGCCTAAAGGCCTGGGTACATAAGCTGCCTCGCCTGCTTACCTTGCATGCTTCTGATAAAAGAATAAAGGCCTGCGTACGTAAGCTGCTCTGCCTGATTGCCTTGCTTTTCTGCTTCATTTCTGACATAATAAAAATAAAAGAATAAAGAAGGCCGAGCAAATTTCGAACTGGGTTGCCCTTTTCTTTTTTATTCTTTTATCAGAAGCAAGCAAGGTAAGCAGGCAAGGCAGCTTATGTACTCACACCTTAAGCAAGAATGAAAGCCGCTTATGTACCGAGACCTATAAGCGGCATTGAATTCTTGCTTAAGTCATTTTTGGTAAAAGAATAAAAAGAAATTCCATATTTTCAGCAATCTCTCTAAAAATTCCGCACGTGCCAGACAGCAGACATTTAAATCTGAGTCATATGATTCCCAACATCCAAAACAAAATAATTAAATTATAAATTAGCCTTTCTTATAATTCTCTAATCCTGTTGCAAACACTACAGACACCCGCCTATTTAGACGAGTGTATAAATTGTGTAAGGTCCAATTTATTTCTCGCAAGAACTTCTCAAAGATAAGTTTTCCTTTCATTTTGGACTTGACAACAGAATTTTTATAATCGAAGATAAGAAAAACAAAACAACTTGTTTTTCAATCATGTAAGCGAGATAAATTGTGGGCATCTTTTGTGCAAAAATAACCTCATTACAACTGTCTGTTCTCTTGTTTAATTGTTTATATTGCGGCTTAAAATTCAAATAAAACCGTCAGAATATTGTTTATTAATGTCGTCTAATAGGGGGGTCTGTAAAGACAAATCCGAGAAAAATAATTCAATAAAAAGAAGCGCTGCTACTTGCTTATCATTGCGCGGAACAATGATAGTTGTAGGCAGAAACTATATAATGTTTGAAGCTGCTGAAAAGCTTGCACACTATTCAACGGTGATCATTCCAAGGGCAATGTAGTGAAAGTGGTACTGCCAAACAACAATCGACAAGGAAATTTTCGGAGGCTGCACATCAAGTCCAAGTGTTACAACAACATTAAATTTAAAATGACTAAATTCGATATTACCATGAAGAAAAAGGATGAGTCCTCAAAAATTGCCACCATTGATGAGGCTTTGGAAAGAACTCGTGAGTTTTTGTGGTACAAGGGATAATGGATAACTTTTCACACATTTTCTTCTTCTTTGTTGCTTTTAGATTTTGGTAGATTTAATCTACAAATTATTGTATTTGCTGGTGCTGTATTGAATAATGTCATCTTGGAATCGGTGGGCATGAGTTTTGCTTTGCCCGTGGTAGCCTGTGATCTTGATTTATCCTATCAAGAGCAGGGAATTTTGGGTGCCATATGTTTCCTGGGCATCATCATTAGTTCCCATTTTTGGGGTTTGCTAGCCGATACTATGGGCAGGAAACGTATTATGATGCCAACTCTGCTGATGGGATTTGTTGTAACATTGATTTCCAGTTTTTCAATTAATTTCACAATGATGGTGATTTTGCGATTCCTGAGTGGTATTTTGTAAGTATTGAATCAAATGGTTGATATTGTTCTGTAGAAAATTTAGAAAAATAGTTCAAAATCTTGTCTAGGACCTTTTGAAGACATGTTTGTGAGAAAGTGTTGCCAAAAAAAGTAATTCGATTCCGAAAAAGTTCCTGGAACCAGTTTAATATAATGGCACCTCCCTGGTATCTTTATTGAGCAAAAATTGATTTATTAAGAGACTTTTAGGGTATTTATTTTTCTCAGAGAGGTTTATATAAAGAATCGTAAGGTACATGTACAGTATCATGGTACAAATACACAGGTAGCCGCATCGGCAATTGTTGGTAACATAAGGTGTCAAAATTTGACATCAATTCAATGCAGTTGACACATTATGTTACCATCAGCTGGCATGATAATGCTACCTGTATTATTGTACCATGATACTGTAGTATTTATCATGGTACAAATACACAGGTAGCCGCATCGGCAATTGTTGGTAACATAAGATGTCAAAATTTGACATCAATTCAATGCAATTGACACATTATGTTACCATCAGCTGGCTTGATAATGCTACCTGTATTATTGTACCATGGTATTTATTGAGAACAAAGCATGGTAGAATCATTACAAGGTAGGGCATAGCAAACAGCTGATTACAATTTTTTTCTATTGGTTTGTTTATTCTTTCAAATCAGTATACACAAATTGTGAATGTATGTGTATGGTTTTGAAAAATATTTGTTGGTTTACATTTACGAAATCCACTCGATTTCAGCTGTCAAATCCATAGGTTAAACGTCAAATGAAATCCAGATGAGATTGACAACTGTTTTCGGATTTTTAGCTAACAAAACATACGCAAATCCAATGTTAGAATCAAACTAGGAAATAAGACCGATAGAACGTCAAAAAAAAAGATATTGTCCTTTTAGCTCCTTTTTATCACCGAGCTCGATTGGGTGGAAATTTAAGCCGACATTACGCTAAATTTTAGAAATTATTGTTGTTGTCGATGATTGACTGCTTGCAGCTTGTCTATAAAGACTCCCTTCGCGAATATTTACCATCAAAAATAGCATTATTGTTTTCTTGAGCAGTCTTCAGAATGATTTATACACTTTTTCATGCGCTCAAACCAATTTTTAAAGCACTTTTTTCCACTCTGATTTAGACACCTCCAAGACATGGTTTTTGAACGCTTCAACAGAATCTTTTGACGACGAAAATCGTTGACCACGCCTGTTTTTCTTGATATTCTGGAATCAAATGCAGCCATTGGATTCCCAATCAGCCTGTACGGCGGATGACCCATCAATTCCACGCTTTGTCCGGTCAAAGAGGCACTGGTTTGAATCGATTTGTGAAAGTTGGCATTGTCATGATGCAGAATGATTCGTCTTCTCTTGTTCGTTTTTTCGAATTTCTCAGGAGACTTCAGGCAAACAAATTGTAGTCTACCACTCAGAATTAACCATTCTACATTTCTTATGCCGTATTGCCTAAGAAATAGGCTACCATTTGCTTCGAAGTGCTTCTTACATGAACAACTTAAGTCGCTTTCGAAGACCTAAACGCTCGATTCCTGTTTTGTTTCGGGCTCCTATAACTAGATCCAAGATTCGTCGTCTGTGACGATCTTATAAACGTCGTTTGAAGCACCGCGATCGTTTTTATTCACAATTTCTTTGCAGCAATGCACAAGAGCCTTTTTTTGAGCGATTCTTCAATTTTGGCGGATCTAACGAGAAATATTCATTTTAGAGGCCATGTGTTCATGCAATATCAAATTTTAGTTGGTGGAAGAAATGCAGAAGAATGCCTCTATCTCACGGTATATAACATTGCATTATCTTGCATTATCCGATCTTGCATTATCCGTTCACGCACGGCTTAATTTTTTTCTGGCACAACGGCCGCTTTTAGACGACTCTCACGACCGTTTCATTTTTGGCAAGTGTCGGCCACGATTGAATTTATTTAACAAGGGTTTAATAGTGCTATAGGATGGCCCTTTATCGACATACAAAGATTTAATTTGATCGATGCTGTTTTGCCGTAATTATTCACGTCGAAAGTTATGAAAAATGATCGAACGAAAATGTTCACAAGTAAATTCCAATTTTTTGCAAAGTGATTTTTTTAAGTCACCGTAAACAGCACAAGACATGGACGTATGATAAACTGTCCTAAGTACGTTTAAACCAAAAACGGTCAAACTTTCCAAAAAATCAAATGGCGCCTGGCAACACGCGGTATTGCTTAGGCCAGATAAATACTTCCTTCAGCTCGTTTATAAAGACTCCCTTCAGCCGGTCTATAAGAACTTCCTTCAGCCGGTATATAAGGTTAGGTTAGGTTTGGGGATGTGTAGTCAATATATATATTGACTACGCCACTCGGAGACCTTTCGGTCCATTGTGATCATCCATAAAAAGAGGTTCAGAGGAAAGCATATTCCTGTTAATCTATATCGCTTTCGAGTTAACATCGGGCAACGACATAAAATATGCTCAATCGTCTCCGTTTCCTCCTCATCTTCACAGAGCCTGCAATAGTTCACGCCATCATCCTGCCATTAGCCGATAAAATCTCGGATGTTGCAATGGCCGGTAATGACTCCCGTCAATACCCTGATTTCTGACTTGCTTAAACTTAAAAGCGAAGTTGTTCTCTTTTTTGAAAGAGTAGGCCAAATGGCCCTTGACACGTTGCACCTTGGTTCATTATGCCATAGTTCCTTGGCTTCTTCTTCAAAGAACGTCTCCACCTTCCGAAAAACGTGACATATGGGTGGTTTAATAGAATCAGTGATAGCTTGACTTGTTGATTGAGATCCATGTCTTGCCAGTTCATCTGCCTTCTCGTTTCCCACAATGTCATAGTGTCCCGGTACCCAGCAGAGTCGGACAGCGTTAGTGAGGTTCGCCAAAGCAGTTCTACACTCAAGAACGGCCTCAGACTTGATATTGGGGGATTTGATGGCTTTAAGAGCCGGCTGACTATCAACGAAGATAGTCACCGGTTCAAAGATTTCAGCATCCAGACTTTTTATCAACTCTGCGGCCATTTTGATCGCGAAGATTTCTGCTTGGAAAACACTACAGTCGCTGTTCAACCTATATGAGTATTCGAGACAAAGCTTTTCGCAGTAGACGCCAGCTTCGGTACCTTCTTCCATCTTGCAACCGTCTGTGTAGAAAGCCAGACCGTCCAGAGAAGGGTTACTACGGATCCAGTCATCTCTACTGGGGATAACGACTTCAAAATCATCAAATCTATGAATTGGTGATAAGTAGTCGCTGAATTTCCCCTGCCGATTCAACCTAAGGTTTGGCCCTAGCTCCCGAAGAATGCATGCATGACCATAGGTGCTGTCACGCCAACGATTCAATTCATGTAGCCTTAGGGCACTACGTGCTGCTTGACCTTTGATGCTAAGTCTCGTGGGCAAGAGGTTTAGCATCGCATTCAGAGCTGCTTGTGGTGTACTTCTAAAAGCTCCAGTTGCCAGAGTTCGATTTATGTCGAAGCGCATGCCACCAGACAAGACATCCATGGGATAGGATGGGTCTCACAACAGTATTATAGAACCAGTGTATAATAGCTGGATTTAATCCCCAACTTTTCCCAATCGAATTCTTACATGAATAGAGTGCGATCATACCTCTCGTCGTCCGTTCCTTGACGTTCCTTTTCCATCTCAATTGAGAATCCAGGATTGTACCTAGGTATTTGGCCTCAGGAGAGAGATGTAACTGCACTCCATCCAATGTTGGTGGCACGAAGTCGCCGAGCTTACGCTTTCTGGTGAACAATACCAGTTCTGTTTTCGTTGGATTTACACCAAGGCCATTTGTGGTGGCCCAACGGGACAGCTTTGATAAGGCTCCTTGCATAAGCTCCGAAATTGTGGACAAGAATTTGCCAGTTATTAGTAAAACCACATCATCCGCGTATGCGACAACCTTGATGCCCTGATTGTTGAATTCCGCCAAAATATTGTTTATCACAAGTAGCCACAGCAGCGGTGAGAGTACACCACCCTGGGGAGTACCTCTAGTTACTGTCTTCCTTGTTGCCAACTCCTCAATGCTGGAATTAATTATCCTGCTCTCCAGCATTCTCTTTATCCAGCAGATCAGTGTTTCCGGGGTGTTGATCGCTCTAAGCGAGAGATGAATGGATTCAAGTTTTACGTTGTTAAAGGCTCCTTCTATATCCAGGAAAGCCGCCAAGGTAAAGTTTGTATTCTCCATATTTCTCTCAATGAAACCCACAACCTCATGAAGAGCAGTTTCGACAGATTTACCTTTCATGTAGGCATGCTGCGGGTTGCTCAGCGAGGCAGTGTCTACAAAGCTCCTAATCTCCAGATCGATCAGTCGTTCGAGTGTCTTGAGGAAAAAGCAGGATAGGCTAATAGGTCTGTAGTCTTTCGGTGAAGAGTGACTGGCTTTGCCCGCTTTGGGGATGTATGTTACCTTTACCTCTTTCCACAGATCTGGTACGCAGGAAAGAAACAAACAGGCCCTAAAGATCTCCTCCAGAATTTGGTATATCTGCGGGGCGGCAAAATGAAGCATTGCAGGAATTACTCCATCTGGATCAGGTGACTTATAGGGTTTGAATGTACTTACTGCCCACTTTATTTTGTTTCTGCTTACAACCTTATCAATGAGGCTCTCGTCCACTGACTCTTGGACTTGGAAGTTGTCACATTCAATGTGAAGGTTACTGCCATCCGTGCAGTCAGGGAAGTGGGTCTCAGCTAGAAGGTTTAGAGTCTCAAGACCTGAGTCTGTCCACGTGCCGTCCGGTTTTTTGACAAACAGGCCCTAAAGATCTCCTCCAGAATTTGGTATATCTGCGGGGCGGCAAAATGAAGCATTGCAGGAATTACTCCATCTGGATCAGGTGACTTATAGGGTTTGAATGTACTTACTGCCCACTTTATTTTGTTTCTGCTTACAACCTTACCAATGAGGCTCTCGTCCACTGACTCTTGGACTTGGAAGTTGTCACATTCAATGTGAAGGTTACTGGCGTCCGTGCAGTCAGGGAAGTGGGTCTCAGCTAGAAGGTTTAGAGTCTCAAGACCTGAGTCTGTCCACGTTCCGTCCGGTTTTTTGACACTACCAATGGATTTGGGGTCCTTCGAGAGTATCTTACGGAATCTGGCAGCGTCGTTTACCCCTTCTACAGACTCACAGAAACAAACCCATGACTTCTTTTTGGCGCGCTTGATTTCACTCTTGTATTTGTTGAAACTCGCTTTATACGATTCCCAGTCACTGTCAAGTTTCGTCGTCGAGTGCGCCCTGTTGTACAGCTTTTTGGTGTTTTTCCGCAGTTCGCCAAGATCTTTGTTCCACCACACCGGTTTGGATTTCTTCCCGGGATAAGTTAATGGACAGGCATCCTTATGGCAGCGAAGAAGGATTTCTGTTAGGTTGGACACCTTACTGTTAAGCTCAGCAACTGTATATAAAGACTCCCTTCAGCTCGTCTATAAAGACTCCCTTCAGCCGGTCTATAAAGATTCCCTTCAGTAGTGGGATTCTGTAACTCATTTTTGCTGTTACCGACAAAAGTCGGTAAAATTAAATCGCAAAGTTATGACTAAAAACATAAAGAAAAGTTGGCATCACTGTTTGTGTCGGTAGAGGCTAGCGACTACTTCTTATTCATCGTTAACTTACCGAAAAATTTCGTTAATTATCGAAATTATAAGCATTTTAATATTACCGACAATTATCGATAACAGCAAAAATGAGTTACAGAATCCCACTACAGATCGTCTATAAAGACTCCCTGCAGCTCGTCTACAAGAACTTCCTTCAGCCGGTCTATAGAGACTCCCTCCAGCTCGTCTATAAAGACTCCCTTCAGCCGGTCTATAAAGAATCCTTTCAGCTCGTCTATAAAGACCCCTTTCAGCTCGTCTATAAAGACTCCCTCCAGCTCGTCTATAAAGACTCCCTTCAGCCGGTCTATAAGTACTTCCTTTGCCGGTCTATAAAGACTCCCTCCAGCTCGTCTATAAAGACTCCCTTCAGCCGGTCTGTAAAGGCCCCTCCAGCTCGTCTATAAAGACTCCCTTCAGCCGGTCTATAAAGAATCCTTTCAGCTCGTCTATAAAGACCCCTTTCAGCTCGTCTATAAAGACTCCCTCCAGCTCGTCTATAAAGACTCCCTTCAGCCGGTCTATAAGTACTTCCTTTGCCGGTCTATAAAGACTCCCTTCGACTCGTCTATAAAGACTCCCTTCGACTCGTCTATAAAGACTCCCTTCAGCTCGTCTATAAAGACTGCCTTCAACTCGTCTATAAAGACTCCCTTCAGCTCGTCTATAAAGACTCCTTCAGTTCGTCTATAAAGACCCTCTTCAACCGGTCTATAAAGACTCCCTTCAGCTCGTCTATTAAGACTCCCTTCAGCTCGTCTATTAAGACTCCCCTCAGCTCGTCTATTAAGACTCCCTGCAGCTCGTCTACAAAGACTCCCTGCAGCTCGTCTACAAAGACTCCTTCAGCTCCCAGTAGCTCATCTGTAAAAACTCCCTCCTATACGTTTATAAAGACTAGCTTCATCTCGTCTATAAATACTACTTTAAACACATCTATAAAGACAACCTTTAGCCTGTATATAAATACTCCCTCCAGCACCTCTATAAAAACCCCCTTTAGATCGTATATAAAAAATTTCCTTTATCTCGCCCATTCTAATCGTCTTTTAAGACTCCCTTCAATTCGTCTATGAAGACTGCCTTCATCTCACTATTCCTGATCATGATTTGTTTTCTCTGTGTACGTTTATTGGAACAAATATGTTCTAAATTAAATAATTCACATCTGTGAATTATTACTTGGAATAAATCTTCAGAAAGATAAGATTTTTGTTTGGCGCAAACAAATTACGGCTTCTCAACGTCTGCCTCACAAAGAACTTAACACAATAAGATAAAAATATATAAATTATGGTGGTAAGATTAGTGAAAGGACAGTTGTAGGTCAGTAGTGGTAGTTTGTAGAGCTACGTAAGACTGCTATTGGTGTTCTAGCCTAAGCCATCGGTTGGGTTAAAATTTAAAAGAAAGTGGGAAAAGTAGTTCTTTTTAGATTATGGCTCTGGTAGTCCTAAAACTTTATGCATTTCATGATTCTCTTATAGCGCTGATACATTCTTTTAAACGGGTAACGGAATAAATGACAAAGGGCTACCTAGTTCAAAAGTGGCTCTGAATTCTTTTGGACAAAAAAAACTTAAGCAAGATTGCCAGCAGCTTATTTATCTAAACCTTTATGTGTATCCGCCTTAAAGGACTTTCCACTTCTACCACGTGGAAAGTCCTATTTTATATTGGGTGTTATCGTTGTACAATGGTATGCACACCTGTCTTGCACGCTTAATATCTAGGTTCGATTATGAAGACAGGTAACATCAAATTTTCAACGGAAAAATACCCCTCAGTTTACTGTTCCTGAATATGTCAGGCATGTACAACTTTTGTACAAGTGGTGTCTTAAGACACCCCGTTCGGACTCGGCGATAAACAGTAGATCATTGGGGTGCACTCATTGACATGAGAGAAGTTTCCCTTGTCCCTTCTGAGACGTTTGCAGAACAATTATTATAAAATTGTATCTTAATAACTTTTTCAACATAACCTCTCCTTTCTTTCTTCTCTAGTATTTCTGGCAGTTCGGCCACCATCTATGCTTATGTGGGAGAATTTAATTGTGAAAAGCAACGAAATCGTGCTGTTCTATATGCATCGTTTATTGCTGCCTTCAGTGCAATATTCTTTCCCCTACTAGCATGGATCTTTATCAATCAAGAATGGCAATTTGAAGTACCCCTGCTGGATATAACCTATAAACCGTGGCGTTTATTTTTTGTTGCCTGTGGCGTATCTGGATTTGTTTGCGGTATTATTTTCCACTACTTGCCTGAAAGTCCTAAATTTTTATTGGGTGCCAATAGGCATGATGAGGCCTTGGAAGTATTGCGCTATATGCACCAGAAAAATATTAAAAGCAATAAGAAGTTGCAGAATGATACATTTGAGGTGAGATGGCCTAAAAGAAACATTAAAAATATGTCGTTTAAACAATTTTCGTTTATAGATCACAACCCTATTGCCCGATTTGGCAGATATTCCCGCCGTAGCGGCAGAAACAAAAACTAAAGACAAGAAATCATTTGGCTCAATTTGCGTGGTTATATGGAACCAAACAGCACCCTTGTTTATGCGCCAACATATACGCAAAACCTTTCTGTCATCGATCATTTTATTTACCACATTCTTTACGGCCCATGGAGTTTATATGTGGTTTCCCTACATTCTCAATAATGTTAATTTATATGTGTCGAATTATGATGAGCCCAAAAGGCTGTGTGATATTTTACGTTTTACCCAATCCTCGAATTTTACTTTATCTGAACAATCAGAGGTAGGTGCTGTGATAATTTTGTTTCAAGTATTTTAATCTGTGTTTCTATTCATTTTTCTAGTTCCCTGTAGCTGAGAAAATCTGTGTCACAAAACTAGAAATTGATACCTATAGACATACCATGTCCCAGGAAATAATTTATGTTGGTCTATTGCTTTCGGTCATCTATGCCAATCGTAGATTTGGTCGCACTCCCATTTTGTGTAAGTAAAAAAAAATTGAATTTGTAATTTATGAAATTGTATCAACAAATCTCCTTTCCTATTCTTTAGTCATTGTCTTAACAGTTTGCGGCTTATGTGGGATCCTTAGCCTACTAATAGCTAGCCCCATGGTGTCCATTTATCTTTTCCTCATAATGCTGTGTTCCGGCTTGGGAACAAACGTTATGAATGCAATTGTTGTTGATGTTTATCCCACGAATTTAAGGTTAGTTCTTAGTTAAACTTTTTATAAACCACTTAAGGTAGAAACAAAATGAAATACGCCGCTTTTTTCACGCTCAGTGTAAACAGGGATCCGTAGACTTATGGAAAGAAAACACTTCTTTCCTTTTTGAATGCTTAATATGCACTGTTTATTAAAAGTAATATTATTCTTAAGAACTAAATAGTAAAATATTACTTAACCTATTTAACTAGTGTGTAGAAAAGAAAAAGTGAGAGTGCACATATGTGTACGAACGCATCTGCCATACAATCTTATGGAGGGGTCGTAAAATACTCTTATCTCACATGCGCATACATGTAGCAAGCAACCACATGGTTATTAGACTGCTCATAGATTGCCTGCACCAATCTATTTCAGACATACCACATGTGGGAATGGAAATTCTTATCTCCTTTCTTCTAACCACCTTGCCACATGTTTACCCTTTTCAAGTGGACTGTATTTAAACTAGATCCCTATTTAACAAAATGATCTCTAATCTACACATGCAACCCTCACCAAGACATTCACTATCTTTATTAGAAAATTAATATGTTCTTCCGTGAACATTCAGTTTCATGTAAACGATTAAAGGCCAAGTACTACCTAATTGAAAAGACTTAGGTAGCATTTGAATTAGGTATTACTTGGCCTTTAATCTTTTACATGAAACTGAGCGTGAAAAATCGGCGTATTTCATTGTGTTTCTACCTTTATCACTAATTAGTTGTTACATACACTTTTATTGAGAACAAAAATTGATTGTTTTTTTCGATTTTGATATTTTTCAGAGCCATGGCTGTTTGCATATCCTTAATGGTTGGACGTATTGGCAGCGTAACTGGTAGCAATGTCTTGGGTGCTCTTATAGACACCCACTGTGAAGAGGCCCTCTACTCTTCATCAATATCGTTGGTTGTCGCAGCAGTTTTGGGTCTTCTAATGCCCAAAGCAGTTTCTGAAAAGAAGAAAAAACCTCAAAATATTGAAAATGATAATTAAATTCTTTATAAAAATTATTTTGTTATGCATTTTAGACTGAATGTTTATTTTTTTATAATAAAAAGAATTTTTAAGCTTGAAGCGGATCAACTTTTATTATTATAATTTGTCATATGTATATATTTTATTTTAATACTTTACGTATACGTTTTCACTAATTCAATTAGTATTACGCAACATATGTTTAAATATTTGAATTCAACGGTTAAAAATGCAACCATGTACATATTTTGTAAATAGTACTATTAATTTACATCTTTGATCATACTACCTTCTTGTACAACTAATACTATTCGCGTTTCATACTAAGTACTTAAGTGAAACCAAATTTCAAAAAATCGCTCTCATTCTGTAGCTAGAGTTGAAGGCTTAACATCTATACCACGCTTGCCCAAGTTGATGGACCCAGAGTTTAAACAATCCAAGACCGTTTGTGATTTTACTGTCTTGGATGTTATCGCTTTGTTTGCAGTTTTACTGTCCGTAAGGACGTTTACAGTAGTTGGCCTCGTGTTGGCATTAAGCCAGTTCAGACACTCTGTGATCGCTCGGATCTCCGCTTGATGGACCGTATTGTGATCCGGCAAACGAAGAGATATTTCGGTCTCTGGTTCTTCAATAAAGAGACCCAGTCCCGTTCTCCCACCTAGCATTGAGCCATCTGTATAACAACAGTTTCCAGTCGGCATTTGTGGTAGATTTCCGCCGATCCACGAGTCTCTGTCTGGAATTAATGCCTCGCATGAGGCAGCTACAAATGTTTCAGGTATACGGTCCTTGCTGATCCACTCGTCCATCGCTTTAAGTCGAATAGCTGCGACAGCCGCTTCATACCTTATCTGGATTTCTATTGTGTGTATATATAGAATAGTTTCTAATGCCCTCGTTGATGTTGTCCTCATTGCGCCGCTTACACTTAGACAGCACATTCGTTGGACTTTCTGTAGTATTTTAATATTACACTTTTTATCCATAGCTGTCCACCAGACTACTGAAGCGTATGTTAGAATAGGTCTAACTACGCTTTTGTATAGCCAGTGTGTCATCTTAGGATTAAGACCCCACTTGGCGCCTATAGCCCTTCTACAGGTTGACCAACATCTATGAGCTTTATTGGCTCTTTCTTGAATATGGTATTTCCATTTAAGTTTCCTATCCAGAATTACTCCCAGATATTTGACTTTGTTGGAAATATTGATCGTCTTGTTTAGGAAAACTGGTTCTTCATAGTGTTCCAGTTTTATTTTCCTAGTAAACAAACATATTTCCGTTTTTTCCGGGTTTCCATTAAGACCTCTTGGTCTAGCCCAGTTGTACGCTAGTTTTAGGGCTGATTCAGCTCTTCTGCATAGCAAGTTTGGATTCTTACCCCTCAGAAGTATTATAACGTCGTCTGCATAACAGACTGGGTCCAATCCTTCATCGGTTAAAGTCCTTAATAGACTATTTATGGTAGTGACCCATAGGAGTGGGGATAAAATCCCCCCCTGTGGCGTACCCTGACCAACTTTGTCCTTTATTTTTACGTCAAGTAGCCCGCAGCTTATCCATCTATTCCTTAACATGTGGCTTATCCAGTCCCTAAGGGCCCGATTCACCTGAAACTTATCTAAGGATTGGATAAGGGTTTCCAATAACCTCATGTAATGCGGTTTCCACTGATCTACCTTTAACGTATGCATGTTGTTTGTATTTAAGCATATCGTTTGGAATCTTGCTCTTAATCATGGTGTCGACTATTCGTTCCATGGTTTTAAACAGGAAGGATGTTAGGCTTATCGGACGATAAGACTTAGGAATAAATACTACCCTCGCCTCCTCGAAGGGTTTGAAGCTCTTGATGGCATCCTTTACCATCGATTCATCAATTGTTGGTGCTTCCTCTGTAACACATTCCCTAATTACCGGCGCCCCTGCGTGCGTCGCAGTGTTCGGCGGGAAATGTGTATTCATCAAAAGCCCCAGCGTGTCCTCGATTGTTTCCATCTTATTTCCCATATCATTCACCATGATCTCGGTTTGTGTATGGGTTTTCGATAGAAACTTTTTTTATTTTGGATACATCATTTACTCTGTCTACCTGTTCACAGAAAAGTTTCCAGGAATTGCGCTTTGCTGTTGATTTGTGTGATAGTTGTCCCAGAATACAGCTAAATTCTTTCGTCGAGCTCTGTTGTAAAGCCTTCGGACCTCTTTGCCTTTGTTACGAATTTCTCCTGTCATCCAGGGTTTTTCGTAGGCAGATTTCCTCTCTCGAAGGGGACAACTTTCTTTACTAAGACCTCCGTTATAATGTTGACATTTCTGTCTATATCTTCTGTGCTTAGGCATTCATATCTATCGTGCCCTAGCCTATCTCTTATTACTTTTCCAAATTTTATCCAATTGGTTTTGGATTTATTTCGGAAACTTATAGGTTTCGGCGGTGGCCGTGTTAGTTCAAATCTTATATACCGATCATCCGAGAAGGAATGCTCTTCCGACACCCTAGAATTCTGCACCTCGTTTATAAGATTTTCGGAACATATTGTTATATCTAATACCTCTTCCCTAATCTTGTTAACAAAGGTGGCTTTATTACCTATGTTAAGGGTTATTAGGTCGTTGGTATTCAAGAAATCTAAAAGGGCTTGGCCCCTTTTGTTAGTATCGCTACCTACTAGTACTTCGTTACCTATTTGTTTTGCTTTCCTCACCAACCGCTGCAGCTCCGACGTAGGTGGTAGTGGCGGCGAGTCGAACGGTAAATATACTGACGCAAGGTATATATTGCCATTCCCCAGCTTCAGCACAGTTGCGTCCGATGTTGACAACTCTGGAGAGAAAAGAAAACATAAGTTTTTGTGACATATTATACAGGTTCTCGGTCGAGACCCCGTATTTGCATAAAACAGTTGGTAGTTTATATGGTTTAGTCCAGAGACCTTGTTCTGAATAGTCCAAGGTTCCTGGATCAAGCCAATATGGATTTTACCTGTATTGATTTGCTCCATCAGGGACATGGTTGCCGTCTTGCTCCGATGGATGTTGATCCATCAATCTTAAAGTACGCAATGAAAAGAACTTCAGCTCGTCTATAGAGACCTGATTTTCCCCTTGTCTGTAGGACGTGCTCTTCTATTGCTTGCCATTTCATTTTCCTATAGAGTCTTGCTAGTTCGCCTAAAGATGTGCATCAACTCGCCTATAAAAACGGGCTTTAGCTCGCCAATAAAATCCTGCTTCAGCTGGACAATAAAATGGTACTTCAGGTCGCCTAAAAACAAGTCCTTTAGTTCGCCTATAAAGACGTGCTTCAGCTCGCCTATAAAGACGTGCTTCAGCTCGCCTATAAAGGCGTGCTTCAGCTCGCCTAAAAAGACGTGCTTCAGTTCGCCTAAAAAGACGTGCTTCAGCTAGCCTATAAAGACGTGCTACAGCTCGCCTATAAAGACGTGCTTCAGCTCGCCTGTAAAGACGGACTCCAGCTCGTCCATAAAGACGTACTCCCAGTCGCCTATAAGGACGTGCTTCAGCTCACCTATAGAGACGTGTTTTTGTTGCCCTTTAAAGACGTGCTACAGCTCGCCTATAAAGACGTGCTTCAGCTTGCCTGTAAAGATGTTTTTCAGCTCGCCTATAAACTTTATGGTATAAAGACGCGCATCAGTTCACCTATAAAGAGATCCGCTTCAGCTGGTTTTAAATAACCCCTTTCTGTTTTTTTGGATATCTATTATATCCTTTATAAAATGTACTTGCTTTCGATTGGTATTTATTGAGAACAAAAATTGATTCGCTTCAAATGTACATGTGGTAAGCACACCACTCGCTTATTATAAATCCATTCAGTTAGTTGTATTAAATGCACACTTTTTGGGGTGGTTGTCTATAATAATCTCCTTCTTCTTAAAGTTGACCACAATCACTAATGACAATGGTCTTTGACGTTTTACCCGATTGACTGCCCATCGATTCGATTTTCTTGACAATATCTAAGCCCTCCACAACTCGACCAAACACGACATGACGATTATCCAGCCAAGAGGTTTTTACAGTTGTTACAAAAAACTGTGAACCATTTGTATTGGGTCCTGAATTTGCCATTGACAAGGTACCAGCTTCGGTATGTTTTAGAATGAAATTTTCATCATCAAATTTACTGCCATAAATCGATTTGCCTCCGGTACCATTGTGGGCAGTAAAATCCCCACCTTGACACATAAAATTCGGTATAACACGATGAAAGGTGGAACCTTTGTAGCCATAGCCTTTTTCACCAGTACATAGGGCACGAAAATTCTCTGAGGTTTTGGGTACAACATCGACACGTAGCTGGAAATGAGAGAAAAAGAAAAAAAACAAGGGAAGGGAATATTTATATGTTTTTTTATTTTTTGTATTTTAAAATATTTAACAACTCTTAAAAATGTTAAACATATTTTTTTATAGTTCTACTTATTTTATCTCTCCACAATCAGCAATAATAATTTCCTTCATGGGACGACCCTCAGGACAGCCATAGGATTCAATTTTCTTTACAACATCCATACCTTGTATTACTTGTCCAAAAACCACATGTTGACCATCCAGCCAGGGAGTTTTCACGGTGCAAATAAAGAATTGCGAACCATTTGTATTGGGTCCAGCATTGGCCATTGATAGAATGCCAGGACCAGTGTGCTTTAGTTTAAAGTTTTCATCCTTAAAAGTTGTACCATAAATCGATTTACCACCGGTGCCATCATTTTTGGTAAAATCACCACCCTGGCACATGAAATTAGGTATGACGCGATGAAAGGTACAGCCCTTAAAACCAAAGCCCTTTTTACCCGTGCACAATTGGCGGAAATTCTCAGCTGTCTTGGGTACCACATCTTTGCGTAACTGTAAATAATAAGCTTATTATCAATCAAAAAGCATAGAAACATATTGCCTTGAAAGTTTTTTTCTACTTGCAAAGCCTTTAATGCGTGGAATGGAAGTTTTTGAGAATGAACAAGACCATGATGCGTTTTACGGTTTATTGAAAAATACAAATAAATCAATAACGGTAATGATACCAAATGCCAACCAATTTTACAAATTGTTTTCTTATTTCATTTCACCACAATCCTGAATGACCACCTTCTTACTCGGTTTACCAGAATCGCTACCAAAACTTTCGATTTTCTTTACCACATCCATGCCCTCGACAACATTACCAAATACCACATGTTTGCCATTCAACCAGTCAGTTTTTGCAGTGCATATAAAGAATTGCGAACCATTGGTATTGGGACCAGCATTCGCCATGGAAAGGATACCGGGTCCAGTGTGCTTCAATTGGAAATTCTCATCGGGGAAACATTCGCCATAAATGGATTTACCACCGGTACCATTGTGACGTGTAAAATCACCACCCTGGCACATGAATCTGGGTATAATACGATGAAATGCTGAACCTTTATAACCGAATCCTTTCTCGCCGGTGCAGAGGGCACGGAAGTTTTCACATGTTTTGGGTACAATATCTGAACGTAGCTGTAATGCAAATAAGGAGGATATAAAGTGCTATTAGAAATTGTAATTGCAAGCATAATTAAGTGATCAAGGGAAAGGGGAAGAACAGGAACATCCACAACATAAAGGGGCTGGCTTGTGTTAATACAAGGAACACAGTTACGAATACGAACTTGAAGAACAAAATTTATGAAACCATTGAAGAAATGTCGATCGATCGAATCAATCGTAATTTGCAAAACCTAAAAAATATATTCGTTTTAAGGAATGAATAACAACCTAAAGATAACTCTTTATAAGAAAACAGACGCCCTTGGAACAAGCGTTTGCCCTTCTAAAAACTCTAAATTACTGGGCTCGTGTTCCATGTCGAAAAAGATTATCGTCTAAAAATTACAATTCAAACATGGATGATGGTTCTTATTGCTGAGGGTACGAGGTTGTGTTCCAGGCCATCAATTTTTGTTCTCAATAAATACTAATATCAATAAGCTCTCTGAAGGACATAAAGGACAAGACGTCTTTTAAAACCTCATAAAGGTCGACAATATAGACTGTTATTAAAAAATCCACTACAATTTGTCGTTGATCCCTGAAAAATATTCGATATAATAATCCAAGTTGTCCGCTGACCCTTAAATATTCGATATCAAATTCACGACATTTTTTTTTTTGGTTGACACTCGAAAATTATTCCACAAAAAAACTACGAAAGTTTGTCCGTTGGTCCTTGAAAAGTATTCGATAAAAACCAACGGCAACTGTTGATTCTCAAATTATCTGTGATAAAAGTCCACGACCAGTTTTATGTTGACCCTTGAAAAATATTTTATAAAAACTATACTATTGTTCTGTTTGCCTTTGAAAAATAATAAATAAAAAGTTAAGGACCCATGTCCTGTTGGTGCTTGAGAAATATTTGCTAAAAAACCGAGAAAATTCCTTCACTTAGATCTAAAAAAATATTCTTTAAAAATAAATAACGTTTTTGTCTCTGTTTTTGATTGGCCTTAACAACTAACTCCTCCTCATACCTATTAAGACTACTTTATCCTCCTCATAAGCAACCTGTTTCTCGTCAGATGAATCAATTTTTGTTCTCAATAAATATCATAATAGAAAAATATCCAATACAAGTAAAAAAAAGTATCCAACAGAAATATATCTTCAGCCTGTTTGAATTGAAGCTTTCATCCATGGCCAGATCGAATACCGGCTACACAACCAAAATCCTTTCCCCAAAAAAATTATAAATATATGCGGTCTCCTTTTTGGAAGAATGAAATTGCCGGCAATAATATGAATTTGGATTAAAGCTCAAAAGTGTTGCGGAGGTGATAGCTGCAGGAATGGACCGCCATAGTCGATTTTGAAAGTCGATCCTATTTTGGGATTCATATCGCGATCGCCTGTTATTTCTGCTCGTCATTGTATAATTTAGGGGTTTTTTTACCATTATATCAGGTAACTTGGTAATACCCAAGAAAACATTCAGGGCAATCATGAATAAAAATTCCGTGCGGAATTTGTTCCCTTTCACAATTTTTTATTTCCATATTTATATCTAAAAAGGGAATATTTGTGTCAATTCGGCGAGAATATTCCATAATTAAATGATTCTTTCTAGTAGTTCTCAAAGTTTTAAAATATTTGGTCTGTTCCAGAATTGCTACTATTTTTTCGATAACATAAGGGAAAAAATGTTTTCTTAGTAAAAAAATATGTAGTAGCTACTTTCAGGTTCTGGAACAGAACAATTGATTTTAAAAGATATTCACTTTTTTAAATTATTTTCCATGCGCAAAATTCCGAGGGAAATATTCATGATTGCACTGATTATATCGCTGTAATTAGAACCACAAGGACTACCTTCGTTAAAAATGTCCCATGGATTCTCGAACAGACCTCAAACTGCACTTGAACAAAAACGTTGAACTTTTGTGAGGGCGGTAGACTAAGGTATATAAGTTATCTTTGGTCAAGATGTTACGAAATCCAAAGTTAGGAAAAAACCGGTTGCATATAATATAATTGTTCTACAAACATCCCATAAAGTCGATGGTCAGACTAGCAAGGTTTCTTGAAACCAATTTCGTTAAAGTTTCTTTTCAAGTTTCGTTAGTGTCCACACACGTTAACGTGAAATTTAAGATTTTTCGTGTCCCTTTATTTTACTCTTCGCATTTGTTGTGTTTCTCATACCAAAAAACAAAGCAAACATATAAATAAACTAAACTACAACACAAAATAATTAACATTAATAATTAAATTAATTGTAATAGCTAAATCTTGTCTATTTCATTAATAAAATGTTTTTGTTAAATCTTTTTATGCTTGTTTCGTTGTTAACGTTGGCTTGAGAAAATCACAATGAAAGAAAATGGAAGAAAAAATCTTGCAACGAACAACAAGAAGAGGCAACACAACAAACACAGAAAACCATGTACATGGGTTTCACTACTTCATACCCCTCGCCTATAAACTTGACGTCGCCATGTTGAAATCGTGCTAGTCTGACCATCGACAAAGGAGACTTCTCTCATATCAATGTGGGCACACCGATTCACATTAGACACCACTTGTAGATAACTTTTACATTGCTGAAATACACTGGAAATTTTGCCAACGTTACACTGAGGGGTATTTTGCCACGAATTAGAATTCGGGCATTCACCGTGCAAGGCGGTTGGCATACCACTGCACCACGGTGGAACTCATTTTAGCGAAAATGTTTCAACTTTTGTGGATAGGCATCGGAAGGAGTGGATTCATAAACACCATGTTCGAACTTTACCAAAGATTCACAGAAATATTACGATATGCAATGTTTGGAGCAAAGCAGTATCTAAAAACCCGGTAGGGGTTTTTACAGCCATTTTCTCAGGAAATTGAAATGTCTGGTAGAAATATTACGATGTGAAAAGTATGAACCGAATCGGTTATTCCATTCGAGAGTTATCGTGCGCACTATTTTTACCAAAAAGGTTGAACTTTTGTGGGGGAGGAAGTGAAGCGATATGACCCATATTAAAACTTGATCTAAGTTTGAACAAAATATTACGATATCGAAAATTTGTATACAGATTTGGAACGAATCGTTCGAGATTTATCGCATGTTACAACTAGACGGACGAACATCAACTTCAAATTGTCTGAAACTGATTTCTATAGGGAATAAAAACTCCTATTGAGACTCCCTCTTGTATGTCTATAAAGACTCCCATCAGCTCGTCAATTAATACTACCTTCTGCTCGTCAATAAAGACTCGTCTACAAAGACTCACTTCAGTTCGTCTATAAAGACTACATTCGGCTTGTCTATAAAGACTCTCTTCAGCTCCTCTATAAAGACTTGCTTCAGCTCGTCTATAAAGATTCCCTTCAGCTCGTCTGTAAAGACTACCTTCGGCTCGTCTGTAAAGACTACCTTCGGCTCGTCTATAAAGACTCCCTTCTACTCATCAATAAAGTCTCCCTTCTTCTCGTCTAAAAAGACTACCTCCTGCTCGTCTATAACGACTCCTTTTAGTTCGTCTATAAAGCCTCCCTTCAGCTCGTCTACAAAGACTTCCTTCAGTTCGTCTATTAAACCTCCCTTCAGTTCGTCTACAAAGACTCTCTTCAGCTCGTCTATAAAGACTCCCTTTCGATCGTCTATAAAGACTCCCTTCCGCTCGTGTATAAAGACTCCCTTTCGCTCGTTTATAAAGACTCCCTTTTGCTCGTATATAAAGATTCCTTTAGCTCGTCTATAAAGACTTCTTCCGCTCGTCTAAAGTATCCCTTCCGCTCGTCCAAAGAATCCCTTCCGCTTGTCTAAAGACTCCCTTCCGCTCGTCTAAAGACTCCCTTCCGCTCGTGCAAAGACTTCCTTCCGCTCGTCTAAAGACTCCCTTTCGATCGTCTATAAAGACTCCCTTCCTTTATAAAGACTTTCTCCCTCCAGCTCGTCTATAAAGACTTCCCCATCTCGTCTGTAAAGACCCTCTTCAGTTTTTCTATGTAGACAACCTTCATCTAATCCATGGTACAATAATACAGGTAGCATTATCATGCCAGCTGATGGTAACATAATGTGTCAATTGCATTGGATTGATGTCAAATTTTGACATCTTATGTTGCCAACAATTGCCGATGCGGCTACCTGTGTATTTGTACCATGATCTAATCTAATCAATCGATCAAAAATATAACATTGAAATGAAGCACTTGGAGTAAATTAAATTGCGCCTGAAAGTATGCTGTAATAATTCTCCATTAATTGCCATAAAGGTACACATTTTATAAGACGATTGATGTTTGGGTTGTTTGGGTATAACAAGTTTTTTGTTGAAGAAGTTATTGAAAAATAACTTCGGTGGAGAATATCCACAAACAAAAAACAAGGGAACTGATTAGATTCTGTGGCGAGAATCGAAACTATAGTACATATTCCCTGCCTTACCCCTTGGCGAACAATGCCAAATCTTTTCCACTAATAAACTAGTTGTTTTAAAATATTAAAACAACAACAATGGGATTAAGCCAGACTATTTTGAAAAAAAAAAAATAATATTTTTAAAATAGTAAAACAAATTATTTGAAATCATGTTTTGTACAAGAATTAAGCAAATTGCTTTGCATGAAAGAAAGTTTGTCATCTGACAAAAGACGAGTTTTTCTTAGAAAAATAAATAAAGGTAGTAAAATGTAGTATTTATTTTAGTTGTTTTCCAATATATTTTAATAATTATTGCCTTAAAATTATTTTAAAATTTATTTGATTTTCTTTTTATATGCTGTCACAAAATTGGCAACGTCTCTTTTGTCGTTCCCCAACGCCATACGTAATACCGATTTGTCGTATCAAAACAATAAATGTTGTTTTTAAGCCAAAAAATTAATCCTAAGAATGATGAAAGGGTTTTTTTCGATATTTTATGGATCTAAGATGCTGTATTAACCAAAAATGCCCGTAGTATATAATTGTTCATCAAATGTAAACTACGACAACGACTACGCCAACCGTAATACGAGTGATTGAGTGCTGTAGGCTCTGTGAATACGAGGAAAAGGCTGAAACAATCGAGCACCTTGTCTGTCGGTGTTACAATATTATTTATAGACAAAAATCAAGGGCTTTTTGGAGCCCATAGGATATCTTTTTTCTTCTTCTCTTCCTGTTAAAATACGGCAGGAGCTTTAAATGGCTATGGGAGGGTCACTTTTGACCTACACTTTTTTCCTTCGACAAAGTGACTAATTTCTTCTCCGTCCTTACCTGACATTTGGCGGTCGAATATGCATTACCACTAAACTTATTGCACCTATTAGAAGAAATTTGAGAGACAAGTCGAATCCATTGGAAATGCCATTTGCACTGTAAGTTGATGTCCATGCCTGTATAATCGCCGTTGTTTATTTTGTGGAAACTTTAAAGGATGACATAATAGTAAGTTACAGATCAACAGTTACAGATCAGCAGCAATAATCTATGGTATGTATTGGAGATTTTTCTGTAGAGTTATCGATGTAAAGCCTTTAATTAACATCTGTTGATGTCCTCTGAGAGATCTGCTTAATGAATTGCATCATTATTTGATTATCCCCCTGCAGTATATATTGTGGTTCATTCAGCTTCTTCCCATCTTATGGCGATTTTAGTACTTTTTACGCTGTATTCAGCTCAATTTTAAATATTGTACTGTTCTTATGTTTATTTTTTGGACTGCGTTGGATCCACAATTTTCAGAAATAAGCATTTGGCCTGTTCCCGTACTTTATAAAGTGGTAAAAGTCGTAAAAGTTGTAAAAGTCGTAAACGATTTTCATATAAATTTTGTGTACGGGAACGCAAAATGTGTAAAAGTGGTAAAAATTGTAAAAACTTTTTAGTTCTGGAACAGAGCTATTTTTGCAAACCTTTGATACGAATTTCGGGCCATAACTTTTGTTTCTCTTAAAAAATTAGAGATGTCTTGTTATCGGCATAATTGTCTGTCAAAATTAAACATAGACTGGATAAAATGTATTTCTCATGAAAGCTATTTGCCCCCTTCGTCTGATTAAAAAAAATAAAAATAGATATTCGATCCACGGAGTTGCAAATGTTTTGAGCAGGGTAAAACACGTGATCCTCTGATATTTCACACTTTTTTTGTAACGTAAGTGTTAAAAACAGAATAATAATTTTTAAATCTTGTGAGTAGGTCCATATTTATATTAGGCAATTTTCCTTGCGTCCATATTTATATTAGGCAATTTTCCTTGCGGCAATTGTCGGTTTGATGGAGAGAGTGGTGACGCATATGGTAACCCTTTGCCTCTCAACACCCTCTCTCATCGACAAACTGACAATTGCTGCAAGGAAAATTGCCTAATGTAAATATGTACTAGGGTCAATGCATGATACAATAAGAAGGTAGCACTATCAGTCCAGCTGATGGTAACATAATGTGTCAATTGCATTGAATTTACATATGTCAAATTTTGACATCTTATGTTACCAAAAACGGCAGTTGCTGCTACCTTCTTATTGTATCATGGGTCAATAATAAATCAATATATAAAAATAAATATATTTCAAAACACAAAATGTCCCCAAAAATAGTTTAAATCATGGTTTAATAAGAAAGGTTAGCCAAAGCTTTATGCCAATTTAAATTTTTTCATTCGAGTATGCCTAAAACTTCAAAACAATATAAACAAACTGTGTATGTGTGTGTGTGGTGTTTGAATAATATGCCAAACAATTTTAAAAACAATCGAATTCAATGATTTTTAAAATTGTTTTTAGACCATTTGTATGGAAGAAATTGGTGAGATTTGCATTGAAACAATCAGTTTATCATATTCACAACTCGATTATGTGGAGAAAACTTAACTCTTCATTCATATTTCGCGTTTTTTATAAAATGCTCAAAAAATGGATTGTAAACAAACCCACTTGTTGCTTTTATTTTGAAGTTTTAGGAATTCAAGAAAAACAAGGGTTCTATAGATTTTTTTCATTTAAATCTACCTCTTTACTTATACCATGGTTTAAATGTGGTATAGGCCTCTGAGTTGCAAATGTTTTGAGCAGCACTGTATATGGGAGCTATATCCAAATCTGAACCCATTTTCACCAAAAGCAACAGCGTTTCTTACTATGGCTAAAAAAAATATTTCAGCTGAATCGGACAAAAATGCGACCTGTAGTGGGATTCTGTAACTCATTTTTGCTGTTACCGACAAAAATCGGTAAAATTAAATCGCAAAATTATCGGGCATGTGATGAAAACCGAATCGACTCGATTTGCAGAATCGAAATGGTATATAATCGGAGTGCCGTTGATGACTTATATAGTTTTGCTTCGCAAAAGCCCCTTATTTGAATAATATTTTTAAAATCCATTTTCAATTTCATTAAAATATTCACCAAAATTAGAGATATACGATTTCGATTTATGGCAAAACGAGTCGAATCGTTTTCCATCACATACCTATATGACTAAAAACATAAAGAAAAGTTGGCATCACTGTTTGTGTCGGTAGAGGCTAGCGACTACTTTTTATTTATCGTTAACTTACCGAAAAATTTCGTTAATTATCGAAATTATATTACCGAAAAATTTCGTTAATTATCGAAATTATAAGCATTTTAATTTTACCGACAATTATCGATAACAGCAAAAATGAGTTACAGAATCCCACTACTGGGGCCTAATTACGACATTCGATTCGATCGAGTATTTGCTCGATAATGAAAGAATCAAACTATGAAAACCTATTCGCGCCACCCGTACATTTATTAAGGTAGACACATTAGCAATTTGTTACAACAATGTCAAAAAGTTTTACAAAAATAAATTATTTCGCACAGTTTTCTAGCAGAACTTCATTCCGAAATTATTATTCAACGATTTCAATAAATATTAACATTTTTTAATTAATAAATTTGTTTTTTTTTTTTTAGTTTTTGCTTCAAAATAAACAGATTTTTTATCATCTACCTTCTCAATGTTCTTTTAAGAACACATAGGTTTTCATAGTTCGATTTTTTCATTCACGAGTAAATACTCGATCGAATCGAATGTCGTAATTAGGCCCCTGTACGTTGCGAACAAAAATACATGGACAGACGGACGGAAGGACATGCATAAATCGACTCAGAAAGTTATTATATGTATATCCCCAAAAGGAACTATGGGTCTATTTCGTTTCCTTTTGTATGTTACATACAAATGCACAAAGACATAATACCCCTTGCCACATAATACCCCTAATAAGGCACTATCTACTCCATCAGCCTTTGCAGATGTTAAGTGTTTTCCCATTGCATTCCTCTTAAGAATATAAAAAAAACAACATACAATGCGATTTTCTCACCAGATAAAACACGTGTCTGTCTGCAGTGTACAAATATTCCAAAAGCTATTAATAATCCGACAATTTTAATTATTAATCTTGGGAATTTAACACAAACATCTAAATATAACAAGTGTTTGGCCTAATTAAAATTCAATTTAAGGCAATTGAGTGGAAAAAAGCGCCAATCCCACCTCCCCGTAAATCACTTAGCAACCAAACAAACAGTCAGTCACCACTATACGAGTTGGTGTTAAAAGCAAAATATACAAAGAAACCTATTACAACCACAAGAGGAGCTTGATCTATCTCATCCTTCATTTATACAGATAAAATGACACACAAAGCTTTTTCTTTTTTTTGGACAGGAAAAAAGTAGAATGTTTTTATTTTTATAAAATAATAAAAAAGAATTTCTTTTTTAGGGAATTATTATTGTAAGAGAACATTTTTAACATACATTTGTAATTTTTTTTATACTTTAAGCATATATTTCTTTTTTATTAAATTGTTGATAATTTTGTTAGAAGTAGGGGGTAGAAAGGAATGAGAGATGTGTAGTGGTGAAGTGACGACAAGCATCTGTTCAAGGGATTTCTTTTGGTTGTTGTTGTATGGAAATGTGAGATATACAATATCCAGGCATTTCCGAGAGTCCCCAGTGTTCTCTTTTTGTTGGCGCCAGCCACCACAACACTTTCAAAGAGTTGTTTCTTAGAGAATTTTAAATGCTTCCTTTTTTTCATCAAAAATCTGATTAATTCATATACTGCTTCTTCTTCATCTCTTTTCTTAAAATTACAATTATTAAAATATAGTTGTTGTTGTTGTGTGTTGATGTTGCTGTTGTTGTAACTGACTGTTACACTGGCCTGCAATGCCAGGATTGCAGTTTGGTGCAGCAGCAATACATCAAATGTATGTGTGTGTGTTGTTGTTTTTTGTTTGTGGGGCAGGGAATTGAGATGTTTACATAGCACCACAATCGGCTACAACGATCTTCTTGCTGGTCTTGCCCGATTGAGAGCCATAGGATTCGATTTGCTTAACAACATCCATACCATCGACAACTTGACCGAAAACAACGTGTTTGTTATCCAACCAAGCGGTCTTAACGGTACAAATGAAGAATTGGGAGCCGTTGGTGTTGGGGCCAGCATTGGCCATGGACAAAATGCCGGGGCCAGTGTGCTTTAGGGTGAAGTTTTCATCGGCGAACTTGTTGCCATAGATGGATTTACCGCCAGTGCCGTTGTGGTTTGTGAAATCACCGCCTTGGCACATGAAGTTGGGAATGACACGATGGAAACAGGAGCCCTTGTAACCGAAACCTTTTTCGCCGGTGCAGAGAGCACGGAAATTCTCAGCGGTCTTGGGAACAACATCGCTACGGAGCTGTGGGGAAATAACAAATGGAAGACGACAAAAAAGACATGATTAGATGGCTGTGTGTATGGTAGGGTGAAGTGAATTAAATGTATTGTAAAGGATGCTAAAGCTATGAATGTTAGGGAGGAGGAATTACTATTTTGGGGGTTAGTTTAACACACACACACGCTTTACAGTATTCATACACATAGATTTAACAGTTTGATGGAGACGACCAAGGAATCTTCACAGTATTTGCTTAATTTTCCCCGAATGGGAATATATCTTGATTGGATACGCGTTTTTAAGGTTAGAGTAGTAGCAACTTATTTTTATTCATTTTTGTAACATATTTAACAAATTTAGCTACACCATTACATTATGATATGTACAAAGATAACTTAAAGACAATAAATGTGGACTGGTTGGAAGGCAATTGGCGGCCCTTCCTATATCTTGACATCACATTGTCCACAATCGACTATGACAACTTTCTTGCTAGGTGTACCATTACGTCTGCCCAATTCATCCATTTTTCGTACAACCTCCAAACCTTCAATAACTTTACCAAACACCACATGGCGACCATCCAGCCACGGCGTTTTTGCAGTGCAAATAAAGAACTGTGAACCATTTGTATTGGGACCAGAATTTGCCATTGAAAGAATGCCAGGACCTTCATGTTTCAATGTGAAATTTTCATCTTCAAATTTTGCACCATAAATAGATTTGCCACCGGTACCATTGTGGGCAGTAAAATCACCACCCTGACACATAAAATCGGGTATAATACGATGAAATGTACAACCCTTGTAGCCAAATCCTTTTTCACCCGTGCAAAGTGCACGAAAATTTTCAACAGTTTTGGGTACAACATCACAACGCAACTGTGGGCGGCACATCAAACAGACAGGCATATGCAAAGCAGGTGGTGGTAGGTGATTTGGTGGACGTGTGTGGGATTTGCGGATGGAAGGAGAGGTATAAATGGATACAATGTAATAAATTTCGTGGGCACAAACAAAATAAAATAATCAATAAATCGTAAAAAAACTATCAATACTACCACTAATACAACTAAAAAAAAAACCAACATATGCATGTGTGAGGTATGCCTTACGAGGAGGCCGTGAAATGAATCAAACATGATGGAAATAAACAAAGAAAAAAGATGATTCGATAAAATTTGTCTTTCTATAAGAAAAATTGGAAAACAAATTTTTGGTATTGAAAAAAATTCGTGAAATTTTTTTTCGTATAGAAAAAAATTCCTGTGAAATTTTTTCGTATAGAAAAAAATTCGTGGGAAATTTTTTCGTATAGAAAAAAATTCGTGGGAAATTTTTTCGTATAGAAAAAAATTCCTGAGAAATTTTTTGGTATAGAAAAAATTCCTGAGAATTTTTTTCGTATAGAAAAAAATCCTGGGAAATATTTTCGTATAGAAAAAATTTCCTGGGAAATATTTTCGTATAGAAAAAATTTCCTGGGAAATATTTTCGTATAGAAAAAATTTCCTGGGAAATATTTTCGTATAGAAAAAATTTCCTGGGAAATTTTTCCGTATAGAAAAAAATTCCTGTGAAATTTTTTCGTATAGAAAAAAATTCGTGAGAAATTTTTTCGTATAGAAAAAAATCCTGAGAAATTTTTTCGTATAGAAAAAATTCCTGGGAAATTTTTCGTATAGAAAAAAAATTCGAGAGAATTTTTTTCGTATAGAAAAAAATTCCTGAGAAATTTTTTCGTATAGAAAAAAATTCCTGAGAAATTTTTTCGTATAGAAAAAAATTCCTGGGAAATATTTTCGTATAGAAAAAAATTCTTGGGAAATTTTTCCGTATAGAAAAAAATTCCTGTGAAATTTTTTTCGTAAAAATAATTCGTGAGAAATTTTTTCGTAAAAAAAATTCGTGAGAAATTTTTTCGTATAGAAACAAATTCGTGAGAAATTTTTTCGTATAGAAACAAATTCGTGAGAAATTTTTTCGTATAGAAAAAAATTCGTGAGACATTTTTTCGTATAGAAAAAAATTCGTGAGACATTTTTTCGTATAGAAAAAAATTCGTGAGACATTTTTTCGTATAGAAAAAAATTCGTGAGACATTTTTTCGTATAGAAAAAAATTCGTGAGACATTTTTTCGTATAGAAAAAAATTCGTGAGACATTTTTTCGTATAGAAAAAAATTCGTGAGACATTTTTTCGTATAGAAAAAAATTCGTGAGACATTTTTTCGTATAGAAAAAAATTCGTGAGACATTTTTTCGTATAGAAACAAATTCGTGAGAAATTTTTTCGTATAGAAACAAATTCGTGAGAAATTTTTTTCGTTTAGAAAAAATTAGTGAGAAATTTTTTCGTTTAGAAAAAAATTCGTGAGAAATTTTTTTAGTTTAGAAAAAAATTCGTGAAAAATTTTTTCGTTTAGAAAAAAATTCGTGAGAAATTTTTTTCGTTTAGAAAAAAATTCGTGAGAAATTTTTTTCGTTTAGAAAAAAATTCGTGAGAAATTTTTTTCGTTTAGAAAAAAATTCGTGAGAAATTTTTTTCGTTTAGAAAAAAATTCGTGAGAAATTGTTTCGTATGGAAAAAAATTCGTGAGAAATTTTTTCGTATATAGAAAAAAATTCGTAGGAAATTTTTTCGTATAGAAAAAAATTCGTGAGAAATTTTTTCGTATAGAAAAAAATTCGTGAGAAATTTTTTCGTATAGAAAAAAATTCGTGAGAAATTTTTTCGTATAGAAAAAAATTCGTGAGAAATTTTTTCGTATAGAAAAAAATTCGTGAGAAATTTTTTCGTATAGAAAAAAATTCGTGAGAAATTTTTTCGTATAGAAAAAAATTCGTGAGAAATTTTTTCGTATAGAAAAAAATTCGTGAGAAATTTTTTCGTATAGAAAAAAATTCGTGAGAAATTTTTTCGTATAGAAAAAAATTCGTGAGAAATTTTTCCGTATAGAAAAAAATTCGTGAGACATTTTTTCGTATAGAAAAAAATTCGTGAGACATTTTTTCGTATAGAAAAAAATTCGTGAGACATTTTTTCGTATAGAAAAAAATTCGTGAGACATTTTTTCGTATAGAAAAAAATTCGTGAGACATTTTTTCGTATAGAAAAAAATTCGTGAGACATTTTTTCGTATAGAAAAAAATTCGTGAGACATTTTTTCGTATAGAAAAAAATTCGTGAGACTTTTTTCGTATAGAAAAAAATTAGTGAGACATTTTTTTGTATAGAAGAAAATTCGGGAGACATTTTTTCGTATATAAAAAAAAAATCGTTAGAAATTTTTTCGTATATAGAAAAAAATTCGTGAGAAATTTTTTCGTATATAAAAAAAAAAAAATCGTTAGAAATTTTTTCGTATATAGAAAAAAATTCGTGAGAAATTTTTTCGTATATAGAAAAAAATTCGTGAGAAATTTTTTCGTATATAGAAAAAAATTCGTGAGAAATTTTTTCGTATAGAAAAAAATCGTGAGAAATTTTTTCGAATAGAAAAAAATTCATAAGAAAAATCGTGAGAAATTTTTTCGTATAAAAAAATCGTGAAAAATGTTTTCGTATAGAAAAAAAAATCGTGAGAAAGTTTTTCGCACAGAAAAAAAAATCGTGAGAAATTTTTTCGTATAAAAAAAATCGTGAGAAATTCTTATAGAAAAAAATTCGTGAGAAATTGTTTCGTATGGAAAAAAAATCGTTAGATTTTTTCAGCTAAAAAAATGTGATGCTTGGACTTGTCCCCAGAAAAAATCTATATATTTATCAGGATATCAAAGTAATATCTAGAAATTTAAAAATTGAGACGCTAAACCTAAATATGGAAAATTTTTAGAATTTTTTGGCATAGTCAGTTTTCGTTTAGAGACATTCTAAATATTTTTCTTTTGCGTTCAAATAAATTGAGTTTCATTTACAAATAGCAAACTCTTATAGGCTATCTCTCACACCATTAAACCAAACAGGTAATTAAGCAGTAAAAAAGGAATGACTTTAATTATAACAAAAAAAAATGAATCATTTCTAACATTGTTTACTAATGTGTTATTTCACATGCATATGTTGTTTTTTTTTTTTTTATAGAGTATTTATAAAAGTATTATGACATCAGTGTGTTGGTTGAAACGAGTTCTAATCAAATGTGGAGGAGGAGAATGGTGGTAGAGGATTATTGAATCAAGAAATTGCAATGTATAATTTATAAAACGATTGATAATTTAAGCAATACATCGAAATAATGAATTTATATGGTTCAATATTTGTTAAGAAACATGGTTTAAATGTGTGTGGTTGTGTATAAACACGACTATCATCAATCAATTTTTTTCGATTTGATAATCAACGATAATATTACTTCATTCCACCGCCTTCATGTTATAAAGGACACAGACATATGTTGTCATAGCTAAATGACCTTTCAGTTTTAATTGGATGACCTTATATGTTGTGATATAGTTGTTGATATGAACCCTAATCGACCCCATATATAATAAATGCTCCTTTTCCTCATTACCTTCTTCAAGTAATCAACTGCATTTATTCATATTACGAATTCGAATAAAATAAATAAATCGATTCATTAGTGAAAATTACTACCTGGCCACCAACAAAAAGCCTTACAACCAAATTGCCTAAAACTAGTGCATAACTTGTCCAGTTAGTAGCCAAATGACAGGTAATTTGGCCATGCCTTGCGTTTGTCCCCCTTTTTCCTAACGTATCAATGACATGTCCTGACTGCATTTTTAACATGAACTCTGGGTTTTTCTCTAGTTCTCTCTTAAATGGTTTAGTTTGAAACTGTCTAATGTCCATTTATTTGTTGTGGGCGTGTAAGTAGGTTGATAATATATCTGTCTGCTGCAAATCTACCTCCCACTCACGATTTAATTCGTTTGTTTCTCTTCTAGCATGTGATAAACAAATAGTTTCGTGTGTCACAAATAAAATATTTAAGATTTTTTTGTTTTAAATATTTATGGTTCAAAATTATAGGCGGCAAAAGAACTGAATATATAATCTGGCTAACATTAATCTACATTTAGGGTGGGTGTGACTGTAACATGACATTTGAACTTTGCAATTAAAATTTTTGTTATTTTATTTAAAAAAAAAAGTATGTAACAACATGGTTGATTTGAAATACTTAGCAAAGCCACAAGTAATATATCTAAAAACTGATTTATATTACAAAATAAACTAATGCTCTGTTCCACAACCTGCAAGAAACTACTATTTTTTACTACGATAACATTTTTTCCTTTATGTTATTGAAAAATATAGCAAAAATTAGTGGATTCTTGCAGTACTGGAACAGACCAAAAATTTTTTTTCAAGAATCTTCGAAAAGTTTTAAATATTGGCAAACGGCAATTCTGCATCACTCTAAGGACAAGTTTACATCGGCGGCACTGATTCTCATAAGTCCCGGTCCACATTAGAGTGAATTTCATAAAAAAATTTCATGAAATTAGGCGTTCTTAGGTCGAATTCCCCACAACAGCAATATCATGATTTTACTCTACTATGGAACTCGATCTAGAGACGCATAATTTCATGCCAAAATTTCAGTGAAATTACTCTAGTGTGGCCCGGGACTAATTGATTGATCTCGACTTATTTGATGTATTTTAATCATTGTAATAAACGTAGCTTTAGTTTTATTTAAAAAAAATGCTTCACTTCCCTTATGTTTACTTCGCAAACACTTATAACTCTATATACATTTATGGGTTGCTAGGACAATGCTTATCAAAAACACACAAAACTATAGAAAAGTAAACTCGTGGAAAAAACAAATATTTCTATTATTACATTTTACATTCGATTAAAATAAGGTGAAACCGCAGTTTTGCTGATAAACGAAAAAAAGAGTCAATCAATAATTTTACGATAGGAATATTTCTTATCACCTGAGAAACTATTATAGAATGCATATCATAAACTAACTGTACGGTTGGTTCAATATACTGCTGCTGTAGTTAGTGCTACCACTAAAATTATCAAAAATTGAACATCGTTATTGAGATTTTTCCACGAGATTCATTAACGAAAGTCAAAAACTTTCATTTCTATTTATTTATTTTCTTTCTATTTATATGAAAATATTTCTAAAACAAGTAAAAAAGTATCAGCCATCTTTGCCGACAGAGATATACCCCCAGCCTATGCGAATTAAATCTTTCATCGGTGAGCAGATCGAATACAGTACTCTTTTTGGCATAAGACGGATCTACCCAGCAAACCAATCGTACCGACATCGTAACTAAATCGGAATAAAATTTGGAGGCTATGTCCGATGTCGAATCCGAAATCGTAACGATATCTTAACGAAAGATGTATGAAGTGGTTGACATACGGGTATGTGATGAAAACTGAATCGACTCGATTTGCAGAATCGAAATGGTATACAATCATAGTGCCGTTGATTATATATATAGTTTTGCTTCGCAAACGCCCCTTATTTGAAAAATACTTTTAAAATTCATTTTCAATTTTATTGAAATATTCACCAAAATAAGAGATATACGATTTCGATTTATGGCAAAACGAGTCGAATCGTTTTCCATCACATACCTGATAATTTCGAAACGAAATGTCGGAGCGAAATCAGTTCGATTTCAGTCCGATTTCGGAACGAAATCTGAAAAAAAATCATTGGGAAATTTGGAAGAGAAATTAAATTCCGACATTCGCTTCGATATCCGAACGAAATCGGTACAAAATCTAAACAATTTCTCCTCCGAAAAATCGTTTAGAAATCGGAACGAAATCTGAACGATTTTGCTTCCGAAATTGTTCAGACGTTTCGGAAATCTGACATTTTGTTTGCCGGGTACATACCACCTCCCGATCTTTTGAAATTTTTACCACAGCCTAAAATCCCCATCAGAAGACCCGCTATTGGATCAAACTTATAATTTATAAGAACATTTCGTGTTAAATCCCCGACGAAGTCCTGCTATTGGGGAAATTTTAAAATTTTTAGGGTTCAGGCGCGCGCGGCCCTGCGATTTCCTTGAAATTTTTTTATCTGGGGAAAGTCCATAATTCCCGAGATATGGTTCTTGAAAGTACAAAAAAAGGAGGTTGCGCGTAAAACCGAATTGTTTCCGACGTTCCGAATAAATGCTTAAGTTTTGCAAATAAATTGATTTTAATCAAACTTTTGCCGACGAGTATATACCAGAAGGAATGGATTGACAATCAGGACAATCTTGAATATTTCCTCGGAATTTTCGGCACGGAAAATAATTAAAAAAAAAAATGAAAATAATAAAAAATAATTTTAAAAAATTAAATTCTTTTAAAATCAATATTTTAAAAAGTTGAAAACTACTAGAAAAATTAAGGAATATTTATTTATTCCTCAAAAAATATATTACATAGCATATAAACCTGCAATCATAAATTTAACATGTTCCTATTGTTGGTTCCCCAGCCTTCATTTACCTCAAGCTACTCGATTAAATGTACAATATTAAGGTCCATTGGCAGAAACATTACCATCAAATTATAATGTATGTATATTCTCGGCGAATCGGAAAAGAAGTCTCTTATTGGACATAAAAAAAATTGGAGAAAAAAAATTTGAAATTAGGAAAAGGAAACAAATTCCGCACGGAATTTTTATTCGTGATTGCCCTGGATAATAATTGGACCGTATTTTGGGAGTCATTCCTTTCGATAGCTTATTATAGTCAGTCACGATAGGCTTTAGAGCTTTTGGACCATTATGTCAGGAAGAATGAGCTTGTCCACAAAACACAATATCGCTCTGGACAGGGCCACAAGGAGTACCTTAGGTAACAATTTGCAAACAATCCTATAACAACCTTAAACCTGGAATTAAGCGAAAAAGTTTAAATTTTTGTGAGGGAGGTACCCGAAGATGTCCGGTATATACCGTCTTGGAACATGATGTACGTTTGGAAAAAATTAAAGATGGGCAAAATTTCTGCAAATTGTGCCCTTAATTTGTAAGTTATCGTGCACATAAGCCATTTTAGTTAGTGCCGGCAGGGTTATTGAGAACTTTGGGTCTATGATCGCAGGAAGTATGAAATTGCCCCTGAGAAGAGACAATGAACACAACCTGCTGCAAACAATTTCAAGACGATCCGAGAAGAGTTCCTAACGTCCACTTGTGCCAAAAATTTTGCAATTTTGTGTGGGAGATACCTGAAGGAGTGGATCCATATTATCATATTCGAAGCTAATCTGCATATGTATATATATTACGAAGTGCAGGGTATTGAACAAGTCGGTTACTCCATTCGAAAGTTATGGTAAGCACCATTTTATAGAAAGTTGTTTAACATTTGTTTCCCAATCTGTTGTACCGTTCGGGCCAGCCAGCCCGCAGACTAAATCGGCTACAAAATGTCTGAAAAGAATTTCGTCCAAAGAAAAGAATATCGTCGATGAGGCACATTTTGCTTGTACATATGAGAGTTTATATACCCTCCTCGCGGTTAGCCTAAAGGCTAAAGGTATAAATAATAATACTTCTAAAACTTGTATGACAAACATTTCCACGAGACTCGAGTCAATGGACGGCTAGAATACATGTCGTCCCTGAACTTTTGTTTCAGTCCATTTTTTCAACAAATCACTGATAACCTGGTACTATAAGGGAACACACTAATGGGAGAATTAGCTAAAACATTAAAAACACGCCAATGTTGTATTCAATGTTCTTCATTACGCATGTTGTTACGAAAGTCAGCTCAACGACCGGAGTCATTCTTGGGGTTCTTAATGCCAATGAATGTTTTAATAACCCCTTTTTGCAATGCAAACAGTGGAATTGGCACAACAAAACCAATTTGTTGATACCCAAAACCCTAGTTATTGATAGTCATGAGCTATACAAGCAATTCTATTCCGATAAGTCTTGGGAAGAATATTATAAAAGGAATTGCCAGTACGAGCATTTTTCCACTTCAATTCTCCTACTCGTCCTCCTACAAACTGAGACTTGCCACAAGTAAGATTAGTCCCAATCTACATTAGGCAAGTTTACTTGCGGCAAGTCTCAGCTTGTAGGAGAGACACCTACCTATGTCCAAATTTACATTAGGCAATTTTCCTTGCGGCAATTGTCAGTTTATTAGTGATGGTGCTGAAGGCAAAGGGTTACAATATGCCTCACCTCTCTCTCCTTCAAGCTGACAACTGCCGCAAGGAAAATTGCCTAATGTAAATATGGACTAAGGGGAATGGAAGTGGAAAAAAATTGCTCGTAGTCCAATTTACATTAGGTCTCGTTCCCTTTTAAACTTGCCTCTTGCATTTATACAAAGCAATTCTGTTCCGACAAGTTTTGTTTTCAAAACAATGAATTGAAATTTATTGAAATTGTCTGAAAACTTGCCGGTAAGTCCCAATTTACATTAGGCAAGTTTACTTGCGGCAAGTCCTTGTTTGTAGGAGACACGTAAGGGGAATGGAAATGGAAATAAATTGCTCGTACCGGCAATTTTCAGGCAATTCCTTTTATATTTTTCGTATTTGATATTATGTTCATTGTTTTGAAAACAAAAATTGTCGGAACAGAATTGCCTTTTATAAACGCAAGAGGCAAGTTTAAAAAAGAACGAGAAAAATTGCCGCAAGGAAAATCGCCTAATGTAAATTGGGACTTAGGACTCTTTTTTTTTAAAAAATACTTGTAAAAGCATTTTTTATTACCATTTGCCATTAAGGAAATCAATCTTTCCTAGCTGATATTTCTGATATTTCCTACTTCCTTTAAGTACACCTTTTAGCACTAATCTTTTTTATGATTCTTTCCCCCCTTTCATTGAAATAGACAACGGAAGTTACATGCCTTATTGTGAATTATAATCCCTCTCAAGAGTGTGAGAGATTAAGTTACAATAGCAGAATGGAATGCAATTAGAATAAGAAATCAACATTTAAATCTATGAAAGCGCAAAACTAATCAATTTAAATGAAAAATTAACTATGTTACTAAGAAAAACTTGGATATATGGTGCAATTCTAAATATTTTTTGCAATTGTTCTGTGAACCTTTACTTTGCAATGTGGTATTACAACTCATGCGCTTAAACTCAAGGTCATTGCTGGTCATTTGCTTGGCATGATGTGTGTGTACAAAAAAAAGGGAGAAAAAATTTCTTTTTTAGATAATAAAACAATTTGTTCATGTAGAATTGCAAATATTTTAATACCTTTTAATATAAAAGGAAACAAGAAATTTCTTATGATAAAATTTTAGCAAATAATACTTCAAAGAACAAAATGGAATATTCCAAAATGTTTTATAAACTGCGCTGCTGCAGAGAACGCCGCAGAAAGCACACACTCACACATAGGTGTGAACAATAAACACATAGGCAGGCCAATAACACGAGGCGGGAGCCGAGGAAATACCACAAACTACTTGATTAAAATAAGCAAGTTTTTTGTTGTATTTCTTTTTTCATTTCTTTGAAAACTATACTAAAACAACGACAACCAACAATAAAACCTCTTATACACCAACACTTAAAAAATACCTCCCAAACAGATAATGACGCTAAATGACATCAACAATTTCCCGCCGGCCGGCAGTATTCACAAATGATTAGATTGATATGTGCAATTTAGTAAAATGTATTTTTGACAAATTTTACTGTACCCCCACAAGTTTGGCCACAGTTTGTCTACCGACAGACATGCTTTGCAACTTTCGTATAAAAGAAAACGGCCAAGAGATGTGTCCATTGTCGTTTAATTCTCACGTTTTCTTCTATTACATCGGTCGGTTTACGTTCGCCAACGTTCATACCAACACATGCGCATCCATGGGTTAATCATTTCTTCCCCAACACACACATTCAGTTTACTTATACGCTCGCACTTTATGACAAACACGGCGGTGTATCATTTGCAATTTTGCCAACTGCAAGTAAAAATTCTTGCAAAAAACAGTCTACCCCATTCTAACCTCACTTTTTTCCTTGTTTTTCTGTTCTTTAACCAAGAAACAACAGCAAATACTTGAAATTCCTTTTAAAACACATTCACACAATAGGGGACAGACAAGAGACACACTCATTTTTTTTTCTCCACACTGTATCACAAATTAATGGCAAAATCCTCTGTTAATTTTTGCAAAATATTCCAATTGTTAATGCAAAATGCCAACATAAAATTAAAATCAAAGCACATTATTTATTCTCTTCTCTCTTACCTCCATAACGATACGGCCCAAAGGTTGCCCATCAGCGGTCATATCAAAAAAGACACGAGGTAAACCCATTTTTTCTTTACTAGCGAAATTGCGTACACTGAGAAATCCAAATTGCAACTGATTCGTTTTAATTCCAGTTGTCAGCAATGAAGCTACGGGCCGAGACGAGCTGCCACCCGAAACAGTCATCTTGACGCATCGTGCCAGTGTTGCCCCTAAGAAAGACATGTTGTTTTGTTATTTACCTGTATTCTTTTACAACAGAAAATTATTAAATGACGGCGTTTTTTCGATTTTCCAAAGTTATTTTGCACTTTTCCTGCAGTCAGTCGCCGGGTTGGTTAGAATGATAGAATAGCGGTATTTGTTTTTGCAAAATTGCGTAAGAAAAAGCGGCAAAAAGTGTTACCACACTGTTTGGCGGCGTCTGGAATTGTTTGCCGGCAAAAATGTCCAAATCTCTTTAGTCCGGAGAGAACAATTACAATGAGGGAGTTTGGCGTATGTCGAAAAACGTTTTGAAGCGTGCTCGATTTGTGACGATGTGGGATGTTTGTCAGGTTATACCCCGGTTACACTTAACCGAATTAACCCAGTGGGTTTGGATTTAAAAAGTCAATTCCATAGCGCAAACGTCAAATAAATCCTCACGAAGTGGGTTAACCCGGCAAAAAACTCTAGTGTAACCGTACTATTAGCTTTTTGCCGGGTTAACTTTCTTTGTGAGGATTTGTTTGACGTATACCCAATGGAATTGACATTTGAAACCCAGTTGGTTTCTTTAATCTGGATGTATATAAACATACGTTGAGACTTATAGATCCGATCCGATTTCAAATGTCAATTCCATAGTAAATACATCAAATAAATCGTTGTTCTAAATCCACTGGATTTTATTTGACGTATATTGTATAGGATGAACAGTTTAAATCATAATATAAGTTCATAGTCTAAAGTGGGGTTCAGACGATCAGTTTTGACTGACAGCTTTTGGTCAAATATCGATTGCTTCAGTTTTGTTGTGTTGTTCGTAGCGGCCAAACAGTCATTCAAGTTGGATGACAAACCAACAGTCAAGTTGAAAAATTACTGTGTTCACATATCTATAAAATCATACCCAGCAAAATGTTCGATGCCAAAGATGACATTCAATCATGGGTGCAAGTGATCTAGCATGTCATCTTTTTAGCATCTTCATCGATGAATTTTATATGAGCGTGGACCCCAAAAGATGACGTTCTTTTCTGGATCCTAAGCATGTCATTTTAACCAATGCGTTGACATGTCATTTCCACCAATGCTTTGGCATGTCATTTCCACCAATGATTTGACATGTCATTTTCACCAATACTTTGACACGTCATTTTCACCCATGCTTTGACATGTCATTTTAACCAATGCTTTGGCATGTCATTTTCACCAACCCCTTGGCATGAAATTTTCATATTGTTTGGAAAATGGAAATGCTGTATTGAAATATGGTTTTCATGAAAAACAAAACTCTTTATTAATTCAAACGAATTCATGAAATAACTACAATTAATTTATCAGTTTAGTTTTTCAAAAGTTTACATCCAAAATTGCAATGTAATCACCACCGCTGCAACGCAAAAGATTACTTCCTCCGTTCTCCGCAACTGATATTCTTTCATCTTACAAAAGGTTTTTTCAATTATCTTCCCATCACCAGTTCAGATTTCGACATGGACTCCAAATGCACTGCTTTAAGTATTTTTATTTCGTAAATTACTTTTATTTTATAATTTTGTTATTTTATAACAACATTTTGGTAATTTATACTCTTTTGTTTAGTGACGGAAATATGTAGGGATCTACAACCCGGCTTGCTTTAGGGATCTCTAAGAACAAAATGTAACGAACGGGGAGGAGAGACTTTTTATGGAAAATACCATTTATGCTTAATTAATTTATTTTTAATTGTTTCTTTCCAAATGTAGTTTCTTCTTTATTTTCAGATTCTTGTTCCTTTTCGTTTCGGACTTTTTTTTTCAAATTCCAAGAAGCGAGATTTGATTGATTTCATTCTATGTCAGATTTAGAACAGACAAGGGAACTTTTAAAATAGCAATGTGTGCAGTCCGATTCTATTTTTAGCTCGATGGTTGGGACTTCATATACACTGCACCCCGGTTATTTACCTCTCTGCTTAACTGCCTTTCCCGTTTAATTGCCTCACAATCTGAATCCCCAAAGTTTCTTCATATAAATGAGTTCAAACTCTCCCGCTTAACTACTTTTCTATAAGTACCCAATTCGGATATTTGCCCGTCGAATATTTCCCCAAAAAGAATATTAACAATGTTTTTCTCGGTTTATTACCCCCACTGGTGTATTTATGAGAAAATCAATTTCGACGACTACGCGAATTGTGATGAAGATGTCCAGAGTTATGTTATGGTGTTATGCTTACCGATGACAAAATTTCTTATTGATTAAATAATATAACTTATATATTTTTAGACTTTTTTACTATAGACCGTTTTGTTTTTTGGCGATTATGTTCTAATTGTTGTAATTTTTTGTAAGGCTGAGATGAGATTTTTGTAACTACCCACATGAGGTAGTTATGCGGGATTTTCGTAACTGTCTTTCCCGCATAACTGCCTCAATTTTTTGGAATTTTATGAAAGGTAGTTAACCGGGGTGAAGTGTAATACCAATTGTTTAGAAGTTTTAGTTGTTTGATATGCAGGAAATGTAAGACAACATCACGGCGACAGTTCTAACAACTTTGGTCTGTTCCAGAAACTGCAAGAATCTACTTATTTTTACTACGATAACAATTTTTCCTTTATGTTATCGGAAAAAATAGTAAAAATTAGTAGATTTTTGCAGTACTGGAACATACCAAAATGAAAATAAACAGGTGTGTAAATAAAAACACAAACATCATCTCTATTGGATCGATGGAATGGGTACAAATGCTGATGAAAAGATCGGATCTTTCACGACTTCCTTTGCATTGGTTCAAATCCTAATGAAAAGATCGGATCTTCCACGACTTCCTTTGAACCAATGCAAAAGATGACATTAAATCACGTCATCGCAAAGAACCCCTTCCGTCAAATTTTGCTGGGTATAAATAACAACTTTTATTAATAAATATGGATGACAAAAAGATTGGATGTGCATTTTTGATCATTTCGCTTTTAGAGGAAGAAAATAAAGTGACAACAAGAAGGAAATGGGTAAAAAATGGGTAGCCTCCCGAAAACAATATTCACATGTGAATATTTTAAAAGAAATTCGAGATTCTGAGCCAAACGCTGTCCACTCCAGCTCCAGAAGATTCAGATTGCTTTATATTTTTTTTTTCAATTCCCTTCTGTACGATGAGCGGATTACGTTTATTTTCTTCTTGACGTCGTCAATAGAACAATCCTTCTTGTATTTCTTCATAACATTTAGTAGTTCTCCATATGCTTTTGTTTTAATGTCGCGCATCATATATTCTGGACTGGTTATGTCCCAGAGGCATCTTTGCATTTCGTAGCAACATAAAAATTCCTTTAAAAATTAATTTTCGTTGTCCATGTTTGTCGTTTTGTTTGCAATTTTTTGCTTGGCCGATATTTAAATGAAGGAAAAGATTTTTATCTCTTATTTGCAATAATAATCAATCAAATTAATAAAAACACACGACTTTTTTAACTTTTATTTGATATTTACTCTGCTAATTTATTCCTTGACTGACGTTGTTTCGTTCACACGGTCAAACAAACAAACAACCAACAGCTGACTGTCCAACATCCACAAAAAATTTTGTGGTTGCCTGATGACTGACAAAAATGAACGACCACACTGGCAAGCAACCGATTATTTGAGCAAAGCTGTCAGTCAAAACTGATCGTCTGAACCCCACTTAATGCTTGGTTTACATTTACGAAATCCACTCGATTTCAACTGTCAATTTCTTTGCGTATACGTCAAATGAAAACTCGTCTGAAATCCATTGGATTTCATTTGACGTTTAAGCAAAGGAATTTACAGTTGAAATCGAGTGGATTTCGTAAATTTAAACCAATCATAGAAGGCGTTTAACCGCATTTAATAAACCCACTGGTTTTCAAATGTCAATTCCATAGTGCAAACGTCATATAAATCCTCATAAAGAAGTTTAACCCTGCAAAAAGCTCTAGTGCTTAAAATGTCAAATGGCATGGGGCAATAATAAAGGTAGATGTATCTGCATTGTAAAGCCCTAATTCAACATTCAACTTTTTTTTGAAGTTTCGTGGCGTCGTCGATTTACGTTGGGCGTTGGCAAGACACACATAATTTCGGTAATTACCGATATTTTTCGGTAAGTTAGCGAGAATAAAATGTAGTCGTAAAGTTCTACCGATATCAAGAGTGCTTTCAACTTGTATTTAAACTTTTTATTCATAATTTTGCGTTTTAATTTTACCGATTTTTGTCGGTAACTCAAAAATGTGTTAAGCTGGGTACACATTGTCAGTTTTGAATGTCGATACTTCGCAATTATCGATAACTGTCAAACCGTGCAGCAACCACAAAACATTTTGTGGTTGCATGATGAATGACAAAAATGAACGACCACACTAGCAAGCAACAACATAGCTGTCATTCAAAACTGACAATGTGTACCCAGCTTTAGAGAATCGCACTACTGGTAAATAGATTTTGACCCAATTTTAAGGTGTGAATAGAATGAAATACGCCGCTTTTTTTTCAAATGAATTAGGTAGTACTTGGCCTTTAATCTTTTACATGAAACTGAGCGTGATAAAGCGGCGCATTTCATTGTGTTTCTACCATTATGACAGTGAAAATAAAAATGCTATTCTCATGGTATAAGTAAAGAGGTAGATTTAAATGAAAAAAATCTATAGAACCCTTGTTTTTCCTGAATTCCTAAAACTTCAAAATTAAGCAACAAGTGGGTTTGTTTACAACACCAATTTTGAGTATTTTATAAAAATCGCGAAAAATGAATGAAGGACCAATGTTTCTCCGCATAATCATGTTGTGGATATGATAAAATGTTTGTTTCAATGATAGCCTGACGAATTATTTCCATACAAATGTTCCAAAAATAATTTTAAAAATCATTGAATTCGATTGTTTTTAAAATTGTTTGACATATTTTCCAAACACCACACACACATACACAGTTTGTGTATATTGTTTTGAAGTTTTAGGAATACTCGAATGAAAAAATTTAAATTGACATAAAGCTTTGGCTAACCTTTCTTATTAAACCATGGCTATTCTCTTATCTTCTACTAGGCATGTTTGGCTGATCTAACATCATGATCGCTGGCTTTTGCAGATACGTTGACATTTTAGCACAGTAGAATGATAAAAGGTAACACCGTGCTAAAGGGGTGAGTACATAAGCTGCCTTGCCTGCTAACCTTAGTCCATATTTACATTAGGCAATTTTCCTTGCGGCAATTGTCAGTTTGTAGGTGAGAGAGGGTATTGAGAGGCAAAGGGTTACCATATGCCTCACCTCTCTCTCCATCAAACTGACAATTGCCGCAAGGAAAATGGCCTAATGTAAATTGGGACTTGCTTGCTTCTGATAAAAGGATAAAAAAGAAAAGGGCAATCCAGTTCGAAATTTGCTCGGCCTTCTTTATTCTTTTATTTTTATTATGTCAGAAATGAAGCAGGAAAGCAAGGCAATCAGGCAAGGCAGCTTATGTACGCAGGCCTCACACCTGATTAAAATTATTTTTCATATTTTGAATTTGAAGTATGTACGTTCATTGTCAAGCAGATTTTGATTTGATTTTTGATTTTGTTGCACACATATATACATGTATACAAATGTAAATACGTCAGTGAACTTTTATATTTAATTGAAAAATTGAAATCAAATAAAAATAGCAAGAATTTATCGAGGTCCTAAATGTTATTTTGCATTTTGGGGTTACTCTAATAAGAACATTCGTGCACGGTCCCTGCTTTGTGCGCATAAAAAGGTGCTCAACTTTTATGGATTACGGAATCTAGGTTCAAACATTTATTTTAAGAATCGTTGCTATTGCCCATTAATTTTCAACTCGGAAAGAAAACACGTCTTGGAGCTAAAGTGGACGTTGAATATTTGATAATTGTTTAAAGCCTCCCACCGATCGCTACCAAATATGTGTCACTCAGTCCAGAGATGCACTATGAGTTTCTAGTACACTGTGTTGGTGCGTGACAGAGAGTGGATAACCTTTGGTCGATCACAGCCTCCCAGTTCAACACTACAGGAATTTAAATGAGAGGATTGTGTAACCCATTTTTGCTGTTACCGACAAAAATCGGCAAAATTAAATCGCAAAATTATGACTAAAAACATAAAGAAAAGTTGGCATCGCTGTTTGTGTCGGTAGAGGCTAGCGACTACTTTTTATTCGTCGTTAATTTACCGAAAAATTTCGTTAATTATCGAAATTATAAGCATTTTAATTTTACCGACAATTATCGATAACAGCAAAAATGAGTTACAGAATCCCAAGCATCTACCTTTGTAATTGTGCTATGAACAAAAATCAGTTGTACAATAATATGAAAATCTGCAATTTTTATTAAATTTGTTACGATAATCCACCAAATCTTTAAAGGATACATAATATCATCATCATCAGATTCATCTGAATTGACTTTGCCCCATGGTTTTTGTGATACCATAAATACACAAATTGTGTAATACGGGAGAATTTCCAGCTTTCGTTTGTTTACCTTTTGTTTGCTTAATCAGATTAATTGGAAAGTGTGTTTTTACTACCGGGCAATGAAGTTTATAACGAAAAATATAAGAAATGGAAAAAAGTCCAACATTTCTTTTTTATCACGGATAATGGAGGTTCCCGGATAATCGATTCACGGATAATCGAGGTTCAACTGTATATCTAAATGCAATGAGATTTGTACTGGATTTATTAAATCCAGTCGAGGATTTATGGCTAGACTAAATGAGCTATAACATGAAGTGTGTAAGTGGTGTTTTACATTTATACGATTGCTCGTACGAGATTTTGTCTCCTCTTTGATCATATTCGTAAATTTCACACACAGGGTTGCATTTTTTGTAACATGGTACCAAGCGTAGATTTTGTTAAAAATACTTAATGTAAAAAGAAGGTATTTTATAAAAATTTTAAAATGCTTATAAAAAATAATCATTTTATGCGCTAAATAATTTTTTATGCACAAATTTATTGCAAAACTACATTTTGTTTAAATTTCTCTTACAATGTTTTGCAACTCTGCTTACCAAGAATAACCACCAGAAAGAGAAGACAAAATCTCGTACGAGCAATCGTTTACATGGTAAAATAAGAAAAGGTAGCAGCAATACACAGCTGACTGAACTGGGTTGTAACGTTAGTGTCAAAATTCATATGACATTTTATACATTTATTTCTATTTCGATGTACATTGGGGACATATATTTTTTGAGAAAAAAAATATATCATTCGGAAAAAAACATTTCCCAGAAAGACTTCTTCATATCAATGATATGTAACCTCCTCCAAGTTCGAACGATAAGCCGCGCAGTAAATCCCCGCTTGTAGAGGCGAAACAACGTTTGTTAATATGTGAGGTATTTTGTTAAAATTTAAAAAAAATAAAGCCCTAATAAACATGTGCTTCTTTGATTTCTAAAACAAAACATTGAAACAGCTTCTCCTTTTTCTATGAATTTCCAGCGACCCCAAACTTTTCTGCAAGAATTCTACTTTCTGCGAGAATTTATGCATTTAGTGGAATGATGTGGAAACATAAAAATTGAAAATTTAACGAATTTTCATTCATGTTTTCCAAAATATTCAACCAAATGTGAAAAATTATTAGTTTTTTAAATTCCAATAATTTATAGACGTTTCCTTGTTTTGTTTACAAATACAACTGGCAGTAACGTTACAAACAAAAACAAATTCCTTTGTGGTTGTTGTTCGAGTTGTATTTGTTGTAGTATTAACTTTACCTTATATTTGTTCTACCATGAATCGTTTAAATGTAAAACACCACTAAATTCAATTCTTCCATTTGTTGCTTTATTTTGGCGTTTTTCTCCCTTCAATCGACTAATTGGCAACACTTTTTTTTGGCAAAATCACACTAATACATTTATAATCGGAAAATTGGAAAAATCTCATTCACAGTTCTCAGAGCAAAAGTAAATGCAACAAAATAAAGTCGTGTAAAGTGTAAAGTTTTAATTTTTAAATGGTTTATTATTAAAAAGGAAATAAAATTAAAGTAAAAATAAAATGGATTTATAAAAGAAAACAAAAGAAATAAAGTGCAACATCGAGCGAAAAGTATTGATTTTTTATGTTTGTTGTAACCTTCAACCTTCTAAAAACAAGGAAAAACATCAGTGAATAAGGATAAAGGAAAAACGTGCCATTGTGAACGAAAAGACTATTGTGAATGATTGGCAGAAAATTGTAATTTTTTGTGGTTTTGGTTTTTTTTTTCTGAATTTATTTTTAAATGCTGTTTTGATAAAAAAAAACGCAAATCGAATTATTTTTTACTGTGCTGTAAGCAGATAACAAAAAAGACAACAGCACAAACAGAAAAGCTGTGTTGAGAACAACAGCTACAACAAGCGCACTTACAAAATCTTCACAAGAAACAACAAGAAGACAGGTAAAAGAAACACAGGTGGTGTTGGATAAAAATACAAGAACAAGAAAAACAACAATACAACGTATAATTAAAAATACGTGGTAAACAACAGGGAGAAGAGAGAGAAGAAAAATAAATATAACACAATGCCATCTTGTGGCGGACCTGTTTATCAGCCAACAACTGTCTCCTATGAGCCTCGCTCCAGTGGTAATGGCTCCGGTGGTGGTATGGGTTTTTTAGGACCGGCATCCTCTATGGGAGTTGATTCTCCTTTGCGTATTTTTCGCAAACCCAAGCCACAAGTTGCATTACTGCTTTTTGCCTTAATTTCTTTGGCTGCTGGTGTGGCAATGCTGGCCAGTGGTTATGTCGATTGGATTGAGGATCAAGAATATGTGCGACAATTAAAGGAACAGACACCCATAACTGCAGCGGAAAATGTTAAAACCGAAAGTGGAGAACAGTTAACATCCCAAACGGAGGAATCTAGTACAAGTGAAACCCAAACCGAGGCAGTAAATCCTTGTGTTGAAGTTCCTTTGGGCATACTATTAGGCGGTGTATTTATGACCTGTTTGGGCTTAGCGGCTATGGGTAAGTATTTAATTTCTGATGGGTAAGCAAAAAAATAATGGGATTTAACTATATTTTGTGCTTTCATTGTTTGTAGGCGTTTATCTTAAAGTAGCCGATTGGCGCCGTAGCTGTGTATGTCCTTGTCCCTTCTTCGATAAGAAGCAATCGTTGGCACGTCAATTACAATGTCAAAATGTTGATGGCGGTTGTGGTGGTCAAGGCATAATGGCATTGAATCCATCCACAGATCCTTTGGTCTCACATACACAATATGCTCCCGTATCCGAGTTACCATCATTGCGGGCCGAAGATGAGGAACGTCGCAATTTGATGCCAGATAATAAAGATTGGTATGATAATGTTGTGTTTGAAAAATATTAGTAGTTAGAAATAAGCTATAATAATGGATTCTTTGTTGTTTGTTTTTGCAATGGATGAATAGATGTGCGTGTGTGTGGGAGTGTGTGGTTGCTGATGGGTGACAAACTGTGGTGATTTTTTTTTATATAAATAAGTTATCGTTATTAATAAGAAATATGAATACGCTGTGTTGTAATAGAAACATGTCAATTCAAGGGCCAATTTAAATAAGGAAAAAATAGTTCAATGGAAGTTCCACATCAGGACATGTAATAGTTGATCTTTAAGTGTTCCACACAATTCACAATTCGAATTGTTAAGAGGCTCCACTTTAGTTGATTTATTCTTGAAATTTGCATACCAATCATATAAATGTGGTTACGACGCTCATGATTCAATTAGAGCTAATCTAAAGTATTTTGTCATAATCAAGAGAATGATACAGCTTACAAATTTAAATGATTGATAATTTTAAAATTTATTCATTCATTTGGAATCTCTCCTTGAGTACAAAGTGTTTGTGGTTAGATTATATTTTATATAAACAAATGGGTGTGTACATGCTTTGAAAAGAAAAAAAAAAAAAAAAATCCCAAACCAAATTGAATAATATGAGCATTTTTGGTGGGGTTAGATACAGGAGGGAGTGGACGGATGCCACCTTCCATCTTCTAACTTCATCTAAGATTCGCAAAAATATTATGATACACAAAGTTTGGACTAATGTAATATCCGCTACACGTGGTGGTCGTAGGGGTTTTTAAGCCCTGGGTACATAAGCTGCATCACCCGCTTGCCTTGCTTGCTTCTGATAAAAGAATAAAAAAGGAGAGGGCAACCTAGTTGAGAATTCATTCGGCCTTCTTTATATTTTTCAGAAGCAAGGCAATATTAAAAATATTTTTTAATAAATCCACGTTTTGTGGAAAAATATTTTTTAATAAATCCACGTTTTGTGGAAAAATATTTTTTAATAAATCCACGTTTTGTGGAAAAATATTTTTTAATAAATCCACGTTTTGTGGAAAAATATTTTTTAATAAATCCACGTTTTGAGGAAAAATATTTTTTAATAAATCCACGTTTTGTGGAAAAATATTTTTTAATAAATCCACGTTTTGTGGAAAAATATTTTTTAATAAATCCACGTTTTGTGGAAAAATATTTTTTAATAAATCCACGTTTTGTGGAAAAATATTTTTTTAATAAATCCACGTTTTGTGGAAAAATATTTTTTAATAAATCCACGTTTTGTGGAAAAATATTTTTTAATAAATCCACGTTTTGTGGAAAAATATTTTTTAATAAATCCACGTTTTGTGGAAAAATATTTTTTAATAAATCCACGTTTTGAGGAAAAATATTTTTTAATAAATCCACGTTTTGTGGAAAAATATTTTTTAATAAATCCACGTTTTGTGGAAAAATATTTTTTAATAAATCCACGTTTTGTGGAAAAATATTTTTTAATAAATCCACGTTTTGAGGAAAAATATTTTTTAATAAATCCACGTTTTGTGGAAAAATATTTTTTAATAAATCCACGTTTTGTGGAAAAATATTTTTTTAATAAATCCACGTTTTGTGGAAAAATATTTTTTAATAAATCCACGTTTTGTGGAAAAATATTTTTTAATAAATCCACGTTTTTGTGGAAAAATATTTTTTAATAAATCCACGTTTTGTGGAAAAATATTTTTTGATAAATCCACGTTTTGTGGAAAAATATTTTTTAATAAATCCACGTTTTGTGGAAAAATATTTTTTAATAAATCGACGTTTTGTGGAAAAATATTTTTTAATAAATCCACGTTTTGTGGAAAAATATTTTTTAATAAATCCACGTTTTTGTGGAAAAATATTTTTTAATAAATCCACGTTTTGTGGAAAAATATTTTTTGATAAATCCACGTTTTGTGGAAAAATATTTTTTAATAAATCCACGTTTTGTGGAAAAATATTTTTTAATAAATCCACGTTTTGTGGAAAAATATTTTTTAATAAATCCACGCTTTGTGGAAAAATATTTTTTTAATAAATCCACGTTTTGTGGAAAAATATTTTTTAATAAATCCACGTTTTGTGGAAAAATATTTTTTAATAAATCCACGTTTTTGTGGAAAAATATTTTTTAATAAATCCACGTTTTGTGGAAAAATATTTTTTAATAAATCCACGTTTTGTGGAAAAATATTTTTTAATAAATCCACGTTTTGTGGAAAAATATTTTTTTAATAAATCCACGTTTTGTGGAAAAATATTTTTTAATAAATCCACGTTTTGTGGAAAAATATTTTTTAATAAATCCACGTTTTTGTGGAAAAATATTTTTTAATAAATCCACGTTTTGTGGAAAAATATTTTTTGATAAATCCACGTTTTGTGGAAAAATATTTTTTAATAAATCCACGTTTTGTGGAAAAATATTTTTTAATAAATCGACGTTTTGTGGAAAAATATTTTTTAATAAATCCACGTTTTGTGGAAAAATATTTTTTAATAAATCCACGTTTTTGTGGAAAAATATTTTTTAATAAATCCACGTTTTGTGGAAAAATATTTTTTGATAAATCCACGTTTTGTGGAAAAATATTTTTTAATAAATCCACGTTTTGTGGAAAAATATTTTTTAATAAATCCACGTTTTGTGGAAAAATATTTTTTAATAAATCCACGTTTTGTGGAAAAATATTTTTTTAATAAATCCACGTTTTGTGGAAAAATATTTTTTAATAAATCCACGTTTTGTGGAAAAATATTTTTTAATAAATCCACGTTTTTGTGGAAAAATATTTTTTAATAAATCGACGTTTTGTGGAAAAATATTTTTTGATAAATCCACGTTTTGTGGAAAAATATTTTTTAATAAATCCACGTTTTGTGGAAAAATATTTTTTAATAAATCCACGTTTTGTGGAAAAATATTTTTTAATAAATCCACGTTTTTGTGGAAAAATATTTTTTAATAAATCCACGTTTTGTGGAAATCCACGTTTTGTGGAAAAATATTTTTTAATAAATCCACGTTTTGTGGAAAAATATTTTTTAATAAATCCACGTTTTGTGGAAAAATATTTTTTAATAAATCCACGTTTTGTGGAAAAATATTTTTTAATAAATCCACGTTTTGTGGAAAAATATTTTTTAATAAATCCACGTTTTGTGGAAAAATATTTTTTAATAAATCCACGTTTTGTGGAAATCCACGTTTTGTGGAAAAATATTTTTTAATAAATCCACGTTTTGTGGAAAAATATTTTATTTTTTTTTTAATAAATCCACGTTTTGTGGAAAAATATTTTATTTTTTTTTAATAAATCCACGTTTTGTGGAAAAATATTTTTTTTTTTAATAAATCCACGTTTTGTGGAAAAATATTTTTTAATAAATCCACGTTTTGTGGAAAAATATTTTTTAATAAATCCACGTTTTGTGGAAAAGTATTTTTTAATAAATCCACGTTTTGTGGAAAAATAGTTTTTAATAAATCTACGTTTTGTGGAAAAATATTTTTTAATAAATCCACGTTTTGTGGAAAAATATTTTTTAATAAATCCACGTTTTGTGAAAAAATATTTTGTAATAAATCCACGTTTTGTGAAAAAATATTTTTTAATAAATCCACGTTTTGTGGAAAAATATTTTTTTAATAAATCCATGTTTTGTGGAAAAATATTTTTCAATAAATCCACGTTTTGTGAAAAAATATATTTTAATAAATTCACGTTTTGTGGACAAATATTTTTTAATAAATCCACGTTTTGTGGAAAAATATTTTTAATAAATCCACGTTTTGTGGAAAAATATTTTTTAAATAAATCCACGTTTTGTGGAAAAATATTTTTTAATAAATCCACGTTTTGTGGAAAAATATTTTTTAATAAATCCACGTTTTGTGGAAAAATATTTTTTAATAAATCCACGTTTTGTGGAAAAATATTTTTTAATAAATCCACGTTTTGTGGAAAAATATTTTTTAATAAATCCACGTTTTGTGGAAAAATATTTTTCAATAAATCCACGTTTTGTGGAAAAATATTTTTCAATAAATCCACGTTTTGTGGAAAAATATTTTTCAATAAATCCACGTTTTGTGGAAAAATATTTTTTAATAAATCCACGTTTTGTGGAAAAATATTTTTTAATAAATCCACGTTTTGTGGAAAAATATTTTTTAATAAATCCACGTTTTGTGGAAAAATATTTTTTAATAAATCCACGTTTTGTGGAAAAATATTTTTTAATAAATCCACGTTTTGTGGAAAAATATTTTTTAAATAAATCCACGTTTTGTGGAAAAATATTTTTTAATAAATCCACGTTTTGTGGAAAAATATTTTTTAATAAATCCACGTTTTGTGGAAAAATATTTTTTAATAAATCCACGTTTTGTGGAAAAATATTTTTTAATAAATCCACGTTTTGTGGAAAAATATTTTTTAATAAATCCACGTTTTGTGGAAAAATATTTTTCAATAAATCCACGTTTTGTGGAAAAATATTTTTCAATAAATCCACGTTTTGTGGAAAAATATTTTTCAATAAATCCACGTTTTGTGGAAAAATATTTTTTAATAAATCCACGTTTTGTGGAAAAATATTTTTCAATAAATCCACGTTTTGTGGAAAAATATTTTTCAATAAATCCACGTTTTGTGGAAAAATATTTTTTAATAAATCCACGTTTTGTGGAAAAAATATTTTTTAATAAATCCACGTTTTGTGGAAAAATATTTTTTAATAAATCCACGTTTTGTGGAAAAATATTTTTTTAATAAATCCACGTTTTGTGGAAAAATATTTTTTTAATGAATCCACGTTTTATAAAAAAATAATTTTTTAATAAATCCACGTTTTGTGAAAAAATATTTTTTAATAAATCCACGTTTTGTGAAAAAATATTTTTTAATAAATCCACGTTTTGTGAAAAAATATTTTTTAATAAATCCACGTTTTGTGAAAAAATATTTTTTGATAAATGTACCCAGGCCTTTACAGTTTCGGTCTATTTTTCAGGAAGTATCGACATAACCCTGAAAAAACGTATACCGTCGTATTAGGGGCTCGAGAACAACCTGTTGCAAAAAAATAAAAACGATTCGAGGCAGGTCTTAAACTGCACTTTTGCGAAATTTTGTGTAGGAGGTACCCGAAGAAGTGAGCAGATTAGCCCATATTGAACGCTACCTCCTGATTTTCGCTATTTTTAAGGTTTTAAGCACATTTCTCAACCCAAATCTCTAAAATTTTGTATTAAGTACAAAACATCCATATATGTACAAAACAACATATAAATGTACCTCCCGATTTTGCAAATTTTGAAGGTTTTAGCCACATTATCCAACCAAAATAGCTAATATTTGGTATATAATCTTCATTGGGGGCATGAAACATTCCTGCAAGGGATAGCCTGTCTAGGTTACCATGTTAATATAGCTCTCCCATCGAACTGTACCTCCCGATTTTCGGTATTTTATAGGTTTCAACTACATTACTCAAAGGAAATGCCTACCGTTTGCTAACATTTGATATTCAGTATTCGTTGTAGATACAAAACATTCCTGTGGAAAATTATCGGTATAGGTCCACGTTTTTATATGGCCTCATAGAACCGTGTCTCTCCATTTTTGAAAATTCTCCACATTATCCAACCGAAATTTATGATGTCAATGTAACTTATGGCGTAGGTTATAAAAGTTTCGGAACTTATCTCCGTTTTTAATTGTTTGTTTTCACTTTTCCTATTTTATTTCTTCAGGAGAAAACCTTCGATGGAATTGTTGCAACAGCAAAGCTTTAGATATTATTTAACTATAATTCCACTTTTAAGCTTTTTTACATTTAATCCTTAATATTGATGGCCATTTTAAAATAATTATTATTTTCTGATTTAATTTTAGCCTCAGCAGTGCTGAAGAATCTGATCGCATGCTTGAACCAGATCCCCGAATTGTATTGCGTCCAATGGGTCGTGTTGAAGATGCCTAAATGTGGAAGCACATTCAAACAACATCACTTTACAATATTGGGAGAGCTTGCAACAACAACAACAAACTTAACGAAACAAAAATAACTTTTAAAAAAGAAAACAATCAACACCAATTCGAAATAATGGCAACATGATAGAAAATAATGAAACAAATTTTACTTTAAAGACAACAACAAACACCCCATATTATTTACGTTTTAATATTATTGGCGATAATTTATTGTTTTATTTAATTTCTCTCTTTTGTGTGGTCTCAAAAAAATGTATTGCAAAACGAATTTATTCACAGCAAAATGTATAATTTACATTTTAAAAACTTTATCACAATTACTCTCGTACACAACACCACACTATTATGTGCAAAAATTAAAAAAAAAAATAATAACAAGATATGTATGTATGTTCATATAAAATATGAATTGAAATTATGATTTATTTTTTAATTATAACTTTATTAATAATATTTAATTATATATAAATATCAAGTCTAAATTTTGTTCTTAATACACCAATACTAAGTAAATAAAATACAAACTATAGTAGTTAAACACACACACACGTATACACTTATTATCCTCTACACTTACCCAAAAAACACAAACAAACAAACAAAATGAATCTCAAAAGAAGCAAAAATTGTTAGAAAATTTCACAAAATTAAATTATGTCAGTATACATAGAGTTGTTTTCGTTTATATTCTTGAACTAGTTTAAGATTAAATGAATGCATTTTCATTAATATTTTTTTTTGGTAATTAAATAACTTTTTATATAGTTATCAACTATTTTGAGGTTATGTGTATTATGACTTAACCTCACAAAAATTTATCATTTGAAATGTGTATGTATCTCAAAATGACTGTTAATTTTATATATTTTTTATTACTTTTGTAATTGCTAGCTATAGACAAGCCGTCCTAATTTTTGCATTGTTTTTATATTTTGAGGTTATACTATGAGATTTATTTATACATTTTAGGCTATTATTGCAATATTTTTTTTTTAATTTTCAATAAAAACAACAAAACTTATTTCTTCTTATAAACATTCTTTATATATTTGAAATAAACGAAAATAGTATAACATTCATTGTTTTCATTTAATTTATAAAAAAATAATTTTTTTCAACATTTCCAAATTATATTATTAAAAAAATATATTTATGTACAAAATATATTAATATACAAAGAAACTGCTATATCATTTCAATTTTACACACACCCACACACATTCACAGTTAGTTTATGTATAGCATACCGAATTTTTTCCCGCTTATGCTTGGTTTACATTTACGAAATCCACTCGATTTCAGCTGTCAATTCCTTTGCGTATACGTAAAATGAAAACTCATCTGAAATCCATTGGATTTGATTTGACATTTAAGCAGTGGAATTGACAGTTGAATGGAGTGGATTTCGTAAATGTAAACTTACTATTAAGGTTTTTTGTACTTAAACAAAACAAAAACATGGCTTGTACTGCAACATTTGGTAGCCATACATTAGTGGCAGAATTAGAGTTTTTATGCAATATTACATACTTACATAATATTTTTTATGTTATTTATTATATTTTTTTTATTTAGCTGTACCATAGAAAAGAAGCCATGCACGTTTTCTTCTTCTTTCATTACGTTTTTTGGTAATTGCAGATGAACGCTCCGCTAGTAGGGATGTCTTGATTACACAATACAAAATAAAAATGATAAAAACAACTTTTGTCCAATAAGCTTAGTAAGTAATTTATTAATTTGTAACTTATTTCGAACTTAAAACAATAAAATATATAAAATACTTGTCCTGTTGTTTTCTTGAGGATTTGTTTCATAGTACGTTTACATATGTATAACCAGAATAAATCCATTGAATTTCAAATGTCAATTCTGTCGATTCCATTGCTCAAATGTCAAATGAAATCCAATGGATTTAAGATGAGTTTTCGTTTGAGGTATACACAATGGAATTGACAGTTGGAATCGAGTGATTTTCATAAATGTAGGCTGACTTCCGCATCGTCATTTGTTTACGTTTTCATACAATTTATTCACAATAACAAAATATTTGACAGATTGAAACCAATCAGCTGGCCCTTTTACGCCACCTTATAATTTCATCATGATACATTGTTCCTCGAAAATGAAACTAAGTCTGTGTTTAGACATACAAATTTCTCGGGAAAGTAAATTGAGTTTTTTGGGAGAGAGCGGAGAGGAAAGAGCTCCTCAATACTCTTTCCTACCCCCAATTGCCTAAAAACTGAATTTACTTTCCCGAGAAATTTGTGTGTCTAAACACGGACTAACAAGCATGCCACATAAATCAATTCCGATCGAAAGTGGAATTGATTCCGTATTAACCCAGCAAACCAATCGTACCGATATCGTAACGAAATCGGAAAAAATTTCGGACGTTACGTCCGATATCTGATCCGAAATCGTAACGATATCTTAACGAAAGTTGTATGAAGTGGTTGACATAATTTCGGAACGAATTGTCGGAGCGAAATCGGATCGATTTCGGTCAGAATTCGCAACGAAATCGGAACAAAATCCTTGGGAAATTCGGAATTCGAATTTCTTCCTCCGAATTTTCGTACAGATTTCTGAACGATTTCGGAATAATGTCGTATGAAAATCGGAGGTACCTTCCGAACTTTCGTAAAGGTTTCTGAACAATTTTGGAATAATTTCGTATGATTATCGAAGGAAAAAAAATTTTCTTTGATGCCTCTTTTTTATTGATAATTTTTTTTATTGGAAGATTATAATTTCAATGATATCTAGTGATTTTCACTGTTGTTATCATTTTGTAGTTATAGTAGAACAATGTAAACTTTGTGTACGAATATGTTGAGTCTATCAGCACTAGCTTGAATTATTATATGTTGCATTTATATTTAAAATCACCCTTATTACGGTTGGCGTAGTCGTATCCAAAATTTCAAGTTGACGTGTCGAAACGACTGATTGGTATTATGAATATATTCGTCCTTAAAAGCTAAAATATCATATTTTAAAAAATTCTTTTGGTAAAAAAATTAATAGAATTGTTAGTAGATCATGTTTAAGCTTTTAATCCAGAAGAAAAACCAACCCTACAGTTTTTACAATCAAAATAATTGTTCGGCGTAGACGTTTTTGTAGTCATTGGCGTAGTCGTTGTCGTAGGGCTATTTTATGGTATCACGAAAAATTTACGACAACGACAATTTTTTTCTCATACAAAATTAAAAAAAATATTTTTTTTAATTGTAAAAAAAATTCGTTCGAAATCATCTTTTGAACAAAAACTAAGAAATTTGCATTGCTTGAATCTTTATACGAGGACTCTAACAGATTTTCAATAGGAAGTTTGTCATCTGATAAAAACACGAAAGTTGTCATACGAAAATGAATTAAAGAAGTAAAATTTTTATTTATTTTCCAATATATTTCATTAATCATTGCCAAAAAATTCTTTTGAAATTGATTTGTTTTTATTTTTATATGCAGTCGTTAAAAAAATCGGTCACGACTCTTTCCTCGCATTTCAACGCCATACGTGATACCGATTTGTCGTATCAAAAAAATAAATGTTATTTATAGCCCAAGAAGTCCGTCCAGGGAATGATGAATGTGTTTCTATCGATATTTTATGGATCTATGATACTGTAAAATAAAAAAATGTTCGCAGTATATAATTTTTCATCATATAAAAAATGCAAACTACGACTACGCCTACGACATTTGAATGCATCGCCAACCGTAATAAGGGGGAATATTTAAAAAATGTATATGCGAATTTTATAACCAACCATTTTGTTTTTAGACAACAAACTAAAATGTTACGTTTTAGATATATACAAAAGGTGGTTGTTGTGCGAAGGGAAAATTGTTTCCGACATATCGATCCGAATTCGTAACGAAATCGGAAGAAAAACATTAGCAAATTCGAAGGGAAATTTACTTCCGACATTTTCTCCGAAATGGGAACGAAATCTGAACAAATTCCCCTACGAAAAATCGTATAGAAATCGATACGAAATCTGAACGATTTTGCTTCCGAAATTGTTTCGATATGTCGGACATCCGACATTTGGTTTGCTGGGAAGCTTCTTCAGAAACCGAAAAACGTGGTTTCTAAAGTGGAATTGTATTTTTTGGAAACATGTCACTTTAAAACACTCCAAAAACACTTAAAAATAATAAAAAATATTGTTTTATTAACAAAATCACATTTAATTTCACATTTTTACCATTTTATTTAAAAAAATTCGCACATTTCCATTATTTCCCAATCAACGAAACCAATTAAGTCTGTCTGGTTACTTTGCCAGCAAGAATTGTCCAGCAAGAACTTTCTCAGAGAGTAAGGGATTTTTATTCTCTTTTATTAGAAAATTTTAAAAAATAAACAGACACCTTCCCAGCAAAAACAGCAAGTAATCAGCTGACTTGCCAAAACAGAACAATTTGTCCGCCAACAAAGGAAGCAAACACGTTGTATTTTATTAAAAATAAAAAAGAAAATGGAACAAAAAAGTAGGTATTTTTCCACTTTACAAATTTGTTCTCCATAAAACAATACAATTAGACTATGTTATTTCCACAATAAAATTGTTTTTAATGTTCACAAACATAAATCAACAAAAAACTAAAAACAGCTGATTGATTGTTTTCAGGAAGAAGAAGAGCTTGCAAGAAGAAATTTGTCCAGCAAGAATTTGCAAGCTCTCAGTGAATGAACTGTCAAAATGTCTCTCTCGAATCGCTCTCTTTTGCTGGTTTTTTGTGTTAACAGACGACTTCCAGCAACAATTGGTACAAAATGTTACAAATTTTAGGGTAACCATACACAGCTATTAGGTGTGTACGATAACTTTCCCAGCAATAATTACTCAGTCAGTTCCAGCAACCTCTCTCAGTGAATTTTACTCTCTCAAGCAAGAAAAATTGCAGAAAGTTATCGAACAGCATTTTGCAAAAACTTGCAAGAAAATCAGCTGTTTCCGAAAATGTATGAAATTTGTTTTTGTTTCTTTTGATATTTTAAACCAAACGGAACAAAAACATAAATTTTAAAATTGCAGTTTACTTATTTAATGCTTTAATCCAGAATCCAAAAAAAAAATGTGCAATTGTGAAATTTTTTTGGTCAAAAATGTTAACATTTCGAATTGTTTACATTGAACAGGTGATTAAAAATCAGCTGATCAGACTTGCAAATTTTTGCGGGACAAATTTTCCCAGCAAAAATTTGCAAGTTCTCAGTCACAAAACTCTCCAAAAATCTCCAAACTCGCTCTCTTTTGCTGGATAATTTTGTTATCGAACAGCATTCAGTAAAAATTTGTACGAATTTGTAAAAATTATTGGGTTATCGTACACACCTATTATTAACAAAGTATCTCCACATATTTTTTTTTCGTGAAAATCACTTTTCTTCAAACAAAAATTAACTAGTTGTAAAAACTAAAGAATCTGGCACTGCGAATGACAAATTAAAGCGAAGATAAAAGAGAACAAAAACGAGAGAACTCATACAAGATATTTTTCAATGCTATGTTGATTTTTTGGGCCTCAATTACAAAAAATCTATAGAAAAATTGAAAATGCAATAAAAATTAACTTTCTTTTCGCACAAAGAAAGCTTTCTTAAAACACAATATTTTTACAAATTCCCACTTTTTCACTGTTTTCGAATCATATGTTTTTGTTTTGTTTCTTTTGATTCCCCAAATGTTGCCATATTTATACTAAATAAAACTATTTTCGGAATTCACCAAATCGATCGAAATCTGAAGAAGCTAAAACAAAAACGATCGAAATGAAATTACGGAATTGAAAGCATTCCGATCGTAATCTGTGACATGCCTGTAAATGTATCAGAAATAAATGGTCTGTTCCAGTACTTCAAGAATCTACTAATTTTTACTATTTTTTCCGATAACATAAAGGAAAAAATGTTATCGTAGTAAAAAATAGTAGCTTCTTGCTGGTTCTGGAACAGAGCAAAAAATGATACATGTTTGCTTTTTACCTGCGTTGAAAATGCGTATTTTTTGACGTTTTGAAATACGTACAGCCCCAGCAAACCAATCGTAAAGACATCGTAACGAAATCGGAACAAAATTCGGACGATACGTCCGATGTCTGATCCGAAATCGTAACGATATCTTAACGAAAGTTGTATGAAGTGGTTGATATAATTTCGGAACGAAATGACTTAGCGACATCGGATCGATTTCGGTCCGATTTCGTAACGAAATCTGAAGAAAATCCTTAGGAAATTCGGAAAGGAAATTTCTTTCCGACATTCGTTCCGAAATCGGTACAAAATCTGAACTATTTCGTATCCGAAAAATCGTTTAGAAATCGGTACGAAATCTGAACGACTTTGCGTCCGAAATTGTTCAGACGTGTCGGACATCAGACATTTGGTTTGCTGGGGCCCTATTCTGAACTCATGGGAGTTGGGAATTTTTTCTCATTCCCACACTTTCGTATTCTGAATAAAATTTTTGTGGGAGATTTATCCCATTTCCCATCTCTTCTCATTCTGAATGAAGTTCGAATTGGGAATTTATTCCCATGGGAAAAAAGTATACATTCTCTATCTTGAATTGTGGGAGAATTTTGTAAGAAAAATCTCCCCAGCTAACAGTGTGGGAGTTTGAAGATAAGTTTCAAGAAATTTCATGTTATTATGAAATTTCATATTTTAAGACATCTACAAGACAAAATTATTGCAAATATTAGCTTCGTTCCAGAACTAAAAAGTTTTTACACATTTTTGCCCGAAATGCGTTCCCAAACTGTAGAGAAGCAGGTAGAAAAGATCGAAAAAAAACAAATCAACTTAATGTTGTACACGTAAAATGTCAACATTTGTTGTGTTTTGTATTAGAATTTAGTTTACATTAAATTATTTTGGCAGTTAAAGATCGATCAGCTGATATTTTCTGTTACGCCAAACAAAAATAACTGCGTCAACAACTTTTTCTCGGAAAATTTTATGTATGCATCTACCTTAATTCACAATAAAGAAATTCGCCTCAAACATATTCCGTGTCGGCGAAAACAATTTTTTCGCCTTTGTTTATGAATTTTGACATTTCAAATCTTTGTTTTTGTTTGAATTCGCTTGAGAGAGGACCATGGTTCCCGTACACCATGGTACAATTACTTAGGTAGATGCCTCAGCCCAGCTGATCGAATCTAAAACGTCAAAAAACTAGGATTTCGCTATGAAAAATCAAAACAAACAACCATATGATTCGGTAAGTAAGAGATAGCATCATGATACAATTAGGAAGGTAGATGCATCGGCGAATTGCTACAACAAAGCAACTTTTTTTGTAATGTAAACTGTCAAAATTTTCGCCGAATGGTCTCTTGTTGTCTCTTTTTATCGCTTGTGTTTGTCTTTAAAGTGATGACATGCTATCTCTTACTTACCCAATCATATTGTTACGGAATTAGATTTAACTAATGTCCGTGTAGACGTTGTTTTATTCCCCAGTACGATTTGTACCAAATAAAACAGGGTTCGTTTTAGATTACGTTTCTACAATGCTTTATTTACTTTATTACACTTATTCGGAACCGACTTTAATTACTAGCACACAGCTTGTCTCTAGTTAGCACGCAGCACTTCTTTAACCGATCTGTTCAGTTCAACGCTTAAAACACAACTCAACTCGTCATTGTCAGTTCCCCTGCATTTATATCCCAAAGTCTCCCTGTTCGAGAAATATCTAGAGCATATCACATTCGCACTAAGCGAACAACCATACTCACATACATACATGGGGGAATACAATTGGACGACAAGCACAGTAATGACGTAACAACAACAAACAAGTGCAAAGAAGTAACAAACTAAACCAGGTATCGGCACCAATACAAATGCATTGTTTGCGGCCTCACGCATACGACTCTCTCTCGCTCTCTCCACAAACAGCGTGTGCGTTAATGCATTGCTAAAATTAAAAATCATTGAAACAACCGACAACAGAACCTTCTTCTTTGACTTCTGAACGAAGACTGAGAGGTGGTTGTTCTGTTGTTATTCTCATCAAGGGCACGTGTGCCCCTTTTTGCCGGACATTGAACTAAACAATAATTACATGATTATGGCAAAACAAAATAAAAGCACATTAATGAAAAGTAACGTAACATCTAGAATAATGAAGAGAGTTCTACATGGTAGTTGTTGTTGCTTAAATAAAGTAACTGCGTAATAAAAACTTTACATTACAATTCAAATTTTTAAATTAACGGAAATTAAACTAAACTAACTTAAACCTATCAGTTACATTCGTAACATTGCCTCCCGCTTAAGCCTGTTCGTCCCGAATAGGCACAGTTCCCTCTCTGTGGTATGGGCATTGGTAACACTGCCTCCCGCTTAAGCCTGTTCCTCTTGACCTGGCACAGTTCCCGTTCCGTAGTGGTGGCAACCGATTTAGATGTACCCTTTACTGCGTCAGCTTTGGTCTTTTGCTCTTCTGGACGACGTTGCCTTCTCTCCAGGAATTGTGACGTTATACCTTCTTTCTTTGTGGTCACCTTCCTAAGTGCCACCTGGTCTTCATCAGACTTGTCCTTCCTTGCTGTACGGCCGCTTTCCCATGGACCTTTCCTCGACGTACATCTTCGCTTTTTCCTCCTCGTTGCGAGATTTTTCCACTTTCCTACGGGCCATTTGTCGGCGGCTTCCACCTTCAGCGTACGGACATCGACAGCAATCTCGCCGGATTCTGCCTTTGGGCGATGTTTGCTTTTCTCGTTGTAGCCCACACTTATCGGTATTTCCACATTGGACCAAGTCATCACACGGTGCTTTATGTCCAGGTTGATGTCGAAGGCAATCATGAAGTCCACGCCAAGTATAACTTCGTCCACAATATCGGCCACTATAAAATCGAAATTTACAGACTTTCTACCCATGCTCAGCCTTTGGTAGGCCTTTCCATGTACTGTTGTAGTCTCGCCTGTGGCCGTTCGCAATTTGACTCCATTTAACGGCAATACCTTCCCTTTTACCAAATCCGGTCTAATAATGGACTTTGTTGCACCGGTGTCCAATGTCAAGGTACGCAATACACCATTGACGAAGCCTTTCATCGTTAAGTTGTGATTCGTCTGCTGGACTATGGCTATAGAAATTGTGGGACCATCATTTTCATCCTCCGCCAGCGGTGTCTCGTGATTGACGGAATTCACTTTATTTGATTCACCTGATGTCTCTCTTTCCAGATTCTTGGCCACCAGTTGGTCGTCGCTTTTTGAAGGCGGTGAGGTGGATCTGGGCCTTGGTCGTTCCAATATGCATTCTCGTGCAATGTGTCCAGCTTTACGACAGTTGTAGCAGGTCCTCCTCGTTTTGCCAGCCCATCGTTTCACTTTATCTATTACCTGCATTAGTGCATCTTTCATTAGTTCGACAACGGTCTGAGGATTGTTGTCCTCAACTTCCAGCTTCCGCACATTGCAAGCCTGAGGTTTCACCATTGTCTCTTGCTTATGTCCGCCACCGTACTTAAGTTCAAGAGCAGCCATTATATCTCCATAACTGTTTCTAGAAGCGGCGGGAATATTCTGTAATACGTCAGCAGCACCGCCCTTCAATGCCATAAGTAGTCGAACCGCCTTGTCGTTATCGTTCCACGAATTTCTCGAAGCAACCGTCTCAAATTGTAATTTGAAGACATCAAACGATGTAGATCCGTCGAATTCCGGAGGCTTGAATTTCAGAGTGTTATCAATAACTCGTACTGGTCCTCCTTTGATTTCCAGTTCAGACATTTTCTTTTCCAGATTCACAATCTTCTCGTCGTGGGCCAGAAATTGCCTATCCAATTTCTTTAAATGGTTTTCCATAACCTCGAATCGCTTTCCAATAACATGCGTAATATTATCGAGTCTTTCGCTAATTTTTGCCTCTAATTCTTCCAATTTTTCGTCGAATTCCTCCGTCAGACATTTGAAGCTTTCATTTATTGCAATAGATTCCTCTTCCATTCTCTTACTAAATTCCTTCGCCAACGTTGCTGTAATCACTTCGGCAAGCTCCGTATAACTTGCAACCGCCTCTGAAGTCTCATCTCTAATATCAAACTCACATTTGTCGATGTCCACTTCACGGTACTTTAACTCTTCCAAAAGGCGTTTTTGTAGCACAGCCTTACTTCCGGTAGTTGGCAACCCAAGCTTAGATAGGAACTTCTTCAAGTGTTCCTCTTGTAGATCCTTGAATTTTAAGTTCATTGTAGGATTATCGTAATCCCACTTCTGACACCAATTGTTACGGAATTAGATTTAACTAATGTCCGTGTAGACGTTGTCTTATTCCCCAGTACGATTTGTACCAAATAAAACAGGGTTCGTTTTAGATTACGTTTCTACAATGCTTTATTTACTTTATTACACTTATTCGGAACCGACTTTAATTACTAGCACACAGCTTGTCTCTAGTTAGCACGCAGCACTTCTTTAACCGATCTGTTCAGTTCAACGCTTAAAACACAACTCAACTCGTCATTGTCAGTTCCCCTGCATTTATATCCCAAAGTCTCCCTGTTCGAGAAATATCTAGAGCATATGGCAACACCTCGAATCTGTACAACGAACACACAGACACACATTCGCACTAAGCGAACAACCATACTCACATCAGGGATGGAAAATTAAAAATTTCAAACAGTACTAAAATGGTACTTTTTTCATTGAAAAGGTACTTTTTTATTATTTTTTAAGGAAAAAAAAATTGTTCAGTAAAAAACAACAACAAAGGCTTATATCTATGTAATCTGAAGAATATTTCAAAATTTCAATAATTAATTTTGTCATTCCGTTTGTGACACATCGAAATATTCGTCGGAGACTCTATAAAGTATTTAACCAAGTCCTTGTCTGTTGAATTCCAGATACAGCTCTCAATATTTAATATGGAGTTTTTTTATTTGGTACAGAAGCTTCAATTACTCCTAGGAAGTTTGCTATTGAAAATGGGCTCTATTCGGTTCACCATACAACGGTACCTCCCGATTTTCGGTATATTGAAGGTTTGAGCCACATTATCATACCAAAATTGTTGAAATTTGGTATTTAGTCTTCGTTGGGGCTACAAAACTCTCCCCCAGAAATTTGTCAGTGCGGGTCCACGTTCTGATATAGCCCCCATAGAACGGTCTTTTGAAAGCTTTACCCTCATTATCCCATCGAAATTACTGAAAGTAGATACTTTGTATTCGATATGGATATAAAACATTCCTATAGAGAATGTGGGTATAGATGCAAGTTTTAAATAGCCTAGAGCTGGCAAACTATCGATAGTTCGACTATCGATAGTCAGACTGTCGATAGTTTTCTAGCACCAATATGGCCCCCATAGAAGAGGTATTGCACATTCTCATATTGGAATGTACTTCGATACCGCTCGTTGTAAAGTCTTTTAAATGATTAGCCTAGCCTACCGTTGTGACTGTAACTTGATATTTCGGATTCTCAAAGGGTGGAAGAACTCCACGAAGAAAATGATCAATATAGGTTCATATTTTGGTATATTCCCAACATATATCCAGATTTTTAAAATTTCTAGTACCTTTATCTTGAATATTGCATTTTTAGTTCCACATAAAATTTTTTAGAAATGGTACTGAATTGACCGCGGGGGTACTTCGGTACTTTTTATAGTGAAATGGTACTGAAAAAAGTACTATTGTACTGAATTTTCCATCCCTGACTCACATACATACATGGGGGAATACAATTGGACGACAAGCACAGTAATGACGTAACAACAACAAACAAGTGCAAAGAAGTAACAAACTAAACCAGGTATCGGCACCAATACAAATGCATTGTTTGCGGCCTCACGCATACGACTCTCTCTCGCTCTCTCCACAAACAGCGTGTGCGTTAATGCATTGCTAAAATTAAAAATCATTGAAACAACCGACAACAGAACCTTCTTCTTTGACTTCTGAACGAAGACTGAGAGGTGGTTGTTCTGTTGTTATTCTCATCAAGGGCACGTGTGCCCCTTTTTGCCGGACATTGAACTAAACAATAATTACATGATTATGGCAAAACAAAATAAAAGCACATTAATGAAAAGTAACGTAACATCTAGAATAATGAAGAGAGTTCTACATGGTAGTTGTTGTTGCTTAAATAAAGTAACTGCGTAATAAAAACTTTACGTTACAATTCAAATTTTTAAATTAACGGAAATTAAACTAAACTAACTTAAACCTATCAGTTACATTCGTAACAATATGGTTATTTGTTTTGATTTTTCATGGCGAATTCCTAGTTTTTTGACGTTTTAGATTCGATCAGCTGGGCTGATGCATCTACCTTCCTAATTGTGCCATGGATAGCATGTGTTCACTTCACTGTACAAACACAAGTGATAAAAAGAGACACAAGAAACCATTCGGCGAAAATTTTGTCAGTTTACATTACAAAAAAAGTTGCTTTGTTGTAGCAATTCGCCGATGTTTCTACCTAAGTAATTGTACCTTGCCGTACACCAAAAAAGTTGTAAAATGTTCACTTCTCTTTGAACAAAAAAGGCGCTGAATAGCTTTCTCTTTAGAAACTTTTTACACGACAAATTTGAGCGAGCAAAAATGTGCAACATGTTTGCCGCCTTCTGATTGGTTGATTCGCCGACTTTGACATTTGTTCCAGTTTTTTGACGTTTCTGCCATTTCTGTGTGCGGTGAACTCATTTTTGAAAGTTTTCTCTTTTCCACATTTTACCATTAAAAAAGTACTGGAACGAAGCTATTTATAAACGGCATGTGTTTGCTTAGTCCCGGGCCACACTAGAGTAATTTCATTGAAATTTTGACATTAAACTTTGCATTTTTTGTGAAAAATGCATAATTTCAAGAAACTAGTGTACACGGTTTCATGTGTTCTGCAATTTTGCTCTGTTGCAATATTCGTAAGAAAAAAAATTGACCGTTTTATTTTACATTTTCTTTTACTTTCATGTCAAAATTTCAGTGAAATTAGTCTTAGTGTGGCCCGGGACTTAATAAAAGCATACAAAATGTACTGTAAAAAACGTCAATAGAAGACTTCGGATTTTGTATATTCTTAATTTGATGGAAATGGACGGATTTCTTGGGTCAAAAACATGGTAGAATAAGAAAAGGTAGCAGCAATACACAGCTGACTGAACTGGGTTGTAACGTTAGTGTCAAATTTCATATGACATTTTATACATTTATTTCTATTTCGATGTACATTATGGACATATATTTTTTGAGAAAAAAATATATCATTCGGAAAAAACCATTTCCCAGAAAGACTTCTTCATATCAATGATATGTAACCTCCTCCAAGTTCGAACGATAAGCCGCGCAGTAAATCCCCGCTTGTAGAGGCGATACAACGTTTGTTAATATGTGAGGTATTTTGTGAAAATTTAAAAAATAAAGCCCTAATAAACATGTGCTTCTTTGATTTCTAAAACAAAACATTGAAACAGCTTCTCCTTTTCTATGAATTTCCAGCGACACCAAACTTTTCTGCAAGAATTTATGCATTTATGGCCCCGGCACATACGGTCCGTTGTGAGTCGCGTCGCGCGTTAAGAACAACAACCACATGAAAAATGTGTAAGTGATGCCAAGTTTGTTCTTGAAGTTTTCATGTGGTTGTTGTAACGCAACGCTCAACGCGCCGTATGTGCCGGGGCCATTAGTGGAATGATGTGGAAACATAAAAATTGAAAATGTAACGAATTTTCATTCATGTTTTCCAAAATATTCAACCAAATGTGAAAAATTATTAGTTTTTTAAATTCCAATAATTTATAGACATTTCCTTGTTTTGTTTACAAACAAAAACAAATTCCTTTGTGGTTGGTGTTCGAGTTGTATTTGTTGTAGTATTTACCTTATATTTGTTCTACCATGCCAAAGATGCAGTAAAAATGCAGAATAAATAAAATGCATTTATTATTTGTGTAAAACAAGAATACAAATTATTAACTTTATTTATTATAAACATAAATTAAAAATAGTTTTAATTAAATTTAATCACAGTTGAGCGTACTTCCACCGTTCTCCATTTAATCCAAGCGTAACTGATTTTGCTTCGTCATCCTATAGGGTTTTTATGTTGCTTTCCCATCACTAGTTCAGCTTTTAAAAATTTCCGTCTCGTAAATTACCACAAAAATGTTCGCAACTTTAGTTTGTATTTTTTTTATTTTATAACAAATTCTTCGAAATATATTCACACTTGTTTCTCTTTTGAAGAAATTATAGCTGTGTTCCAGAAGTAAAAAGTTTTTACAATTTTTACGACTTTTACACATTTTACTCGAAAAAGCGTTCCCGTACACAAAAAAGTTGTAAAATGTTCACATCTCTTTAAACAAAAATGGCGCTGAATGACGCTCTCTTTAAAAACTTTTTACACGACAAATTTGGGCGAGTAAAAAAATAGTAACATGGTTGCCGGCGTCTGATTGGCTGATACGCCGACTTTGACATTTGTTCCAGTTTTTTTGACGTTTTTTCCATTTTTCCGTTCCCGAACTATTTCAAAAAACTTGTGTGTGAGAACAAATTTTTTGCAGTTTTCTCTTTTACGAGTTTTACCATTAAAAGTACGGGAACGAAGCTTATGTCGGCAGAAATTATGATGGGTAGGGGTTGATCCTGTTTTTGTTTTGTAGGGATCTCTAAAGCAAATGCTTATAAAATGTATCGAAGTGAGTGCATTTTTCATAACTCTGTTGGACTACATCGAAAGATGTTGTGAAATCATAACTCCAATTGCACAACTTCCAATTTTTTTGCTGGGTTGTGTTGAAAAGTTTTGTACATGCACCAAGAAATTTAATATACTGCCAAGCCACTTCACAACACATGTATGACTGCAGAGTTGTATTTTACAGAGTTGCACTGACAAAGCCGTAATGACTCTTCCCTGAAAATTGGCATCACTTTTCTGTCTCTCTGCAAAAAGTCGGCATTTCGGCTGCTGGGTCAAATATTAATTAATTATTTTTTTCATCAGATAGAGAAGTGTTTGCGAATATTTTATTTTAACAAAAAGTAAAGAAGTGAAAAAAGAACAAAACACAACATGTCGTTTGGTGGCCAATCGAATGCTTGGCAGCGCAATATGATGCAAGGCCATCCGCAATCAAATTCATTTCAACAGTATGGTTTTCAGAACAATATGGCTTCTCAATTTCATGGAGGAGGTGGAGGCGGCGGTGGTGGCGGAAATATGTACCCTAATTCAGGTGATGGTGGCGTCGGCGGTGGTTCCGTACAATATCCCATACGTACTGGGTTAAATCCGGTTGCCTTTCAAGGGAGTGGCGTTGGTGGTGGCGGTGGTATGCAGCAGCAAAATCGCCATTACAATTCTATTGGAACAGTGACCAAGATCAATAATGATTGTGGTTTGGTCAATAATGAGGTATTCTTTTACCGTAATGTGTGCAAAGGTCCGGAACCCAAGTTGGGGGATCGTGTCATTTTTGAGGCCTCTTATTCGACTAGTGGCCAATTTAAATGGAATGCTACCCAAATTCAATTGATGCCTTCCAAGCCACAAATGATGAATCAAATGGATGCAAATTATGGTAGTCCTGGGCCAATGTCAAATGATTATGCTCGTGGTGGTGGTGGGCCAATGCAAAGACATCCATCACCGAAACGGGCTCCACTCTCACCGATTAGACATGAACGTGAACGTCGTGGTGAAAGAGGAGGTGATAGACATCGTCGTTCATGGGATAGGGAAGATGATGAACACGAATGGAAAAGAAGACGTGAAGAAAGAGAACGTAGCCGTGAGCGTAACACATCTCTGAATCGCGGTGGAGGAGGTGGTGCCGGGGCTGCCAGAGAAAGGGAACGAGAGCGTGAGCGTGATTCAAGACGTAATGAACGAGAACGTGAAAGAGATCCGCATCGTGAACGAGAACGCGACCGTGAAAGGTCGGACAGAGCAGAAAGGCCTGAAAGAGGTGAAAGGCTAGAAAGGGAACGTGAGCGTGACCGGGAAAGGGAGAAGGAACGTGAAAAGGGCCGTGACGCTGCAGAGAAGAATCAAAGTCTGGTACCCAAAGGTGGCAGAAATCGTGCTATTCGCCGCTATATGATCCAGATTCCAAAACATCTATTGGCACTGTAAGTAATTGAGATATTTTAAAATTTTTTAAATTAAATTTTCTAGGACTTGGAGTGACTTTTTTCTAAAGACCATACATATAAGTTGGTTATGGGACAGGTGTCATTGTTTGACACTTGACATAACCTCAATCACCTTCAACAAAAGAATGGATGATGGAGTCTGCTGCTATGTGCACTTTAAAATTGCCATTTAAAAGCTTTAAAATGCCATATTGAGATTCTTATCGTTTTCCAACTTTTTTGTTTATACCAGTCAACTAAAAATAAGTCATGCGCGTAAATAAATCCGGTATACTTGCAATCATAATTTTGCGGTTTGCTACCTATCAGTGTTTTTTTTTTTTAATTTTAATGCAATGTAATTATAAGCAATTATTGTATATTAATTTGTCAATCTTTTTTGATTTTCTCTTCCATTTAGCAAACATGCCGACATTCAAGCTCTGCGAAATCGCTATTCATCACTATATATACCATCAGACTTTTTCCATGCCAATATTAAATGGACCGATACATTCACCCCTGATAATCCATTCTCTTTGCGACGACCCTGTCAATTCCATTTAATGGATAAAAATGCTGAATCTCCTTTCGATCAAAGGGTGGATGAATTGGAACCAGACGATGCTGACTATGTATATTCAGCTAAAGTTATGTTGCTATCATTGCCGCCAATTGCTGAAATCTATAGGAAATGTTTTGAGAATAACGAAGAAGATTTGGATCACCAACCAATACATCTGTCACGTATTGCTAACTTTTTGGTTGGTTTGAAGGGTTCTAAGGAACCAATGGCTATCGGTGGACCCTGGTCACCATCATTAGATGGTGAAAATCCTGACACTGATCCATCTGTATTGATACGTACCGCAATACGTACATGCAAAGCTTTGACTAATATTGATTTATCCAATTGTACACAATGGTATGTATGAGTAATAACTTGAAAACAAAAACTTGGGTTAATTATGAAATTTATGAATGAATTTGGAATGATATGATTTTGATAATTTTTATGTACATATATAGATATAGTTATGATCAATAGAAATGTGGAAATTTTCCACCAATGTAGGGCAACGACTTAAAAAGAATAAGAGAAAAAAGTTTAACACGTTTCTTGGGAAAAGTCGAAATTTTTTTAAGAGGCAAAACATTTTCTTATTGAAATCGAGAAAATTCTATTCAAAATTCACAACTTTTTACTTATGTATATGTACTTGTAATTATTGATCTTTTAGTGATTTTAACATCATTTCTATTTTAAGGGTTAGGATTTCCTAAAAAATTCAAATGAAAAATCTTTAAATCGGCACAAAGGATGCCTTAGTCATGATTTGTTCACTATATTTAACATATAAAGACCATAAGGTCCTGTATACAATTATATTACTATGGGCCTTCAAAGTTTCGAAAATACCCATGATTACTTTTCATATTTTTAAAGCTGATCATGACAGTGACACCCATTATTGTAAAGTCCTGGAAGTCTTAATGCTACACATTCAAACTTGTAATTGACTTGATTTTTTATTAATTTCAACATCAATTCAATTTTGAGGTTAGTTTTGCAAAAAAAAAAAAAAAAAAAACGAATAAAACATCTCAAGATCAGCACAAGTGGAGCGCTTAGTCATGTTTTGTGCACGGACCCGGAACCTGTTGACATATTTACCAGGCCATGATTATTTCTGATAATTTTAGGGCTGATCATGGCAATATGGGTATCATTGTAAAGCCCTGGATTCCAACTATTAAATTTTCTGGTTGTTGTTGTTGTAACAATGTTTTTGTTATGTTTATTAGTTCGTTCCTCTGTTCAATCTGGCTCTGGGTCTATCTCTAGTTCCAGAAAAGTGGCTGCTTCGGTGGGATGTAGCCACAGATCCACTGGAGTTAGATGGGTAGGTTTGGCGGGGCAGTTAAAAAGGTGTTGTGTGTCGTGCGGGCCCATGCCGCATACTGGGCATATGTCCTGCACGGCGCGATCGATTTCCGCCCAATACGAATTTAGGCGACTGCAATATCCCGAGCGTAGTTGAGCCAAAACTACTCTAGTTTGTCATGGCAGCTGCGCTCCTCAGCTGCGATAGATGGAGGATGCACTCCGGGTACTTAATTCACACTATAATTGCTTAAGGCCTTGGCAACTGCGTCCGTGTGAATGCTATTCAATCCTGCTTGATATGCTTGTTGATCTAGGGTTTCTCTCCTGTATCGTTGGACCTCTCTCTCTAGAGCATGGATATCCTTCCTGATCTCCCCGAATGGGCCGGGCCTACCCACAAGATGGTGATTGGGATGGCTCACACGATAACATCCAAGCAGGTACTGCAACGAAAGCATCTCATTGTGTTGCTTTACAGGTAGAATTTTTGCCTCCTCATGTAGATGGTCCACTGAAGATTTGAGGAGGCACCCTGCCCCTGTTCTCAGGGCGGCATTCTGGCAAGTTTGAATCTTTTTCCAGTTCGAATCACACAATCTCGGGGACCAGACTGGAGCCGCATAGCTTACCACAGACCGGCCTATCGCGTTATATGTGGTCAACAAGGTGCACCCCAAGTGCTGCCGGCCAGGGACTTGAGGACCTTGTTCCTACTTTTCATTTTGTCGCAGATAGCTGTGGCGTGTGCGAACGAAGTGAATGTAGTGTCGCATGTGACCCCTACAATTTTAGGGCAGTTTGTGGACGGAATTCTGCTACCGTCGACCACGACATTCAACTCACGTCCAAACTGCGCTGTCCATGTGGTGAACAGAGTGGCTGTAGATTTTGTGGCGGAAATCTGCATATTCCTCGAATGGAAAAAGGTGGTAAGATCGGTTAAATAGTTGTTCAGTCTCTCACAGATGTCACCCAATTTGACACCTTTTTATTTCCATTCATGATTACCCTGTATCTGCGCTAAAAATTTTAATCCGAACCGAGAGGTGCCGCTAAACAACTTAATTGTAATAAAGTAAGGCATTTCTGGAAATGTCAAGACCCATATCTCGGGAAGTATGGACTTCCCCTCGAAGATGAATGCATCGTTGTGATCAAGGATTACTTACGCTGAAAATTTCAAAACGATCCAAGAGTTACCCATAAACAACGCAATGGTGTTAAAGTAAGACATTTCGGAAATGTCGAGACCCATATCTCAGGAAATCTAGAATTCCCGCAGGAAAAAATTTTAATTTTTAAAAGGTGATTTTGCCGAGAGATTTACATTGCTAATGGTTATTTATAATGGTTATATCGCCTTAGTCGAATATATAAAATGAAAAAACTCATGGGTACTTGCGGAAATTTGAAGGCCCATATGTCGGGAAGTATGGACTACTGCAGAAAGAAAATCATATCTTGGTACCCAGGACCTCAAGTTGTATCTGTGGTAAAATATACAATTTTGTGCGTCCGGACATCAAAACTGGACTTTTTCCTAAATGGACTAAATGTTGATTTGTTGCTTTTTTATTTGTATACCCTCAATCTTTAGGCTAACGAAGGTATTACCCCCTATTTTTGTAACTATTTTTTGTTCGTTCGTCTATATTCGTAATAATTTAGGCATCCATAGCTCAGCCGCCAGATGACATACGGACCTAATTTTTCGTAGACGCGTTCCATTTATGGTAAAGAAATCGTCTTTTAAAAATCAGAGCTCTACATTTGCGCTGAGGCGAGTAAATCGATCTACAAAATTTGACAATTCGTGTGAGAAGAATAAAAACTTTTACAAAAACTGGGGGTATGTCCCTTGATAAGATACGAATATGGCTAATCGATCACAACACTTCTCGGATCATCATACATTGTTTTGCAGCAGCTTGTGCTCTAAAGCCCTGTCCGCTCCAACTCAAATGACTGACGAGCACGAAAACTTAAGAATTGAGATTACGATTTGACCGAAATATTGCACATCGTAAAATTTATTCCAAACGTACATCAAGAGTTCCAAGAAGGTCTATATTGGAAAACATCTTCGGGTACCTACCTCCCCCCCACAAAAGTTCAAGATTTTTTGTTAAAGTGAAGTTTAAGGGCTGTTTAAGGATGGTTTGCAAATTTTTACGGAGAGTACCTCTTGTGGTTCAGCTTACAGCGATATAATGTTTATGCTGACCAAGTCCATGCTTCCTGGCATAATGATACAAAAGCTCTAACAAATCTAACTAAAGTGCCTGATGGCCCCAATAACAATCGAAAGGAGTGATTGACACTGATCTAATCTTTGCGTATCGTAATATTTCTTTCACACTTAAATCATGTTCGAATATGGATTATATCCGTCCACTCCTTCGCATACCTCCCACACAAAATTTCAAAATTTTTCACAAATGTGCAGTTTGGGGTCAACACTAGAATTGTTTTGAATTTTTTACAGCAAGTATTCCTCGCCGCTCATATTACCACAGTATAGTTTTTATCGGAGGTAAGTCCATGCTGACTGAGAAAAAAAATACCCTAAAGCTGTAAAATTCAATAAATTTTCAATTCTATTCAATTTTCCGCAATTCATTCATTTCATTGATGTTGCGAGAATAAGGTTAGTTTATCATATTTTTGAGGTTATGTGACCTATTCTCGATTTCAATAGAAATTTCGACTTGTACATACATTTCCCAAAGAAAAGAAAAATTCTATAAAATTGAAATAATTTTTCAATTTCTATTGGAAGTTAGTTGTAGTTATTTTCTAAGTGTTTATTTATAATTTATTTTGTTGTTTAAAACATATTTTTTCTCTGTTTGTTTCTTGAACCGAAATAATGAAACTTCACTTCTTTTTCCAGCTAAATTATGTTAAGCACTTGTACAAAGTACAAAAAAAAAACAAGAAAATTCATTTTAAATAATTTATGCTAATTATTTTTCCTATAAACAATTTACAAAACTACAGAATTATGCCTAGAGTTGTGCCACATTCCTTATGATTTTTTTCTTTCTTTTTCCATGTTTGTTTACGCGACAAATTTGTACCAAAACTCTATATAAAAAAATCCAATATAAACCAAAATCAAAACAAATACGAAACCATAAAAATCAACAACCACGACGACTTTTCCACAAAAATCACAACCTGCGTTGTATGTGTGCGTGCGTGTGTGGGACATCGGCGGTGCCGGCTTGATGTTTTTGGGGACTTGGAATGGTGGATGGCTTGAAACTGGAACATCAAAACATACTTTTTTACCTACCTATAATTGGTCCGTCTCCGAATGCTGCTGCTGACATGGTGGTGGTTTCATCAACATGTGGACCTTGTTTTTGGACATCATCTCCTCATGGCTTTTCCCGACATCATCAATGATTTCGTTTCATTTCCTTGATTCAATTACTCGTTGTTATTCTTCCAATCTACTATGACGATAATCCAATGTGCTCTGGTTTGGTGGCCCGCCCGGAATGGTGTTGCTTGCGCGCATAATGGTGTTTATGGTCAACGTTGTTTCTTTTGCTCTACAACTTCATTTTGACAAAATCTGCAAAACAAATCTTTGGACCGGCTGCCTCAACTTGTTGTTGCGATTAGGTATCGTTTTATGGAACTCTACTATCATCGTTCCGAGTATAAGAACATGGAGAAAGGTGGACCGCCTCGTGTCGAGACTGTTGTTATATTCTTGCCTGATGTTCACTCGTGTATGCCTTCAGTAGCTGAATACAACACCATGTGCGGCCTTTATAAGGCCACTGCTGAAAAAATCATTTCTCGTCGTGCTGCTGCTGCTAATAAGGCCATTGCTGCAGCTCCAACTAATTCCGATGAAAATAACCAATCGTCAAGTAATCAAGCTGATGAAAGCAATGCCGAGGCCAACGATGAAAACAATGAAGCTGGCGGCGATGCTGATGAAAATATGGATGGTGATGATGCTGGCGACGCAGATGCTGCTGAAGGTGCTGATGAAAGCAACGTTGATGAGGAGGGCAATGATGAAAATGCCAACGAATCAGCCACAGCGGATATGGATAATTCAGGTGTCGACGACGCTGATGTAGGAGATGATACTCAACAGGACAACAACGACGACGATGCTGGTGATGATAGCATGGGCCAAACTGAGGACCATGCTGCTGATGCTGCTGACGAAAATGTAACTTAACCAAGATGGTGATGATATTGATAACGAAAATGTCTCAATTGAATTGAAACACTAGCATAAGTTTTTGTTACATTTTACTTTCATTTTCTAGCCTATAAGAGACCGACCCTCAGAACTATATTTTTTATCTTTTCACAAGTCCTCAACTCAACGCTGATGTAGTCTTTTGTGGACTTTAGGGACAAAAACTCTCAGTTCAGTCTCAAATTCAACGCTTTAAGATGATGTCCGTTTATTTCCTCTGTAAATGATAAAAGAAATCAAATTATGTTTTCAAAAGAAACTCCATTCTTTACTACTTTTCTTCAAAACTTTTCATACTGCCGCCTATATAAATAACTTATTTCCCCCTTCTATCCCGCCCATCTTACATTATTATTTAAATTTATTTAAATACTTCAGCTTGAAAAGCTCCTATTCACTAAAATTTTTTTTTCTCAATATGGAAATTAGAAGTTTATGTTTTTTGTCTTTATTTATATTTTTCTCAAAGAACGGCAGTGTAGCTAAATTTCAAACCAATTTTTGTTATTGTTGTTCTTGTTGGTTTGAAAAAAATGTGTCGTTTTTTATTGTTTATAGTGAAAAACAGAACTACTTCATGTTGTTTGTTTTTTGGGTTTCCAAGACTGGTTTTGTTAATACGATGTCTCTGTGCGTGTGTTTTACAGGAGGATCCAACACCAGAGCCAACCCATTATTCGTTGCTGGATTTGAAAAATATGAAGGTTCAGGAAATACGTGATGAACTTTTGGCTCGCGATTTGTCGGATAAAGGTAAGGAAGGCAGTGGGGGAGGGAATTTATTGAACAGTTTAAAATCTCCTAATCCTTTTTTTACCTTTTTTGTCCTTTTATAGGTGTCCGCAATGTTGTCATGGCCCGTTTGGCCAAGGCTTTGAACATTGAAAAGAAGGAAGAACTCAAGGCCAAGAATCGTGAAAAATTCCAAAAATTACAACAACAAAAGGGTAAAAAATCATCAACCACCACCGCTGATGCTGAAAAGGATGCTAAAGATGATAGCAAAACGGATTGGGCCGATGCCATTGATTTTGAAATGAGTGACATTGTCATATTGGATGAATATGATGCAAGCAAAAATCAGGAGGTAAGTCAAAGTATATGATTGGAAATTTATTTACACAACAAATGATTGTTAAAATGATCAGTTTATGGCCTGTGATAGTTCCTCATAAAATTTACTTAAAAAACTCAAGTTGTTTGGTCCTACATCTTCTTTAAGATCATTAAAACTGATTTCACCGCTTTCTGCGGCATAGCTGGTGTTGTGAAAGGTGGTCATCTCCCACACAAGTCTTGGGTAATTTCTTCAGTATTCTGTGCAATTCCACAGAGGGAGTGTGGTCTTTATTTAGGTTAGCTTTAAGGATTCGCATGCACCAAACAGTGACCACTTCACTCGGAGCTTTGGTCCATTGTGTTCATGCTATATGAATTGAATGATAATGATAAGATTCCATGGTTATTACTTGTGGAATTGAGAGTGAGACGAAGTTGACATTGGTTTCAGTAATTCAGAATTGATTTGACAAAAATATTAAATGTTCCACAATTCTTTCATTTCTTTGATGTCGCGAGAGTGAAGTTAGATTAGACTAACTATAGAGTTCGGCTAGTGGAATGGAAAAGATATTAGAAAAACCATGTCCGGTACATATTTACGTTGAATCATTCTTTCACCTTAGTTAAACACAATTCAACATTTTTTGAGGATGAGGACAAAGGTCGTTGCTCTCAAGGTTCCATCTAGTTAATTTATCAATTTGTTTTGGGTTATCATCCCACATGGGACATCAGCAACTTGTACGGACGCCATTTAGCTACATCCCCAAAGAGAATCAACGTTCTTATCCGCTTCCAATCTGATCCACCTGCTCTGCGGGGAGGATGGCTTTAAGATGATCCTAGGCCAGCAATTTGTGAACTTGATCGTCACCGAAGCGTGCGATACATAAGGATGGACCGACTATGGCAGTGTCACCCTATTTGCAGTTGGCTGGACTTAGTATACTGGAGTCTTTGAAGAGGTAGACGACCCTTAAATATTACGTCAGTTCGCGTTTGCTCCTGTAAGAGATGGTTTCTCTCTCTCTCTCTCTCTCTCTCTGCCCCTCAACTCAACTGAAAGGCTTAGATGAAAATGCCTTGCAAACTTATTGGATGAGACAATCGAAGACTCCCTTTTAAGGGCGACACCTTCTCACGTAGGTTCTTTTTCCTCGTTAGAGACAAAGTTTCAGACATAGTTTCTTCAACAATACACATAGCCGCACTCTCCATCTATAAATCAATACCCACCATACACCTCATCGAATCACAGTAACATCATCATCATCACCACAACACACACACTTCAATAGTCAGGATGATCACAATGGACCACAAGGTCTCCGAGTGGAGTGGCTGCCAGCACGGCAGTTACGCATCCTAAACCTAACCTAACCTAGTTTCAGCGGAACAACAGGTTTTCCGCACTCGACTAAGGTTTTTTTTTGTAAATTTTTGTTCAATGGGAAGATTTGGGAGGCATAATATCAGACCCATCCGTTTTTTCGTGGCTGTATCGCTCTAGAACCTTGGATTTGTTTGGTTTAACTGAGGTTTGGAAGTGCCCGACCTAATAGAACAGTCCAGTTGTTAAATTGGACTACAGGGGTATCAATAGATTTACTCAGATGTCTTCGGGATGTTCTCTTGTTCGAACATAAGTAATATCAAACTATAGTTAATAGAGTCGATTACGGGATTTAGTCCCGTCTACAACTACCTCCGCAGTGCCTCATGAGCTAAAGCTAAAATTTCCATCTCTTGGTTTGACAGTCCTACATAAAATTCACTTCAAAATCTAAGTTTTTGCCCAATAGTCACCCAAAAATTCCTTAGTCTGGTAGTTTCTTTGTATTCCTTTATAACATTTACTTGAAAAAAGCTCTTCTTTATCTGATATACTAATGAAATAACTTAAATCCATTTTTTTTTTCTTTAGGATAAGGAAATGTCTGAAAGAGAAAAGGCTAAACTAATGCGCCGCTATACTCTTCCCTCAACACCGCAAATTGTGGTACATCCCAACAAACTCGCCAAGGGAGGCAGTTTTGATTGTGCCCTAATGTCGCTACAAGTTTTAATGGATTATCATCATGCCGATACCAAAGAGCGGATCTTTGAGGTGAGTTTGCATTAATTTTTGTAAAAAAAATCTTAGTTACAAAAAATAAATTTTATTTCCCCTGATCCCCCCATTCTCTAGTTATCATTATTTGCCGAACTCTTTAATGAAATGTTAATGCGTGACTTTGCCTTTAACATTTACAAAGAGGTACACATTTACAATAGTAAAGAACACAGCTCGGAAGAGAATGCTGAAGCTGGTGGTGCTGCTGGTGAAGAAGGTAAAACAGAAGGTGAAGCAAAGCCGGAAACAACAAACAACAAAACCGAAGAAAAATCCAATAAAGAAAGTGAAAAGTCTGACGATTCCAAGTCACGTAAACGTCGCACAAGCACCGGTAATGCTCAAGATTCTGAAAAATCAGATAAACCACCACCAAAACGTCGTATGAGTACCATTGATGGTAGAGAGATACAAGCAGCTGCCGCTGCAGATGATGCAAAGAAAACTCAACGAGGTGAAACTCGGGATGCCGAAGATAGCAAACCATCGTCTACTGATGGCAACACGAAAGTTGTGGTTGCTAAACCCCATTTACTTTTATCATTCCTTTTCTTCGATTCCACACACTGTGGTTATATTTTTGAACGTGATTTAGAAGATCTATTTATGGTGGTCGGTTTGAATCTTTCACGTTCACAAATTAAGAAGGTTCTGGCGAAAATTGGCCATCGCTCAATGGTTCATTATCGGTAAGTTGTTATTGGGTGATGGAATGATTTCAATTTTATTTATTTGTCATTTTTCTTTTTCTAGTAAACTTACGCATAAAAAGGAGGCTGCTGATGCCTTGGCCAAAATTGAAGATGCTGATGATTTGGCTCTGGAAGAACTCAAAGATCTTGCTTCGGGCAATAATAAATATGAATTTGTCTTTGGTGAAACGCATGTCAACAATGTGGCAACACCAATTGACGCTGATGGAAATAGTGAATGTAAGTTTGAAGGGAATTGTAAGATCGTTAAATGGTCTTTAGTATGGGGTAGATATTTGCAAAGACTTTTATTATAAGAAGGCATTTGGAAACAAAGCTGCAAAGTTTCTTTGTATCCTTCGAAGACAGATATCTGTTCCACAATTTGGAAAATACTTTTTAAGATATTTTATCTGTTAAAGGTCTTATGGGAGAAAATAGATCTTCTGTCTATTGAATACCCATTGGCAAGACCTTATATATAGAAATAAGTCTTTTTGGTAAGGTTATCTCTCCATAGAAGATTTTTGAGACATATTTCTGTCTGTAGAAGAATGTTTTTTTTGTCCGCAAATTACCTTTTGAAAATATGTTCAGCCTTTTGAAGATCCTTTATAAATGTTATTTTCTCTTTAGATTATATTTTCATTAAGTTTTTGCCTATAGATTACTTTTGGACCGGCCTTCTGTAATTAGAAGACCTTTTGCGAGTCCGAACGGCGTGCCCTAAGACACCACTTGTAGAGAAGTTTTACAAGGCTGAAATACTCAGGAAATGTCGCCAGCATCACTGAGGGGTATTTTGCCACCGTTGAAAATTTGATGTTGCCTGGCCTGGGAATCGAACCCACGACCTTTAGCGTGCAAGGCGGGTGTGCATACCATTGCACCACGGTGGAGCCCATCGAATACCTTTCGGAAAGAACTATTGTCCTTAGAAGACCTTTTGGAAAGGTCTTCTATCTTTAGAATGCCTTTGGAAAAGTTTTCTGTTTTTAAAATATCTTTTGGAAAGGTTCTCTCTCTCTCTTTAGAAGACTTTCTGGAAAGGTAATCTGTCTATAGAATAGCCTTCGGAAATGTCTTTTGTGTTTAGAAGACTTTCTAGAAATATCTTCTGTCTAGCGAATACATTTTGAAAGGTCATTTGAAAAGTCCTTCTGTCTACAGAAAACCTTTAGGAAAGGTCTTCTGTCTATATAATACCTTTTGGTAAGTCTTCTGTCTTTAAAAGTCTTCCTGGAAAGTTCTTCTTTGGAAAGGTCCTCCGTCTATAGAATATTTTTTGGAAATTCCTTATATCCATAGAATGTCTTTCGTAAATGTCTTCTGTCCTTAGAAGATCTTCTGGAATGGTCTTCTGCCCTTAAAAGATTTTTTGGAAAGGTCTTCTGTCTTTAGAAGACTTTCTGGAACTGTTCTCTGTCTATAAAATGGCGTTTGGAAAGATATTCTCTCTTTAGAAGATCATTTGGAGAGGTTTTCTCTCTTTAGAATACATTTTAGAAAGGTCTTCTGTCTTTAAAAGACTTTCCGGAAAGGTCTTCTCTTAATAGAAAAACCTTTTGGATAGATCTCCTCTCTATAAAATACCTTTTGTTAAGGTATCCTCTCTATAAAATAGCTTTTGTTAAGGTCTTCTGCCTTTAAAAGACTTTTTAAAAAGTTCTTCTGCCTAAAGAATATCTTTTCGTAAGATTTTCTGTCTATAGACTACCTTTTGGAAAGGTTCTCTCTCTTTAGAAGACTTTCTGGAAAGGTAATCTGCTATAGAATACCTTTTGAAAAGGTCTTCTGTCTATAAAATAGCCTTCGGAAATGTCTTTTGTGTTTAGAAGACTTTCTAGAAAGATCTTCTGCCTTTTCAGACATTCTGAAAATATCTTCTGTCTATAAAATATCATTTGAAAAGTTCTTCTGCCTACAGAAAACTTTTAGGAAGGGTCTTCTGTCTGTATAATGCCTTTTGGTAAAGTCTTCTGTCGTCAAAAGTCTTCCTGGAAAGTTCTTCTTTGGAAAGGTCTTCTAGAATATTTTCCTCGTCTATAGAATATTTTTTGCAAATTTCTTTTATCCATAGAATGTCTTTCGTAAATGTCTTCTGTTCTTAGAAGACCTTCTGGAATGGTCTTCTGCCCTTAAACGATTTTTTGGAAAGGTCTTCTGTCTTTAGAAGACTTTCTGGAACTGTTCTCTGTCTATAAAATGGCGTTTGGAAAGATATTCTCTCTTTAGAAGACCATTTGGAGAGGTTTTCTCTCTTTAGAATACATTTTAGAAAGGTCTTCTGTCTTTAAAAGACTTTCCGGAAAGGTCTTCTCTTAATAGAAAAACCTTTTGGATAGATCTCCTTTCTATAAAATAGCTTTTGTTAATGTCTTCTGCCTTTAAAAGACTTTTTAAAAAGTTCTTCTGCCTAAAGAATATCTTTTCGAAAGATTTTCTGTCTATAGACTACCTTTTGGGAAGGTCTTCTGCCTTTAGAACACTTTCTGGAATGGTCTTCTGTCTATGAATATCGTATTCTCTCTTTAGAAGACATTTTAAAGAGGTATTCTCTCTTCTTCTGGAAGTCTTCTATGTATAGAATACCTTTTGGAAAGGTCTTCTGTCGTTAGATCTAATGGAAAAGGTCTTCTGTATATAGAATAATTTTTGAAAAAGTATTCTGTCTATATAAAACCTTTTGGAAAGGTCTTATTTCTATAAAACAGTCTTGCAGAGGTCTTTTGGCTTTAAAGGACATTCCAGAACATGTTCTCTCTTACCTTTTGGAAAGTGTCTTTTGTGTAGAATAATTTTGTGTATAGAATAAATATTGAAAAAGTCTTCATTTTTATCCGCCCCTTTTAAAAGGGCTCGTTCTGTAGAAGACCATTTGGTGGAAAGAGTTTCCGTCTCGAGAAGATGTCCTGTATAACATCAATTATTTCTTTTTCTTCCTTCAGCCGATTTGGTTCATTATAATGGTGCCGTTATACACCTCGGCAAACTGATGGAACAAATTAAACGCACCGAAAAGGAATTGTCCGACATGGAAAAACTTTACAATGATCTCGTGAAGGAGCATAGCGATTTGCAAAGGGAACAGAGCAAGGCAAAAACTAAAATTAAAAATTTATCCGAAGATAGAAAGAGTTTGAAAAGGAAATTGACGCAAACCAATCAGGAGCTCTACACTTTGACTGTAAGTAGTAAAACAATTTTTACAACACAACGAGCTTAACCTAACATTTCCCCGCACTTGTAGCGTAAATATCGGGATCAAAACTCAACATTGTTGTATATCTATACACGCGTGGAACCTTACTTCTCCAAGGACAAAGAGGAGGAAAAGGACAAAGAAAGGTAATTGGAAATGGGGGTTGGTTTTGTGAGGGCTCTTTTTTAAATCTGTTTATGTATCTCCTGTAGCTCCCACAAAGACAAGGATGACAAGAAAAAGGATGAAAAAGATGCCGAAAAGGATAAACACAAGGACAAACATACAGATAAGGATCATTCAAAGGAAAAATCCAAGGATTCTGAAAAGGATAAATCCAAGTCGGAAAAAGAAAAGGAATCCAAATCGGACAAAGAAAAGGAATGTAAATCGGAGAAAGAATCCAAACCAGACAATGAATTCAAATCGGATAAAGAAAAAGAATCCAAATCGGATAAAGAAAAAGAATCCAAATCGGAATCCAAATCTGTAAAAGCAGAAAAAGAAGAACACATGGAAACAGAAACTAATGAAGAAGCAACAATTAAAAAAGAGACAGAAAAATCTCCAGCCAAAAAAGAAGCTGACGAAAAACAATCGCCACCCACACCGAAAAAGGAAACCGAAAAACCAAAAGAAGAAAAGAAAGAGAAAACGCCGGTAAAAGAAGAAACAGTAGAAAAAATAAAGGAAGAAGAAGCTTCGAAACCAGCAGAAGAGCAAAAGAAAGAGACTAGTGCGGCAACCAAACCCGCCACAAAACCTGCACAAACAGTCAGCACAAATGGCGGGGCAAAGGCAACACCAAGCAAACCAGCGACGGCTGCGGCCAAGGCCACTCCAGCCAAACCAGCAGCAGCTGCTAAGAATGCACCTGCCGCCAAGGCAACACCAGCAAAAACTGTGGCCAACAAACCTGCTGGTACTCCAGCCAAACCTGCCGGCACTCCAGCCAAAACAGCTGCCGCCAAAACATCAGCAGCCACACCAGCTAAACCAGCTGGTGGCGCAGTCAAAGCTACTCCCAGCAAAGCAAACCCTAATGTTAAGAAACCAGCAGGAACTGCAGCAAACAAAAAACCAAACACTGACAATTCTCAGAAGTAAATGGAACATATTTGCAATTCAAACACACACATGTAACACTAAATGGATTTCGCTAAGAAATTTGAAAACAATTTGTAGAATTTTAGAGAATTTTATTGATGACACACAATTTTTCCCCCATTTATTATTTCCATTTAATGTGTACTACTATTTTTTTTTCTCTTGGTGTAAAGAATGAATAAAAAATTAATACTAGACTACAGAACAGAAAACATGTTTGAACAACTTTATTATATAAAATAAATATATATGATAATAAAGATAATCCAACCACCTAAATAAATAAAACAAGGAACAAGCGTTTATTTTCATTCAGGAGAGACTGCCTTTGGCCGGAGTGAATTTTGCAAACAAATTTCGATTCGATATTCGTCTATTTGAAAAGGTGTTCTAAAGATAAGAAATTTTTTCTCCTTTTGGAAGGTCTTTTGTCTATCGACAGTTGTGTCTCAGACAAGTGCCATAAAGAGACAAAATAGCTTTTTTGTAGAATGCTCTTCTCCCTTCGATTACTCTTTGGACTATTGAAGTCCTTCTGAAAGGTTTTCTATAAATAGAGGACCGTCTAAAGAAGACCGTTTATGGCAGTGCCGCTCCATACAGAGGCGTTAGGGTCATCTGTTGTGAAAATAGGGAATCTCTGGATTTCCTCACTTCCACGATAGAGGGTCTTGGCGAACTCTGGGAGGGATGTCAATTGGCAGTCGTTGGGGTCAACGAGGTCCCTTTCAGAAGAGTGTTGTCAGCTTGGGTGCCACCTCCACCTGTGGATCCCGCGCGCATACTGACCATACTCGGCAGACAAAACCCCAATCTCCGGACCAGCACATGGAATCTGGTCAGCCACAATCCGGAAAATGGAGGTGTTGCCATCATGGTGTCAATAGACACTCAGGGGCAAGAGTACTTAAGGACTCGTGAGGGCAAACTACACTTTGGTCTAGGATGGATCAGATTCCGCCTAGGACGAAAGTAGTGGAGGAACGGAGGCAGCAGCCGCTTCGCATAATGCAGATTAATCTGCATCACTGCAAAGCAGCTGCTGCTGAACTTCTTCTAGCCCTCAAGAAGTCTGAAGTTGACATCGTCTTAATCCAGGAGCCTTATTTATACAAGAATAAGGTTGCTGGGTTACGATAGCAACTACACCACCTTCGCCACATCCAACGGGGACAAGGTAAGAACCTGTGTAGTTGCTAAGAAGAGTCTTAAACTAATATTCCTCTCTAATTTCAGCGGAGGTGATATTACGGCTGTAAGGATGGAATGCAGCTCCCATGGAGCCACCATATTCTCGTCCATTTACATGCCATTCGAGAGCCCTGACCCACCGGGTAATGACGTGGAGAAGCTTGTCAAAGAGATGGGTAGCACTTGCCTCATCATCCTAGGATGTGATGCCAATGCTCACCATTTCCACTGGGGCAGCAGAGACACAAATGCCAGAGGTGAGTCCGTATTCGATTTTATCTTAAAATATAATCTCAGAATATGCAACAGGGGAAATGAATACACTTTTCAAAATAGAATCAGGGGGGAGGTTATAGACATAACCCTCACTAATAAAGACGAATCTAGTATCAGTGACTGGAGGGTATCGGAAGAATGCTCCTTTTCGGATCATCGGAAGATATTCTTCCAAGTCTCTGTTAATGGCATTCGACAGCCACCATTTAGAAATCCACGGAAAACCGACTGGAACAAATTCAATGAACTAGTAAGCTCCAAGCTGGGAGTGTCACGATACCCCCAAACAGCCACAGAGGTTAATAGTGCAGTGAATCACGTGACAGAGGTTTTGGTGGACAGCTATGAGACCGCCTGCCCACTCACTTACCCAGGCAGAAGATGTCAACCGGTCTGGTGGTCGAAAGATCTGGCTAATCTCAGGAAGATTAGCAGAAGGCTCTACAATAAAGCCAACAAAACGAAGTTGTCCACAGATTGGGAGAACTACAAGGTATCTTTCAATAAGTACAACAGCGAAATAAAGAAGGCTAAACGCAGATCTTGGGTCTGCTTTAGCGAGTCTATAGAGGGAGTAAAGGATGTAGCCAGGTTTCGTAGAGTACTGTCGAAGGACCCTAAATCCATCGGCAGTATCAAGCGGGATGATGGCACATGGACTAACTCCGGTCTAGAAACTCTGGATCTCCTGGCCAAAACCCACTTTCCCAACTGCATGGATGCACCAGATCGCTCAGCCGATCCACCAATGTGTAACCAAGCCACAGGGGAAGTGAGTGTCATCGAGGAGATCATAAGTCACACAAAGATAGCTTGGGCGATAAACACTTTTAAGCCTTTTAAATCACCTGGTCCAGATGGTATTTTCCCTGCAATCTACAAAATGCATTGGAGGTGTTGATCCCACACCTGAATCACATTTATAGGGCCTATCTACGTCTATCACTCACTCCGGCTCTGTGAAGGGAGGTCACTGGGACATACATCCCCAGAGCGGGGAGTCAAGTCACACACTTCCCAAAGACTATAGACCAATCAGCCTATCTTCCTTTCTATTGAAAACCTTAGAAAGATTGCTTGATCTAGGAATAAGGTCAAAGCTTGAAAACAGTGCTATAAGTCCTGCCCAACACGCCTACATCAAAGGCAGATCGGTGGAGACTGCACTAAATGAAGTCGTTGGTTTAATCGAGAGGAATGTGATGGGCTCAAATTATACGTAAGCAGCGTTTCTTGACATAGAAGGCGCCTTTAATAACGTCAAACTCGAATCCATCCACAATTCGCTCTTGAACTTAGGTGTTTCCACCACACTGATCAATTGGATCGATGGAATGCTTAGAGGCAGGATAATTAAATCAAATATCGGTGAGACCTCCATTCGGAAGTCTGTGATCAGGGGCACGCCACAAGGTGGCGTACTATCACCACTGCTGTGGCTCCTGGTGATTAACGAAATACTTAAGGAATTTGACCAACTACATATAAAAACAGTAGCTTATGTTGATGACGTGGTCATCATGATCACCGGGAAGTTCCCACAAACGCTATCGGAACTCATGCTAGGAACTCTAGTCAAATTATCAAGATGGGCACACAACAATGGACTTGGGGTGAACCCATCTAAGACAGAGCTGATTCTATTTACGAACAAGAGAAAAGTCAAACCATTCACCCTACCAACGCTGGATGGAATAGCCCTGAAGCTCTCTATAGAGGTCAAGTACCTCGGCATTATCCTGGACTATCAACTAACGTGGAAAAGGAATGTCGAAGAACGTGCCAAGAGAGGTCTTATAGCACTTTAATCATGCAAGAACTCTATTGGCAAGAGTTGGGGATTGAAACCACAGGTCATCCACTGGATTTTTACGACCATAGTTCGCCCTATTCTTACTTATGGTTCATTGGTATGGTAGAATGCATTGAGTTAGACATCCTTTCTCCACAAAATAAATACCGTTCATAGAACGGCATCTCTTTTAATTACCGGTGCCCTGAAAAGCACTCCACTGGCTGCCCTCAATGTACTGCTGTATCTTCATCCGTTGAATCTCGTGGTGCAAGAGTTGACAGCAAATAGTGATCTCCGACTCAAGGAGATAAATTCATGGCGCAACTCCGACTATGCTCACGGTGCTATTTTACGACAATCTACACTATCAACGGGATCAGAGTTAATCAGTGATTATATATCACCACAATTACACACTACGACTAAATTGAAGTTCGGATACCTGACTGAGAGGCCTGGACCCACAACTCCACTCCTCTACTCGGTATAGAGGTATATACAGATGGCTCCAAGATGTAAAGGGGAACAGGAGCGGGCGTCTACAGCGATACCCTCAACCTACGGCTCTTGTACAAGCTATATGAACATTGTAGTGTCTTCCAAGCCCAAATCTTTGCGGTCATGAAAGCAGCATAGGTGATAAGAAACACAGAAGGGGAGATAGCTGGATCGGTGACTATCTATGTGGATAGTCAAGCGGCCCTTAAATCACTTAGATCCCACTCAATCGAGAGAAATTAAAAAGCGGATGAAATGGCGCGTCGCGGTTCTGCGTCAACCGACATTGAAATCGATAACTCAATGAAGCCACCCTTGCGTCATTTCATGCGGCATTTAGAACAAGCATACCGGGACAAGGCTGATCAGATTTGGAGCAACGAACTTGACTGTAAGGTATCAAAGTCAATCTGGCCCAACCTCTCCAAGCGGAAAACTACATCTCTACTCTCCATGAAAAAATCCGACCTGAAATTTATGGTTGGAATAATCACGGGACACTGCAAAATAAGATCAATGAACTGCAAATGGAATAGAGATGACACTACGGACTACTAAAGATTATGCGAAGATGAAGAAGAAACAGAAACGATTGAGCACTTATTATGTCGTTGTCCAATGCTCATGACCAAGAGAGTTCGAACAATGGGTGAACACACAATATCATCACTGACAACGTTCTGCCAAGCCGAACCGACAACATTGCTTTTTCTCGCCAAGGGTCTGAAGTGGCTTCAACGTGAACGAAATACTGCACCTTAATATGGCAAACCAGTGTTCGAAAAGAAACAGTACACTAAAATAACGTACCGAACCAGGTACGGTATCACTAAAAAATATTTTAGTGTACCGTACCGGTACGCAACCACTAAAAAATATTTTAGCGTACCGTACCGGAGCACAACGAAAATCGTAGTGAACCGCAGTCGGTACACTAAAAAATCGTAGCGTACCGCAGTCGGTACACTAAAATATCGTAGTGTACCACTGGTCGGTTCACTAAAAAAATAACGTACCGGTAATGTACCACACATGTGTTTTTTTTTTTTAATTATGAGGAAATATGAATTGTTATATGCTTTCTTGGGAAAGAAGGCAAGTATAATAAATAAAATTCAATAAATAAATTAATTACATTTTAATCGTTTATAAATATTGAGAAAATTACTAGAAAATATAATGTTGTTTAAAAAAAATCGTGAATTATAAAATCATTTACATGAATGAGTAAAGAATAATTTTACTATTTTGATGTCATTAGCATTTTTTGGAAAAAGATTATTCAGAAAAAATTAATTTTTGCAATACAATCCACATTAATATTACCAGTACCAATAAAAAATACCCATCTATTTTGTTTGTAGCGAACAGTACTGTTCATCACTAAGGTTTTTTTCCAAGCTATGTTTATTTACACATTTAAAAGTATTTGTAGCCAAATTACAAATTTTAATATGATTTTTTCAATATGGAATGTATTTATCATAACACCAGTATGAGGTTACTAATTGACGTCATAAGGATGTTTAAAAATCCCCTCGTGCAAAATCATTATTATTGGCGGCACCAATAACAGAAAATCTATTCATAGCAAGGTAATGTGGACGATCAACGAGACTTTTGCCTGTTACTTTGTGGTACTACTGAAAAGGACGAAGCAGTAAAAATTCGTAGTTCGTATTGTTGGAACAATGAAAATAATATACATATCTGTAATATAACATACATGTGTTTTATGAATTATGAGAAAATGTCAAATTTTTAATGGTTTTTTGTTTTATTATGGAAGACTATATAAATTGACCCCATAATTGTGTTATATACATATGTATATCCAAAATATTTGTATGTCCCGGTCCACATTAGAGTGATTTCATTGAAAAATTGCATGAAATTATGCGTCTCTAGATCGACCTCCATGGTAGAGTAAAATCATAAAATTGCTGTAGTGGGGAATTCGATTTAAGAACACCTAATTTCATGAAATTTTTTAATGAAATTCACGCTAGTGTGGACCGGGACTATAAAGTAATAAGGAACGTGTTGGTGTCACATTGATGTTTTTGGGCCAAACGAACAGTGGAAAAAATACAGATATAGCGCTCCAAAACTGAAAAAAATCACATACGCCTATGTAAAAATTATTGGTGCAGTATTGATCTAAGGTGTCCACAGAATCTAACGACAGTTAAAATAATTTGTTTTACATCAGACAAAGCGGAATAACGTTTAATTTTTTGTTCAAAATTTATGGACTGGTTTTTATAATATATTTTAGTAGTAAATTTGCGATCGTCGTATGCAGTTTTCCTACAAAGTAATTTTAAAGCTTTTCGTGAAGACAGGTGAGTAAAAAATATTTTATATAATATGTTATTTATTGTAACTCGGATTTTACACATATGTAAATCACGTGACATCCGCTTTTCTTTCAAATTCTGTGCTTTGTTAAAGCTATTTAGTAGGTTCATTTTTTATTTTATTTTTAATACATATAGTTCTTACCGAATTTGTAAAGTTTTAGCTGCAACAAAATATTTTATAATTGTTTTTATTATTATTTTCTATCTAAAATTAGCGAAATTCGGGCGGTACCTTTCTATGAGGGCCATATCAAAACATGAACCTGTGCAGAAAATTCTCCGTCGGAATATTTTATACTCCCAACGTAGACTAATAGCCAAGTTTCAACTAATTCGGTTGGATAACGTGGCTACAACCTTCAAAATAATCAATATCGGCGGAACCGTTCTATGGGGGCTATATAAAAACGTGGACCTGTACCGAAAATTCTTATAGAATGCATGTATAACCCCAACGGACACTAGATACCAAATCTAAGCCATTTCGGTGGAATAATGTGGTAGAAATCTTTAAAATACCGAAAATCGGCAGGTACCGTTATATGGGTAAAAGTAGAAATTTACTAAATATATTAATAAATGAAGTACACTTGTCAATCTATAGCTGTTCTTATCTAAATTATGGACAAACGTAAATGTATTCTACCAGCAGAAAGTTTGAGTTTTTGAGGCATTATTCTCATATTCTTACCATGACAGAACTACCAGGTAGTGGTATCACACCAGCTGATCGAATATGAAAAGTAAAATCACTTTATAAAAAAATCATTTTTGTTGTAATTTCCCCAACAACATAAAGAAAGTTTTGCCATAACATATTCAAATTTTTACGATGCCGCTACCTGTGTAATTGTGGCATGATTCTTACCATTTTTTTGTTACCTATTACAAACGGATTTTATGTTTTATGCAATTTTATTTTAATTAATTCAAACATATCAACATTAAAACTTCAACAGAATAAACATATTAAAATTTTAAAATATATTAGCTGGAGACTCAATCTTTAGTGATCCGACTGTGGCTGTTTTGTTTGTTCATGTGGATTGGACAACAAACATAACCTTTCTATGAATTGACTTTTGCCGCAAAAAAAAAAAAAAAACAACCTTATGACACCAACATATTAACGTTATTCTTTTCCATTCATAGAAATGGTTTTATGATACATGCATTATCACCCCTTTTTACTTGTAAAAACTGTCTAATTATTTAACTAGGGAACAAATAATATTTAAAAAGCAGTGTTTTAATATGTACATTGACTACAAGGACCCTAATGAGCCCATAATAAAATTTTCTCAAAGCGAGTAAATAGAAATACTTACTTACTTACTTAGCTGGCCCATTACAGAACATTTGTTCTATAGGCCGAACTAAGAAGAGATCTCCATTCCTCTCTATTTGTTGCTTTGCACTCTGGAATACCGCGCCTTGTCATCTCATCATCCACTTGTTTGCGCCATCTATTCCTTGGCCTGCCAATTCTGCGTGCACCGCCATGTGGCATGTATTCATACGCCTTTTTAGCGGGTTCATCATCGCTCATTCTTATGATATGGCCTAGCCAACGCAATCGCTGCATCTCGATACGTTTAACAATATTGATGTCGTTGTATAGCAGATACAGCTCGTGGTTCATGCGACGTCGATATTCACCGTCAACGCAGATTGGTCCGTAGATCTTTCGAAGAATTTTTCTCTCAAACACACCAAGCACTGCCATGTCTGCTTGCGCAAGTACCCAGGCTTCGGAGCCATACATCAGCACGGGTAGTATCAGTGTTTTGTAGAGCGTTATTTTTGTTTGACGAGATGTGGCTTTGTTTTTAAACTGCTTACTTAATCCAAAGTAGCATCTGTTGGCCAATACAATTCTTCTTTTTATTTCAGAACTGATGTCGTTTGTTGTGTTTACGGAGGTGCCGAGGTAGACGAAGTCTTTTACTACCTCAATATTATAGGAACCAACTTCCACAGTCGATCCGAGCTCAATGGACGCCTTGCGCGTCGACACCATCAACTTGGTCTTCTCACCGTTTACCGCCAGACCCACCTTAGCAGATTCTCCTTCGACCTTTATAAAAGTATTAGTTACTTCTTTAACTAATCGGCCCATGATGTCTATATCATCAGCATAAGCAAGTAACATGTGACTATTGGTGTAGATTGTGCCACTTCTTTTGACGTTTGCCTCTCGTATAACCTTTTCTAGCAGGATGTTGAAGAGGTCACACGAAAGGCTGTCTCCTTGTCTGAAACCTCTTTTGGTACCAAACTCTTCGGAGAGGTTCTTTCCTATTTTAACTGAGGACCTCGTGTCAGTTAAAGTCATTTTACAAAGCCGGATGAGCTTTGCGGGAATACCAAATTCAGACATGGCTTGGAATACCTTTGAACGCAGCGGGCTGTCGAAGGCTGCTTTATAATAGACAAAAAGGTGGTAGGTGTCGATCTGCATCTCTTGGGTCTTCTCCAGGATTTGCCGCAGGGTAAATATCTGGTCAATGGTGGACTTGCCAGGTCTAAAGCCGCATTGGTATGGTCCAATTATCTCGTTGACCATAGGCTTTAGTCGTTCGCACAATATCCCTGACACGATCTTGTAGGCAATAGGGAGTAGACTTATGCCCCTATAGTTAGAGCATACAGTCTTATCTCCCTTCTTGTGGACGGGGCACAGGATACTCAGGTGCCAATCGTCGGGTACTCGTTCTTCCTGCCAGATGGTGCTAACTAGCTGATGAATACACCTTATCAGCGTGTCGCCTCCGGTTTTGAACAGCTCGGCTGGTAAGCCATCGGCCCCTGCTGCCTTATTATTCTTCAGCCGATTTATTGCTGTCTTTACCTCATCTTGGCTGGGCGGTATACATTCAATACAATCTTCTGGGATTAGGACTGTGGTATCTTCGTCGTCTTCGCTGCTATCGGATATCAACAGTTTTGAAAAATGTTCTTTCCATATCCTGAGTTCACTATCTGTATCAGTTACCAAATTACCTTGCTGGTCTCTACAGGAGGATGTGCCTGTACCAAAGCCATCAGTTTGATGCTAGACTCTTGGGTAGAATTTTCGGACTTCATTCTGGCTCCTGTACATCTCGATTTTTTCACACTCGCGCTTTTCCATCTCTCTATTTTTCCTGCGGAAAAGACGTTTCTTCTCTCTCCTTTTCTCCCTGTATCTCTCTCGTGCGCTACGCGTTGCTACGGATTGTAAAGTAGCCTTATATGCCGAATTTTTCTCTTCGGTAGCAGCACGACCATGGATTCATACCATGGATTCCTTGGTGGAGGTCTCTGGTATCCAAGTATGGATTTTGCGGCTGTTTGCATGGAGTGGGCAATGCTTTGCCATTGCGCTGATATGTTATCGGAATGAGGAGTGCTTTGATTAAGCAATTGGGCTAGGTGAGTGGAATATGCTGTGGCTATCTGTTGTGATTGCAGCTTACCGATGTCTTACTTTCGTGTTGTGTCTGTTCGTACTTTGTTTGCTACGTTTAAGCTGGTGCGTACCTTTGCTGCAACAAGGTAGTGGTCGGAATCAATGTTTGCGCCTCGGAACGATCGTACATCCAACACGCTCGATGAATCTCTTCCATCTATCACAACATGATCAATTTGGTTTCTTGTTTTCTGATCTGGAGACAGCCAGGTGCCCTTATGAATATCGAGATGATTAAATCTGGTACTGCTAACTACCATGTTTTTTGCAGCTGCAAAGTCTATCAGTCTCATACCATTGTCAGATGTTTCACTGTGGAGACTGAATTTCCCGACTGTTGGGCCAAAGATATTCTCCTTTCCAATTTTGGCATTAAAATCGCCTAGAATGATTTTAATGTCATGGGCAGGGCAACGGTCATATGTTTCTTCTAAGCGCTCGTAAAATATATCTTTGGTCTGTTCGTCCTTTTCTTCAGTGGGAGCATGAGCGCAAATTAAGCTGATGTTGAAGAATTTTGCTTTTATTCGAATTGCAGCAAGTCTTTCAGCTGGATACCAGATGTTTTAGTCTCCGACTAACTACGAATCCACAACCAAACTCATGCTTTACGTCATGGCAGCTATAATACAGTGCGTCACCGTTAGGTGTTGTTGTGACGCCTTTCCCAATCCATCGTATTTCCTGTATGGCAGTAATATCGGTCTTGTACTTTTCTAGTACGTCTGCCAATGCGAAGACTGCACCTTCTCTATAAAGAGTGCGAACATTCCAGGTGTAGATTCGCAGATCATGGTCCATAAAACGTTTGCGGGGTTCGTCAACTTTAGAGGGGTTTGTTTTTCTTTTCTTTCGTTTTTTCATAGTAGGCTGTTTTTTCTAGGGGATGGTTACTAACCCGACGCCCAAACCCAAGTTTTTAACGTTCTTATGGGTGAACGCGCGGCACATGTTAGCTCACTACCTTTAACGGGTGTTAAAGGCAGTTACCCAGGTGACACCACGGGGAGGTCAGTGTGCACTTGAGATGAAAGAGGGACCAAGAGGGACAGATGGCTCCAAGATGTAAAGGGGATCAGGAGCGCGTGTCTACAGCGATACCCTCAACCTACGGCACTTGTACAAGCTATATGAAAATTGTAGTGTCTTCCAAGCCGAAATCTTTGCGGTCATGAAAGCAGCAGAGTTGATAAGCAACACGTAAGGGGACATAGCTGGATCGGTGACTATCTATGTGGATAGCCAAGCGGCGCTTAAATCACTTAGATCCCATTCAATCGAGGGAAATGAAACATTGAAATCGATAATCGATTTGACTTGTCATCTTAAATATAAGCTTAAACAACAGCGAACAAAGATACAACGCTGATTCCAGATGACTTTTAGGGTCTCCAGCAAAATATTCATCACGCCATATCGCGCAAGTTCGACTCACGGCAAATCTGTCCTTCGGGGTTCTGTATATACTCACCAAGGGCTTTCATCTCCAATAGGAATTTTCCACCCCCCAGACTTTGAGCTTCATTTTGTTGCACAGTGTTATAGATAGGATGATATTTTACCGTCTGAACTTTAAAATACTTGTAAAATACAAAATGTTGCCCAACACTGTTTCGAATTGAAAATTAATAATTGAATTGAAATTAAATTTAAATTTTTAAAATTATAAGGTTTTAACATTTTTCGTTGCAAAAAATGAATCGTGAAATATTGCCGAATGTGCCAAAACCCCATATACGTTCAAGTAAGTTAAATGCCCATTGAAAGCAAATTCTTCAAGTTCATATTAATACTTAACCCCCTCCACCCCTTTACAGCCGATACCACACCGATTTGTTCGGAAAAGACAATTGTTTTTCTTTCCATCATTATACTCATCATAACCTTTCCCCTGTCCATATGGTTTTGCTTCGTAACTGTGGCACATTTTCAAAGAATTGTTATCTTTCGTTTGGGTCGATTAAGGTGTGACATATCCCCTAGATGCTCGTGCATAAATAACACCTTTTATTTATAAATCTTTCCAGAAAAGGTGGTGTTCGTGGCCCAGGTTTGGTCTTTCTCCTGCCCTGTGTCGATGAATACATTAAAGTTGACTTGCGTACCCAATCGTTTGATGTACCACCGCAAGAGGTTTTGACACGTGATTCCGTTACCATACAAGTAGATGCGGTGGTCTATTATAGTATACGCAATCCTTTGGATTCGGTTATACAAATCCGCAATGTCCATGAGTCGACAAAGTTATTGGCCCAAACTACACTCCGTAATGTTGTTGGAACTAAGAATTTAATGGAATTGTTAAGTGCCAAAGAATCAATGTCACGCACAATTGGTGTGATATTAGATGAAGCCACCGATCCATGGGGTGTTAAAGTGGAACGAGTGGAAATGTAAGTAATAATTTTCAATACCTATGCAGGTCAAAGTCTGAGGCTAAAAAGTCAATAAAGACTAGATATGGTGAAGATCTCCATTCATTGAATAATTTGAAGCGCGTCTAAATCCAGCTTGTTAGTCTCTTAATACCGATTCAACTAAGTTCAGTGTGATATTTATAATGATTTCAAATGTTTTATAAATGAGGTCGAGGAATATATTAATCGGATTTTGTATAATAATATTTTTTTCTTGTCCATGTTTTACATAGCTTCTCTTGTATCCACGCTTGTTAAAAGGAATATCTTTGCCCTTGCCATCGGAGATTTGTAGGTATTTTATATTCTCCTGGAGACTCGTATCCTTTGAGTTTAAGATTCACGGCTAGTGTTTCCTCAGCATCTGGTTATAGTGGAACTGAAAAATGCTTTCTGTCTATAGAACAGCTTTTGGAGAACTCTTCGTTTTATACCCTCCACCGAACTACCTGTTATTAGACGTTTGAGGTTCCCAGTAGTCACAAAATATTCCCACCAAAAATTTTCAACCTAGGTCCATGTTCTGGTATAGCCCATTTATAACGGTAAATCCCGATTTTAGGTTTTTCGAGAATTTCAGCCACCTTTTTTCGCCGAACTACCTATAATTAGACTTTTGAGGTTCCAGGTGATCACAAACCATCTGCAATAAAAATGTCAACCTAGGTCCATGTTTTGGTATATCCCCTATATAACGGTCCCTCCCGTTTTTGGGTAGTTACAGTTTTTGACCGAACTGCCTGCAATTTGACATTTAAGATTCCAATTGGTCTCAAACCATCCCCACTAAAAATTTTCTACCTAGGTCCGTGTTTTGGTATAGCCCCTATTTAACTGTACGTGCCGATGTTGGGTATTTAGAGGATTATAGCTACAGTTTTTGGCCGAACTACCTGTAATTTGACGTTTGAGGTTCCAGTGGTCCCAAAACATCTCCAACAAAAATTGTCAACTTAGGTCCATGTTTTGGTATAGCCCCCATATAACTGTACCTCCCGATTTTCGGTATTCTGAGGATTTAAACTACATTTTTGTTCCGAACTACCTGTAGTTTGACATTTGAGGTTCCAAGTGATCACAAAACATCTCCAACAAAAATTGTCAACATAGGTCTATGTTTTGGTATAGCCCCCATATAACTGTATCTCCCAATTTTCGGTATTTTAGCTACAGTTTTTGATCGAACTGCCTGTAATTTGACATTTGAGGTTCCAAGTGGTCACAAACAATCTCCAACAAAAATAGCCCACGGCAGCGGGTTCTTTCGTATCGGATTGACCCGGAACAACACAAAATCATCGTTCCGGCCAACGGCTGCCACCTCAGTGTACATATGTTTGTATTTTTTCGTTTTTCTGTGTTGGGAGCAGCCTATCCCGAAATGCCGGCTCCGAATTCTTTTGGTCCGTGCCGGGACGGAGGAAACCCCAGGACCAATATATCTGTGCTCAGTTTGTAACATCCGCATCTTCACCCACATCCAACCTTCGGTGAGATGCAATAGATGTCAGGAGTGGGTGCATCTGAGGGGTTGCTCTGGATTTGTCCACGTGAGGGACTACGACAGGGACTATGTTGCTTGTGTGAACACAGTCCCCAGTGAGTCGTCGCCGGATTACGAAACTCCCTCTTCGTCTGACTACGAAACTCCCCCGCAGTCCCTCGACAAAAACCGCACACTCAACCTTTAACACCAGCCGTTGTTGTCCCAATCCCAGAGAATGCTTCCTTTTTGCAATTTAATTGCAATGGACTCCGAGGTAAGATCGAGGATATAGTAGATTTCATGAGTGGAAAGAACATCAAGGTCGCGGTGGTGCAAGAAACCAAGTTGAACTACCAACACAGCTTAGAGCATTGTGATGGTTACAATGTGCTAAGGAAAGATCGCACCAGAAGTGGAGGTGGGGGATTAGCTTTCCTATTGCACCAGTCTGTCCAATACAGACCTATCTCGCTTGAGCCGGTCTCTAATGAACCGTACATGGAATGTATGGGGGTAGCAGTCAGGTGTGGAACTGCCGAGATAGAGTTGCTGAACGTATACATCCCGCTGAGAAATAGCTGTATCTCAGATTATAGGCCTGACATTAGCCCGCTCTTGGAAGGTCATAATCGTCTGGTCCTGGGAGACTTTAATGCGCATCATGAGATGTGGCATTCGGCCCTCGGAAACGACCAGAGAGGTACAGCGCTGGCTAAGCAGATTGATAGCACGGTCAATGAGGACGCCCCTACCAGAATTCGAAGAGAGTGTCCAAGTTCGCCAGACATCACCATCGTGTCACCTGGCCTGACAAATGACGTTACCTGGCAACCCGTCATTTCCCTTGGATCAGACCATCTCCCCATAATTGTCTCCATTAGCAGACCACCCGACTTCATCACCTCTGAACGCCGCACATTCGTCAATCATAAGAAAGCTGATTGGCCGAGTTTCAGAGAGTTCACCAGTCACGGCTTCAGAGAATTGCCCAATCCTTCTGATGTTCGGGTAGCGGATAGGGGACGTTCCGATACATCATCACTACTGCAGCCGCTCGCCATATCCCTGCTGGTCGAATACCCGAAGTAAGACCAAACTTTCCAGCAGAGGCGACGGGATTAGCAAATGATCGTGATGAGCTTCGTCGTGCCAACCCCAAGGACCCCAGACTCAAGAAGCTGACACTGGAAGTTAACAGGCTGGTCGGCGAGCATAAGCGGAGCAAGTAATTAAATCATCTGAATAGCTGCAACATTGGAGCCGGTATAGGTGAATTGTGGGCAACGGTTAAGTCACTCTCGAACAGTGGAAGAAAGGAAGATAGGACCTTAGTCATGTTTGGCGACGTTACGTTGACTGACCCGAAGAGGGGCGCAAGTAATTTAAATCGACACTTTGTCGAGCACCCCGAGGGTGACAAGGCGAAGAAAGAGTATTACGTCGCATCAGATCTCTTCCTGCCGAGGATGAACCAACACAATTTACAATGGATGATGTTGCAAATGCCATCAGAAAGGCAAAATCATCCAAAGCGTTGATCCCTGATGGAATCTCCATGGTAATGCTGAAGCAGCTGGATTAGCCGGGAGAGGAGTATCTCAGTAAGGTTCTCAACTTGTCGCTAGCCACCCTAGCGTTGTTTTGGAAAATGGGCAGGGTGATCTCACTACGGAAGCCAGGCAAGGATGCCAGCAAAAGTGAATCATACAGGCCGATTTCGCTTTTGTCGCCCGTAGCAAAGACACTTGAGGCCTTACTCCTCCCCATTATCAGAAATAGCTATCAAGGTGCCGATCATCAGCATGGATTCCGTAAGCAGCACGGCACGACAACAGCGCTGCAAGCTATTACCACATATATCTGTCAAGGACTCAACCAGTGCGATAGAACAGTGATGATGGCGCTTGACTTATCAAAAGCCTTTGATACCGTCAGGCACTCTACGCTGTTTGAGGACATTGAACAGACAACCCTCCGGCCAAGCTTGAAACGTTGGATAGTCAACTATATGTGTGGACGCCAGTCGTACGTGGAATTCAGGAATAAGAAATCCAAACCCCGTGAAACAGGGAGTCCCCCAATATATATATCCCCGGAACTGTTTAACCTCTACCTCTCCTGTATTCCATCCCCTTCAGACGGCATTGAGATCGTGACGTATGCGGATGATTGCACGATCCTGGCGTCGGGTATCTATCCTGATGACATCTGTGAGAGACTGAACAACTATTTAACCGATCTTACCACCTTTTTCCATTCGAGGAATATGCAGATTTCCGCCACAAAATCTACAGCCACTCTGTTCACCACATGGACAGCGCAGTTTGGACGTGAGTTGAATGTCGTGGTCGACAGTAGCAGAATTCCGTCCACAAACTGCCCTTAAATTGTAGGGGTCACATGCGACACTACATTCACGTCGTGCGCACACGCCACAGCTATCTGCGACAAGATGAAAAGTAGGAACAAGTTCCTCAAGTCCCTAGCCGGCAGAACTCTGGGTGCAGATAAAGAAACCTTGTTGGCCACGTATAATGCGATAGGTCGGTCTGTGGTAAGCTATGCGGCTCCAGTCTGGTCTCCGAGATTGTGTGATTCGAACTGGAAACAGACTCAAACTTGCCAGAATGCCGCCCTGAGAACAGCGACAGGGTGCCTCCTCAAATCTTCAGTGGACCATCTACATGAGGAGGCAAAGATTCTTCCAGTAAAACAACACAATGAGATGCTTTCGATGCAGTACCTGCTTGGATATTACCGTGTGAGCCATCCCAATCACCATCTTGTGGGTAGGCCCGACACATTCAGGCAGATCAGGAAGGATATCCATGCTTTAGAGGTCTAACGATACAGGAGAGAACCCCTACATCAACAAGCATATCAAGCAGCATTCACACGCCTTTTCAACTGCCCCGCCAAACCTACCCATCTAACTCCAGTGGACCTGTGGCTACATCCCATCGAAGCAGCCATATTTCTGGAACTGGAGATAGACCCAGAGCCAGATTGAACAGAGGAACGAACATACAAACATAATAAAAAACACTGTTACAACAACAACAACTAAAAATTTTTTACCTAGGTCCGTGTTTTGGTATAGCCCCTATATAACTGTACCTCCCGATTTTCGGTATTTCGGTTTCAGCTACATTTCTGGGCCGAACTACAATTTGACATTTAAGGTTCCCAGTGGTCACAAAATATCTCCATCAAAAATGATCCGCCTAGGTCCATGTTTTGCCAATTTTCGGTATTTTGGCGAGATTAGCTACAGGTTTTGACCGAACTACCTGTTATTTAACGTTTGAGGTTCCCAGCCGTCACAAAACATCTCCAGTAAAAATTATCAGGCTAGGTCCATGTTTTGGATAGGCCTCATATAACAGTACCTCCCGATTTTCAGTATTTTGAGGATTTCAGCTGCCTTTTTTGGTCGAACTACCTGTAATTTAGCATTTGAGATTCCTAGTGGTCAGAAAATAGCTCCAACAAAAATTTTCAGCCTAGGTCCATGTTTGGTATAGCCCCCCTTAAACGGCACCTTCCGATTTTCGGCATTTTGGTTATTTTAGCTACATTTTTGGTTCGAACTACCTGCAATCTAAAATGTAAGGTCCCCAGCTGTCACAAAAAATTGTGAACCTAGGTCCATGTTTTGGTATAGCCCCATATAACGGTACCTCCCTATTTTCTGTTTCAAGATTTTAGCTCCCTTTTTTGGTCGAACTACCTGTAATTGAAAGTTTTTTTTTGTGTGTATGAAAGCAATTTTTGAAAGGTCTTCCGTCTAAAGAAGACCTCTTGAAAAGACCTAAGACCATTTGAAAAGCTTCTCTGCCTGTAAAAAGCCTTTGGGCAGCTTTTATCTTCATTGAAGTCTTACTAAAAGGACTCATTTTTTTGCCATCTTTTAATGAAAGATTTTTTACAAAACTCCATGACCTCTGACGGGGTATTTCTTATAATTTTCCAGAAAAGATGTACGCCTTCCCATTGCCATGCAAAGGGCCATGGCTGCCGAGGCAGAGGCATTGCGTGAGGCAAAGGCAAAAATAGTGGCAGCTGAGGGAGAGTTAAGTGCTTCGAAGGCTTTGAAAGAGGCCTCAGATGTTATGTCCACCAATCCCATAACTTTGCAGGTATATTTTGAGATTTCATTAGCTAGGATGCTAAGATAGAATCTGATTAAGTTTTTCTCATTTCCTGTTACTTTTTAGCTGCGTTACCTACAAACCCTGTCCAATATATCCAGTGAACATAATTCGACCATTATCTTTCCATTTCCCATTGATTTGCTATCCTTATCGGGTCCTGCCATTAACAATTCTCCAGCAACACAATCACCAGCATCCAATTTGTAAAATTGCTTCCTATTTGTTCCGTTACAGTAAACAAGTCCATTTACCACGTCGCATGCAAAGAGCCATGGCCGCCGAACGTGAAGCAGAACGTGAAGCCCAGGGAAAAATTGTGGCAGCCAATGGTGAATTGGAGGCTTCAAGATCACTTAAAGAAGCTTCAGATGTTATGCGTGGAAATCCAATGGCTTTGCAGGTGGGTTGGTATTAACTTTAAATTGATCGGATTAATACGAATTTGTGGGTCCGTTACAGCTGCGTTATTTACAAACATTGAATAGCATATCCAATGAATACAATCACACGATTATTTTTCCATTTCCAACCGATGTAATGAGAAGGATGTTGGGCAAGTAGCGTGCAAGGACTCGTTATGGCATGTTACGCACTCAGGATCATGATTTCAACAGGGTAAAAAAAAATTGTACATACTTTTAGGCGAGTTTTAATTCATTTCCAAACATCCATGTTGGATAATGTGGCATGTTGAAATACTCAAGACCATGAATTCAATAGTGTATAAATAAATTTGTACATAAATAAATTTGTAATTTAAATAGAACACGGACCCACATAGGAAGAGACTGCAGGGCGGCACGGGTATAGTCATGAAGATTCAATTCAATTTCACCTCTATTTAATTAAAAATAGATCAATTACGAACCTTCCGGACAAATTAAATAACAATTAATTTTTATTAACGCACACTTTTCCTTTGATAATATTGAGCTTCTATGTAGGTAAATGAACTCCCATTCCTCTCCAGTGTATATTAAAAAAAAACCGAAATACATTTTGCGACTACAAAAAATGCTTTATTTCAGAAACATAAATTTTAATTCATTCCGATTAGTTGCAATGAACTGTTCACCGTTTAAGCGAAACGGGGACTCACAGTGATGGCTGTCATAGGTTTCATTCTTATCTTAATATTTCCATTAGTCTAGGCCTCAACTTCTTCTAGAAAATCTGCATTCAGTTTAACCAACAACATATTGTTCAAAACACTCTTTGGCAAGCGGGATTTTTCTTTCGTTAAAATAGTTGCGAGAGCACTACGTGTCCTCTCAACCGATGTCTGGCTAATACACACGGACAAGACCACCTTCATAAGTACATGGATCTCGGGATCTTTAATTTGCATTTGCTGCCAATATTCTAAAATATTGGCTGAATATGGAAGTCTCGGGCCCAACGCAATAGCCTCTAATTTTTGTCGAATATCAACACGTATTTCGGCGGCTGTTGAGTTTCTTGCAATTTGTGGTATTTCAGCTTCTAAAATGTTGTAGGGATCTTCGCAACGACCAATAAGTTTGGCATTGTTTTGAGCATCATAGTCATCGGATTCAAGTCTTGTGTCCAACTCCATGGTTTTCATAAGACTTTGAATGCGCATTATATGGTCCTAGAGAAAGAAAAAGTAAAGAATGATTTAAAAAATTGCGGTATTTTGAAAAGAATATTTTCAAATATAATATAATATCAAATAAATAAAACCACGTTTTGAAACAAAATATTTTTAATTTTAAATAAAATCACGTTGCGAAAAATATTTTTAAATAAAACAGAACTTTGAATTTAAATAAATCCACGTTTGGAAAAAATATTTTTAAATAAATCCACGTTTTGAAAAAATATTTTAAAATAAATCCACGTTTTGAAAAAATATTATAAAATAAATGCACGTTTTGAAAAAATATTTTAAAATAAATCCACGTTTTGAAAAAATATTATAAAATAAATCCACGTTTGGAAAAAAATATTTTTACATAAATTCAGGTTTGAAAAATTATTTTTACATCAATTAATGTTTAAAAAATTATTTTTAAATAAATCCACGTTTGGAAAAAATATTTTTACATAAATTCATGTTTGAAAAATTATTTTTAAATAAATCCACATTTGAAAAAAAAATATTTTTAGATAAATTCATGTTTAAAAAATTATTTTTAAATAAATCCACGTTTGGAAAAAATATTTTTACATAAATTCATGTTTGAAAAAATATTTTTAAATAAATCCACGTTTGGAAAAAATATTTTTAAATAAATCCACGTTTTCAAAAAATATTTTTTCATAAATTCATGTTTGAAAAATATTTTTAAATAAATCCACCTTTTGAAAAAATATTTTAAAATGAATCCACGTTTTGAAAAAAATATTTTAAAATAAATCCACGTTTTGAAAAATGTTATAAAATAAATTCACGTTTTGAAAAAATATTTTAAAATGAATCCACGTTTTGAAAAAATATTTTAAAATAAATCCACGTTTTGAAAAATGTTATAAAATAAATCCACGTTTTGCAAAAAATTTTTTAAAATAAATAAACGTTTAGAAATAGTATTTTAAAATAAATCCACGTTTTGAAAAAATATTTTAAAATAAATCCACGTTCTGAAAAAATATGTTAAAATAAATCCACGTTTTGAAAAAATATTTTAAAATAAATAAACGTTTAGAAAAAATATTTTAAAATAAATCCACGTTTTGAAAAAAAATTTAAAATAAATCCACGTTTTGACAAAATATTTTAAAATAAATCCAAGTTTTGTAAAAAAATTTTTAAAATAAATCCACGTTTTAAAAAATATTTAAAAAAAACACGTTTTGAAAAAATATTTTTAAATAAATCCACTTTTAGAAAAATATTTTTAAACAAATCAAGTTTTTAAAAAATATATTTAAAAAATGCATGTTTTGAAAAAATATTTTTGAATAAATCCAACTTTTGAAAATAAATCCACGTTTTGAAAAAATATTTTTAAATAAATCAACGTTTTGAAAAATATTTTTAAAATAAATCCACGATTTGAAAAAATATTTAAAATAAATCCACGTTTTGAAAAAATATTTTAAAATAAATCCACGTTTTGAAAAAATATGTTAAAATAAATAAAATAAAATATTTTAAAATTTTTAAACAAATCCACGTTTTTAAAAATATATTTAAATAAATGCATGTTTTGAAAAAATATTTTTGAATAAATCCAACTTTTGAAAATAAATCCACGTTTTGAAAAAATATTTTTAAATAAATCAACGTTTTGAAAAATATTTTTAAATATATTCATTTGAAACAATATTTTTAAATATATATCCATTTGAAACAATATTTTCAAAAAAAACACGTTTTGAAAAAAATATTTTTAAATAAATCCACGTTTTGCAAAAATATTTTAATATTAATCCACGTTTTGCAAAAATATTTTAAAATAAATCCACGTTTTGAAAAAATATTTTAAAATAAATCCACGTTTTGAAAAAATATTTTAAAATAAATCCACGTTTTGAAAAAATATTTTTAAAGAAATCTACGTTTGGAAAAATATTTTTAAATAAATCCACGTTTTGAAAAATATTTTTAAATAAATTTACGTTTGGAAAAAATATTTATGAATAAATACACGTATCGAAAAAATATTTTAAAATAAATCCACGTTTGGAAAAAATATGTTTAAATAAATCCACGTTTGAAAAAAATATTTTTAAATAAGTCCACCTTTGGAATCCCCTTATGAAAAAATATTTTTAAATAAATCCACGTTTAGTAAAAATATTTTTAAATAAATTCACGTTTGGAAGAAACATTTTTAAATAAATCAAAGTTTTGAAAAATATTTTTAAATAAATTCATGTTTGGAAAAGATATTTTTAAATACATCCACTTTTTGAAAAAAATATTTGTAAATAAATTCAAGTTTGGAAAAATATTTGTAACTAAATCCACGTTTGGAAAAATATTTTCCACGTTTGGAAAAAATATTTTAAAATAAATCCACGTTTTGAAAAATATTTTAAAATAAATCCACGTTTTGAAAAAATATTTTAAAATAAATCCACGTTTTGAAAAAATATTTTAAAATAAATCCACGTTTTGAAAAAATATTTTAAAATAAATCCACGTTTTGAAAAAATATTTTAAAATAAATCCACGGTTTGAAAAAATATTTTAAAATAAATCCACGTTTTGAAAAATATTTTAAAATAAATCCACGTTTTGAAAAAATATTTTTAAATAAATCCACGGTTGGAAAAAATATTTTTAAATAAATCCACGGTTGGAAAAAATATTTTTAAATAAATCCACGTTTGGAAAAAATATTTTTAAATAAATCCACGGTTGGAAAAATATTTTTAAATAAATCCACGTTTGGAAAAAATATTTTTAAATAAATCCACGTTTGGAAAAAATATTTTTAAATAAATCTACGTTTGGAAAAAAATATTTTTAAATAAATCCACGTTTGGAAAAAATACTTTTAAATAAATCCACGTTTGGAAAAAATATTTTTAAATAAATCCACGTTCGGAAAAATATTTTTAAATAAATCCACCTTTGGAAAAAATATATTTAACTAAATCCACGTTTGGAAAAAAAAATTTTTAAGTAAATTCACGTTTGAAAAAATATTTGTAAATAAATCCACGTTTGGAATCCACGTTTGGAATCCACGTTTGAAAAAATATTTTTAAATAAATCCACGTTTGAAAAAAATATTTTTAAATAAGTCCACCTTTGGAATCCACTTATGAAAAAATATTTTTAAATAAATCCACGTTTAGTAAAAATATTTTTAAATAAATTCACGTTTGGAAGAAACATTTTTAAATAAATCCAAGTTTGGAAGAAATATTTTTAAATACATGTTTTGAAAAATATTTTTAAATAAATTCATGTTTTGAAAAATATTTTTAAATAAATTCATGTTTGGAAAAAATATTTGTAACTAAATCCACGTTTGGAAAAATATTTTCCACGTTTTGAAAAAATATTTTTAAATAAATCCACGTTTTGAAAAAATATTTTAAAATAAATCCACGTTTTGAAAAAATATTTTAAAATAAATCCACGTTTTGAAAAAATATTTTAAAATAAATCCACGTTTTGAAAAATATTTTTAAATAAATCCACGTTTGAATAAAATATTTTTAAATAAATCCACGTTTGAATAAAATATTTTTAAATAAATCCACGTTTGAATAAAATATTTTTAAATAAATCCACGTTTGAATAAAATATTTTTAAATAAATCCACATTTGGAAAAATATATTTAAATAAATCCACGTTTAGAGAACATATTTTTAAATAAATCCAAGTTTGGAAAAAATATTTTTCAATAAATCCACGTTTGGAAAAATATTTTAAAATAAATTCACGTTTATAAAATATATTTTTAAATAAATCCAAGTTTTGAAAAAATGTTTTTTCTATTCTATCGAAATTCCACTCACCACTGCCTGCTTCCTCCTTTCCTCACTAAAATACGGCGAGTCTAAGTGATTAAATCTGGGATCAAAATAAAGAGCCGCATTAAAGGCCTCATTGTCGAGAAGACTTTGCTTGACCTCCAATACAGCCTCCAGCAAATGCATGGCATATTCATTGTCGGACATTTGTTTCAGCTTGGCTTCACAAACCAACCAATCGCGATAGAAATCTCCCACAATATATTGTGCCTCGTGTTGATGTTGCAACCATTCCGTCAAAGGTTTGTGGGTATCCATAAACGACTCCAACCAATCCATTTTACCACGATAGTCTGTATCAATTTCTCCATTTTCAATGAAATCTTTAAGGGATGCCATCATGTCAAAGGTGGATTGCCAACGGCCGTTGTTATCCAAGCTGGGTAGGAAAATGTGATTAATGTCCTGCTGACGTATCTCTTGAATAACGCTGCGACATTCGTTGAGATCGCATTCAATGGTGGTGAAAAATAAACGGGCCGCCAGTTCTATAATGTAGCAACCAGAATAAACCACAGATACGAAGGGTTTGAATGCCATATCCACATCAGATGAATCCTCCATGTCGTTGATGTTTTCATTGCATAGCTCCTCAAGATCTTGTTGTATCAACTGCAAGGCTTTTAGCGTCTTGCCACGACCATCACAGGTAAGGGCATACAATTGCCGCATATCAATTCCATACTCTTTCAGAGAAATCAAAATTGCCTCTTTCATAAATCTATGATTGCGATATTGACGTTTCTTAAGTTGCACCGCTCCAATGCTGTGCGACACCAACTTATAATTTTCCACATATTGTATGTGTATACCCATTACACTCTTTGCCTGGCTGCCGCTACCGACCACATCCACCTTAAGACTTAACAATTTTTTGTGAAATTTTCCCTGCATATGGGACTTGACACGCAGCGCCCAAAAGTCCAGACCATCGAGTATATTTTTACTATTCAACTGCAGAGAATATTCCTCCTGGTAGGGTTCTATGATTTTCCTAAAATACTGCTCATCATCGAAGATCTTTAGCGGAAGATTTTTCACCGTAATCAGGCCCACACAACATTTTACAAATCTGTTTTTAGATAATCTCAATATTTGATCATCTTTGGAACGTGTCAAGGTATTAATGTGAACCTTGGCCGTTGGCAAATAGTCACGGGTAAATTTGATGTTATGCATTGTCTCATAGTGACGTTTGATGTTACCGATTATCAGACCACACAATTCCCGGTGACACAGCAGACAAGTGGATTTGTTCGTGTCCTTATTGTAACTCACATAGTTTTCCTTTTTAAATAAAGTCGGACGCATTGCTGCTGTGAAGATTTTTCGCGTTGGGCACCGTTTTACGACTGAAACAACCCTTGGTCATGATGCTGGGATTTCGATGCAAACAATTCGCAATAAATTTGTGGCAATATCACTCAATGTCGTTTCACTCAATTGTGAGTTGAATTCATCTAAGGGAAAGAAAGTTTTTGGCCAATGAGCGTAACGTAAAAATGAATTGTTAGTGAATTTATTGCGAGAGGATAAAGGGAAGTTAAACGAAATGTTTTTTAACTCCACCTCTTGTCAAAATGGAAGGAAGGAAGGAAAGAATACGTTAAAGTCGAAATTGTTTAAAAGTTTTCAATAGAACAGTAACATACATTAAATTATGTTAAAAGTGAACCGAAGTTGGGTCTAAAATCTCGCATTCGATATCAAGTTTCTTTTGATAGAAATGTCATTTACATGAAACATCTCTAAAAGACCTTCTAAATGAAAACGACTTAAAACTTTTTATAGGCAGAAACCTAATGAGAAATTTGTATTTGTTTCCTTGTTTAGTCGGCACGGAACTGCTCGTCATCAAAATACGAGAATAGCCCGCAGTGCCCCAAATAGCATTACAACGGTAGTTGCTGTTCCAATCCTTGAAAATGTATCGTTTATAGTGTATAGTGGATTCTATGAGCCGAAAGAATATCATAATCGCGGCAGTGCAGGAAACCAAGCTTAACAACAACTGCAGCTTACAGCGTTGTGATGGTTGCAGCATACTGGGGAACGATGGCTCCAGAAGTGGAGGACGAGCTTTCATATTGCACCAGTCAGTTCAATACAGACTTATCTCGCTTGTGGCCGGCTCAATGTGTTGGGGGTACCAGTGAGGCGTGGAAGTGTTGAGGTCGAATGCTTAAATATCTGAACTGCAGCTTATAGGCGCAACATTAGCCCGCTTTCGGAAGGTCATAACCGACTGTTCTAAGGGGACTTTAATGAAAATTATGATTTCCGGCATTCGGTCGTAGGTAAAGACCAGATGGGTATGGCGGAGAGTACCACTGTAAATAAGGATCCGATATAAAGTAAAGACACAAACGTCTTTTATTGTTGAATGCTAAACATGCACTATTTATTAAAAGTAAAAATGTTCTTAATAACTAAATACAAAAATATTACTTAACCTACTTAAACTAGTGTGTAGAAAAGAGAAAGTGAGAGCGCACATATGTGTACGAACGCATCTGCCATACAATCTTATGGAGAGGTCGTAAAATACTCTTATCTTACATGCGCATACATGTAGCAAGCAACCACATGGTTATTAGACTGCTCATAGATTGCCTGTACCAATCTATTTCAGACATACCACATGTGGGAATGGAAATTCTTATCTCCTTTCTACTAACGACCTCCCACGATAAGGAGGTCTGCTTGCCACATGTTTACCCTTTTCCAGTGGACTGTATTTAAACTAGATCCCTATTTAACAAAATGATCTCTAATCTACACATGCAACCCTCACCAAGACATTCACTATCTTTATTACAAAACAAATATGTTCACGTGAACAACCACAGTTTGCCAGACCTGGCAATCTGTCGTTTCTTTTTGGTCAGACCATCTCCCCATAATTGCCTCCATCAGCAGTACGCCCGATTTTATCACATCGCACTATCACCAATCATGGAAAAGCTAACTAGCCTAGATTCAGAGACTTCATCAATCACCACTTTAGAGTACCTGTACCTGCTGGTCGAATACCCAAGAAGAACAAACTTCTCAGCAGTGGCGACACAACTAACAAGTGAACGTGATTAGCTTCACCGAGCCAACCCAAGTGACCAAAGATTTAGGGAACTGACTCTGAAACATATTGGTCGGTGAGACCAAGAATAAGTGGCTAGATCATCTGAAAGTTTGCAACACTGATGGTGGAATGTGTATAGTGTGCGCAACGGTTAAGTCACTCTCGTACCCTCAAATGAGGGATGATAGGAATTCCTATACGGACTTTGTTTGCTCTAACTATATACACGGTGCTCTTGAATCAAGTTTAAATGGAAGGTGCTTACACCTGAGAAGTTTTTGCGGATTCTGAAACTACAATGTTCATAGATGAGAAAAATCAAAAAAATCGCCGGAGCGCTTTTTAAATAAAACGCGATTTAAGTTGACATTTTTAGGGGTTGTTTAGGTTTTTACGATTTTGCTTAGAAACCGCAAGTCTTATCAAAATGAAACTGAAAAAAATGTTGTAGCTATCAAAATTCTCTACAAGATTGACCTTTACGGTGTTTTCGTAGGTTTTACCATTTTTGAGATATTGAAGTTCAAATTGGGATAATGCACTGACTCTATCGCCCCCTTATAAAACAATGTCATGAAGGGTGCGCCTTAACTAACTTTTAATGAAAACCGCTTACACAGGGGAAGTTTTTTGTGAATTCTGAAACAGCAATGTTCATACTTGAGAAAAAATCTAAAAACAAGAAAAAATCGCTGTAGGGATTTTTAAATAAATCGCTGTCAAAATTCAAATTTTTAGGTGTTTTTTAGGTTTTCACGATTTTGCTTGGAAACCGCAAGTCCAATCGAAATGGAGTTAAAGAAAATGTTGTAGCTGTGAAAATTCTCTACAGGATTGATGTTTATGATTTGTTCTCAGGCTGTACCATTTTTGAGATAAAGAAACTCAGTTTACATTTTTAGGTTTTTTTTGTTAGGGTTTCGCTATTTTGCTTGAATACGGCAAGTGTTATCGGCATGGGACCTGAGAAAATCTTATAGCTGTGAAAATTCTCTACAAGAAAATTCTCTATGTAATTTTTCCTAGGTTGTACCATTTTTTTTAGATATATAAGTTTAAGTTGGGAAATTGCAGTCATGACATTGTTTTATAAGGAGACGACACAGAATTGAATTGAATTTGAATTGTCCCAATTTCAACTTCTATATCTCAAAAGTTGTAAAACCTACGAAAATATCATTCAGGTCAATCTTGTAGAGAATTTTGATAGCTACAACATTTTCTTGATTCCGATTTTGAAAGGACTTGCGGTTTCCAAGCAAAATCGCAAAAACCTAAACAACCCCTAAAAATGTCAACTTGAATTGCGATTTATTTCAAAAGCGCTCCGGCGATTATTTTTTGGTTTTTGATTTTTCTCATCTATGAACATTGTAGTTTCAGAATCCGCAAAAACTTCCCAGGTGTAAGCACCTTCCATTTAAATTTGACTCAAGAGCACCGTGAATACGTTTGGAAAAGTGTCATCTCTTCAACACTTTTGAGATTCCCTTCAATTCTTTATATCGGAGTCGTCCAGCATCCATATGATCGCCCAAATATGGACTTGTGGAGGTATTTCCCCGTATGGAATAATTGACGTTTACAAAAGCAACACCAAAACTCTTCTGATTAAGTCTCCGAGTGATATATGTAGAAATTACGTGCAGTTCTGCTGTTGCACAGCTTGCGGAAACCCTGATTGGGTGCCATTCATTTTTTCTAGCCATACTCGAAGTCAGACTTTGAAAATGCCATATTAAAATTGTTTAGTTTGTTAGAGCGGAGTTAAAGGAGAGAGAATATCTCTGCTGAACCATTAACTCAATGGCGCCCAATTATAAGCACCGTGGTTATAAATATTGCCAAGCTTCTGATTGGAAATTGGATTATAAAAATTATTTCTCTCATATAAGGCAGCGCAAAGTGAACAACAGATTTGAGAGACTTTGCCATACTTTGGCGTTGTTATTGTTAAACGGGTATTCTCGAAACGTGATGTACTAAGTTCAGTCACTCTCGAACCCTGGAAAGAAGGTAGATATGACATCAGTCAAGTTTGGCGACGTTTGGATTACTGCTTTGAATCAGTGCGCAAGTTATTTTAATCGATTTGTCGAGCACTCCAAAGTACAACGTCATATTAGATCTCTTCCCACCGAGGATATACCACCACAATTGATAATAGATGATTTTTGCAAATACATTAGGAACGCTAAATCGTCAACAGCGTTGGGCGCTAACGGAATCTCTATTGTAATGCTGAAACAGCAGGGTGAGCCGGGATTTGGCCATACACATTTGAGGGGGTAGTTCCGCTACTGAAGCCATGTCGTCGCCCGTGGTAATGATGATGCCACCAAAGGTGAATCCAAGAGACTGATTTCGCTTTTGTCGCCCGTAGCAAAGCGTGTTGGGACTTGACTACTGGAGAGGAGTCAATGATGGGTCATCATGGGTTTTGGGTTTTGTAGGCAGCACACTTCATTTTCTCTCATATTTCTTAAAGATTCAAGTCGAAAAAGTCTTGCAATAAGAAAGCGTTGGTGGTGCTCGGCTTATGAAGAGTCTTTGCAACAGTGAAGCACCGCGCACAATTTTAGGACATCGAGCAGACTACCTTCCGGCCAGGCTTGGAAAATCAATTACCAGTCGTATATAAAATTCAGGAGCAAGAAGTTGAAACCCCATAAATTGAAAAAGGCATTTCTCCAAGGTATGGTGATATGTTCGGAACTGTATTCCACTGCTCCAGAGGCATTTAAATCCTTACGTATAAGAATAACCCTTACTCCGGTCGCCAGACGTACGCGGAAGTAAGGAACAAGAAGTCAAAACCCCGTAAAGTGAAACAGGACGATCTCTAAGGTGAGCTGGTATATCCTTCCCTATATTGCCTTCCCCACGTATGCAGATGACTGTACGATCTTGGCGTCGGGTATCTTCCCTAATGTCATTTGTAAGAGGCTAAACTTATATTTAACCATCCAAATCTGTGGCTACTCAGTTCACAACACACAGTGTCACGACCGTGGCCAAAAATGGTAAAAACTAAATACTTTGTTGAACAAATTTATTGATGAGGAGTGATAGAAAACATATTAATTAAGAAGAATCTGAATTTTGGTACTGATACGTGAAGTAGTTTTTGCTATATGAGGATTTAAATCCGACAATTTTAGTTAATACGTATTTTTGTGTTTTTTTTTCTAAAATTAATAAATTATATTATGCGTTAATATTTAAAATTTAAAAGTAACGGTCGCTGCAAAAGTGGTTTCTAAGTTCTCTTGGGATGTAATAAACTTGGCTACACTTTTGTTTGCATGTAAATATTAATCATATGGTGTTTACATTTACCCAAACATGTATTACTAAGTTTATTAATTTTCTGAAGTAAATTTTAAATTGAGTGGAGTGGGGAAAAAATTGTATAAAAGTGTATATCGATATTTTTTGCTGTATGAGTAGTAAAAAGTGAGTACTTCAAATATATAAAGGTCCCAGCTGCAGAGGTTTGCAGACGAATGTGTCATTTCTCTTTTTCAGCAACAACCTCACTGAGAGGATACCTCCTTTTTTAACAAATAGTTTTGTGGTGTTGGCTATAGCGCGAAAACGAATGAACCGATCATCATATATTTTTGTGGGCTTATTAAGTACCTAATAATCTTGCTTTAAAAGGAGAGAATTTTAAAAATATCAATTTTTTAAAAAAAAATTGTGGACAGCGAAAATCAAAATTCGATTTTTTACAAAAAATTGACCGTTTTTTGACCACTAATCGGTGAAAAAATTTTTTAAAGGAAATTTCTCATATATAAAGACAAGAGTTTGATATATTCAATATGCTCACAAACAATATAAAGACTAAACACCAAATTTCAGTCATATCGGGTGGATATTGAGGCCACAACACTCAAAATACCGAAAATGAGGAGGCACGGTTCTATGGGGGCTATAGGAAGACGAGGACCTATTCCGACATATTTTTGGTGGAAGGTTATAAGTCCCCCAACGGAGACTTAATACCAATTTTCAGTCATTTCGGTGAGATAATCAGGCTAAAACCTCCAAAATACCGAAAATCGGGAGGTACCGTCCTATGAGGGCTATATGAAGGCGTGGACCTATGCAGACAAATTTCAAGGTGAAGGTATAATACCCCCTACGAAGACTAAATACCAAATTTCAGCAATTTCGGTGTAATAATGAGGCTAAAATCTTCAAAATACCGATAATCGGGAGGTACCGTTGTATGGGGGCTATATCAAAACGTGGACCTAAGCCCACAATTCTCTGTTGGAACGTTTGATACCTCTGCCGAAGACTAACCACAAAATTTGAATACTTTCGGTTGATCATTGTGTCTAAAACATTCAAAATACCGAAAATCGGGAGGTACGGTTCTATGGGGGCTATATCAAAACGTGGACCGACCAACCCAATTTTTTGTCCTGAAGATTATAAGTTAATAATAGGTACGTGTACCAAAATTGAAGCAGCTACGACAACTCCTTCTATTTTTGGCCACAGTTAATATGAACTCGCGACATTGTGCAACACGGTCTGCGTAAATAAACAGATAACTGAATGTCCTGATCGATGACAACTGAATTCCGACCACTAACTACTCCAAGTTTGTAGGGGTCATATTCAACAGTATATTCATGTCATTCGCGCATGTCACACCCAGGTGGAATAATATTCACCCTGAGAACTGCAAGATGAGGAGACGAAAACTTTTTCAGTACGGCAACACAATGTCATGCTCTAGTTGTAGTACTTGCACGTTTGTTACCGTGAGAGTCATTCTAATCATCGAATGGTTAATGGGATACGGGTATGTCAGGAGGTATCTATCTTCATGATCTAGAGAGGGAGGTCCAACCTTACTAGAGAGAACCTCCAGACCTGTAGTGCGATTCTCTAACTAATTTTTCGAGTTACCGACAGAAATCGGTAACATTAAAACAAAAAATTATGAATGAAAAGTTCAAATAAAAGTTGACAACACTGTTGCTATCGGTTGAACTTTACGACTACATTTTATTGGTAGCTAACTTACCGAACAATATCGTTAATTACCGAAATTATAAGCATTTTAATTTTACCGACATTTGTCGGTAACTCAAAAAATGAGTTAGGGAATCGCACTACTGCAAGTAGGTGGGTTTAGATAGCATTCGCAGATGCCATAAACAATGATTGTGTGTATGCGGTTTTCGGAAAAAAATACGTTCGGCATGGTGCAGTCGCCTATATTTTTATAGGGCAAGGATTTATGACACGGTGTAAAACATCTGCCCAGCATGCAGTATAGGTCTGCACGACACACTACACCTTTTCAACTGCCAAAACTACTCAACAAACTTCAGTAGATTTATGGTTTCAACCCATTAATGGAGGCACTTTCAAATACCAGGAGATAAAATTAAATCCAGATAAGGCAGGAAAACGAATCCACAAATATATGATGTTGCAACAACAACATTCTTATAGTTATGGGTGACATAATGAACCGTCATGGACTGAGATTATCACTTTTCAGCGAATCATTTACTAAGATATGTACTAAAAATAAACTATGTATAGGCGGAACTATCTTCCCACACAAACGAGTACACACAAAGGTTCATCGACAAATTCACTGGATCATTACGATCATCACGTTTAGATATAAACTAGTTCCACGTCTATTGTCGGACTGTGTGCACCTGCTTTCACATATACTTTTTGAACAAAAAAAAACTTTCAAAGTTTGTCCTGTCAATAAAATCGTCTATACAATATACATACATATGCGGCTAACATCCCAGCAAATCAGTCGTATCGACATTGTAACCAAATCGGAACAAAATTCGGACGCTACTACGTCCGATGTCGGATCCGATATCGTAACGATATCATAGCGAAAGTTGTATGAAGTAGCTGACATAATTTCGGAGCGAAATCGGATCGATTTCGGAACGAAAGCTGTAGAAACTCCTTGGGAAATTCGAAAGGGAAATTTATTCCCGACATTCGCTCCGAAAATCGGAACGAAATCGGTACAAAATCTGAACTATTTCATTTAGAAATCGGTACGACATCGGAACGAAATCTGACCGATTTTGCTTGCGAAATTGTTCAGACGTGTCGAACATCCGACATTTGGTTTGCTTGTATATCATCCTGTAATTTACAAATAAAACCTTGTGGGCGTTTTCAAAATCAACCTGCTTCACGTAACTACCAACCTCCTCAATTTTCTAAATATTCAAATATGTATTGGAATAATTTAATCTGATTTTTAACAAAAGAATAACAGATGTAAAAGGCGTCAAAAAGGTTTCATCACAAGTAAACGGATAATTATGACAAGCCGCATACATCAGCAGCGACAGCAGGAGGCTTTTTTAGACAGCCCACAGTTTACATTTGTCACAATAAGGGTTGGTCCAGCATCAGTCAGCCAGCCATTCACTTCTATTGTGTGCTATGTCTGGTATGGTCTATTGGTAGCGAATGACAAATTAGCAGCAAGTAATGCGCTCAATGTGAATGTGCTTTAGGAAATCCCACAACACCATTCTCATCTTGCAATTCCCCTGAGAGTAGAGCTTAGTTGGGAAACAGGAAAATTATTTTCTTCTTTTAAGACAATTCAATTGCATGGTTTGTCAAATGATTTTCCAACTTTGATGTTGCCATGGTAAAAGGGATGTTCTCAGTACGTGATGACTGAAACGATATTGGTTTCAATGAATGAATGAGCCTCATGAATTTATCGAATGATTTTGAGGGCAATGCGAAAACGTTTGGATAAGTTTAGTTTTATTATCACACTTGGTTCATAAGAAGTATAATTAGATCTAGTTAGATAGTGTCCTAGAAGCGGGTGCAACATTCGTTAAACAGCCCTTTGACGATAAAAACGAAATTTACATTATAGAGCTGCAAATAATATCGACATAAATCTGCTACTCACCTCTTCTGAGATGTTCTGGAATGCATCTAGATTCCTTAAAGATTTAAGTAGGAATTCCTAATGAAAAAAAATTAAATGGCGCCCAATTAAAATCTCACGAACAAGTTGAGCCAAAGTGTATGTATATGCCGCTGGACATGGTAAATAGTGTGCATTTGTAGTTGTTGTTGCAAATATAATAATTTTCTGCTCCAGATCTGAGTATGTGGATGCGTCTTAACTACTAAGCTACAGAAATTAGTTGAGTAGGTTTGGCAGGGCAGTTGAAAAGGTGGAGGGTGTCGTGCGGGCCTGTACCGCATGCAGGGCAGATGTTTTGCACTGTGTTATCAATCCATGCCCTTAAAGAATTGAAACGGCTGGATCATCACGAACGTAGTAGAGCCAAAAGTACTCTGATTTATCGTGGCAATTGACGTTCTTTAGCTGCGATAGGTGAGGGATGTACTCCGAGGACCGCATTCATACAACAGTTGTTTAAGGGATGTGCGACTGAATCTGTGTGAATGGTATTCAAATCTGCTTTGCAGGTTCTTTTGTGTACAGAAAAAAATCAAATGGCGCCCAATTAAAGTCTCACAAGGTAGATGGGGCATACATTTTCATTCCACTGGACATAGTAAATAGTGGGTGTTTGTTGTTGTAACATCAAATGTTAATTTTCCATCTTAAATTGCCTCTATCTTCAGGTCTATGAATGTTTCTGCTTGGATGGGTTGTAACCACAAAGCTACTAGAGGTAGTTAAGTAGAGTTCGCAGGACACTTGAAAAGGTGCAGTGTGTCGTGCTGGCCTGTGCCGCATGCTGGGTGTCATCAATCTGGGGTGCCCGTCTCCACACGCATGTCCACGTTCGATTACCATGCCAAACAATATTAAATTTTCAGCGGACGCAAATATACCCTTCAGTGTAATGTTGGGGATATTTCCTGAGTATTTAACTATGTAAAACTTCTATAAAAAGTGGTATTTTTATACACGCCGTTCGGACTCTGATATAAAAAGTAGGTCCCATATTAGAAACATAATATTGATATGGGAGAACTCTCTCTTGTCCCTATGTGGAGGATATTTTCATATTCCTCGCGTGGAAAGATCAGTCAAATAGGAGTTCAGTTTTTTAGAAATAACAACTGGGAAGGTACCCGACGACATGATCGTACATTCATCCTCATATGTAACCACCTCAATGTCATATGGAAGGAGATGAGTACAGGAAAGATAGATGCTTAACAGTTCCGAAGATATCAACCCACCTTGGAGAACTCCATATTTCACTCTATGGGTGGTTCCTCCTCGTTGTAAATTGCGATGTTTCCTCTGCGGCAGGAAGAAAGTTTTTAATGTTAACTAGTACTTCTTGTTGCCCTTTCACTCGCGGGGTGCTCAACAAATTGTCGGCTAAAATATCTTAAGCAACTTTTCGCATCAGTCAGCGTAACATCGCCAAATGTTCGCTTCGTTGTAAATTGCGATGTTTCCTCTGCGGCAGGAAGAAAGTATTTAATGTGAACTAGTACTTCTTGTCGACTAAAATAAGTTGCGCAACTTTTTGGATCAGTCAGTGACTGAGGTCCTATTTTACATCTTTTTAGAGTTCAAGAATGACTGAACTTAACGTTTCTAGAATAACCGTTTAGCAATAACAACGCCAAAGCCTAGCAATATAAGTACGAGTATATCAGATCCATAACTCACTTTTCGCGGCTTTATGTGAGAGAAATGATATTTATAATTCAATTCGGAATCAGAAACTTGGAAATATGTATACCCACGGAGCTTATAATTGTTGGCCACTGTGCTCATGGACAAAGTGGATAGGAAAGAGCTTCTTCGCCTTCCCCTTACTTACTTACTTATTTAGTTGGCCCATTACAGAACATTTGTTCCATAGACCGAACTAAGAAAAGATCTCCATTCCTCTCTGTTTTTCGCTTGACTTTTTGGAATACCGCGCCTTTTCATTTCTTCATCCACTTGTATGCTCCATCGAAGCTTAGGCCTGCCGTGTCTGCGTGCACCGCCATGAGGCATGTATTCATATGCATTTTTAGCGGGTACATCATCGCTCATTCTTATGATATGGCCTAGCCAACGCAATCGTTGCATCTCGATACGTTGAACTATATTCATGTCTTTGTATAGCTTATATAGCTCGTGGTTCATACGACGTCGATATTCACCGTCAACGCAAATCGGCCCGTAGATACTTACTTACACCATAGTAGCATCTGTTGGCCAATACAATTCTTCTTCTTATTTCACAACTGATGTTGTTTTTTGTGTTTATGGCAGTGCCGAGGTAGACGAAGTCTTTAACTACCTCAAAATTGTAGGTGCCAACTTACACAGTTGGTCCGAGCTCCATGGACGCTTTGCGCGTCGACACCATCAATTTGGTCTTTTCGCCGTTTACCGCCAGACCCACTTTCGCAGATTCTGCTTCGACCCTCCTAAAGGTATCAGTTACTTCCTTTACTGATCGTCCCATGATGTCTGTGTCATCAGCATAAGCAAGCAACACTATCTTATAGGCAATAGGGAGAAGACTTATGCCCCTATAGTTGGAGCATACAGCCTTATCTCCTTTCTTGTGGACGGGACATTGGATGCTTAGGTTCCAATCGTCGGGTACGCGTTCTTCCTGCCAGATGGTGCTAACTAGCTGATGCATACACCTTATCAGCGCGTCGCCTCCGGTTTTTAACAGCTCGGCTGGTAAGCCATCGGCTCCTGCTGCTTTATTATTCTTCAGCCGGTTGATTGCTTTTTTAACCTCATCTTGGCCGGGCGGCGTACATTCGATACCATCTTCTGGGATTGGATCTGTGGTGTCATCGTCTTCGCTACTATTGGATACCAGCAGATTGGAGAAATGTTCCTTCCATATCCTGAGCACGCTATCTGTATCTGTTACCAGATTACCTTGCTGGTCTCTACAGGAGGATGTGCCTGTACCAAAGCCATCTGTTTGATGTTTCACTCTTTGGTAGAATCTCGATTTTTTTCACACTCCCGCTTTTCCATTTCTCTGTTTTTCTTGCGGAAAAGACGTTTCTCTTCTCTCCTTTTCTCCCTGTATTTCTCTCGTGCGCTACACGTTGCTACGGATTGTAAAGTAGCCTTATATGCCGCATTTTTCTCTTCGGTGGCAGCACGACTCTCCTCATCATATCATGGATTCCTTGGTGGAGGCCTCTGGTATCCAAGTATGGATTTTGCGGCTGTTTGCATGGAGTGGAGTTTCTTTGATCTGGAGACAGCCAGGTCCCTTAATAAATACCGAGATGATTAAATCTGGTACTGCCATGTTTTTTGCAGCTGCAAAGTCTATCAGCCAAATACCATTGTCAGATGTTTCACTGTGGAGAAATTGTGAATTTCCCGACTGTTGGGCCAAAGATATTCTCCTTTCCAATTTTGGCATTAAAATCGCCTAGAATGATTTTAATGTCATGGGCAGGGCAACGGTCATATGTTTCTTCTAAGCGCTCGTAAAATATATCTTTAGTCTGTTCGTCCTTTTCTTCAGTGGGAGCATGAGCGCAAATAAAGCTGATGTTGAAGAATTTAGCTTTTATTCGAATTGCAGCAAGTCGTTCATTCACAGGGATGAAGCTGGATACCAGAAGTTTTAGTCACCGACAAACTACGAATCCGCAACCAAACTCATGCTTTACGTCATGTCAGCTATAATACAGTGCGTCACCTTTAGGTGTTGTTGTGACGCCTTTCCCAATCCATCGTATTTCCTGTATGGCAGTAATATCGGCCTTGTACTTTTCAAGTACGTCTGCCAATGCGAAGACTGCACCTTCTCTATAAGGAGTGCGAACATTCCAGGTTCAGATTAGCAGATCATGGTCCGTAAAACGTTTGCGGGGTTCGTCAAATTTAGAGGGGTTTGTTTTTCTTTTCTTTCGTTTTTTCATAGTAGGCTGTTTTTTCTAGGGGAGGGTTACTAACCCGACGCCCAAACCCAAGTTTTTAACGTTCTTATAGGCGAACGCGCGGCACATGTTAGCTCACTACCTTTAACGGGTGTTAAAGGCCAGTGTCCACTTGAGATGAGAGAGGGACCAAGATAAATCCTGGGCTTTGCCATGTTAAAACCGGTCAGGACCGTTCCTTGGTATCTTCCATCTCCTACGTCACCCTTTTCGCCTTCCCCTACCTCCGACAAAGTCAACAATTTTAATGTGAAATTTTCAAAGTCTACCTTCGGACATTATAAAAAATGAATGTCACCCCATCGCTATATTTGTATATAAGTTCATACATATAAAGCGATTCGACGCCAGCAGAAAACCCGAAACTTATGATTGGGCGCCATTGAGTTAATGGGCAAGCAAATATAGGAAAGAGTTCATTCACCTCCATTCTCTCCAAGAATTTCAAACATTTTAATTCTAAATTAACAAGTAAAAAAGTATCAGTCGGCTTTGCCGACAGAGATATACCCTCAGCCTGTGTATATTGAAACAATTTTTTTTTCCAAAAAACGCATGTATTTAGGGAGTTTTAAGAATTTTGGGCGTTTGAACTGACAAAAATGTTGATTAGGATTTAATATCAAAAGTTTTGCGGAGGAGATACTAAAAGGAATGGATCTCCAGCCACTACATATGGTACCATAGGGGTTTTTTAGAACTTCAGGGATGTTTGCTCAAGAAGTATGAACTTGCCCCTGAAACAACTTTTACCATCGCAATTGAGGCTGCAATGCAAGTTGCTTCAACAAAAATCAAAGTGATTCGAAAGCAGGTCTTAAAGTGAACATGTATCCGAAATGTTGAGTGGGAGGTACCGGATGGAGTGGACAAATATAGTCCATATTTGAACCTGATCTATATCTGGTAGATATATTACGATGTGTAAAGTATGGACCAATTCGGCCACTCTCTTCAAGAGTTATCGTACGCACAATTTTTCCGAACATTTTTAAACTTTTGTGGGGGAGGTACCTGAAGGAGTGGACCGATATGGCTTATCTTCGAACTTAAACTATGTTTGGACAAAATATTACTAAGGCCAAACTTTATACCGAATCGGCAGACCTGTTCGAGAGTTATTTTGCCCTCCAACCTCCTCACACGGTGTCATAGGGTTTTTTTTTTGCAACTTTCAGGCTGTTTTCTCAGGAAGTATGGACTTGCCCCTGATGAAACCTATACCGTCGTATGGAGGGCAGTGAATACAAGTTGCTAAAGCAAAAATCAAAGCGATTCGAGAGATGTTCCTAAACTGAACTTTTCCAAAATTTTGTGTGGGAGGTACCCGACGGAGTGGACCGATTGAGTCCATATTAAAACCTGATCTAAGTCTGGCACACGCTCCACGATGGGCAAAGTATGGACCAAATCGGTTACACCCTTCAAGAGTTATCGTGCGTACAAATTTTCCGAACATTTTCGAACTTTTGTGAGGGAGGTACCGGAAGGAGTGGACCGATATAGCTCATCTTCGAACTTAAACTAAGTTTGGACAAAATATTACGAAAAAGTTACGGTGCAGGGCCTAATAAACCCAGTGCCGGCGGGGACCAGTGATCTGCCTACGAGTCACACCCCGTCGATATCATGCGATCGTGAGCAATCTCCCATAGATGTGGGTGCCTTGGCATCTGTGGTCGAAGGTAATGCTACAAGCACACAACCTAGTGTAAAACCTAGTGTAAAAACGGAGGAGGATAAAGGGCAGCACAGGGGGAGGATTAACTTGACCCAACTATCTGATGATGGTAGCGACCCTGATTCCGAATCCGATAGCTGCGGCAAAACAAACACCACCGTTGTGGAAAATCCCATGAAAGAGGAAGTCCACAAGATGGTAGAAGAAGTGAGCGAGAGCATCGCAAAGCTCACGACGAAAAGAGTGCAGTGGTCTGGGGCCCAAAGGAAGAAATTTAAGAGGAACCAGGCAAAACTAAAGAAGGAAAAACAGCTGGCTGCTTCAAAGGTTACCACAGAAAGTCCCTCCACTTCTTCGGAAGCGGCGAAGAGGACAAGGTCTCCTGAGGAGCAGAACGTGGCAAAACCCAGTAAGAAGAAAAAGGGCTTCCCACCTTCAATTGCCCAGAACAAACCTCGTCAGGACAAAAGCCAAGGAGACTGCCAAAAGGATCCTTCAAATGATACTGAAGAGGCGAGTTCTGACAAAAAGAAGGTGAGCGCGACGTCGGAATCTTCTGCGGTGGCCAAGGACTCAGTAAAGAAGCCTACTACCACCCAGAAGAGGAAGATGGACGCTGAAACCGGAACGGAGCCGCCATCGACTTACGCCAAGGTAGCTACACAAAGAGTACTTACCGGAGATCGAGAAATCGATCAACGATAAAATATTGGAACAAATCCTGCAAGGACGAGTCTCAATAAAAATAAACTGCTGTGAGCCAAGGGGGGACCTCCTATTGTACCACCTGGACTCACACGCAAACTCTGCAGCTCTCGGGGAGGTAGTCAGCAGTATAGCAACTCCATGGGAAGGTGGCAGACTAAAACTGGTGAGGAAAGACGAAATTCCTCACCTAACCAAAGCATCGGTGTACGTCAAGGGGTATGGCTGCAAGCTCGAGACGGAGCGCATGCTCGAGGTCTTTGGCGTACAAAACGAGGCCCTAAAGGTGGAAAGATGGGAGGTCTTCCACAGGGAGGAGAAGGAAGACGGCACTCTCCTTGTGATGGGGATCGACGATCTCTCGCTAGCTGGGCTCGTCAAAACCAAGGGCAAGGCATTCTTCGTCTCGAACTCGGTCTACTTCAAAGTTGGAAAGGCAAGAGTTGGTGAGGAGGAGATTGCCAAACCAAACAACCAAGAGGTCAACCTACCAAAAGGCTTTCAGGAGGGAGGAGCAGACGAAATTAGCGACTCCCAAGAAGCCAACCTTCTGGAGGACCAATGATTGAGGTCATCCAGATCAACCTCCATCGGAGCGAAACGGCAACACTAGCCCTGATGGACAAAATAACTAAAGGTAATATACATATTGGTTTAATCCAAGAACCTTGGACCATAAAAAACAAGGTTTCTGGACTTAACCATATAAATTATCAACTTTTTTACGCAAATACGGGATCCCGACCGAGGACCTGCATTATGTGCCACAAAAACTTATGCTTTCTTTTTTCTCCAGAGTTGTCATCGTCGGACGTTACAGAATTGAAGCAGGGGAATGGTAACATATACCTAGCATCATTATACCTGCCGTTCGACTCCCCGACATTACCACCTTCGTCGGAATTGCAGCAACTGGTGAGAAGGATAAAGCAAACAGGTAACGAAGTACTAGTAGGTAGCGATGCTAACTCTCACCACATCTCGTGGGGTAGTACTAACATTAACAAAAGGGGACAAGCCCTTATAGATTACTTAAATACTAACGACCTAATTACACTTAACACCGGGAATACGCCAACCTTTGTTAATAGAATTAGGGAGGAAGTACTAGATATAACGATATGTTCAGAAAATTTAATAAACGAGGTACACGAGTGGAGGGTCCTGGAGGAACACTCCTTCTCAGACCATAAGTATATTAGATTTAAAATAGCTAGGCCATCGCCTAACCCGATAACCTTCCGAAACAAATCCAAAACAAATTGGACAAAGTTCGGAAAACGAGTAAAAGAAAGACTTGGGCAACCAGATGAGGAATGCCTAAGTAAGGAGGACATAGAGAGAGATGTCCTAAAGTTAACTGAGGCACTAGTAAAGTCTTTCGAGGAAAGTTGTCCCTTTCGAGAGAGGAAATCCGCCTACGAAAAACCCTGGATGACAGGGGAAATTCGGAATAAAGGCAAGGAGGTCCGCAGACTTTATAATAGGGCCAAACGTAAAAAAGCAGCTGTATTCTGGGACAACTATCAGGCAAAATTAAAGGAATACAACAAAATAACAAGAAACGCCAAACGAAACTCCTGGAAGCTTTTCTGCGAACAGGTGGATAGTGTAAATGACGTTTCAAAGATTAAAAAGTTTCTATCTAAAACCCATACACAGACCGAGCAATTGGTCGATGGAAATGGAAAAAGGATTGAAACAACAGAAGAAACTCTAGGCCTTCTGATGAAAACGCACTTCCCGCAGAATACCATGGTTAACACTGAGGCATCGACGGAATGTATTAACTCATCGGAAGAAGCACCAAAGATTGACAGCTCAATGGTCCAACAAGCCATTTTAAGCTTTTCACCATATAAAGCAGCTGGACCAGACCAGATCTTCCCGGCTTTATTACAGAGGGAAGTGGACTTTATTGCGTCCAAACTGGTCGGGATCTTCAATGCATGCTTAAAACTTGCATACACTCCTATAGCCTAGCAGGAGGCAAGGGTAGTCTTTATACCCAAACCTGGCAAGGCAAGTTATGCAACACCAAAATCTTATCGACCGATAAGTTTAACTTCATTCTTACTCAAAACAATGGAACGGACAGTCGACACCATGATAAAGAGTAAGATCCCCAACGATATGCTTAAATTCAAACAACATGCATACGTTAAAGGCAGATCAGTGGAAACCGCATTGCATGAGGTAGAACACCACATAGAAAGAACCTTCGAAATGAAAATGTACACACTTGCTGTATGCATCGACATCGAAGGCGCTTTCAATAACGTAAGCACCGAGACACTTATCCACTCCTTAGACGAGTTTCAGGTAGACAGGGCCTTAAGGAACTGGATAAACCACATGCTAAGGAATAGATGGATAAGCTGCGGGCTATACGACGTGAAAATAAGAGACAAAGTTGGACAAGGAACGCCACAGGGAGGGATACTTTCACCTCTGTTGTGGGTTACCACCATAAACAGTCTCTTGAGGACCCTAACCGAAGAAGGATTTGACCCAGTCTGCTACGCAGACGACGTTATAATACTTCTGAGGGGAAAGAATCCGAATCAACTCTGTCGTAGAGCGGAAACGGCTCTAAAAATTGTTTTTAACTGGGCCAGGCCGAGAGGTCTGAACGTCAACCCGGAAAAAACAGAATTATGTCTATTCACTTGGAAAACGAAAATGGGGCACTACGAGGAACCAGTTTTTCTAGATAAGACAATAAATATCTCTTGTACAGTTAAATATCTAGGAGTAATTCTGGATAGGAAACTTAAATGGAAAGACCATATACAAGAAAGGGCCAACAAGGCCCAAATATGTTGGTCAACCTGCAGAAGGGCGATAGGCTCAAAATGGGGGTTCAATCCTAGGATGATACACTGGCTATACAGAAGCGTAATTAGACCAATTCTAACCTACGCGTCTGTGGTATGGTGGACAGCCATGGACAAAAAATGCAATGTGGAAATATTGCAAAAGGTCCAAAGAACATGCTGCCTAAGCATTAGCGGAGCAATGAGGACCACACCGACTAGGGCTCTAGAAACAATTTTGTTTGTACACCCAATAGAGATTCAGGTAAGGTATGAGGCAGCCATCGCAGCTGTAAGGCTAAAGTCGATGAGCGAGTGGATCGAAAAGAGCCACCAAACATACCACCAAAACATATTAAAGGTCACAACGGGTGAATCTATAAATCAGGTAGTATCGGACCGTATACCTGAAACTAGTGAAGTAGCCTTGTGTGAAGTGTCAATACCTGACAGAGACATGTGGATCGAGGGAGCTCTAGCACAGATTCCCGCTGGAAGCTGTGGGTTTACGGATGGGGCTGTGCTAGGGGGGAGAACCGGACTGGGTCTTTATATAATGGAACCGGAAATCTCCCTCCGTCTGCCGGATCATAACACGATCCTGCAGGCGGAACTCCGGGCGATAACAGAGTGTCTGCTTTGGTTTGATACTCACACAAGGCCTACCACTGTAAATATCCTTACGGATAGCAAAGCAGCCATTAGAGCTATATCAACCAAGACAGTGAAATCTAGAACTGTCTTGGAATGTATTAAATCTATAAATAATTACTCCCAACACGGTAAGGTAAACATTATATGGGTACCAGGGCATACCGGGATTAGGGGTAATGAAATAGCAAACTCCTTGGCAAAACAAGCCAAGGAGCAACCAACGGTAAGTCTAGAAAACGCTAAGCCGTTTAAAGCTACGCGACTAGAACTAAAGACATGGGCAAAAAATGCACATGTATCCCTCTGGAGTAGTGGAGAGAAGGGAAAAAACACAAAAATCCTATGGGGAAACCCAGACGAGGACAAAACAAAAGAATTACTTTTACTAAGTAAAAAAGATATTATTAGACTGACAGGAATCCTTACAGGTCACCTAGGTCTAAAAGCGCACCTGCACAAAATAGGTTGTGCAGAAAACAGTGAATGCAGAGCATGCGGAGAGGACGACGAAACGTTGGAACATTACCTCTGCCATTGTCAAGCCTTCACAAATCTGAGAACCCAGTTACTAGGGAATGACATTATACCAGGACTCGACCAAATTAGGACAATCGAGTTCAAAAAGATCAGAGACTATGTAAATAGGACAGAGATCCTAGACTAAGTCAAAAAAAGGATAATCCTCCATAACCCAAAATTAGAGCGCACAACAGGCCTACTTATGGCTTAAGTGTATGTCCACATGGGCATGTGGTGATCTAGTATCACCCCTCTTATCAACCTAACCTAACCTAACCTAACCTAACCTAACCTAAATATTACGAAAGCCAAAATTTGAACCGAATCGGTTCATCCCTTCGAGAGTTATCGTGCGCTCCAGCCAGCCAGACAGACAGACAGACGAACGGACATTGCTCAATCGACTCCAAATTGTCTGAAACACATTTCGTCCAAACATACTTGGGGTCTAAAACCATTATTTCGATGAGGCACATTGTGCCCGTATGAAAGTGTATATGAAGAAAAGACAAAATTTTTTAGTTTTCCATAAAAAAAAAATTAAAAAAATTTTTTTAAGCTACATGAATGATTTTTGGTACATACATTGGGAAAAAAAAATCCATTCTTAAATCTGTTCGAGATACTAATTTTGGTTGTTGCGCGCAAAAGTTATGGCGGTTTCAATTCTGATAAAAAGAAAAAAATCTTTAAAAGACTCTAATCATTATATTGAGAAACTCTCTTAATTAGGGGCTCCCTACATACTATATGGTTACTGAGGTCCCATAACTTTAGTGAAAAAGTTGTAAATTTTCGCGGAAATTAGGAAAGCATTCAAAACAATTGGTAGTTTACAACTTGTTCCAATAAAATTCAAGCTGTTTATGCATCTGAAAAATATATAAAAAATATGTACGTAATCTAAACATCGCGAAGATTCAAATGAAACCAAAACTATACAAATCCGTTTAGCAGTTTGCATATTATAGCAAACAAAAATATATTGAGGAAATTTATAAAATTTTTGTAAGAGAAAATATTTATTAAAATTTATTTTGTGAGTTAGTTGAACAAAATGTAAGAAAAATAGGTCGGAGTTTTTCTTCTATTTTAGTTAAATTTCACGCAATAAATCACATTTTTTATTCTAATCACTTCTCGAAAACACGCTAACATCTAGCAGAAGATATTGATATCTTTCAAATAAATGTTGGGTTCCTTTAAATGGGGTATAATCTTGAAATAAAATTGTATCGGGTAATGTTCATTTTGAAATGCGTGTAAATCGCGAAATCCTCAAAATCACTTGATGCGCATGCGGTTTACCAATACAGCGAATTCTTATCTTTTAATTTGTACACATTTGTCAGGATTTACTTTGGCCGCTAAGATGTAGCATCGTCTGCAGTTTAGTGTGCAACAAACTGTATTACGCTTATATTTTGCACAAAGTGCATACAATTTTTATGCGCATCCGATTTCACTATCAACCGTGGAAAAATACATCGATCTAATCATATTTCGATCAAATCCATCAAGAACCGTGGATGTAGCATCACACAGGAAACGATCCACATAAAACGCGAATTAGTCAGCGATATTTTGAAAAACATTTTCTGCAAATTTGTCAATTTTTGCAGTAGCCATTTCCGCCGTTCTAGTAGATGGATTTTTACGATCTGTGATTCATATGATCCGGATCGTCGAAAAACTAAAATATTGCGGGATACCAGCACACTCAAAACGATATTGTAAATACTGTACCCAAAAAATAGGTTTTTTAGAAAAAAATATCGCACTAAATTTTGGCCTTTGGCAGTAGATTACTCTGCTGCTGTGTGGGCTACATACATAATATACATATCAGATTATGCGAAATCGCGAGTTCTTTAGCCCTATAATTGGTTTTTCGAAATATCAGAATGCGCGTCCCAGTTACATAAAAAATACAAAAAACACCTGAAATCCGGCTTCAAAATGTCAGCATCCATAAAAGGTGGATGCAGTGGAAATTTTGGAAAGTGATACATTAGAAGTGTAATCTTCATTTTGTATTCTCCAACTTTTACTTTGGGCAGATGTCCGTCATTTGAATGGTTTAATCAGAAATCGAATAGCAATGTAAAAAACCTGTTTAGATTCAACGTGTTTTTACCTATGGTTTTTCCTTTGCGCGGTCGTAACTACCACGTAAATTAATTTTTTTTTGCTAAATTTTTAAGCTTTTTACAAAAACATCTAAATTAATCCAGCAATAGTCATAGTTACTGGGAAACTACAATAGTTCGCGTATTATAATAGTGCAAACCTTGGCTTCATGGAAACTAAAAAATTTTGACTTTTCCTCATATACCCTTCATAGCCTAAAGGCTGAGGGTATAAAAAGGCTGACTTAGGACGTGAATAAAAAAATGAAAGATGCCCAATCTAAACAGGAAGCCGAAAACCCCCAATGACAACCAGATTTTACGATTTTTTGATATACTAAAGATGGCGCCCAATTAAAATATTTTTATTTATTTATTTTTCATAAACATTGACAAGCTTTCTGATGGCAAATCGAGCTTTCAATGAATTAAACTTGGAATACATTTCAAGAATACCTGCTTAACAATAACAACAGCAATAGCCTTCAGATATATTGTTCACTTTTCACGGCTTTAGGTGAGTACAAATGATTTTTAAAATCCATTTTTCTATTGGAAGTTTGGCAATATTTATAACCAGGCGGCTTATGATTGGGCGCCATTGAGTTAGCAAAGGGCTTCTTCAACTCCTAAAGTCTGACTTCGGACATGGCTACTTGACTAAACACTGTCTCAAAGAATTGTTTAATCCTTCTGAGAATATCGCACGCGAGACTGAGACTGAACTTTTAAGAAAATGCTCTAAAACTAGCAAATGAGAGCAATGGAGTAAGAGAAAGGGAGAGGACCTGTCACATATTTGATTCGAATAGATGTGCCAATTATATTAACCAAGAAGTAAGAACGGTGTTAATTTCGGTCGGGCCGAACTTTTTATACCATCCAACATGAACTGTATTGAGGTGTAGGAACGTTTATGAAAGTATTAAACTCTTCCTCTTATTTCAAGAGTAGTACATATATCCCAACTGATAATACATATTCCCTTTAAAAAAATTCATATGGGGCGCCATCGTTGTTCTTTCCAAAACATGGACCAATATTTACAATTTTCCGAATTTAGCAAAATACATAAAATTTGGCAATACCGACTAGACCAAAACCTGGATATTCTGGATTTGGATAGTTAACGAACATCGGGAGCACCGTTGTATGTTAGCTGTATAAAAGTTTTGTAACTCCAGTAAAGACTAAATACTAAATTTCAGTTATTCTGGTTGAATAAAGTGGATAAAACTTTCAAAATGCCGAAAATTGCGAGGGACAATACCGAAAATTGTTAGGTGGAATGTTTTATACCACCAAAGGAGACAACTAAATATTAAATTTTAGCATATCGATGGGATATTGATGGAACAACGTTCAAGATACCGAAAATCGGGAAGTACGCTTTTATGAGGGCTGTTTGAAGACATGGTCTTTTAGTGATAATTCTCTTCTGCAATATGTTATACCCCCATGGAAGTTTAAATACCAAATTTCAGTCATATCGGTGGTATATTGAGGCAACAACTTTCAAGATATCGAAAATCGTACCTATCGATTTTCTATGGTAGCTATGTGAGGCCACAATTTTGAAAATAGCGAAAATCAGGATGTACTGTTCTATGGGGGCTATATAGGGACGTCGACCTATACCGACAAATTTCGAGTGGAAAGTTGTAAACCCACAACTTTAATATTCTAACAAATTTCAGCCATTTTGGTGGGATATATAGGCCACAACCTTTAAAATCGGGAGGTACCGTTCATAGGGGCTATATGAAGGCGTGGACCTGTAGGAGTGAGTGCATCTAAGGGGTTGCTCTGGACTTGTCCACGTGAGGGATTACGATAGGCACTATGTTGCTACATGCTGCGTAAATACAGTCCCCAGTGAGTCGTCGTCAGATTACGAATCTTCCCCGCAGTCTCCTCGACAGCAACCGCACACGCAGCATTTAACACCAGCCGTTGTTGTCCCAATCTCAGAAAATGCATCCTTTTTGCAATTTAATTGCAATGGTCTCAGAGGTAAGATCGAATAAAAAGTGGATTTCATGAGTCGGAAGAATATCAAGGTCGCGGCGCTGTAGCTTACAATGTTGTGATGGTTACAACGTGCTAAGGAAGGATCGCACTAGAAGTGGAGGTGGGGGATTAGCTTTTCTATTGCAGCAGTCTGTTCAATGCAGACCTATCCTGCTTGAGCCTGCATGGAATGTATAGGGTAGCTGTCAGATTGCCGAGATAGAGTTGCTGAACGTATACATGCCGCCGACAAATAGCTGTATCTCAGATTACGAGCCTTTGGAAGGTCATAATCGTCTGGTCCTGGGGGACTTTAATGCGCATCATGAGATGTGGCATTCGACCCTCGGAAGAGGGTACAGCCCTGGCTAAGCAGATTGATAGCTCTACGTTTTGCACGGTCAATGAGGACGCCCCTACCAGAATTATAGGAGAGTGTTACAGTTCGCCAGACATAACCATCGTATCACCGTGTCTGACAAATGACGTTACTTGGCAACCCGTCATTTCTCTTAGATCAGACCATTTGCCCATTATTGTCCCCATTAGCCACGCATTCGTCAATCATAGGAAATCTGATTGGCCGAGTTTCAGAGTGTTCACCAATAACCGCTACTGATGTTCGGGTAGCGGAAAGTTCGTTCCGAGACATCATCAATGCTGCAGCCGCTCGCCATATCCCTGCTTGTCGAATACCCGAAATAAGACCAAACATCTCAGCAGAGGCCACGGGATTAGGAAATGAACGTTATGAGCTCCGTCGATCCAACCCCAATGACCCCAGAGTCAGCGAGCTGTCACTAGAAGTTAAGTGGTTAAATCATCTGAAGAGTTGCAACCTTTGAGCCGGTATTAGTGAATTGTGGGCAACGGTTAAGTCACTCTCGAACAGATCTCTTCCTGCCGAGGATGAACCACCACAGTTTACATTGGATGATGTTGCGAATGCCATCAGGAATGCTAAATCATCCAAAGCGTTGGGTCCTGATGGAATCTCCATGGTAATGCTGAAGCACCTGGGTGCGTCGGGAGTGGAGTATCTTACTAAAGTTCTCAACTTGTCGCTAACCACCCTCATTGTTTCCGAAGTCTGGGACCACCCTACTCAAGCCAGGCAAGGATGCCTTAAAAAATGAATCGTACAGGCCGATTTCGCTTTTGTCGCTCGTAGCAAAGAGGTCTTGAGGTCTTAGTCCTCCCCAGTATCAGAAATAGCTATCAAGTTACTGATCATCAGCATGGATTTCGTAAGCAGCAAAGCACGACAAGAGCTCTCCACGCCATCTCAACATATAATAGTTAAGGATTCAACCAGAGACCGCGTGTGATAGAACAGTGATGGTGGCGATTGACTTATCAAAAGCCTTTGATACATTCAGGTTCTCCACACTGTTTGAGGACATTGAGTAGACAACCCTCCGACCAAGCTTGAAACGTTGGATAGTCAATTATATGTGTGGACGCCAGTTGTACGTGGAATTCAGGAACAAGAAGTCCAAACCCTGTAAAGTGAAGCAGGGAGTTCCCCAGGGAGCGGTGATGTCTTTGGAACTCTTTAAACTCTACATTTCCTGTATTCCACCCCCTCCAGACGGCATTGAGATCGTAACATATGCGGTCAGGTACCTACCCTGATGACATCTGTGAGAGACTGAACTCCTAGTTAGCCCATCTTAAGGCCTCGACACATAACAAGCATGGCATTCTTGCTTAAGACTAAAGACCAAGTTCGACCTAATTCAAATGTGATTCTGAAATCTTTTTATTAGGTCGAACTTGGTCTATAGTCTTTTATAAGATATGACTTCAGCAAGAATGTCATGCTTCTTATGTGTCGAGGCCTTTACCACCTTTTTCCACGCGAGAAATATTCAAATATCCGCCAGTAATCTACGGCCACTCTGTTCACCACATGGACAGCCCCAAAATTCTAGGGGTCTCATTCGACACTTCAGTCAAGTCGTCCGCGCATACCGCAGCTATCTGCGATAAACAAACAAACGACAAAGTAGAAACAAGGTTCTTAAGTCCCTAGCAGGCAGCACTTGGCGTGCAGATAAAGAAACTTTGGTGACTACATATAGCGCGATAGGTCGGTCTGTAGTAAGCTATGCGGCTCCAGTTTGGTCCCCGGGATTATGTGATACGCAATGGGGAAAGATTCAAACATGTTAGAATGCCGCCCTGGAAATAGCAACAGGGTGCCCCCTCATGTCTTCAGTGGACCATCTACATGAGGAGGCAAAAATTCTTCTAGTACAGCAACACAATAGGATGCTTTTGTTGCAGTATTTCCTCGCGTGTTGCCGTGAGAGCCATCCCAATCAACTTTTGCTGGCTATGCCCGACACACCCAGGCATATCAGGAAGGATATTCATGCTCTAGAGAGGGAGGTCCAACAATGTGAGAGAGAACCCCAAGATCAACAGTCAGGTCTGAATAGCATTCACACGGACACAGTTGCTAAGGCCATAAGAAAATACAGTGTGAATAAAGTCCTCGGAGTACATCCCCAATCTATCGTAGCTGAGGAGTGTCCACGACAAACCAGAGTAGTTTTGGCTCAACTACGCTCGGGATATTGTAGCCGCCTAAATTCTTATTGAGCGGAAATCGATTGCGCCGTACAAGACATCTGCTTAGTATGCGGCATGGGCCCGCACGACGCAAAGCACCTTTTCAACTGCCCCGCCAAACCTACTCATCTAACTCCAGTGGCTATATCCCATCGAAGCAGCCACTTTCCTGGAACTGAAGATAGGCACTGCGCCAGATAATAAACACTGTTACAACAACAACAAGTAAAGTTTGACAGAACAGTTGTGCCAGCTATTTTCGCCAAGCACTTCAAGAATCGCAAGACGAAAAGATAGACAAAGCAGTACATCGTCGTTTATAATGGATGTTATTGGATACTAAGGAAGATGAAATTTACCGACTTCGAATGAACCGTAATCTCAATGGCTCATATCATCCAAGATTAAATCAGAAGAGTTTTGATGTCGCTTGACTTAATGAGTGGTCCAGCAGTCGTTACCAGGAAAATTCAATTAAGGAACTCCGACAACTTAAAATATGCACCTCACTAAACAATTTGGGTTTCAATTAAGATTATTTGTTGTATCTTTTTTCTTTTTGTTTTCCTGATTTTATTTGAACTTCTTTCTTCCCATTTCAGAAAAGTCTGGAACGACGTATTGGCAGCAAGTACCTTCCAAATGAAATAAAATGAACCTAGGCAATTCCGATCAACAAGCTGTTGGCGTGTAAAATTGAATGTAGGAAACATTATTCTTTCTGAAAATAATTGCGAAAGCTTCATTTATTCTTCAAATTCAACTTAACCTAACAATTTAATAAGTTCAATAAAATTCTGGTGTAAATTTCGATGCCATGCAAATAGACATCAGCTTTGAGGTATTCATCGTGGTCGTGTAACAAAACCGGAGTATTGGGCATGGGTGAGAAACCAATTGAGGGTATGCCAATGGCGCGCAAAAACTGGCTATCAGTGCCACCGGGAAAGACATGGGTCTCCAAGGTGAGATTCCTGCAAAGAAATGTAAATTGATTAGCTATCTTTGAGGCTTCCTAATGCCACGCTTACATTTCCTGAAAGGCCTTTTCAAAGGCCAACCAATATGGATTGCTGGCATCCACCTTAGTTTTGGGTGCAGTGTCAATCCTCACTACCCATTCCCATTCGATGTCACCACCTGCTTCATTACACCATTGTTTTAATTGGTTTTCAAATTCCTTTAAATCCACGTCAATGGCAATGCGCATATCGAAACAGGCCTCCAACATGGCTGGCACCACATTCGATTGTACACCTCCCTTGACCATGGTTAGGTTAATGGTGGTAACATCTCCCACATGTATCGAGGGATTTTTGGCCATAATATCCTGTTGACTTGCACGATATGTCATCAGTTTATCCAAGAGATAATTGAATTTCTGGCCCGCAGTATTGGGCAAAAGCAGGGAGCCATGGCCAGCAGAACCCTTGAATTTGAAATTGATTTCTGTCAAGGAAAAAAAAGAAAGAATTGGAACTTTAAAATGTAAAAAGAAACCCATTTTATGGTAACACTTACGCCACAAACTCCTTTCCGCATAGAATGCCACATACTTGTCCGCCTCTATGGCCATACCCTCGTCCAAAGCAAATCCCACCTTGAGATCATTGAATTCTTTACATTTTACAAATTCTTGCAGACTTTTATCGCCACCAATTTCTTCATCCGGCACAAACATGATGTGCAGAGTTCGCCGTATTTTCTCATGATTTTTCTTGAGTTGCCGTAATGCTGCCAAATATTGGGCGCCAACACATTTCATATCCTGAGAACCTCGGGCATATATGCGACCCTCTTCATCCATGTGGGCTGAGAATGGTGGATATGTCCATTTATCATTGTAGACTGGAACAACATCCATGTGAGAATTGAGTAAGATTGCTGGCAATTCAGGTTCTGATCCCAGCCAGGTTCCTATGAGAACTGGTTTGGTAGTATCGCCAGCAATGTGGTGGACTTTGTAGGGAATTTTTAGAGATTCCAATTGTTGAGAGAGGAATTTGACACATGGTTCTGCAGAAGAAAAAAGAAAGAAATGGGAATAGTACGATAAACGTTTAATTTGACAATTTTTGAAAATTTTAAAAAATTGCGGATCCATCTAGCTGATGGCTTCTCTATTAATCTTCACAAACGGTATCGGAGAAGATGCTCCATCTTTAATAATGTTTATGTCATATTATCTGGAGCACCATAGAGTGACCATAGGTGAAGCGATGAGTCTAACTTTGTATACCATATCTCCCAAGTGGAGCAGTAGAATGGATTTGGATTGGATTTCTAGCAAAAATCTTTACGTAGAATCAATCCTCTTATGAGAATTAAAACCGAACTAAAGTTTATCAAGACTATCTCCAAATTTCAAGAGGTGAAGCGAAAAGTATAGCTTTTCATACGATATCTTCCAAGAGGAGTATTACAGACCGATTTGACTTTTGTAGCCAGGGGAAGACCTTGGAAGCAATAAATCTCAGAGAAAGCTATCTAGTCTTTACCTAGAGTCTTCTGTTTTAAGAACTCTATACATTGGGACACTCTGAAGAGAATTAACATGAACTAAAGTTTATCATAACATGGAAAATCCACAACTTTGTAAAGTTTAAATGAGTAGAGGGCTAATGGGCATTCTAAATAAAAAAATGCTACCATGTTCCAAAAACGCCTGAAGGTATGCTATAGAAAAACATCAAATGTGCTGACAATGCTACAAAACATGTTTTAGCTTAGACACCAACTAAAAAGATTAATTCGAATGTTCTTGTAGATTTTACCAGATGGAGCTAATTCCAAATAGCGTAGGCACAATCCCAGAAAGGTGAATAATCTTATAGTTAACCACCAGACTGTGGTTACCATAAATTAACAATACCATCAAGATAGCGATCTTCTACCCATAAGAGATCTCCAAATGTCACGTTACGACTATGTGCCCAATAAGAGTTCTTCAAGATAAACAAAGTATTGAATCGATGACGATTCGATTCTGTGGAGAGAACGGTAGATCTGTAGTAAATGTCAGCTGGACAGAGCAAATACGGCAACTGATACCCCTTCTTTAAAAGTCGATAGTCCTGCGGACTTACAACAACTTGTTACAGACCATGATTTCACTATTATCATCATGGTTTCCCCTTCAAAAGTCTTTGTTTACACCAATCCTAGAATCCTCCGTTATCAGAACTCTAGATGCTGGAAAACTCTGAAGAAAATTCCGACTGAACTAAAATATTATTAAGGCAGCGATCTCCCACCCATAAGAGACCTCCAAATGTCATGGTGCGACTATGTGCCCAATAGGCGTCGTTCACCAAAAATATAGTCTATAATTCGATGGAAATGCTAATGTTAGATCTGTCGGAAATGATAGCTGGATAGACCAAAGACGGCATTTGCTAGCTTTTCTGGAAAAGATGATAGTGTGCTACTTACGACTTGCAACAGTGGTGTCTGTAGTAACCCATTCTTATCCGATAACGAAATTGATTTCATCATAATGGATTCCTACCAAAATCTTTTACAAGCCTTTACGATTCGATGCAAAGGACGGTAGATTTGTTGTAAATTATAGCTGGACAGAGCAAAGAAAGCAACCGGTCAACCCTTCGATAGTCCTGCGTCTCCTGACTTTTAAAACTGGTTTCTGCAATAACCTATCCTCATTCGAGCGCGGATATGATTTCACCTTCATTTAAGAGCTCCCAACTGAGATTTCCTGGTGGAGAGTGAAGAGAGAGAGTGAGAGAGAGAGAGAGAGTGAAGGTGAAGACTATACAGAAGAATTATTCGTCGACCAATGCGGATCGCTCATGACTTCCAAGCCAATATGACACGGATGCAAGGAAATTACCGGATTAAAACATCTGACAATCTTACCACAACATCCATATGCACTGAAACCAGGAAAGCGAAGAAAAAGGCATTTAGACAGACGTTACACTTTCTTAAAAATTCTGTAGCCTGGTAATGTTTTTTATAACTGAGAGGGAAATCCAGTTGAATAGCTAGAAATACAGTTGAGGTGTCAATTTAATAGCGCAAACGTCAATTAAATCCTCATAAAGAAGGTTAACGCGGCAAAAAGCTCTAATGCAAACGCCGTTTAAGCTACTTAAAGACCCCTTGGGATAACCAAAATTCCTATTTCAAACGTCTTTCGCCGGTGAGAAGACGATGTAATCCATTACACAGCCTCAAAAGAGGGATATACCTACCACTCACAGTCCAACCTTTTGGGTACCACAGTTCCAAGCCGAGAGATTGTCGACTTATCAGATGTTAACTCTAGAAATACACATCGAAGGGCGAGTTTGTAGAAGCAAACGGTTCGGTGAGTCTGCACGTAACCTACAATAAGTCTAATCACACTTGAACCTCCTTGAGGTCATGGCATAGGGATCAGTCGACTCGTTCGGTCAGACTCAACTATGAGTTCTACATACAAGGTTGTGAAGCTGAAGCGAAACTCAACTTCTCGCCAGCTACTACAGGTCAGCAGAAAAGCCAAACCCAATCTCAAAAATGAAATGACCGAGTAAGAAAGCCAACCGCTCTATCCATTCCGTCTTTTTGTTAAATGTTTCCTTATAATTATGTAAAAGACTCAATAAAATATATCTTGAATCTTATTCTGTCTAGACGGTTTCAAGAAACAAGAGGGTTGTGGGTCTGACACAACGGTGGATTCCTATCCCAAACTCTTCTACCGGTGAGAAGAGAAAGATAGAAGTTAGTTACATTCAAACAGCCTTAAAAATATCACACTCGACTTTTAAGGCTGTGTGAATGTGTACCTATATGTATATATGTGTACCCAAATACGATGGATTGGGAAAGGCGTCAGAACAACCCCTAAAGGTGACGCACTGTATTATAGCTGCCATGACGTAAAGCATGAGTTTGGTTGCGGATTCGTAGTTAGTCGGAGACTAAAACATCTGGTATCCAGCTTCACCCCAGTGAATGAAAGACTTGCTGCAATTCGAATAAAAGCTAAATTCTTCAACATCAGCTTTATTTGCGCTCATGCTCCCACTGAAGAAAAGGACGAACAGACCAAAGATATATTTTACGGGCGCTTAGAAGAAACATATGACCGTTGCCCTGCCCATGACATTAAAATCATTCTAGGCGATTTTAATGCCAAAATTGGAAAGGAGAATATCTTTGGCCCAACAGTCGGAAATTCAGTCTCCACCGTGAAACATCTGACAATGGTATGAGGCTGATAGACTTTGCAGCTGCAAGAAACATGGTAGTTAGCAGTACCAGATTTAATCATCTCGATATTCATAAGGGCACCTGGCTGTCTCCAGATCAGAAAACAAGAAATCAAATTGATCATGTTGTGATAGATGGAAGACATTAATCGAGCGTGTTGGATGTACGATCGTTCCGAGACGCAAACATTGATTCGGACCACTACCTTGTTGCAGCAAAGGTACGCACCCGCATAAACGTAGCAAACAAAGTACGAACAGACACAACACGAAAGTTAGACATCGGTAAGCTGTAATCACAACAGATAGCCACCGCATATTCCACTGAACTAGCCCAATTTCTTAATCAAAGCCCTCCTCATCCCGATAACATATCAGCGCAATGGCAAATCATTGCCCACTCCATGCAAACAGCCGCAAAATCCATACTTGGATACCAGAGACCTCCACCAAGGAATCCATGGTATGATCAGGAGTGTCGTGCTGCCACCGAAGAGAAAAATGCGGCATATAAGGCTACTTTACAATCCGTAGCAACGCGTAGCGCACGAGAGAGATACAGGGAGAAAAGGAGAGAGGAGAAACGTCTTTTCCGCAGGAAAAAGAGAGAGATGGAAAAGCGGGAGTGCGAAAAAATCGAGATGTACAGGAGCCAGAATGAAGTCCGAAAATTCTACCAAAGAGTCAAGCATCAAACTGATGGCTTTGGTACAGGCACATCCTCCTGTAGAGACCAGCAAGGTAATTTGGTAACTGATACAGATAGTGTACTCAGGATATGGAAAGAACATTTTTCAAAACTGTTGATATCCAATAGCAGCAAAGACGATTGGAACCTGAGTATCCTGTGCCCCGTCCACAAGAAGGGAGATAAGACTGTATGCTCTAACTATAGGGGCATAAGCCTACTTCCTATTGCCTACAAGATCGTGTTAGGGATATTGTGCGAACGACTAAAGCCTATGGTCAACGAGATAATTGGACCATACCAATGCGGCTTTAGACCTGGCAAGTCCACCTTTGACCAGATATTTACCCTGCGGCAAATCCTGGAGAAGACCCAAGAGATGCAGATCGACACATACCACCTTTTTGTCGATTATAAAGCAGCCTTCGACAGCCCGTTGCGTTCAAAGGTATTCCAAGCCATGTCTGAATTTGGTATCCCCGCTCATCCGGCTTTGCAAAATGATTTTAACTGACACGAGGTCCTCAGTTAAAATAGGAAAAAACCTCTCCGAAGAGTTTGGTACCAAAAGAGGTTTCAGACAAGGAGACAGCCTTTCGTGTGATCTCTTTAACATCCTGCTGGAAAAGGTTATACGAGAGGCAAACGTCAAAAGAAGTGGCACAATCTACACCAATAGTCACATGTTACTTGCTTATGCTGATGATATAGACATCATAGGCCGATCAGTAAAAGAAGTAACTGATACCTTTATGAAGGTCGAAGGAGAATCTGCTAAAGTGTGTCTGGCGGTAAACGGTGAGAAGACCAAGTTGATGGTGTCGACGCGCAATGCGTCCATTGAGCTCGGACCGACTGTGGAAGTTGGTTCCTATAATATTGAGGTAGTAAAAGACTTCGTCTACCTCGGAACCTCCGTAAACACAACAAACGACATCAGTTGTGAAATAAAAAGAAGAATTGTATTGGCCAACAGATGCTACTTTGGCTTAAGTAAGCAGTTCAAAAGCCACATCTCGTCTAACAAAAATAACGCTTTATAAAACACTGATACTACCCGTGCTGATGTATGGCTCCGAAGCCTGGGTACTTGCGCAAGCAGACATGGCAGTGCTTGGCGTGTTTGAGAGAAGAATTCTTCGATGACGGTGAATATCGACGTCGCATGAACCTCGAGCTGTATCTGCAATACGACGACATCAATATTGTTAAACGTATAGAGATGCAGCGATTGCGTTGGCTAGGCCATATCATAAGAATGAGCGATGATGAACCCGCTAAAAAGGTGTATAAACACGGACCGCTTGGCGGTGCACGCAGAATTGGCAGGCCAAGGAATAGATGGCGCAAACAAGTGGATGATGAGATGATAAGGCGCGGTATTCCAGAAAGCGAAGCAACAAATAGAGAGAATTGGAGATCTTTTCTTAGTTCGGCCTATAGAACAAATGTTCTGTAATGGGCCAGCTAAGTAAGTAAGTAAGAATGTATACCTATGATTAGGGCAACTCACAGGAATCTCTTGGGATAACAGTTTCAAGCACGACGGAGAAATAAATGCATCCGATAATTCTTTAGTTAAAGAGGGATCAATTCTCTTTAACTTAAGAATTATCCAACGAAACACGATTTTGGAAGCATACGAATGGCTGAGTCTGGACACGACGTAAGGAATCTATCTAAAATATGTAAGTCTACCCACACTAGAACCTCCTCATATCTGTAAGCACGGCAAAGGGATCAGACGACTCGGGAAGTCTGATTTAACGATGGATTCGACCTGCAAAGTCGTGGAACTGGAGGGAACCTCAACTTTTCACCATCCACCACAGTTCAGAAAACCAAATCCTCTACTTACTCCGTCAAGACGATTTTCAAGAAACAAACGGGTTGGCGGTCCACCGTTCAGGGATTTCCCTATCAATATCTTTCAAAGATAAAAACATGTATGCGAAAGTTTAATCCATTGACAAGCCTTAAAAGGCCAGAGATATGTCTACGATTAGGCCAACTGAAAGAGGAATCTCCCTGGAATTCCAAGCAAATTATCGGTTGTAAACTCTGAAAATACCCAACGAAAGGCGATTTTCTGAAAGCACCAAGTGGGTGAGTTTCGATATAGCGTGAGAGGGTCATAGCTGTAACCACGGTTAAGAAATCGGACGACTCGGGGGACGTAAACGGGTGGGTGAATTTGGATGGAACGTGAGGAAAGTACCTAGTCTATATTCACTCATAGTGAAACCTATTTGGGGTCATAGCTGTAAATTAACGCTGGATTGATTTTACGAGCATGGTCGCGGACCTGATGGGAACCTCAACTTCTTACCACTTACCACGGTGAAGAGGGCCAAGTCAGCTAAAAAAACTCACGCGATTTCAAAAAGATCACTGCATTAGAAAGTCAACCCCTCCACTTCATCTGTCCAGATTTTCAAGGAAAAAATGCGGGTGAGTAGTCTGATTCAACGGTTGATTCTACTTGCAAATATACGTCTGAATCAGAAAGCCAAACCCCTCATGCTCTTTCGTTTGCTATCCCAAGTGCTAAGGTCACCTCTTTCTAACTGTACAAACTAGTCCTGAGCATGCAGGAGCCAACCACCGTCAAGACAAGAAACTGTCTTTGGGTTGAAATAATTCACGGAGTCGCCATTGACGAAAGAGTCGGAGAAAGTCAATGGCTGCTGTTCGAAGATCGTTTGTGAGACAACCTAGCGATCTCACATGTGGCGAGTATTCTGTCTAAACTTGTTTATCAGCCTGCATTGCATCTCATAATCTAAGGTTCGGTAACAACAAACTCCCTCTCAATGAAGATTAAATTATGGTTGTGTACTATCTTCACAGGCTCGCGAGCCGCAACGGTGCCGTAATCTAATTCAGACATACCACATGTGTCAATGGAAAATCTAATCTCATTTTAGGAACCTCATACCCAGAGAAGATCTGCTCAACACCTATGATTATGTTATTTTTGTGGACGGTTAATTTAAAAAATAGATCCCTGTTTAACTAAAAAATCTCTCTTCTCTACACAAGAAAACCATTTCGTACAAAAAAGCTATGTTTGCTACGTGAACACGCTAAAATTCCTTGCCAGGACAGTAGATGGCCTCGCTAGTCGTTGGAAAGGATGCAATGAGGGTCGAATAGTGATTATTTTTTGAATCCAAACTGAGTAATCGAGGAATGAAATTGTCAGGAGATGCCAAGAGGCAGAAATATTTACGAACGTGTTAGAGCAAACTGCACTTTGAATGGAATTAGATTCAAAATCGTAGACAACAATCACATGGGGTAATGCAGTTTAATCGCGACGCAGTAAATTGGCTGATCACTCGAGAAAGTCTGAAGTTGAAAGTTTTGTTCAGGGGCTCAATTTACAAAGAATACAATTGCTGCGCTACTATGTGATGGGAACAATATGGCATTTAACAACTTTAATGGAGATCAGGTTGAGGCCTGTATAGTTAGGATTAACAAGTTCCTAATTCCTGAAATATTTACGGACACTGCAATCGAAATGTATCAGATTCAGAAGGAAGTAGGATGACGTAGACAACAATCACTTCGAATAATGTCGATTAATCTGCGTCGTTGTGAAGCGGCTGATGCTTCTCTCAAAGTCGGAAGTTAGAATTGTTTTGCTCCTGAGACAGGGATATTTTTCAGGCTAGTGAGGCCAAACTGCACTATGTGTCGGGATAGTTGTGAAGCAGCTGATGCCTCTCTCAAAATCTGAAGTTTTAATTGTTTTGCTCCAGAGACAGAGATATTTTTCAGGCAAGTGAGGCCAAACTGCACTAGGTGTCGGGATAGATCAGATTCCTCACATCACCAAGAAAGCAGGAGGACGTTGAAAACCAACACTTCGTATAACGTAGATTAATATGCGTCGCAAATAAAGCGGCTGATGCCTTTCTCAAAGTCTGAAGTTGACATTGGTTTGGTTCAACAACCACCAGGATTTTTTTCGCGTCCGTTAGGTCAAATCGATCGGAATAGATTAAATTTCCTACCTCACTAATTAAGTAGAGGAATGAAGACAATAATACCTTGTCCCGCCTGGGATGTTTGTGGAACAATTATTATTAGATTAACCTGCGTCGTTGTGAAGCGGCTGATGTCTCTCTCAAAGTCTGAAGTGGATATTGTTTTAGTGCAGGGGTTTAATTTACAAAAAAATTAAATTGCTTGGCTGCTGAGCGATGGAAACTATATCTCATAGATCAACTTAAATGGAGATCAGGTAAGAATCTGCTTAGTTCCGATTTATAAGTTCTTAATTCTGTGGTATTTCACAGAAGTAGATGTGAAGACTGTGAAGATGGAATACCGATCTCATGGAGTCACTATCTTCTTATCGATTTACATGTTTTTCGAGCGCCCAGCCTGACAAAATTTCTAGAGGTTACTAAATGGAAAATCGGTGAATATTTATTCTTCGACTTCCCTATGCAGATGATTGCAAGATCAGGATCAGATTCTACATCAAATCAATCCAAAAGCATGTAGGCGCAATTACTTCGGATAAACCACAATTTTCAAATGTTCGCGGCAAAGCTATGCCTGTCAAACTCCTTCTAGCTCTCACGGAGTCTGAAGTTCACTTTGTCTTGATCCAAATGCCCTATAATTATGTGGCACCTTAGATATGCCATAGATTTGTTTTTTTTTTTTTTTTTTTTTTTGTGATGGGTATATAATACAAACCGTTAGCAACCAATGGAGTTGGAGTTAACCTCGTGTGGATGAGAGATCTGTAGTGGAGATTTGTAGTGAAAATACCAATAGAAAGTTTCTAAGTTAAATATCATACTTTCCGGTGACTATGTGGCTGCGAATGTTTAGCTTTTTTTGGTTTAGATCAAGTGTTTCTTCCCAAAAATTCTGCAATGTATTCATTCGACGGTACGTAGAGTATCTATACTCTTTTTAGGCTGATCAATTCGGTCTATGTAATTCCAAGATTTTGAGATAGTCCGATAATTCGATAACATCTCAAACTATCATTCAAATTACATAACCTAAAAAAATTAAAGAACCACTCTACAAGGTCTGTAATCCTTCTTTATTTCTTTTTTTGTATAATTACATAATTAACAAAGCTATTAGCGTTAGAAAAAAACAGTCAGGTATCATGTTATCAGGAATAAAATCAAATTCACAGTCCAGTCCACACTTCAATTCATTCTCCTCCAATCCACACGGCATTTAGGCATTCAATACAGCTGGAATCAATTTCTGATAGATCTCCACACCACGCAAATAGGTATCAGCCTTTAGGAATTCATCATGATCGTGCAATAAAACTGGAGTATTGATCATGGGTGAGAAACCGATAGAGGGTATACCAACGTGACGTATGTGACGGCTGTCGGTGCCACCGGGAAAGATTTGCTTGCGGATTTTCAAGCCCCTAAAATAAGGGAAAGTTTAAAAAAGGATTGATTACATGAGAATTTCACTAACTTACAATTCCTTAACCAAACACTGTTCAAAGGCAACCCAATAGATATTGGAAGCATCGATTTTTGTGGGTTCAACTTTGGGTTCCTTTTGTTCGAAATGTAATTCAATGCCGCCACCAGCTTCTTCACACCATTTGCGAACCTAAAGGACAAATGAAAAAGTAAATTGAAATAAAAGGAAAAAAAAAATAAAATTAAGGAAATGAATAGAAATAAGAAAGTCGAAGTTGTCAAGTCGAACGAAAACAAATTTATTGAAAGTTTCTTATGGAGAAAAAAAAATAAAAATAAAATTTAAAAAAAAAGTTTAAGAGAAATAGGAAAGATGTTTCGCTAAGTCGGATGAAAATGCATTTGATCGAAAATAATGTAATTGACAGTTTTCGTTCGAGATATTGAACAATTAAAAAAAATATATAAAATTTTGTATTGAGAAAATTATGAGGTAGCTTCTATAAGCCGAACGAAAATATGGCATTTGGACGTTTTTTGTTCGAGATATTGAAACATACATATCTAATAATATATTACTGTTTCGACTTGTCGAATAGTACGAAAGCTTTGGTTTGACTTATTGAAATATATAAAAAAATTGTTTCGCTAGATCCAAAGGAATTCTATTGAAAGAATAAGAAGCCTCGCTCTCCGACTTAAGTCATTGGCTGGCGTATTACTACATGAATAAAAGGAAAAAGGTTACATAGTTCGAAAATTTCGGTGGGTGACGTAGGGGATGGAAGATACCAAGCAACGGCCCTGACCGGTTTTCACATGGCAAAGCCCAGGATTTATCTTGGTCCCTCTTTCATCTCAAGTGGACACTGACCTCCCCGTGGTGTGCCGCGCGTTCTCCCATAGGAACGTTAAAAAACTTGGGTTTGGGCGTCGGGTTAGTAACCCTCCCCTAGAAAAAACAGCATACTATGAAAAAACGAAAGAAAAGAAAAACAACCCCCTCTAAAGTTGACGAACCCCGCAAACGTTTTAAGGACCATGATCTGCGAATCTGCACCTAGAATGTTCGCACTCTTTATAGAGAAGGTGCAGTCTTCGCATTGGCAGACGTAATTGAAAAGTACAAGGCCGATATTACTGCCATACAGGAAATACGATGGATTGGGAAAGGCGTCACAACAACACCTAAAGGTGACGCACTGTATTATAGCTGCCATGACGTAAAGCATGAGTTTGGTTGCGGATTCGTAGTTAGTCGGAGACTAAAACATCTGGTATCCAGCTTCACCCCAGTGAATGAAAGACTTGCTGCAATTCGAATAAAAGCTAAATTCTTCAACATCAGCTTTATTTGCGCTCATGCTCCCACTGAAGAAAGGACGAACAGACCAAAGATATATTTTACGAGCGCTTAGAAGAAACTTATGACCGTTGCCCTGCCCATGACATTAAAATCATTCTAGGCGATTTTAATGCCAAAATTGGAAAGGAGAATATCTTTGGCTCAACAGTCGGGAAATTCAGCCTCCACAGTGAAACATCTGACAATGGTATGAGGCTGATAGACTTTGCAGCTGCAAAAAACATGGTAGCAGTACCAGATTTAATCATCTCGATATTTATAAGGGCACCTGGCTGTCTCCAGATCAGAAAACAAGAAATCAAATTGATCATGTTGTGATAGATGGAAGACATTCATCGAGCGTGTTGGATGTACGATCGTTCCGAGGCGCAAACATTGATTCGGACCACTACCTTGTTGCAGCAAAGGTACGCACCCGCTTAAACGTAGCAAACAAAGTACGAACAGAGACAACACGAAAGTTAGACATCGGTAAGCTGCAATCACAACAGATAGCCACAGCATATTCCACTCAACTAGCCCAATTGCCTAATCAAAGCACTCCTCATCCCGATAACATATCAGCGCAATGGCAAAACATTGCCCACTCCATTCAAGCAAACAGCCGCAAAATCCATACTTGGATACCAGAGGCCTCCACCAAGGAATCCATGGTATGATCAGGAGTGTCGTGCTGCCACCGAAGAGAAAAATGCGGCATATAGGGCTACTTTACAATCCGTAGCAACGCGTAGCGCACGAGAGAGATACAGGGAGAAAAGGAGAGAGGAGAAACGTCTTTTCCGCAGGAAAAAGAGTGAGATGGAAAAGCGGGAGTGTGAAAAAAATCGAGATGTACAGGAGCCAGAATGAAGTCCGAAAATTCTACCAAAGAGTCAAGCATCAAACTGATGGCTTTGGTACAGGCACATCCTCCTGTAGAGACCAGCAATGTAATTTGGTAACTGATACAGATAGTGTACTCTGGATATGGAAAGAACATTTTTCAAAACTGTTGGTATCCAATAGCAACGAAGATGACGAAGATACCACAGTCCCAATCCCAGAAGATGGTATTGAATGTATACCGCCCAGCCAAAATGAGGTAAAGACAGCAATAAATCGGCTGAAGAATAATAAGGCAGCAGGAGCCGATGGCTTACCAGCCGAGCTGCGACACGCTGATAAGGTGTATTCATCAGCTAGTTATCACCATCTGGCAGGAAGAACGAGTACCCGACGATTGGAACCTGAGTATCCTGTGTCCCGTCCACAAGAAGGGAGATAAGACTGTATGCTCTAATTATAGGGGCATAAGTCTACTCCCTATTGCCTACAAGATCGTGTCAGGGATATTGTGCGCACGACTAAAGCCTATGGTCAACGAGATAATTGGACCATACCAATGCGGCTTTAGACCTGGCAAGTCCACCATTGACCAGACATTTACCCTGCGGCAAATCCTGGAGAATACCCAAGAGATGCAGATCTACACCTACCACCTTTTTGTCGACTATAAAGCAGCCTTCGACAGCCCGCTGCGTTCAAAGGTGTTACATGCCATGTTTGAATTTGGTATCCCCGCAAAGCTCATCCGAATTTGTAAAATGACTTTGACTGACACGAGGTCCTCAGTTAAAATAGGAAAGAACCTCTCCGAAGAGTTTGGTACCAAAAGAGGTTTCAAACAAGGAGACAGCCTTTCGTGTGATCACTTCAACATCCTGCTGGAAATGGTTATACGAGAGGCAAACGTCAAAAGAAGTGGCACAATCTACACCAATAGTCACATGTTACTTGCTTATGCTGATGATATAGACATCATGGGCCGATCAGTAAAAGAAGTAACTGATACCTTTATAAAGGTCGAAGGAGAATCTGCTAAAGTGGGTCTGGCGGTAAACGGTGAGAAGACCAAGTTGATGGTGTCGACGCGCAATGCGTCCATTGAGCTCGGACCGACTGTGGAAGTTGGTTCCTATAATATTGAGGTAGTAAAAGACTTCGTCTACCTCGGCACCTCCGTCAACACAACAAACGACATCAGTTGTGAAATAAAAAGAAGAATTGTATTGGCCAACAGATGCTACTTTGGTTTAAGTAAGCAGTTTAAAAACAAAGCCACATCTCGTCAAACAAAAATAACGCTCTACAAAACACTTATACTACCCGTGCTGATGTATGGCTCCGAAGCCTGGGTACTTGTGCAAGCAGACATGTCAGTGCTTGGTGTGTTTTAGAGAAAAATTCTTCGAAAGATTTACGGACCAATCTGCGTTGACGGTGAATATCGACGTCGCATAAACCACGAGCTGTATCTGCTATACAACGACATCAATATTGTTAAACGTATCGAGATGCAGCGATTGCGTTGGCTAGGCCATATCATAAGAATGAGCGATGATGACCCCGCTAAAAAGGTGTATAAACACGGACCGCTTGGCGGTGCACGCAGAATTGGCAGGCCAAGGAATAGATGGCGCAAACAAGTGGATGATGAGATGAAAAGGCGCGGTATTCCAGAAAGCGAAGCAACAAATAGAGAGAATTGGAGATCTTTTCTTAGTTCGGCCTATAGAACAAATGTTCTGTAATGGGCCAGCTAAGTAAGTAAGTTCGAAAATTTCGGTAGTATGTTACCCTTTTCCTTTAAGGCCTGGGTACATAAGCTGCCTCGCCTGATTGCCTTGTTTTTCTGCTTCATTTCTGACATAATAAAAATAAAAGAATAAAGAAGGCCGAGAAAATTTCGAACTGGGTTGCCCTTTTATTTTTTATTCTTTTATCAGAAGCAAGCAAGGTAAGCAGGCAAGGCAGCTTATGTAGCTAGGCCTTTACGAATAAGCCAGCCAATGACTTAAGGTAGAATCACAATCAGCTCGTTGCTAGCTTTGCTTGCTTTCCAAATATCAAAATTAAGGACTGAGTACATATGCTACCTCGCTTGCTTGCCTTGCTTCTCTGCTTAATTCCTGACGTAACATAAAATAAAAGAATAAAGAAGGCCGAGTCAATTTCGAATTAGGTTGCCCTTTTCTTCTTTATTCTTTTATTTTTGTTATGTCAGAAATGAAGGAGGAAAGCATGGCAACCAGGCGAGGCAGCTTATGTACCCATGCGTTTATTACTTCACCACGCCGCATTTTTTGTATCACACATCGAATCATGACATTTTTGGCGCCGGCGATCATATGTTTTGGGTAAACAAAAAAGTATTTTTTTCAGTTTATTAAGTTTTCCTTAAACATATGCTTTGTTCCCGTACTTTTAAATAGTAAAACTCGTAAAAGAGAGAAAGAGAAAAAGTTCGGGAACGCAAAAATGGAAAAAACGTCAAAAAAGCTGGAACAAATGTCAAAGTCGGCGTACCAGCCAGTCAGACGCCGGCATCCATGTTACTATTTTTTACACGCTTAAATTTGTCGAGTAAAAAGGTTTTAAAGAGAGCGTCATTCACCGCCATTTTTTTAAAAGAGAAGTGAACATTTTACAACTTTTTTGTGTACGGGAACGGGGTTTCGGGTAAAATATGTAAAAGTCGTAAAAATTGTAAAAACTTTTTAGTTCTGGAACAAAGCTATATTTTTTTATTATTTATCAAAAAAATTTAATTTAAAATGAAAATAAGCCAATTGTTGTTGTTTAAATTGATCGTGTTGTGTTAAATGAACTGTCAAAATGAAATGTCAAACATCAAGCCGAATATGAATTCCAAAGTTAAACAATTGTTAACTTCGGTGCCTGAAATCTTGCTTTGTTGTGGGCTGTTCTATTGAAAACAGTACAATTTAATTTCTCGCTTTCACGCCAAGCAAGCGGAGCAAACAACAAAAATCCATTGTGTTTGTACCTTTGAGCCAGAGAGCGAGGCTTCTTATGTACCGAGGCCTTTCGAATACTAAGTCATTAAGACCTCTTCTGTTCAATACAATTTGATGAACTTTCCGCCTTACCTGATTTTCAAATTCCTGATGATCGACAGTAATGGCCAAGCGTATATCAAAACAGACATCCAAAAATGGTGGTACAACATTACTTTGGACTCCACCCTTAATTGTGGTTAAATTGACAGTGGTAACATCACCAATCGACAAGGACGGATCATTTTCTAAACGTTTGGATTCGTGTTCTCTAAAGGCCATCATTTTGTTCAAAATGAAATGGAGTTTTTCGCCAACGGTATTTTTCAACAGCAGGGAGCCATGACCAGCATTACCGGAAATTTCGAAGTGGATTTCTGAAAAAGGAATGTAATAGAACATATTTAAAAACTTTCTCTTTTTCAGAACTGAGAACAATTTACTTACGCCAAATAGATCTTTCAGCATAGTACACCAAATAGTTGTCATCTGTGGCCGCAACACCCTCATCCAAAGAAAAGCCCACATTCAACTTTTTAAATTCCTCGGTTTTGACAAAAGCCTCCATACCCAAGTGGCCACCAATTTCTTCATCTGAAAAAAAGGAGAAACATAAAGGAATTAGTTGTGAGAGAACACCTCCCCGACTCAAACTACTTTCAAATTGATTTCAAATTCTCATTGCATGCTGAACTAACCCTTAATTGTTAATTGAAGTGCATTAATTGGGAATAAAAACTCTTCAGTTCATGTCGTTGAATTCAATAGAGAGAGAGAGAGGGGTGGTAGTATTCCATTAACACCATTTGCCTGGCTTTTGAACAATTTGTCAATTTCATTATCTAATTACAGTGACGTTGAATTGAAAGTCCTTGTCCGCATACATTAATTGCTGAAGGATAATTGCCGTATGGAAACATTTAGTGCCCAATTTTCAAAGGAAACTCCTTTGACACGGAATGCAGATGTAATAAGAAGGGGGAGGTAAATGCTTCCTTAATTTGCATAGCAATTTTCATATGCGTTATGGGTGACATGAGATAGATTTTTTAAGGTGGAGGGTAAGAAAAATTTCTACCTCTGGTCTACACTCTCGACTTTTGAAAATTTCGAGAATACTTTCCTCCTTTCGAGTCTTTGTAGCCCTAGGTAATCATTCAAATGAGTAAACTGTAGTCTAAATCCCGTGGAGTAATGAAAGGAGTTCTTCAATAAATCCACGCCTTGAAGGGCCAAGTAAAAATATTCTTTAATAAATCCACGTCTTGAAAGATATTCTTTAATAAATCCACGTCTTGAAAGATATTCTTTAATAAATCCACGATATGAAAGGCCAACTAAAACTATTCCTTAATAAATCCTAGCCTTCAAGGTCTCCTTTAATATAATTTTGTAAACGGCGAAATCAAAATATATATTTACATATGGCTTGTTCCAGAACCTGCAAGAAGCTACTATTTTTTACTACGATAACAATTTTTCCTTTATGATATCGAAAAAATAGTAAAAATTAGTAGATTCTTGCAGTACTGGAACAGACCAATTGTTATTCATTTCAACTTGAGAAGAGCATCGCTTACGATGTCGCTCAACTTGCCACCGGAGGTGGAAACGAGTTTACTGCGAATCTATGGGGCCCGGTTTTCTCACATGTTTTAATGTTGTGTCTACCTTGGAGCTTTTTGCCGGATTAACTTCCTTTATGTGGAACCCATAACCCACAGTTTTATGTAAACGTAATAATAGATTCTCTCCGAAACCGCTATTCTCGGCTTAAAATCACCTACGTGAACAAAATCTCTCGCAGGTTTCGCTGTTGGTAGCAGCTCGTTAGACATATCGGCTATGAGGTGGCTTCTCTGTCATCGAACTTTTCATTTCTTAAATGCAAGTTCTTTTTTTTACAGTAATGAGCTTTTTGCTCATTGAACCTGTATGGATTCCACGACAAACGCTTTTAGATCAGCCTTCGAAACTTTTTCAAGTACAGGTTTAATGAGAAAAAAGCTCATCACTGTAAAAGAAAACAACTTGCATTTGAGAAATGAAAAGTTCGATGACAGAGAAGCCACTCCACAGCCGATATGTCTGATGAGAAGCCACTCCACATCCGATATGTCTTATGAGCTGCTTCCCACAGCGAATCCGGTCACATAATGGTGGTTGTGTGGGTTCGAATCTTCAGCTTTCCTTTTTTACTTGCAAGAAATCTTAGGTCATTAAGCTCGACTCTAAAGAGAAATTAATTAAAAATGTTTTTGTTTCAAAAATGTTATTTGCTCGAGTCAGTAAATAAGCGGGTGCGACACCGCCGGGAAAATCTTTCGACTTCTTTGTCTGCTAGCCACGGATCATCGTGAAATATATATGAGATGGCGTAAAAAGTCCAGCTGATTTCACCTAATCTGTCAAATTCATTATTATTTTGAATTAATCGCCTGAAAACCTAAATAAAATATTTGACAGCTGAAAGAAGTTCCACTCAAAATTGTATTGTTGTTGTACACATATTATGTAACCTTATTAAATACACCTTGCCACCCGCGAATAGCGCGATACATTTGTAAACATTCATCAAGGAGGGCTCTCTCCAAAGTATTTTCAATAATCTTAACTACAAATAATCTCCACTTACATATGGAAAGAAGTGAATCCTTGGGTGTTACGGTATATATCGTCCAAACGATCAAATAGTGGCCTATGAGTGTCAGAATTAACATGATCGGGGTAATAAGGTTTAAGCTAGAAGATCAATAAGCTTTGTAATCTTATTCCTTAGGAAGCAAACGAATTTCCATAGCTTGTGAAAAAAATCATTACAGCAGCGCCCAAGCAGGACACGAGCCAGAAGTAAATATTAGTCATTCAAAGTGAGTCAATAAAACTGAGTCCCAAATCAGTCGTGAAAGGTGGCATGATCAAGGCGAGTTAAGTGCTCGTAAAAAACCGTAACCTAATCTCAGCATACGAGAGATTAGTTTTTCATTACAGTGGCGCCCAAGCAATTTTAACCATTCAATGTGAGTGTGTTCGGAGTCCGAACTAAAAACTGTAATGAAAAACTAATCTCTCGTATGCTGAGATAAGGTGGATAAGACAAGGAACAAATCGTATAATCAAAATCATTCAAAGTCAGTTAGCGGAAACCGAACAGACTAGAAGTGTAAATAAGCCCAGAGTCAGACCGTGAAAAGTGGAGTTGCTATGGCAAGCTAAGTGATTTTACAGTGCGTGAGAATAAAACCCCGAGTTAATAAGATGTACTAATGCAATACTTGAGGATTCCATACCATTCAGCTTCCGGTCACCCTAGAATAGAAGTGTGAATGCAATCTAAGCACAGAGTCAGATCGTGAAAAGTGTCAAAGTATAAGGTAAGTAAGTAAGTAAGTAATAATAATAATTGTTCCACAAACATCCCAGGCGGGACAGGGGAGACTTCTCTCATATCAATGAGTGCACCCCGATTCATATTAGTTCAATGATATGTGACCTACTGTTTATCGCCGAGTCCGAACGGCGTGTCTAAGACACCTCTTGTAGAGAAGTTGTACAAGGCTGAAATACTCAGAAAATGTCGCCAGCATTACTGAGGGGTATTTTGCCACCGTTGAAAAGTGTTTGATGTTGACTGGCCGGGGAATCGAACCCACGACCTTAAGCGTGCAAGGCGGGTGTGCATACCATTGCACCACGGTGGCACCCAAGTAAGTAAGTATAAGGTAATGCAATTCCACCGTCCTTCTCCTCTATAATTTAGCTTCGACAAGCGAAAAGCTGACTGACTGAGTTTTGGCCAGATAGAAGTTTATCTATAAGATCAGGAAACTAAGCATGGTGCATTCGGAAAAAAAAACAAAATTATAGAATCAATGGAAATCAATCTTTCAAAATGAATTAGTGAGTGAGTTAAACTTGAGATGTGAATGCAGTCCAAGCCAGCCCATTAAAAGAAAGGAGTCGTCGAGTGATTTTACAGTGTAAGAAAGTGTATTAATTCGAGGTATAGAGAAGCGCTGAGGAATATAAATATTAACTGCTTGGCCGTACACTCTACTTGTGAATTCTAGCTTATCCAGCAAGTTTCATAAGCCACTATTTGTCGAACTTGATAAGAAGATACCATTTCAGAATCAACTTGACGTTCCCTCATCTTCGTGAATTCATTGAGTTTCTTAAACCGCTGGCATCGTTCTTATTTACGGACTAGAAATGTGAATGCATCCCAATCCAGAAAAGAAAAGACTCGTCAAGTTAATCCAAGTGATTTTACAGTGTACGAAAGTCAATTACTCGAGGTAATTAGAAGCGCTGAGGAATCAAATTTTAACATTTTTTGGAAGTCGAACCCTAAATGTGCATTCTACCTAATCCAGCAAGTTTCAAAAGCCACTATTTGTCAGATTGATAAGATAGAATTTCAGAATCTAATAGACGGCCGTCGATTTGTGAATTCAAACCCAGTGAATTTGTTAAATCGCTGGTATCTTTGTCCTTTGCAGACAGGAATGGGTTTTCGTATAAGTTTTAGGATGAATTTCAGTCTAGCTATAGACCACTATTTGTAAGACTCGTAAGATTGCATTTCGGAATCTGCTAGACGGTCGCCAATTAGCGAATTCTAACCCAGTGAGATTTTTATACCCCACAAAGTATATATATTTTTGATCAGCGTGCAATTCTACATCGATATAGCCATGTCCGTCCGTCTGTCCGTCTGTCCGTCTGTGGAAATCACTCTAGCATCCGAACGGATTGACGTAGGTTGATGAAATTTTGGGAAAATATGTTATATTTACGTAGGACTTTTGGTATTGAAAGCGGGCTATGTAGGTCCACGCTTTCGTATAGCCCCCATACAAAATGACGCGTGACGCGTCGTCGTTTTAAGGAATTTTTAAGATATTTGGCCCATTTTACCACCGAATTGATTGTAATTTGGTACTTTGTGTCTCCAGAGGCCAGAAAATATTCCTACCAAAGTTGGGTTATATAGGTCCACGTTTTGGTATAGCCCCCATATAAGGCCCCATATAAAGTACGCGTCATTTTAATATATTTTGAATGTATTAGACCCATTTGACCACAGAATTGGTTGTAATTTGGTATTTTGTGTCTTCAGAAGCCAGAAAACATTCCTACCAAAGTTGGGTTATATAGGTCTACGTTTTGGTATAGCCCCCACATAAGGCCCCTTATAAAGTACACGTCATTTTAATATATTTTGAATGTATTAGACCCATTTGACCAAAGAATCGGTTGTAAGTTTGTATTTTGTGTTTCCAGAGGCTAAGAAACATTTCTACCATAAAATGTTTATATAGGTTCACGTGTTGATATAGCCTCCATAATACAATATCTTCCGATTTTCAATATTTTGAACGTTTTAGCCTCATTATCACACCGATATGGCTGACATTTGGTATTTAGTCTTCTTTAGGCGTAAAACTTTCCCCCAGAAATTTGTAGGTATAGGTCCACGCCATCATATAACCCCCATAGAACCGTACCTTCCGAATTTCGGTATTTTGAAGGTTGTGGCCACATTAATCCACCGAAATGGCTGAAATTTGTGGTGGAGGGTATAAAAAGTTCGGCCCGACCGAATTTAACGCTTTTCTTACTTGTTTATTCTCAGAAGCAAACAAGGCAACCAGGCGAGGCAGCTTATGTATGTAGGCCTTGATTGCCTGGCTTTCCTGCTTCATTTCTGACATAACAAAAATAGATGAATAAAGAAGAAAAGGGCAACCCAGTTGGAAATTTGATCGGCCATCTTTATTCTTTTATTTTTATTATGTCAGGAATGAAGCAGGAAAGCAAGACATTTAGGCCAGGTTGCTTATGTACCAAGGCCTTTAAAAGTTGCGTGTGGAGATTCTTCATTTCAGACTTTGTCGTTGTAAACCCATTAAGGCCTCGGTACATAAGAAGCATGGAATTATTGCTTAAGAAATTTTTGGTAAACGAAAAAGGAACGGCCGAGCTACATTCGAACTAGGTTGCCCTTTTACCAGAAATGTCTTAAGGCCGAAACTTTATGGATTTTTTGATTACGTCGCTTTCATTTCTAGTAAAAGAATAAAGGTTGCTATTTTTTATTTATTCTTTTACTAGAGCAAAGCGAACAAAGCAAGCAAATATCAGATTGAAATTTGCCCTTTACGGCCTAGAATAAAAAAGGCCGAGCCAATTTCGAACTAGGTTTCCCTTTTTTATTCTTCAACCGAAAATACAGTAAACGTTTGAGTAATATTTAGCGTCATTGTTTGTTTGGCTTTATGTACCGAGGTTTTTATTCTGTCACTGTTCAGTTATATGAAATAATTATTTTGAGATCCTATGACCCCCAAATTGGAACATTTTTTACAACTGTAGGAAAATCAATAAAGATCTAAGCTTAGAGAAATATTTGGGCTTAAGAATTAAAGGTAGAAAGAGAATCAGCTCGTTGCTTGCTTTCCAAATGTTAAATTATATGGGGGAACGCCGGCGGAATTGCGAAGAGGCCTGGCATTCCTTTATAATTTGACATTTGGAAATCAAGCAACGAGCTGATTCTGTTTATACCTTAAGGCCTAAGCAGCATGGCATTTTTCCTTAAAGCATTTCTGGTAAAATACTGAAAGGCAAAGGGCATCCCAGTTCGAATTCGTCTCGGCCGTTCTTTATTCTTGTATCAAAAATTATATCCCGGTTACACTTAACGGGATTAATAGTACGTTTATATATAACCGGATTTAACAAACCCACTGGGTTTCAAATGTCAATTTCATTGCTTACATTTCAAATAAATCCTCATAAAGATGGTTAACCCTGCAAAAGGCCATAATATAAACATGGCCTAACCCAGTGGGTTTCGGTTTCAAATGTCAATTCCATAGCGCAAACGTCAAATAAATCCTCGTGAAGTGGGTTAATGGCACGGTTACACTATAGCTTTTTGCCAGGTTAACCTACTTTAAGAGGATTTATTTCAAATTTGCGCTATGGAATTGACATTTGAAACCCAAACCCACTGGGTTAATCCGGTTAAGTGTAACCGGGGTATAACCCGGCAAATAACTCTAATGTAACCGTACTATAAGTTAAGAAAAAATGTTATAATTCTTGTGTAACGAGACCTTTAGATCAGGATGAGTATAAGTATATTTAAATTTATCTAACGATAAAATTAGCTACGCCATGATCTCCTTACTCATGGCAATTTTTTTAAACCCCAGATTGATTTATGAAACTTTGGCATGAACAGTAAGATTGTACTCCGATTCTAAAAATTGTAATTAGGTGTCATAACTGTCACACATTTTCATATTTACTTTTTTTAGTAAACAAACAATGAATTAACTTATCACTCCTACACACATATCGCGGATCCATAAAAAAAACTTATCTTTAGAAAAGATTTTCTCATTGCTAGAGAGGAGGTCAAGAAAGCAACAAATTAAGAACAAACTTATCACCGGCAAATAAACACATAAAGATTAAAACTCTGAACAAAAATACTTAACTCCTGGTAATAAGAGATAACGGGTTGTAGAGTCGGACTCATCAAATCTTATTTAAACTGGCACCTAAAACAAGTGTTTTGGGGGAAATATGTAACTCATTTACTTGACAAATATTTTATGGAACTGGCAAATTATAGGTGTCTTTTAATCAAGGCTGTTTGATGTAAGTTTCTCTTCCCGTAGTATTTGTATTGAAATAATTTTGGAACGTAACTTATGTATGTTTAGAAAATTGGTCAAATATCTACATACCTGGCACAAAGGTTATATGCACGGTGCGCTTCATGTGAACTCCTTGCTTCTTTAAGGCACGTATGGCAGCCAAATATTGCATGCCAACACATTTCATATCTTGGGAACCGCGGGCAAAGATGCGACCTTCTTCATCCATTTCAGCAGCAAATGGAGGATGAGTCCATTTATCGGCAAACACCGGCACCACATCCATGTGAGAATTTAAGATGACGGACGGTAATTCTGGTTGGGTACCCTGCCATGTTATGATGACAACAGGTTTTGTTTTATCGGCAGGATGATAAATGTTTAATGGAAGACCCAAATCATTGGCTTGTTTTCGTAGGAATTCTATGCAGGGTTCTAGAACAATGGGAAGAAAGAACGGGATTAAGTGGCAGTGAAGAGAGTCTTTGATCAAATTTTGTGCGATGTTAGAACAATTTTTGGAATACATACATGTTTTTTTTTCAAGCAGTGCAGTTTTGTTAATTTGAGGTTAGTTTTCAAGCACAAGGTTAAGGAATGATTTATAGAAAAGTGCACAAGTTTTTTTTTACACAAAATGAATGCAGGACAATTTTTTTAAGCACAACTTTATACAGCAAGGTATGTTCACATTATGAAATATGTATTTAATAATTAAGTTAAATCTCTTTTTCACACAATGATTTTGATGGTGGTCACAAAGAGGCTACGAAATTCCACACATTAAATTTAAAAAAAACCGATAGCCATGTTTATTGTTGAAATTTTGCTACTTTAGGCCAAAATAAAGTCAGTGATTAAATTATAAATGGCCTCGGTACATAAAGAGCATGGCATTGTTTCAGGTAAAAGATAAAAAGGTAGCATAGTTCGAATTTGGCTACACCGATCTTTAAGGTCTTGATACATAAGAAGAATGACATGCTTGCTTAAGTAATTTCAAATAAAGGACTAAAGTACGGCCGAGCCAAATTCGAACTAGTTTGCCCTTTGCCTGTTAGTCTGTTACCAGAAATGACTTAAGAAAGAAACGCAACCGCTTATGTATCGAGCGCTTTTTTACCAGATTCTTAAGCAAGAATCACGAGAACTTATAGGACTGGGTACATAAGCTGCCTCGCCTGCTTGCCTTCTTCATTTCTGACACAATAAAAATAAAAAAATAAAGAAGGCCCTGCAAATTTCGAACTAGGTTGCCGTTTTTTTATTCTTTGAGTCCATATTTACATTCAGCAATTTTCCTTGAGGCAATTGTCAGTTTGTCGGTGAGAGAGGGTGTTGAGAGGCAAAGCGTTACCATATGCCTCACCTCTCACTCCATCGAACTGACAATTGCCGCAAGGAAAATTACTTACTTACTTACTTAGCTGGCCCATTACAGAACATTTGTTCTATAGGCCGAACTAAGAATAGATCTCCATTCCTCTCTATTTGTTGCTTTGTACTCTGGAATACCGCGCCTTTCCATCTCATCATCCACTTGTTTGCGCCATCTATTCCTTGGCCTGCCAATTCTGCGTGCACCGCCATGTGGCATGTATTCATACGCCTTTTTAGCGGGTTCATCATAGCTCATTCTTATGATATGGCCTAGCCAACGCAATCGCTGCATCTCGATACGTTTAACAATATTGATGTCGTTATATAGCAGATACAGCTCGTGGTTCATGCGACGTCGATATTCACCGTCAACGCAGATTGGTCCGTAGATCTTTCGAAGAATTTTTCTCTCAAACACACCAAGCACTGCCATGTCTGCTTGCCCAAATACCCAGGCTTCGGAGCCATACATCAGCACGGGTAGTATCAGTGTTTTGTAGAGCGTTATTTTTGTTTGACGAGATGTGGCTTTGTTTTTAAATTGCTTACTTAAACCAAAGTAGCATCTGTTGGCCAATACAATTCTTCTTTTTATTTCACAACTGATGTCGTTTGTTGTGTTTACGGAGGTGCCGAGGTAGACGAAGTCTTTTATTATCTCAATGTTATAGGAACCAACTTCCACAGTCGGTCCGAGCTCAATGGACGCATTGCGCGTCGACACCATCAACTTGGTCTTCTCACCGTTTACCGCCAGACCCACTTTAGCAGATTCTCCTTCGACTTTTATAAAGGTATCAGTTACTTCTTTTACTGATCGGCCCATGATGTCTATATCATCAGCATAAGCAAGTAACATGTGACTATTGGTGTAGATTGTGCCACTTCTTTTGACGTTTGCCTCTCGTATAACCTTTTCTAGCAGGATGTTGAAGAGGTCACACGAAAGGCTGTCTCCTTGTCTGAAACCTCTTTTGGTACCAAACTCTTCGGAGAGGTTCTTTCCTATTTTAACTGAGGACCTCGTGTCAGTTAAAGTCATTTTACAAAGCCGGATGAGCTTTGCGGGAATACCAAATTCAGACATGGCTTGGAATACCTTTGAACGCAGCGGGCTGTCGAAGGCTGCTTTATAATCGACAAAAAGGTGGTAGGTGTCGATCTGCATCTCTTGGGTCTTCTCCAGGATTTGCCGCAGGGTAAATATCTGGTCAATGGTGGACTTGCCAGGTCTAAAGCCGCATTGGTATGGTCCAATTATCTCGTTGACCATAGGCTTTAGTCATTCGCACAATATCCCTGACACGATCTTGTAGGCAATAGGGAGTAGACTTATGCCCCTATAGTTAGAGCATACAGTCTTATCTCCCTTCTTGTGGACGGGGCACAGGATACTCAGGTTCCAATCGTCGGGTACTCGTTCTTCCTGCCAGATGGTGCTAACTAGCTGATGAATACACCTTATCAGCGTGTCGCCTCCGGTTTTGAACAGCTCGGCTGGTAAGCCATCGGCACCTGCTGCCTTATTATTCTTCAGCCGATTTATTGCTGTCTTTACCTCATCTTGGCTGGGCGGTATACATTCAATGCCATCTTCTGGGATTGGGACTGTGGTATCTTCGTAGTCTTCGCTGCTATTGGATACCAACAGATTTGAAAAATGTTCTTTCCATATCCTGAGTACACTATCTGTATCAGTTACCAAATTACCTTGCTGGTCTCTACAGGAGGATGTGCCTGTACCAAAGCCATCAGTTTGATGCTTGACTCTTTGGTAGAATTTTCGGACTTCATTCTGGCTCCTGTACATCTCGATTTTTTCACACTCCCGCTTTTCCATCTCTCTCTTTTTCCTGCGGAAAAGACGTTTCTCCTCTCTCCTTTTCTCCCTGTATCTCTCTCGTGCGCTACGCGTTGCTACGGATTGTAAAGTAGCCCTATATGCCGCATTTTTCTCTTCGGTGGCAGCACGACACTCCTCATCATACCATGGATTCCTTGGTGGAGGTCTCTGGTATCCAAGTATGGATTTTGCGGCTGTTTGCATGGAGTAGGCAATGTTTTGCCATTGCGCTGATATGTTATCGGGATGAGGAGTGCTTTGATTAAGCAGTTGGGCTAGTTGAGTGGAATATGCTGTGGCTATCTGTTGTGATTGCAGCTTACCGATGTCTAACTTTCGTGTTGTGTCTGTTCGTACTTTGTTTGCTACGTTTAAGCGGGTGCGTACCTTTGCTGCAACAAGGTAGTGGTCCGAATCAATGTTTGCGCCTTGGAACGATCGTACATCCAACACGCTCGATGAATGTCTTCCATCTATCACAACATGATCAATTTGGTTTCTTGTTTTCTGATCTGGAGATAGTCAGGTGCCCTTATGAATATCGAGATGATTAAATCTGGTACTGCTAACTACCATGTTTTTTGCAGCTTCAAAGTCTATCAGCCTCATACCATTGTGGAGACTGAATTTCCCGACAGTTGGGCCAAAGATATTTTCCTTTCCAATTTTGGCATTAAAATCGCCTAGAATGATTTTAATGTCATGGGCAGGGCAACGGTCATATGTTTCTTCTAAGCGCTCGTAAAATATATCTTTGGTCTGTTCGTCCTTTTCTTCAGTGGGAGCATGAGCGCAAATAAAGCTGATGTTGAAGAATTTAGCTTTTATTCGAATTGCAGCAAGTCTTTCATTCACTGGGGTGAAGCTGGATACCAGATGTTTTAGTCTCCGACTAACTACGAATCCACAACCAAACTCATGCTTTACGTCATGGCAGCTATAATACAGTGCGTCAACTTTAGGTGTTGTTGTGACGCCTTTCCCAATCCATCGTATTTCCTGTATGGCAGTAATATCGGTCTTGTACTTTTCAAGTACGTCTGCCAATGCGAAGACTGCACCTTCTCTATAAAGAGTGCGAACATTCCAGGTGCAGATTCGCAGATCATGGTCCTTAAAACGTCTGCGGGGTTCGTCAACTTTAGAGGGGTTTGTTTTTTTTTCTTTCGTTTTTTCATAGTATGCTGTTTTTTCTAGGGGAGGGTTACTAACCCGACGCCCAAACCCAAGTTTTTAACGTTCTTATGGGTGAACGCGCGGCACATGTTAGCTCACTACCTTTAACGGGTGTTAAAGGCAGTTCCCCAGGTGACACCACGGGGAGGTCAGTGTCCACTTGAGATGAAAGAGGGACCAAGATAAATCCTGGGCTTTGCCATGTTAAAACCGGTCAGGACCGTTGCTTGGTATCTTCCATCCCCTACGTCACCCTAATCTCGCAAGGAAAATTGCCTAATGTAAATATGGACTTATCAAAAGCAAGCAAGGCAAGCAGGCGAGGCAGCTTATGTACCCAGGCCATAAAGGCTTTCCTGCTTCATTTCTGACATAATAAAAATAAAAGAATAAAAAAGCCGAGCAAATTTCGAACTGGGTTGCCCTTTCCTTTTTTATTCTTTTATCAGAATCAAGCAAGGCAAGCAGGCGAGGTAGCTTATGTACTCAGGCCGTAAGGGCCAACGACGCACAGTGGTTCAGCATCGTTTTTCCCTGGTCAAAAGTCTGTAAAGGCCTGGGTACATAAGCTGCCTCGCTTGCTTACCTTGCTTTCCTGCTTCATTTCTGACATAACAAAAATAAAGAATAAAGAAGAAAAGGGCAATGTAGTTTAAAATTGGCTCGGCCTTCTTTTATTTTTTGTGCTGCTTTTGTAAGGTCTTTAAGCCGAAAACACATCCAACGTTTCAGTAAAGTTGGGCGTCATTCCTGATAAAAGAATAAAAGAGCAAGGGTAACATAGATCGAATGTTTGTTTATAGTTTTTTTGCTTTGCCTGGCATAGCAAGTTATGCAACACCAAAAGCTTATCCCCTGATAATATTAACTTCATTCGTACTCAAGACAATGGAACGGACGGTCGACAGCATGATAAAGAGTAAAGACCTGGGTACATAAGCTGCCTTGCCTGATTGCCTTGCTTTCCTGCTTCATTTCTGACATAATAAAAATTAAAACAATAAAGGAGGCCGAGCAAATTTCGAACTGGGTTGCCCTTTTCTTTTTTATTCTTTTATCAGAAGCAAGCAAGGTAAGCAGGCGAGGCAGTTTATGTACTCAGGGCTTAAAGGCCTCGACACATAAGAAGCATGGCATTGTTGCTTAAGTCATATCTGGTAAATGACTAAAGACCAAGTTAGACCTAACTCAAAAATGATTCTGAAATCTTTTTATTAGGTCGAACTTGGTCTTTCATCCTTTATCAGATATGACTTCAGCAAGAATGCCATGCTTCTTATGTGTCGATGCCTTTACATTTCCAACGAAATGCTCAAATACAAACAACAGGCATATGCAAACGGTAGATCAGTGGAAATCGCATTACATGAGGTAGTACACCATATAAAGAGAACTTTCGAGAAGAAGTTGTATACACTCGCAGTATGCATCGACATCGAAGGCGCTTTCAACAACGTCAGCACCGAAACTAATCCACTCCTTAGACGAGTCTCAGGTAGACCGGGCCTTGAGGCACTGGATAAACCATATGCTAAGGAATAGATGGATAAGCTGCGCTCTACAAGACGTAACAAAAAGAGACAAAGTTGGCCAGGGGACGCCACAGGGGGGATGCTATCACCTCTCCTATGGGTCACCACCATAAATAGTCTATTAAGGACCTTAACCGACGAGGGATTTGAACCCGTCTGCTATTGCAGACGACGTTATAATACTTCTTAGAGGAAACAATCCAAATATACTCTGTAGAAGGGCCCAAACGGCTCTAAAAATAGCTTACAACTGGGTAAGACCGAGAGGTTTAAATGTTGACCCGAAAAAAAAACAGATCTATGTCTTTTCACTATGAAAACGAAAATAGGAGCTTACGAAGAACCCGTTTTCCTAGATAAGAAGATAAACATTTCTCCAACAGCTAAGTACCTGGGAGTAAATCTGGACAGGAAACTTAAAGGGAAGGACCACATTCAGGAAAGGGCTAATAAAGCCCATAGATGTTGGTCATCCTGTAGAAGGGCCATAGGCTCAAAATGGGGTTTCAATCCTAGGATGACACATTGGTTGTACAGAAACGTAATTAGACCGATTCTAACTTGCGCTTCTGTGGTATGGTGGACAGCTATGGACAAGAAATGCAACGTGAATGTAATGCAAAAAGTCCAACGAAGTGCTGCTTAAGTATTAGTGGCGCAATGAGGACTACACCAACCAGGATTCAGGTAAGGTATGAACCAGCCATCGCAGCCATAAGACTTAAGTCGATGAGCGCTACGGGTTACAGCGGGTGAGTCAATAGATCATATTGAATCAGACCGTATACCTGTAACAACTGAAACCGCCTTGTGTGGAGTTTTAACACCGGACAGAGGCTTATGGATCGATGGAACCCTAGAACAGATACCAACTGGAAGCTTCGGGTTTACAGATGGGGCTGTTCTAGTGGGAAGAACGGGGCTGGGTCTCTATATTGAAGACCAAGAAACGAGGATCACCCTGCCGGATCATAATACGATCCTCCAGGCCGAAATCCAAGCGATTACAGAGTGTCTGAACTGGTTCAAAGCTAACAAAAAACCAATCGCTGTCAACATCCTAACGGACAAAAACGGTCTTGAAGTGTAAAAAGTCAATCAACGACTACTCAATTTATGGGTACCAGCACATGCGTGGATAAGGGGTAACGACATAGCTAACTCCTTGGCAAAGTACGCCTGGGAGCAAACTACGATAAGCCTAGATAACGCTAAGCGGTGCGTCTAGAGCAGCCAAGATCACCCATATACGTTAATGTGACTACAACAACAACATATGTTCTCATTTTTTCTCATCTGCCGTGGTTTAGCAAAGGAATGGCTCGCTTAGAGAGACTAATGCACAAAATATTTTGAGCAGCACCGGTCTAGAGTTAAAAGTATGGGCAAAAAATGCCTCTTTATCCCTCTGAAACACTGAAGAGAAAGTGAAAGCAGAGCATGTGGAGAGGACGACGACACGTTTGAACACTACCTGTGTCATTGCCCAGCCTTCGCGACACTAAGAAATCGATTTCTCGGAAGTACCACAATACAAGAACTCAGCCAAATTAGGGCAAGCGAGTTCCAAAACCTAAGAGATTACGTCAATGGTACAGAATTTCTAAACTGACAAATTTATTTTTAATAAATTAACCAAAAAAAAAAAAAATATCCTCATTTAGGCTTCCGAAATAAGAGCGCACAACGGGCCTCCTCGGCTTAAGTGTATGTCTATACGGGCATGTGGCGATTCCTATATCGTCTCTCTTTTTCAACCTAATCTAACCTTTATCAGAAATGACACTCAACTTTACTGAAACGTTGAATGTGTTTTCGCCTTTAACCCTCTCTTTCCCATACGAAATATTGTATATCTTCCTGAGGCCAGTTGAATTCAAGAAAATACATATCCTGACATTTCTATTTGTAAATTGAAATCAAAAGCTAACTGTCAGACTATTAAACGAACAATGGTCCATAATTGGAGGCGACAAAATGCTTCAATTATTCGTCAAATTACGCTTCCGTTTCCGGTAAACGTTTTAGCTTAAAATAATTTTCACTTTAAATTTCCTAAAATAAAAGGTAAAGGCCTTGATACCATTGTCTACCACAGCTTCTCTCTCCCCTCTCACTCTCTCTCTCTCTCTCTCTGCAACATTTTAAATGTCACATCATAATTTTGCTCTGCAGTAAGTAACGAACAAAATGAAAAAAGGTGGTTGAAACCTTTCAACAATGCATTTCAATTGAAAATTAGCATCATACACGTGCACGTGCATGCCAGTCTCCCCTTTGTTGTTGTCCTGCCAAAGGACATTGTTCCATGCCTGATGGATGTAAATTGTTCAGTTTCAGTTCAACGCTAATAATAATAGTGGTATAACATTACTAAGGTTTGCTGCTGCGTATGCTTCTTTAAAGATGTTTGGTGGTGGCAGTGGTGTTTGGGTATAAAGCTTAAGGCAATATTGACTTTAGGCTGAATTAGGAAAAGGATAATTGTTACATGTAATTGTTCGACGATTGTAATATGCAAGAAGTGTAAGCTCAAAATGCTAAATGGCTTTGCGTGAGATTTTGAATGGCTGGACAATTGATTGTCAGCTCAAATTATCGGAAGGTAATAGGGCTCTTTGAGTTCCAGGACAATTATCTGCCATAGATTTGCTTTGTAATTGTTTCCTTAACGAGTGTTGCATGTTGTCAAAAGGATTTCATGGTTATGTATGATTTTGATAATTATCCAGGACGTCGATCATGTATCTACATTATCCACATAATGTGGATATAAAAAATTCAAATTACAAGTGAAAAAATTCGAATTACAAATGAAATAATTCGGATTACAAATGAACAACTTCAAATTATAAATGAAATAATTCCAAATTCAATTGGAATTCTCCAATTAAAAGTGACCCCCAGTTTATGTATTTCGAAACGAAAATGTGTGCGCATGAAAGACACCCAAACTTCAGTTTTTGAAATATTATTTCATTTGCTTTTGCTTCAAAACAAAAAACAAATTTGAAATACACACTCAAATTTGGTAGTTTTTCTTCCGCATTCGTTTTCTTATCGACATACATAAACAGGCCCTGAATGTTTCGAATTAAAACTGAAATTATTCGAATTACATGTGATTAGATAACCTGAGTAATAATGTATCCATATTATCCAAATGACGTGATAATGTTCCACATTATCTAGATGACGTGGGTAATGTATCTACATTGCCCAAATGAAGTGGATAATGTATTTGCATTATCCAAATGAAGTGGATAATATATTTATATTATCCAATTGACGTGGATAATGTTCCACATTGCCCAAATGAAGTGGATAATGTACCTACTTTATTTAAACAAGATAGATAATACAACTACATTATCCCGATGACGTGGATAAAGTATCTACATTATTCAAATGAGGGGTATAATGTATCTACCTTATCCAAGTGATGTGTATAATGTTTCTTCATTATCCAAATGACGTGGATAATGTATTAAAATTATCTAAATGACGTGATAATGTTCCACATTATCTAGATAACGTGGATAATGTATCTACATTGCCCAAATGAAGTGGATAATGTATCTACTTTATTTAAACAAGGTAGATAATATAATTACATAATCCAGATGACGAGGGTGACGTAGGGGATGGAAGATACCAAGCAACGGTCCTGACCGGTTTTAACATGGCAAAGCCCAGGATTTATCTTAGTCCCTCTTTCATCCCAAGTGGACACTGACCTCCCCGTGGTGTCACCTGGGGAACTGCCTTTAACACCCGTTAAAGGTAGTGAGCTAACATGTGCCGCGCGTTCATCCATAAGAACGTTAAAAACTTGGGTTTGGGCTTCGGGTTAGTAACCCACCCCTAGAAAAAAACAGCCTACTATGAAAAAACGAAAGAAAAACAAACCCCTCTAAAGTTGACGAACCCCCCAAACGTTTTAAGGACCATGATCTGCGAATCTGCACCTGGAATGTTCGCACTCTTTATAGAGAAGGTGTAGTCTTCGCATTGGCAGACGTACTTGAAAAGTACAAGACCGATATTACTGCCATATAGGAAATACGATGGATTGGGAAAGGCGTCACAACAACATCTAAAGGTGACGCACTGTATTATAGCTGCCATGACGTAAAGCATGAATTTGGTTGTGGATTCGTAGTTAGTCGGAGACTAAAACATTTGGTATCCAGCTTCACCCCAGTGAATGAAAGACTTGCTGCAATTCGAATAAAAGCTAAATTCTTCAACATCAGCTTTATTTGTGCTCATGCTCCCACTGAAGAAAAGGACGAACAAACCAAAGATATATTTTACGAGCGCTTAGAAGAAACATATGACCGTTGCCCTGCCCATGACATTAAAATCATTTTAGGCGATTTTAATGCCAAAATTGGAAAGGAGAATATCTTTGGCCCAACAGTCGGGAAATTCAGTCTCCACAGCGAAACATCTGGCAATGGTATGAGGCTGATAGACACAACACGAAAGTTAGACATTGGTAAGCTGCAATCACAACAGATAGCCACAGCATATTCCACTCAACTAACCCAATTGCTTAATCAAAGCACTCCTCATCCCGATAACATATCAGCGCAATGGCAAAGCATTGCCCACTCGATGCAAACAGCCGCAAAATCCATACTTGGATATCAGAGACCTCCACCAAGGAATCCATGGTATGATGAGGAGTGTCGTGCTGCCACCGAAGAGAAAAATGCGGCATATAGGGCTACTTTACAATCCGTAGCAACGCGTAGCGCACGAGAGAGATGCAGAGAGAAAAGGAGAGAGGAGAAACGTCTTTTCCGCAGGAAAAAGAGAGATATGGAAAAGCGGGAGTGTGAAAAAAAATCGAGATGTACAGGAGCCAGAATGAAGTCCGAAAATTCTATCAAAGAATCAAGCATCAAACTGATGGCTTTGGTACAGGCATATCCTCCTGTAGAGACCAGCAAGGTAATTTGGTAACTGATACAGATAGTGTACTCAGGATATGGAAAGAACATTTTTCAGCTAGTTAGCACCATCTGGCAGGAAGATCGAGTACCCGGCGATTTGATCCTGAGTATCCTGTGCCCCCTCCCAAAAGAAGGGAGGTAAGACTGTATGTTCTAACTATAGGGGCATAAGTCTACTCCCTATTGCCTACAAGATCGTGTCAGGGATATTGTGCGAACGACTAATGCCTATGGTCAACGAGATAATTGGACCATACCAATGCGGCTTTAGACCTGGCAAGTCCACCATTGACCAGATATTTACCCTGCGGCAAATCCTGGAGAAGACCCAAGAGATGCAGATCGATTTTTGTCGATTATAAAGCAGCCTTCGACAGCCCGCTGCGTTCCAAAGTATTCCAAGCCATGTCTGAATTTGGTATCCCCGCAAAGCTCATCCGGCTTTGTAAAATGACTTTAACTGACACGAGGTCCTCAGTTAAAATAGGAAAGAACCTCTCCGAAGAGTTTGGTACCAAAAGAGGTTTCAGACAAGGAGACAGCCTTTCGTGTGACCTCTTCAACATTCTGCTAGAAAATGTTATACGAGAGGCAAACGTCAAAAGAAGTGGCACAATCTACACCAATAGTCACATGTTACTTGCTTATTCTGATGATATAGACATCATAGGCCGATCAGTAAAAGAAGTAACTGATACCTTTATAAAGGTCGAAGGATCTGCTAAGGTGGGTCTGGCGGTAAACGGTGAGAAGACCAAGTTGATGGTGTCGACGCGCAATGCGTCCATTGAGATCGGATCAACTGTTGAAGTTGGTTCCTATAATTTTGAGGTAGTAAAAGACTTCGTATACCTCGGCACCTCCGTAAACACAACAAACGACATCAGTTGTGAAATAAAAAGAAGAATTGTATTGGCCAACAGATGCTACTTTGGTTTAAGTAAGCAGTTTAAAAACAAAGCCACATCTCGTCAAACAAAAATAACGCTCTACAAAACACTGATACTACCCGTGCTGATGTATGGCTCCGAAGCCGGGTACTTGCTCAAGCAGACATGGCAGTGCTTGGTGTGTTTGAGAGAAAAATTCTTCGAAAGATCTACGGACCAATCTGCGTTGACGGTGAATATCGACGTCGCATGAACCACGAGCTGTATCTGCTATACAACGACATCAGTATAGTTAAACGTATCGAGATGCAGCGATTGCGTTGGCTAGGCCATATCATAAGAATGAGCGATGATTAACCCGCTAAAAAGGCGTATGAATACATGCCCCATGGCGGTGCACGCAGAATCGGCAGGACAAGGAATAGATGGCGCAAACAAGTGGATGATGAGATGAAAAGGCGCGGTATTCCAGAGTGCAAAGCAACAAATAGAGAGGAATGGAGATCTCTTCTTAGTTCGGCCTATAGAACAAATGTTCTGTAATGGGCCAGCTAAGTAAGTAAGTAATCCAGATGACGTGGATAATGTATCTAAATTCTTCAAATGAGGTGTGAAATGTATCTACCTTATCCAAGTGATGTGTATAATGTTTCTACATTATCCAGACGACGTGGATAATATATCCACATTATCCAGATGATCGAAATGTGATGGCTAATGTATTTACGTTATCCAAATATATTATCCAAATGTCATAAATAATATATCCGCACTATTCAAATGTCTTGGAGGATGAATCTACACTAGTTTTTATGCCCTTAGCCTTAAGGACAACGAGGGTTATTTTTTACACGAAGAAATTTGTCTGGTAACCTGTGGTAGAAGAGAAAGGCATTTTTGCCATCTTTTCTCTCCCTCTCTTTTAAAAATTGCTTCCAGTTTTACCATGTTTTGGGCTAAGGAACGCTTTGCAGGTGGAGAAGACGACGGAAATGGAAATGGTAACAAATGGTAACCTCAGGTAAGTAAATGAACACAACTATAATTTATATACGGCATAATTATTGTGTTTGCTCTTTTTTTGGGTCAGATGATACTTTCTTACTTGTTATCGAGTAAATAAATTATCTGCACTATTTTAGGATAGTAACAAAAAATATATCTACCCTATCCATTTAGTCAACATAATATATCGCGTATTACTTTATAAGCTATATTTGCGATTTGACTGCAATTTAATTTTAATTGCAGTTCGCTTTTAGCCTACTTGCCTTTATAAGAGGCTTCTGTAGATTTTTTTTACATTGGCACAGCAATACGTAAAGGCCACATTGATTTTTTGTTTGTTCTGAACTATTAGCGTATATACGAATTGGAAATTGTTTGGGGGAATTTGTTTAGTTAAATGTGATTTTATGAACATTAGGGCGTATTATGTTTAAGGTGAGGTATGAGTATTAAAGTCAGAAATGCAGTGAATCTATTTTGCTCTTCAAACTAACTTCAGTGAGAAATTAAAATCGTTTAGTCCCGGTCCACACTAGAGCGATTTGACATTTCATGAAATTTGGCGTTCTTAGATCGAGTTTCCCACTACAGCTACTTCATGATATTACTCTACTATGGAACTCGATCTAGGGACGCATAATTTAATGCAATTTTCTAAATGAAATTACTTTAGTGTGGACCGGAAGCAGCCAAGATCACCCATATACGTTAACGTGACTACAACAACAACAACAACAACATATGTTCTCTTTATTCTTATCTGCCCTGGTATAGCAAAGGAAAGACTAGCTCAGAGAGACCAATGTACAAAATATTTTGATCACCATCGACCGGGAGTTAAAGTAGAATTAGACATCTCATAATTCTACCTTTAGAACGCATATTGCCTACTGTTTTGTTTGCAGGCAGATCAAGTTTGACGATGGGCTATATCGGTCCACGTTTTGGTATAGCCTCCATATAACGGTACCGCCCGATTTCAGGCATTTCGACGTTTTTAGTCACATTTTCAAACCGAATTAGCTTTAACGTGACATTTAGGGTTCCTAGTGATAAACAAATGTATATTCCAAAAACTATGGTCATAGATCCATGTTTTTGTATAGCCCCCATATAACTGTACCTACCGATTTTCGGTATTTTGAGGATTTTAGCTACAATTTTTAACTGAACTAGCTGTAATTTGACATTTGAGGTTGTCAATGATTACGAAACTTCTCCACCAAAAATCGTCAACATAGGTCCATGTTTTGGTATAGCCCCCATATTACCGTACCTCTCGATTTTCGGTATTTAGAGGATTTTAGCTAAATTTTTTAACCGAACTATCTGTAATTTAATAGTTCAGGTTCTCAGTGGTTACGCAACTTCTCCACCAAAAATCGTCAATATAGGGCCATGCTTTGGTATAGCACCCATATTACCGTACCTCTCGATTTTCGGTATATAGCGGATTTTAGCTACAATTTTTAGCCGAACTAGCTATAATTTGATATTTCAGGTTCTCAGTGGTTACGAAACTTCTCCAGCAAAAATCGTCTACATAGGTCCATGTTTTGGTATAGCCCCCATATAACGGTACCTCCCGATTTTCGGTACTTTAAGGATTTCAGCTAAAATTTTCTAACCGAACTAGCTGTAATTAAACATTTAAGGTTCTCAGTAGCCACTAAACTTCTCCAACAAAAATCGTCAATATAGGTCCATGCTTTGGTATAGCCCCCATATTACCGTACCTCCCGATTTTTGGTATTTAGAGGATTTTAGCTACAATTTTTAACTGAACTAGCTGTAATTTGACATTTAAGGTTCTCAGTAGCCACGAAACTTCTCCACCAAAAATCGTCAATATAGGGCCATGCTTTGGTATAGCCCCCATATTACCGTACCTCTCGATTTTCGGTATTTAGAGGATTTTAGCTACAATTTTTAACCGAACTAGCTATAATTTGATATTTCAGGTTCTCAGTGGTTACAAAACATTTCCAGCAAAAATCGTCTACATAGGTCCATGTTTTGGTATAGCCCCCATATAACGGTACCTCCCGATTTTCGGTATTTTAAGGATTTCAGCTAAAATTTTCTAACCGAACTAGATGTAATTTGATATTTGAGGTTCTCAGTGGTTACGCAAATTCTCCACCAAAAATCGTCAACATAGGTCCATGTTTTGGTACAGGCCCCATATAACAGTACCTCCCGATTTTCGGTATTTAGAGGATTTCAGTTACAATTTTTAACCGAACTAGCTGTAATTTGACATTTAAGGTTCTCAGTAGCCACGAAACTTCTCCACCAAAAATCGTCAACATAGGTCCACGTTTTGGTACAGGCCCTATATAACAGTACCTCCCGATTTTCGGTATTTAGAGGATTTAAGCTACAATTTTTAACTGAAGTAGCTATAATTTGACATTTGAGGTTCTCAGTGGTTACGCAAATTCTCCACCAAAAATCGTCAACATAGGTCCATGTTTTGGTACAGGCCCCATATAACAGCACCTCCTGATTTTCGGTATTTAGAGGATTTTAGCAACAATTTTTAACCGAACTAGCTGTAATTTGACATTTGATGTTCTCAGTGGCCACGAAACTTGTTCACCAAAAATCATCAACATAGGTCCATGTTTTGGTATAGGCCTCATATAACGGTACCTCCCGATTTTCGGTATTTTAGGGATTTCAACTAAAATTTTTAACCGACTTAACTGTAATTTGACATTTGAGGTTCTCAGTGGCCTCGAAGCTTCTCCACCAAAAATCGTCAATATAGGTCCATGTTTTGGTACAGGCCCCATATAACGGTACTTCCAGATTTTCGGTATTTAGAGGATTTAAGCTAAAATTTTTAACTGAACTAGCTGTAATTTGACGTTCTTAGTGGTTACGAAACTTCTCCACCAAAAATCTTCAACATAGGTCCATGTTTTGGTATAGCCCCCATATAACGGTAAATCACGATTTTCGGTATTTTGAGGGTCTTAGTTACACTGTTTAACGGAACTGTCCATAATTTGACTTTTGAAGTTCCCTGCAATCTAAAATTGTGAAAGGAAATTGTTCCATTTTAATTATGATTATTTTATGTTGGAGGGTATAAAATGTTCGGCCTGGCCGAACTTAACGAATTTTTACTTGTTTAAAAGTTACTTCCTCCTTCTGCCATAACAAAATGAATTTTAGCAAATATGCCAATATGTCCTTATATGAACTCCAATCCATTCGCTCTTTATGTGTCCACCGAAATAAAACTCTCTGCTATATAGCAACGTGTTGGCAAGTGAAAGGTCAAGGAAGTTCTTGAGTTTGGCATAGATGGAACTAAAAAATACTATGAATGTACATATGCATGTAAAATGTGAATTGTTTGCCGGCTCAACAAACCCCCCCCCCCCCCCCCCATCAACATCGTTTTAACTAATGTGACCTTGTCTTGGCTTGTGGACTGTCTGCCATGCAGGATGCCTATATTATATGAATGTGTGTGTGTATGTGCCCTAGATGGAGAGGGCAACAGCATTATATCTTAGTCAGCTGTTGTTTTTCTTGTTGCAAATAATAGACATCAGCTGATTTATAATTATTTGAAATCAATAAAATTGCCAAGAAGGTGTGCCATAAGGTCGAGCAAAAAATGGAAAAAAGTAATAGATACAAACGTATTCGACCCCCTATAACAATGGTTAGAATTAATTTCATTGGCTTATTGAGGCAATGATATTGATAGAAATAAAAATAACAGTAAGGTAAGGACATGAATGGCTGGAACTTATTTACACTGGCACCTAAAACTTGAGTTGGAGGAAAATATGAGATTTATTTGACGTATAATGTATATGCTAAGAAATTAAAATCCTGAGCTTATCTAAGGCCTGAAGAAGATTTTTAAAGGGTCTTATTTTACTCATAGAAGAACTTTAGACGGGCTTTAAAGGACCTTCTTATCATAGAAGCTCATTAAGAGACATTTTCCCTGTAAAGTACCTTTAAGAAGATATTATTCCCAGAGAAGCCAGGAATCACTAAGTTTCATCTAAATCCGTAACTTTTAATACCTTATCCTGAAAATGTATGACCTAGGGGTGTTTGAAAATTGCTACACTACCGGAACCCGTCTGACTTTCATCTATCTCGTTAAGCCAAGAATATAATTAACTAGAATATTGTCTGAGGCGATCATCCGCCCAGGTCTCTAGGTTGTTGAGAATACTTGTCTCTGGTCGGTCATCATAAATTGATGTCTTTACAGTTCGAAATAAATGGACTGTCCGATTGATTTCACATTGTGATCATAGAGTTTGAATGTGACTTGGAAGACCTTTTTGTGCGAACTTTATACGACTGACTTTGAGTTACAGTTTGCTCAGAGGTCCCACGTCGTCCCAGCCGTTTGGGGTTTCGCAACACTACACACCGCCCCTCCTTTCCGATCCACGACTTTCAGAAGATCAGTCCTGCGGAGATTTCTTTTACAGTTCCCTTAAGTTTCAAAGATTTTAAACCGGAGATGAACACGGTGAAAGTTTGACTGTGGGGAATGTTGAGTTTTGTTTTAAAATAAATAACTCGGGCTTTTCTTTCCCCCAACGATCTGGGAGACAGATGCATACGATACACTGACACTCAATGACTCAATGCGACTGATTAATCGGCGTTTGTTCTATTTACTTTGCCGATATTAGTGTGATGGACACTTTAATAGGTACCAGCCGTATTGTATTCTACGAGGGTGATGAGACTCAGTTAACCAGCCCAGCGTATACGATATACGATTGATGTCTGCAAGGAACTCGAACAATTCGAAGCTAACTTTATCTTCAAACCCGTTTGTTGTTGCGAAGATCTGAACTGAAAATTGAAATTCGTTCGAAAAGTTTCTGTACATAAACTTAAGTTTCAACCAAATCTAAGCTGTGGCTGTTTGCGACTGATTCGTGGACCCCTTCCCTTTGACTTTCCTTACATCATTGCGGTGTTCAATTTGCTAGGTGTTGCTAGGTCATATCACAATAAATATTGATGTCAGCAAAAGGAATCGAACTATTCGAAGCCAATGGGTTTTTTTAGCTTTTTTTCGGTATCGGCCCATTCTTAGGGTTGGTGACTGTATCTGGACTGGAGAATGAAATCCGTTTGATAGAGAGCAGAAGTTTCTCTACGTGAGGGTATTTTCTTTTTAATTTCCTCAAGAACTTAAAATTCAACCAATCTTACTGAATTCAACTCTTTTGGGGATTTGTCAAAAAATATCAAGGCTGAAGATTGGAACCAGTTCGATAAGGAGGTGAAATTTCGCTGCTTGAATTTCTTTTAAATCCTCTCCCAAATTTATGTATGTCTCAACAGAATCGATCGAACTATTCGAAGCTGTTTTTTTATTATTGGCGGCAACATCCGAGCTGCAGACTGGAATCTGCTCGATACGGAAAAACCGTTTCGGTATGTAAGGTCCAGCTTACGTTGGGAACCCTCTGAACAACAGTGCTGCAGTAGTAAACTGCCCTTCTGTAGGATTTTCCGACTTCGCGCTCGACCTATTTTTAGGGTGGATGGTGTCTTTATCCAGATAGAGGGACAAACTCAAGTTTTAGCCGAATTTCTTGGAGTTCAGCTTCTGAAATCTCGTAAGTGGTCTGATAACAAATTTTTTGTAGTCAGTCGTCGAGTTTTTATTCTTCCTTTTTCTTGGCCTTATCACTTTTCCTTGGTGGGGTTTAACTTTTACTCCTAAACCTTGTCCACAAGAGCGTCCTGCCCAGATATGAAGGACTATTGAACACGGTAAATTGCTTATCCCTTAAGAAGACACATTCTTGCCCAATTATGCAATGTGTCCATAATATTGTCAGAAAAGAAAAGTCTTCCTTCGCTGGAGCCCTCCTGACTGAGCACAAGGTGCAGCCGTACCCGCTCAGATGTGTGCGCGTTTTTGGACTGGGTGTTTCATTTCACCTTCCAATATCATACATTTCAGAACGATTGCTTTAGATACCGTAAAATAAAAGGATAGCTCGAATCGCGAGGCTAAAATAGAATATGACCGCACTGTTCTTTTTCGTAATACATATGTGGGATGTTAAGTGTGTGCGACCAAAAATGTGTCTCATCGAAATAATGGCTTTGGACCCCAAGCATGTTTGGTCTAAATCCGTTTCAGACATTTTTGAGTCGATTTAGCCCTGCTACGCGCGATAGCTCTCAAACGGATCAACCGATTTTGTCAGAATATTGAACTACGTAATATTTTCTCCAAAGATAATTCGAAAGATCGAAGATGGGGCATATCGCTCCACTCCTTCGGGTACCACTCGCACAAAAGTTAAGAATTTTTCGCTAAAATGATAATTCTCGATGGGAGATACCAATTTGGTCCAACCTTAGTACACATAAGACCTTTTAAAGCCTTCTATAGTAGACAGAAGACCTATTAAGGTCTTCTATAGTAGACAGAGGAGATTTTAAGGTCTTTTCTGGCAGACAGAAGTCCTTTTAAAGCCTTCTATAGAATAAAGAAGACCTTTTAAGATCTTCTCTAGTAGGGAGATGACCTTTTGAGGTATTTTATATAAGACAGAAGACCTTTTAAATAATGTCTTTCCCCAGTAGACAGAGACCTTTTAAGGTTTTCTATCGTAGACAGAAGATCTTTGAAGGTATTCTCTAGTAGACAGAAGACCTCTTACTGCTTCTCTAGTAGACGGAAAATCTTTTAAAGTCTTCTCTTGAGGATAGAATACCTTTTAAGGTCGTCACTAGTGAACAGAAGACCTTTTATGGACTTCTACAGGAGAAAGAAGGCAGAAGATCTTTTAAGGTCTTTTCTTGGGGACAGAAGACCTTTTATGGTCGTCACTAGAGAACCGAAGACCTTTTATGGACTTCTACAGGAGAAAGAAGGCAGAAGATCTTTTACGGTCTTCTCTAGTTGGCAGAAGATATTCTAAGGTGTTCTCAAGTAGACAGACGACCTTTAAAGGTCTTTTATAGTAGACTGAAGACCTTTTGAGGTCTTCTTTACTACACGGAAGATCTTTAAAGGTCTTCTAAAGTAGACAGAAAACCTTTTAATGTGTTTTATTGTAGACAGAAGACCTTTTAAGCCCTTCCCCAGTAGACAGAAGACCTTTTAAGGTCTTCTATCGTAGACAGAAGATCTTTTAAGGAATTCTCTAGAAGACAGAGGACCTCTTACTGCCTTATCTAGTAGACGGAAAACCTTTTAAAGTCTTGTCTTGAGGGCCGAAGACCTTTTAAGGTCATCACTAGTGGACAGAAGGCCTTTTAAGAACTTCTACTGTTGAAAAAAGGCAGAAGACCTTTTTAGGTAGAAATAAGACATTTTGAGGGTTTGTAACTCCTGTCTGTAACTCTTCGAAATAATAGTTTAGTATATGTATTCTTGATCAGGGTAGAATTCTGACTCGATTTAGCTATGGCCGTCTTTCACTCTAACGTCCGCAATAATTAAGCTAAAATGCTATATTTCTGCACCTGAATATATTTTTTTAAGTTCGAATATTACTTATATCGGTTTACGTATATAGGGGGACACTTCCATATAACGGCACTTCCGAATTTGAATTATTTTAAGGATTTTAGCTGCATTTTTGACCGAACTTGGGGCAATTTAACATTTGAGATAACCATTGGTCAACTTCATATAACGGTACAACCCGCCTTTAGGAATTTTGAGGATTTTAGATACAGGATTTGACCTGCAATTTAAAATTTCTTAGTGGTCACAAAACTTTTCCACCAAAAATTGTCATCGTGTGTCCATGTTTTGGTATAGCCCCCATATTATGAATCGCCCCGATTTTCGGTATTTTCAGAATTTTAGCTACAATTGTAAACGGAACTAGCTGTAATTTGACATTTGAGGTTTTTTGACCGAATTACCTCTGATTTTACATTTAAGTTTCCCATTGGTCACAAAACTTCTCACCCAAAAATTGTCAACGTACCTCCGGATTTTAGGTATTTTGAGGATTTTAGCTGCATTTTTGTCCACACTAGCTGTAATTTGACATTTGATGTTCCCAGTAATCACAAAACCTCTCCACCAAAAATTATCAATATAGCTCCATATTTTGGTATAGCCCCCATACAACGGTACCTCCGGATTTTAGTTATTTTTAAGGATTTTAGCTATATTTATTGTCCGAACTAACTGAAATTTGATATTTGAGGTTTCCAATGGTCACACAACTTCTCCACCGAAAATTGTCGACATAGGTTCATGTTTTGGTATAGCCTCCATGTAACGGTACCTTCCGATTATAGGTATTTTTGACGATTTTACCTAAATTTCTTGGCCGAACTAGCGGTAATTTTACATTTGAGGTTTCTAGTGGTCACAAAACTTCTCCACCAAAAATTGTCAACGTGAATGGATGTTTTGGTATGGCCCCCATATAGCGGTACCTTCGGATTTTAGGTATTTTCAGGATTTTAGTTGCATTTTTTGGCCGAACTAGCGGCAATTTTACTTTTGAGGTTTCTAGTAGACATAAAACTTTTCCACCAAAATTTTGGACCCTATTTTGGTATTACTCCCATACTGTTTGAGGATTTAAACTCCATTTTTTTACCTAACTAGCTTTAATTTTACATTTGAGGTTTCCAATGATCACACAACTTTTTCCCCAGAAAATTGCCAACGTGGATTCATATTTTGGGTTAGACCCCATACATCGGTACCTCCCGAATTTATGCATTTTTAAGGATTTTAGCTATATTTTTGTCCGAACTAGCTGAAATTTAAGATTTCAGGTTACCAATAGTCACAAAACTTTTCCAACAAAAATTCTCGACGCGGGTACATGTTTTGGTATAGTCCCCCTATATTGGTACCTCGAGATTTTAGTTATTTTGAGGATTTTAGCTGCATTTTTATCCGAACTAGCTGTAATTTCATATTTGAGGTTCCCATTGGTCACAAAACCTCTCCACCGAAAATTGTCAACATAGGTCCATGTTTTGGTATTGCCCCCAAATTACGGTACCTTCCCATTTTTTTGTATTTTGAGGATTTTAGCCTTTCTCACTTGTTTAATTTTATTTCAATTTTTTCATAAATATGTACGCTGTGAATGTTTTACAAAATGCTACATAATTTTGCTCCTTACTGTGCAAAGTATTCAATGGGCAAATGATGCTTGATGCTTTCTTGCCAAGTCATTCAATTAGGAAAAAACCATTACAGAATTAATTTATTATTTAGGAGATTAAAATATATCAAGCCAAGCAAGTGTTAGACGAAAAAAGTTAATATTGGAGCTTTTTTTTATAAAATTAAAATAAAATTAATTTTTTAATGAAATGAATTAAATGGAAATTTTGAAAATAAAAAAACTCACCATAATCAATATTGGGATGGACACTAGGAATGCGTAAATATTCACGGAATAATTTAATTTCTTCATTATTTTCCCAAGCACTCATTTTGTTTTTTGTTTTGTGAAAGCCTATAAAGAATAGTAGAATATTTTTTGTGCTTTAATTTCAATTTCAATTCCAATTTCGTTTAAGATTTTTTTTCACAATGAACATTACAAAAATTATTGCTGACTCTTGGGCATTTTTTGTTGGCTTTTGTGGTTGTTGTTGGCATTAATTGAAATAAATTAGTCAATAAAAATTGACAAACAGAGAATATTTATTTATTTATGTAAAGCAGGGTGGCAGGGTGGCAGTCCGACCGCAGCAGCAGCATCTTCAATTGATGGATGCAAATGCCATCGTTTACGTTTTGTTGTATACACCTTAGGCTGTCACAAAATCAGCTGTTTACACATTGTATTACAACAAGGAGAGCAACCAACAACAACTTTATTATCATCAAATGTTTTTGTTGATTTTTTTATTGGATGAACGAATCAACCACCCCGCAATCAAGGAGTATAGACAGCAAAGTATACACATAAACACTTCTTCTTCTCGAAAAAATTCATTCACTTCAATTTCATTTTTTTCCAAATTTCGTTTTCTTACTTTTTATTTCTTCCTTTATTTTCTACACTTTGTTGGATCTCGACCGACAACTCAGAGCAAACTGAATTATGCCACTCTTAATCGCCAGGTATTTAAACCGTTTACCAAAACAAACAGCTTGCTGTGCGAGTGTGTGTGTGTGTGTAAGCTACATCCAACAGCTCCAAAATACTCTGTGCCAGAGAGAGAGAAAGAGAGTTTGTTTGATAGTAAAATGGGGGGTCTGATTGTGGGGCCATATAACAGAATAACTTCTCTTACCACTTCATTCATTGATAGGAGATCCAACCGAAGTTCTTTGTTTGAAGAGTATTGAATGCGTGGAGGACGTTTGATTCAGTTTTTTCGTTACAGTGGAGGGCAAAAATTAGTGTCAAATTTTTTTTTTCGAAAATGGTCTATAGAAGCACCCTTTCATTCCGAAATGGTCTATAGAAGCACTCTTTCTTTCCGAAATGGTCTATAGAAGCACTCTTTCTTTCAGGAAGGGTCTATAGAAGCACTCTTTCTTTCAGGAAGGGTCTATAGAAGCACCCTTTCTTTCAGCAAGGGTCTATAGAAGCACCCTTTCTTTCAGGAAGGGTCTATAGAAGCACCCTTTCTTTCAGGAAGGGTCTATAGAAGCACCCTTTCTTTCAGGAAGGGTCTATAGAAGCACCCTTTCTTTCAGGAAGGGTCTATAGAAGCACCCTTTCTTTCAGGAAGGGTCTATAGAAGCACCCTTTCTTTCAGGAAGGGTCTGTAGAAGCATCCTTTCTTTCAGGAAGGGTCTATAGAAGCACCCTTTCTTTCAGGAAGTGTCTATAGAAGCACCCTTTCTTTCAGGAAGGGTCTATAGAAGCACCCTTTTTTAAGAAGGGTCTATCGAAGCACCCTTTCCTTCAGAAAGGGTCTATCGGAGCACCCTTTCTTTCCGAAAGGGTCTATAGAAGCACCCTTTCTTTCCGAAAGTGTCTATAGAAGCACCCTTTCTTTCCGAAAGGGTCTATAGAAGCACCCTTTCTTTCAGGAAGGGTCTATAGAAGCACCCTTTATTTCAGAAAGGGTCTATAGAAGCACCCTTTATTTCAGAAAGGGTCTATGGAAGCACCCTTTATTTCAGAAAGGGTCTATAGAAGCACCCTTTATTTCAGAAAGTGTCTATAGAAGCTCCCTTTATTTCAGAAAGGGTCTATTGAAGCACCCTTTACTTCAGAAGGGGTCTACAGAAGCACCCTTTATTTCAGAAAGGGTCTATAGAAGCACCCTTTATTTCAGAAAGGGTCTATAGAAGCACCCTTTATTTCAGAAAGGGTCTATAGAAGCAACCTTTATTTCAGAAAGGGTCTATAGAAGCACCCTTTATTTCAGAAAGGGTCTATAGAAGCACCCTTTATTTCAGAAAGGGTCTATAGAAGCACCCTTTATTTCAGAAAGGGTCTATAGAAGCACCCTTTCTTTGAGAAAGGGTCTTTAGAAGCACCCTTTATTTCAGAAAGGGTCTATAGAAGCACCCTTTATTTCAGAAAGGGTCTATAGAAGCACCCTTTATTTCAGCAAGGGTCTATAGAATCACCATTTATTTCAGAAAGGGTCTATAGAAGCACCCCTTATTTCAGAAAGGGTCTATAGAAGCACCCTTTATTTCAGAAAGGGTCTATAGAAGCACCCTTTATTTCAGAAAGGGTCTATAGAAGCACCCTTTATTTCAGAAAGGGTCTATAGAAGCACCCTTTATTTCAGAAAGGGTCTATAGAAGCACCCTTTATTTCAGAAAGGTTTTATAGAAGCACCCTTTCTTTCAGAAATTGTCTACACAAGCACCCTTTATTTCAGAAAGGGTCTATAGAAGCACCCTTTATTTCAGAAAGGGTCTATAGAAGCACCCTTTATTTTAGAAAGGGTCTATAGAAGCACCCTTTATTTCAGAAAGGGTCTATAGAAGCACCCTTTATTTCAGAAAGGGTCTATAGAAGCACCCTTTATTTTAGAAAGGGTCTATAGAAGCACCCTTTATTTCAGAAAGGTTCTATAGAAGCACCATTTATTTCAGAAAGGGTCTATAGAAGCACCCTTTATTTCAGAAAGGGTCTATAGAAGCACCCTTTATTTCAGAAAGGGTCTATAGAAGCACCCTTTATTTCAGAAAGGGTCTATAGAAGCACCCTTTATTTTAGAAAGGGTCTATAGAAGCACCCTTTATTTCAGAAAGGTTCTATAGAAGCACCCTTTCTTTCAGAAATTGTCTACACAAGCACCCTTTATTTCAGAAAGGGTCTATAGAAGCACCCTTTATTTCGGAAAGGGTCTATAGAAGCACCCTTTATTTCAGAAAGGGTCTATAGAAGCACCCTTTATTTCAGAAAGGGTCTATAGAAGCACCCTTTATTTCAGAAAGGGTCTATAGAAGCACCCTTTATTTCAAAAAGGGTCTATAGAAGCACCCGTTATTTCAAAAAGGGTCTATAGAAGCTCCTTTTATTTCAGAAAGGGTCTATAGAAGCACCCTTTATTTCAGAAAGGGTCTATAGAAGCACCCTTTATTTCAGAAAGGGTCTATAGAAGCACTATTTATTTCAGAAAGGGTCTATAGAAACATCCTTTCTTTCAGAAAGGGTCTATAGAAGCACCCTTTATTTCATAAATGGTCTATAGAAGCACCCTTTATTTCAGAAAGGGTCTATATAAGCACCCTTTATTTCAGAAAGGGTCTATAGAAGCACACTTTATTTCAGAAAGGGTCTATAGAAGCACTATTTATTTCAGAAAGGGTCTATAGAAGCACCCTTTATTTCAGAAAGGGTCTATAGAAGCACCCTTTCTTTCAGAAAGGGTCTATAGAAGCACCCTTTATTTCAGAAAGGGTCTATAGAAGCACCCTTTATTTCAGAAAGGGTCTATAGAAGCACCCTTTATTTCAGAAAGGGTCTATAGAAGCACCCTTTATTTCAGAAAGGGTCTATAGAAGCACCCTTTCTATCAGGAAGGGTCTATCGAAGCACCTTTTCATTCAGAAAGGGTCTATAGAAGCACCCTTTATTTCAGAAAGGGTCTATGGAAGCACCCTTTTCTCAGAAAGGGTCTATGGAAGCACCCTTTTCTCAGAAAGGGTCTATAGAAGCACCCTTTATTTCAGAAAGGGTCTATAGAAGCATCCTTTCCCTCAGAAAGGGTCTACAGAAGCCCTTATTCCTTCAGAAAGGGTCTATCGAAGCACCATTTCCAGCAGAAAGGGTCTATAGAAGCACCCTTCCTTTCCGAAAGGGTCTATAGAAGCACCCTTTCTTTCAGAAATAGTTAATCGAAGCACTCTTTCAGAAATAGTTTATCGAAGCACTCTTTCAGAAGGGGTATATCAAAGCACCCTCTTCTCAGAAAGGGTCTATGGAAGCACGCTTTTCTCAGAAAGGGTCTATGGAAGCACCCTTTTCTCAGAAAGGGTCTATGGAAGCACCCTTTATTTCAGAAAGGGTCTGTACAAGCACCCTTTATTTCAGAAAGGGCCTATAGAAGCACCGTTTCTTTGAGATAGTGCCTATAGGAGCCCCCTTTCTTTCAGTAAGGGTCTATCGAAGCATCCTTTCTTTCAGAATGGGCCTGTGGATGCATCTATTATTTCAGAATGGGTCTATGGAAGCAGCCTTTCTTTCAGAATGGGTCTATAGCATGGGAGTTATATCCCGGAATGTCTTACTCCGAGATCCTTGGGTGCACTTCCAGCTCTGGCCTAGCGATAGGAGTTATGTAACTGCTTGCTGCTCCAGAACATCTTCCAGCGTGCTTTAAACTTCGTTGTCGTCGTTGTTGCCGTAATAGTCCGCTTTGGTGGGCAATAACTTTCTAGGTCTAGGGGATTTTAAGGCTCATCATGAGCTCTGCCATTCCGTCCTTGGCAATCCACAGATAGGTACAAGCTGACCGATAGCTCCACATTCAGCATGTGAACGAAGACGCTCCTACAAGGATAAGAAGAGATTGTCACAGCTCACTGGACCTCACCATTGTCACACCCGGTCTGCTAAATGACGTGTCCTTGCAACCCGTAATTTTCCCTTGGCTAAGACCACTTCCCTATCATCGCCTCCGTTAAAAGACCACCCAGCGTTATAACCCGTCACCACCATGCTTTTCTGAACCATGGAAAAACTGATTGGCAAAGGTTCATAGAATTTACCAATCACCGCTTCAGAGTGCAGTCCATTCCTACAGATCCTTAAGTAGATGAAAGAATTTTCCGGAATATCATAACAGCTGCAGTGGCTCGCTACATACCTGCTGGTCGAATAGTCGATGTTAGGTCGATTTTCCAAGCAGAGTGGTACTAGCAAACGGGCGTGATGAGTTTCGTCATACGAATCCTGACGATCCAAGAGTTAAGGAACTTACTCTTGAAGTCAACAGTAGTCCAGCAGTCGGTCCAGGAACGTGTAATGCTGAAACTCTCTGCTCAGGAACTCTGGCTGCCGTTCAGATCCCATGTGGAATATTAAATTCAGTTTGGGCGCCAAATACAAATACGGATGTGAATAAATTCTTAAATTACTCGAAAAAGCTGGTGGTGCGTGGGACACACAAAAAATAGTCTGTTCCAGAACTGCAAGAATGTACTAAGCCTGGCTGGGGTTTGAACCCACGTCCATAAAACACAAGGAAATCATCAAGCTCGATTTCAAACGAGAAATTAATTAAGAATCTACTAATTTTTACTATTTTCTTCGATAACATAAAGGGAACATTGTTATCGTAGTAAAAATTAGTAGATTCTTGCAGGTTCTGGAACAGAGCAAAAATAAATTTCTCCAAAATGTTGATAGTTGCTGTCGGTAAGTAGAAAATTCAGTGTTGCCATAGATTTAACTCTGATTAGTGGAAACGTGCACGATAATGCAACACTGAGGTGATCCAAATTGGGACCCTTCGTTGGGCGCCATATTGTTGCATACCGACTAATGCTGTGCTATAGTTGGGTTCTAACTGCTCAGTCAGGAAGAAAGGTTCAAGGTTGGGTGGGCTAAATGGGAGAACAATTACAACAAATTCCATCATCATACATACATAATTTTAGGAACCATTCCTTTGCCTCCTCACAAAACATGTAAAAGCACTCATGGAGGGTGATAAAAAAACTTAAACACTTTGAATTGTCGCCTCCTTAGAGTACTTTTGTTTGCCACTGTAAATGACACACAAGATACATTCATACAATATTTTTGTGTTTTGATTGATAAAGAAGAGAAATGTTTGAATACATTTCTCCTATCAAGTTTTGTGCTGCGGTTTTAATTTCATTAGTTTATAATATTTTCTTTCTTTATTTTGAGATAACAACAAACATTTTTTTATTTCTTTGTATTTGAAATAGGCGGCTCTCCAGTCAGTCAACGATTTGTTTTCTGTTATCTTCAGACGAAGAACCTGAAGAGCACCATTTATTTGCTTTTGTTTATTTGTTGCGGTATAAACAACCTCCTCTAATCTGCGTCTGCTGCTATAATTATGGTAAAATTCAACACATACCAACACATTTTTTGGAATCCATAATAAACATTATTTATGTGCATTTGAGCACTTGACTAGTTCAGCGGTCTTCTTGTCATTGTTGTTATTGTCCGCAACATGTTGTTGCTTTGTTTTGTTTTTATCTTGTGGGTGTTTTTGTTGTTGTTGTTGTTAAATATGTTTGAGGTTCTTAATTGTGATAGGACAATAAAAATTGTTTTTATATGTCATACAATTCTTGAATAGATACTGACTGGTGGCTACATGTGAATGGAATTGATGTGATGGTGGGTCGTTCCATGTATGAATGGCAAATGGACTAAGTAGATTTTGAAAAACATTTTTGAAATTGAAAAATATGTATGCATTTTATCTTATTAGGACTGGAGAAATTGAATTGTTTAGAAATATTTTTGAAAGGCCAATCAGAGCCAGAAACAAGCAATATTTCATTTAAAAGCCGACGTTTAAATTAATTATTGTTTTTCAGATTTAACACAGGGAATCTGAAACCCTAAAATATGGAAGTATGTCCCTCCGATATTTGTGGAAGACTGAAAGAGAATAGCTACCTAGTTAATAAGTTGTGTCTTTTTTTAAGGGTGACGTAGGGGATGAATGATACCAAGCTACGGTCTTGACCGGCTTTAACATGGCAAAGCCCAGGATTTATCTTGGTCCCTCTTTCATCTCAAGTGGACACTGACCTCCCCGTGGTGTCACCTGAGGAACTGCCTTTAACACCCGTTAAAGGTAGTGAGCTAACATGTGCCGCGCGTTCACCCATAAGAACGTTAAAAAATTGGGTTTGGGCGTCGGGTTAATAACCCTCCCCTAGAAAAAACATCCTACTATGAAAAAACGAAAGAAAAGAAAAACAAACCCCTCTAAAGTTGACGAACCCCGCAAACGTTTTAAGGACCATGATCTGCGAATCTGCACCTGGAATGTTCGCACTCTTTATAGAGAAGGTGCAGTCTTCGCATTGGCAGACGTACTTGAAAAGTACAAGGTCGATATTACTGCCATACAGGAAATACGATGGATTGGGAAAGGCGTCACAACAACACCTAAAGGTGACGCACTGTGTTATAGCTGTCATGACGTATAGCATGAGTTTGGTTGCGGATTCGTAGTTAGTCGGAGACTAAAACATCTAGTATCCAGCTTCACCCCAGTGAATGAAAGACTTGCTGCAATTCGAATAAAAGCTAAATTCTTCAACATCAGCTTTATTTGCGCTCATGCTCCCACTGAAGAAAAGGACGAACAGACCAAAGATATATTTTACGAGCGCTTAGAAGAAACATATGACCGTTGCCCTGCCCATGACATTAAAATCATTCTAGGCGATTTTAATGCCAAAATTGGAAAGGAGAATATCATGGTAGTTAGCAGTACCAGATTTAATCATCTCGATATTCATAAGGGCACCTGGCTGTCTCCAGATCAAAGAACAAGTAATCAAATTGATCATGTTGTAATAGATGGAAGACATTCATCCAGCGTGTTGGATGTACGATCGTTCCGAGGCGCAAACATTGATTGGGACCACTACCTTGTTGCAGCAAAGGTACGTACCCGTCTAAACGTTGCAAATAAAGCACGAACAGACTCAACGCGGAAGTTGGACATCGATAGGCTGCAAACACAACAGATAGCCACAGCATATTCCACTCAACTAGCCCAATTGCTTAACGCGAGCACTCCTTGTCCCTATAACATAACAACACAATGGCAAAATATTGCCCACTCCATGCAAACAGCCGCAAAATCCATACTTGGATTCCAGAGACCTTCACAAAGGAATTCATGGTATGACCAGGAGTGTCGTGCTGCTACCGAAGAGAAAAATGCGGCATATAGAGCTACTTTGCAATCAGTAGCAACGCGTAGCGCGCGAGAGAGATATCGGGAGAAAAGGAGAGAAGAGAAACGTCTTTTCCGCAAGAAAAAGAGAGAAATGGAAAAGCGGGAGTGTGAAAAAATCGAGATGTACAGGAGCCAGAATGAAGTCCGAAAATTCTACCAAAGAGTGAAACATCAAAAAGATGGCTTTGGTACAGGCATATCCTCCTGTAGAGACCAGCAAGGTAATCTGGTAACAGATACAGACAGCGTGCTCAGGATATGGAAGGAACATTTCTCCAATCTGCTGGTATCCAATAGTAGCGAAGACGATGATGCCACAGATCCAATCCCAGAAGATGGTATAGAATGTATACCGCCCGGCCAAGATGAGGTAAAAACAGCAATCAACCGGCTGAAGAATAATAAAGCAGCAGGAGCCGATGGCTTACCAGCCGTGCTGTTTAAAACTGGAGGCGATGCGCTGATAAGGTGTATGCATCAGCTAGTTAGCACAATCTGGCAGGAAGAACGCGTACCCGACGATTGGAACCTGAGCATCCTATGTCCCGTCCACAAGAAAGGAGATAAGACTGTATGCTCCAACTATAGAGGCATAAGTCTTCTCCCTATTGCCTATAAGATAGTGTCAGGGATATTGTGCGAACGACTAAAGCCAATGGTCAACGAGATAATTGGACCATACCAATTGGTCTTTAGACCTGGTAAGTCCACCATTGACCAGATATTTACCCTGCGGCAAATCCTAGAGAGGACCCAAGAGATGCAGATCGACACATATCACCTTTTTGTCGATTATAAAGCAGCATTCGACAGTCCACTCCGATCAAAGGTATTCCATGCAATGTCTGAATTTGGTATCCCCGCAAAGCTCATCCGGCTTTGTAAGATGACTTTAACTGATACTAGGTCCTCAGTTAAAATAGGAAAGAACCTCTCCGAAGAATTTAGTATCAAAAGAGGTTTCAGACAAGGTGACAGCCTTTCGTGTGACCTATTCAACATGTTGCTGGAAAAGGTAATACGAGATGCAAATGCCAAATGAAATGGCACAATTTACACCAATAGACACATGTTAATAGCTTATGCTGATGACATAGACATCATGGGACTATCAGTAAAGGAAGTAGCTGATACATTAAGGAAGGTCGAAGCAGAATCTGCGATAGTGGGTCTGGCGGTAAACGGCGAAAACACCAAATTGATGGCGTCGACGCGCAAAGTGTCCATAGAGCTCGGACCAACTGTGGAAGTTGGTACCTATAATTTTGAGGTAGTTAAAGACTTCGTCTACCTCGGTACTGCCATAAACACAACAAACAACATCAGTTGTGAAATAAGAAGAAGGATTTTATTGGCCAACAGATGCTACTATGGTCTAAGTAAGCAATTTAAAAACAAAGCCACATCTCGTGGCTCCGAAGCATGAGTACTTGCGCAAGCAGATAAGGCAGTGCTTGGTGTGTTTGAGAGGAAAATTCTTCGAAAGATCTACGGGCCGATTTGCGTTGACGGTGAATATCGACGTCGTATGAACCACGAGCTATATCAGCTATACAAAGACATGAATATAGTTAAACGTATCGAGATGCAACGATTGCGTTGGCTAGGCCATATCATGAGAATGAGCGATGATGAAACCGCTAAAAAGGCGTATGAATACATGCCCCATGGCGGTGCACGCAGAATCGGCAGGCCTAAGCTTCGATGGAGCAAACAAGTGGATGAAGAAATGGAACGGCGCGGTATTCCAAAAAGTCAAGCGAAAAACAGAGAGGAATGGAGATCTTTTCTTAGTTCGGTCTATGGAACAAATGTTCTGTAATGGGCCAACTAAGTAAGTCTTTTTTTAAGCTATGATCAACTCAAGCAACATCAGGCCAAGCACTGAATCTGGTTAATCAGGACAATCACATGATACATTAAGGCGGGGCGATTTGTATGGAAGGACAAAACCTTAATCCGTTGCGCGCGTTTAAATTTGAATATATTAGAAACCCCGTTTTCCACTACATTTACCGATATAAAAAAGAAAAAAAAACGAAGTGAACCAAAGAAACCAACGGTATTTTCGTTGTCCATGAACCCAAACACGATATAATTTTTGCATCAGAACGCTTGAATATTTTTCTGGTCAACTTTTGTAGCACACTGTCATTTATCGACATTTTCCGATAAATTTCCACTGTTACAAGGCCAAAACTGCCTGAAGGAGCTTTCCAATGCTTTTGCGATGTACGGGAGAGTTCTTAATTATTGTCTCGGCTACCATTTTCGACTTAGTGTTGGATCGAAAATCTCAATGGTTTAGCTGTTATATGCCAAAATATTAAAAAAAAACTTGGATAAAAAATTTTAAGTCAAAATCGGAAGGCTCGATTTTCACCGTAGACATATGCTCTAGTAGACTTTTTTTCTCAGTACAATCCCGGAAATCAGAAACACGACCCGCCCATTAAGGTGTTCAAATCGACCCGGTCTAATATATATGTATATAGAAATATCTAACTTTGAACGTCCAGGAAATACGACAGAAGTCATTTTGAGATTTTTCCAATAAGTTGACTGATGAGACCAAGGTTTTGCATAAGAATGGGTTTTGGGATAAGGAAGGGTATAAAATGGTAAAAATAACTGTAACCACGAAATTTTTAGTTAGTGATTAGTGCCTCACTGACTGCCTTATCGTTAGCTTCCGGGAAAAATCTGTTGAAGAGACGATACTGAAATTTCTAATGAGAGTCAAAGCGAGGATCATAAATCAGGCTTGGAAAATGCCCGACTATGAACAAAAATGAAGTGTAGGATCGATAATCTCAATGGTTTAGCTGTTATATGCCAAAATATTAAAAAAACGTGGATAAAAAACTTTAGGTTAAAAAACGGGAGCCTCGGTTTTCACCGTAGACATATGCTCTAGTAGACTTTTTTGCTCAGTACAATCCCGGAAATCAGAAACACGACCCGCCCATTAAGGTGTTCAAATCGACCCGGCCTAATATATATGTATGTATATAGAAATATCTATCTTTGAACGTCCAGGAAATATGCCAGAAGTCATTTTGAGATTTTTCCAATAAGTTGACTGATGAGACCAAGGTTTTGCATAAGAATGGGTTTTTGGGATAAGGAAGGGTATAAAATGGTAAAAATAACTGTATCCACGAAATGTTTATTTAGTGATTACTGCCTCACTGGCCGCCTTATCGTTAGCTTCCGGGAAAAATCTGCTGAAGTGAAGATACTGACATTTCTAATGAGAGTCACTGTAGGTGCGATGCTGTTAGATATACCCGAATTGACAAATACCGATATTTATAAAAATATTTGATGATGAGTGACTCATTGACTAACTGATCATCAACGTTCAGGATAAAGGACTGAAACGAGGACCATAAATCAGGCTTGGAAAATGTCCGACTATGAACAAAAATGAAGAAAAAGACGTAGGAACAAAATGGCTTAAGCCCATCCCTTTAGTATCTGGTTTGTTTGTGGTTAGGACTTTCCTGAATATCAGGGGAAGATTTTTTGAATGGCTGCCTTTTCGACCATCACAGATTGAACCCATTCCCCAGTCTTGAGAGATAACCTTTTTCGCAAGAAACCGAGATATTGACTGATCAAAACCCTCTTAGCAATCGGTTGTGGAACATGGGGAGGCTATATATTTTCCACTCCTGCCTGTTGCTAATCTCTTATGTCAACCTTGGTTTGTCGAACTAGTGTTTGTTGCAACTCAAATAATTCCATTTATTTGGTTTTGTTCGGCACAAAGGCCAAACCGAAAAAAGTGTTGCAACCATGTTCAGGCTATTTCCATAAAAAATCGTGAGAAAGAAAGCATGAGTACACTTATCTTCCTGTCAATTCAGATCCGATGCTCATTCTGGTGACTGTGGACATGTATTATTCGTCTTGTACAAACAGCCGTGAAGGTTGAGCTCTGCTTACCCGTCGTAGATGGTAATCCGTTCGAGTAATCATTTCGGTAAGAGAGGTTGATAGTCTATCAGTCATCTCATCCGCTGATTTCTTCGCAACATTACCGTTTTCTCTCATTGAAGCTTCACGATTGCCATAAGATTTGGGATACGATGCTGCAGAACTGTGACAAGTATGTCGAAGCCTCCGAACCATTCCCACCCGTTTTTAACCTGACAGTGTATAAGAAGTAGATGAGGATGAATCTCCCACTCCCAGTGTGATTGAGAACTACTGTGTTTTCCCCTTTAGATTTCTTAATTGCAATGCGGTTGTCATCTTGACGTGTGAATAGGTGGGATGGAATTCGGAGCCGATCCACTGCGCAGAAATCTGTCATACTGGTAGTGGAGCCATTTCTACCCGTCTGAAATCTGACAGCATAAGATGCAGGAGCGGACTACACACTCATTGTTATTGAAATCGACTGCGGACGCTTATCCCTTTAGCTTTTCCAACTTCATCGTGACAGCCACCTCGGCAGGTGACGACGTTTTTGTTGTCTTCAGTGTCGATGGATTGATATAGTCCTACTCTGCCCCAGACATGACCAATGTCTGCAAGAACTCGAATTTCTTGCAAGAACTCTGTCCCAGACATGACTGATGTTTGCATGAACTCGAATTTTGGATATACTAGAATCCTAGTTTTTGAGCTCCATCAAGAATTGATAGAATCCTAAGATGGGAATCCGAAAAATGTGTAGAAGTGTTTCCATACGTGAGGATATGTTCTTATACGTGTAAATCACCTGTATGGTGCAATTTATTTAGGGGAGACTCTGGGTTACCAGTCTATATATCAAGTTGAGCGTCTCAACACTTCCCGTCCTTCTTCACTGCCATAGCCTCAAAGACAGATGTCGACTAAACCTCCGCAACAAGAGTGGTTTATGTTGTTACGAAGCTCCTGGAAACGACTGGGTTTTGGGAAATTCGTCCTGAAGAAGTTACAGGTACAGGAAACAAGAAATTAAGAGGATGACCAAAACCCTCTCAGCAAAAACCTTACGGTTAACATCGGCTAACCAATCTCTTAAAGGTTGATAGCCCATTATCATTGTTCATCCAGTCAATAGGGCGAAAACGTTTCGGTATATGAGGATAGTTGTTTACAAATTTTTCACAACTGCCTGCAGCAAAACTCCTACCGTTGCTGCATCCATAAAGAGTCGCAAGAGAGGAAAGTGGTTACAATTAAGGAGACTTAATACCAGTTGTGGTGGCTATCGACCTGTATCGTTTATCTTAGCCGCTGAATTATTCGCAACAACCGCTAGAGGCCAAGTTTCGTTCATCCGGTCGGATGGAAAAACGGGTTCGGCACGTAAGAATATCTTTTTACATTTTTTACAGACCTGCTTGCTGCAAAACTCTTGAAGTGTGTTTGCATATACCCGAATTTAATAAACCCAATAGGTTTCAAATGTTAATTCCATTACGTATACGCCGATGGGAATCAGTTAAATGGAAAGGAAACATTGCGGTACTTGAGAATATTTTCTTTTCGGTGTGAATGTTCGCCTTATGTGAATTTCTAGCGTTGGCTTTGGATTACCTGTCTTTCATTATTCGACTAAAACGCTCAATTCCCAGCAGTTTTTTTTGCCATTATTGAAGTGCCAGAGCCTCTGCACAATTTCCTACCTTCTTTAAGGTAGGAAATACTCACACCTAGTGTACCGGTTTGCAACTGGTTTGTTGGCGTCTGTTTATTTGACTTTACGGCGTGTTGTCGTTTTTTGGGGTCAATGTAATGTTGTCTTTAGGGTATTCTAACTATTCAAAGCCATCCGGTTTTGAGCATTATGCAGAATTGATGAGACTGCAACCGGCGTGGAATGGGGGTATTCGTTCAGTAAAAAGGAAGCGTTATAGTATTTTAGGATATTTTCGCTGAAGTTCGTGGGTTTGATTCCCTGGCCAAGCAACATCAAGCATTTTCTACCGTGGCAAAATACCCCTCAGTATTGTTGGCGACATTTCCTGAGTATTTCAGCCATGTAAAACTTCTCTACAAGTGGTGTCTTAAGACACGCTGTTCGGACTCGGTGATAAACAGTACGTCCCATATCATTGAGCTAATGTGAATCGGGGTGCACTCATTGATATGAGAGAAGTCTCCCCCTGTCCCTTCCAGGATGTTTGTGGAACAATTATTATTATACTTTAGATTCGAAAGAATTTTTCCCAGCATTCAGCATCCAGTAAAGGATTGCACTTCGGAAGACTCATTTGTACCTATTTTCCATGGTCCAAAATGTGAAAATGATTTTCAATTTTTGCTCCTCTTATTATACCTCAGCCTTTAGGCTGATACGACCAACAAATTTGCCTCATCGATATAAAAGGTTTAGACCCCAAATGTGATTGGACGAAATCTGTTTCCGACAATTTGGTTTCGATTTAGCCATGTCCGTCTGTCTATCTGACTGTCTGTCTAACTGGCTGGTGCGCCCGATAACTCTCCAACGAAGCCACCGATCGGGTCCAAAATTCGCATTCATAATATTTTGTTTAAACTTAGTTTAAGTTCGAAGATTGGGCATCCGGTCCACTGCTTCCGGTACCTCCTCCACAAAAATGCAATCATTTTCACTAAAACGGTGCGCACGATATTTCTCGAAGCGAATAATCATATTGGTCATAAGTTTGCATATGGTAATATTACTTACAGACATAGTTCGAGTTCGAATATGGAAAATATGGGTCCATTCCGTCGGTTACATGCCAAACAAAATTTGGAAAAAGTTTTTTAACGTCTTCGGATCGTTTTGAAACATTTTTTTCAACAGGTTATGCTAGCGGCCCCCTTTTCGTTATGTTAACAATTTTTGGGACAAGTCCATACTTCTAAAAGCTCCAACAAACCTTGGCGGCACCAACTAAAATGACAAATCCGCAAGAGTTGTTTTATTGGCCCAAACTTTGCACATCGTATTTTTTCATCTAGTCATGTATCAGGTTGGAATATGGACTATATCGGTACTGTACTTCGGGTACCTCCCACACAGCGTTTGGAAAAGGCGTCGTTTAGCAGCTCGTTTCGGTTCCTTTTGCAATTGTTTCCAAAAAGTTCTTCTTGCGGGCCCTGGTTCGAGGGCGCAATTTTCTTTGGCATTCTTCCTGGGATAGTGACGCAAAATATGCCCGCCGGCACCAACTAAAGTGGGTAGTACGTAAGATAGCCCTCGAAGGGAGAAACTGATTTGGTCCAAGCGTTGTACAAACATCGTATTTTTTCTAACAGCCCTTATATATGTCCGATTATTGAGTACATCGAACCCCTCTTTCGTGTACCTCCCACACAAACTTTGCAAAGAGTGCATTCTAAAGACTTGCCTGGGATCGTTTTTAAATTTTTGGAAACATGTTGTGTATGCGGCCCTAGTTAAGGCGGTAAAATTTTTCGGAGGCAAATCCATACTTCCTGAAAAAGTGGCCCATGAATAAAAACCACAATAGACGTCAGAAGTGTTGTGTTTGCTTTTTTTTACTTATTTGTTACTCTGATTAGTCCAGGATATTATCAATAACACTGTGTGTAATTTTTTGAGTCATGTTTTATTAACCATATTCTGACTCCACAGGTTATAGGCTTACAAAGGTTTGAGGCTTTGATGTAAAAAGGGGTAATTTTTCAAGACTATATCTTCCACACCGTTAGGAATTTTTAATTTATCTCAGAGGCAAAGTTGTAGACCTTGTCTTAAGGAACAAAAATTGTGAACACATATAATCCATCAAACTTCATCTGCAAGGTTGAAATCGCCAAGGTCAAATTAATTTTAAAAATTTTTCTCTGGTTTTGGTCTGCAGCTATCAAACCGATCAAATTTGAAGGAAACAACCAACTACAAAAATGTACCTCAGATCCCAGTAAACATCTTTCTAGAACATACGATCTCTGTATAGACGGTTCTTAAAGGTCAAAATAACAAAGCACATGGGATTTTTATCCTGTTTTCTCTGGTTCTGGTCCACAGATAATAAACCGTTCAATATTCAAGAAAACAACCAACTGCAATAATGTAGCAAAGACATCAATGAAAAACTTTCTGGAAAATGCGAAATGTCTATGAACGGTTCTTAAAGGTGAAAACAGCAAAAAAGTTTTGAAAATATTAAATTTTTACACTTTTTTCTCAGATTCTGGTCCAAAGATACCCAACCGCTAAAAAATTGGGGATACCGTTAACTGCAAAAATGTTACTTAGATTTCAATAAACAACTTTCTAGAACATTATTTCAAAATGTTCCGCAATTGTTTTAAAATTATTCCGTAACGTGCCACAACCTCGGCCACTTACAAATTTTATAAAATCGAAAAAAAAAATTATTGGCTCATTTTAAACTGTAGGTAGAACAGAATATGTTGCAAAACTTTCGAGTCGATCGAACAAAAATTAGCTGAGATATGAGCGTTAGAAACAGGAAATTCATTGTGATTTATATGTAACATTGAAGTTTGAAACGAGGTTTTCTCAAAATGGCATTTTGAAATGCGGTGCCCACTGTAGCTCGAAAACGAATGATTCGATTTTTAAATGTTTTTTGTGGGATTATTGTACATATAAAAAGCTTGTACATAAGCGGGAGAAATTTTCAAAAAAAAAAAAAAAAATACGGATTTATGGCGAAAAACTATCAATTTTTTTACTTAAAATCGAAATTTTGACTTTGACAATTCACAATTTGTTTTTTTAAATCGATATTTTTAAATTTCGTTTCGCTTAGACACAAGACTATTATGTTCCTAATAATCCCACAAAATCATTTGCTGGTCGGTTCATTCGTTTTCGAGCTGCACTGGGCACCGCAAACTGCTTTAGTAAAACAGGCGGCCTTTTGTCACAATACTGTGCAATATTTTTCAACAAAAAAAAAAGAAATCTCAAAATAGCTCAAGGTGTGATCTATCAGATATACATAAATAAAATCTTCTGAAAAAATTGTTAGATTTCTTGTAAAAAATTCATGAAAAATGTAATTTCTAGTGCTCAATAAGTGGCCATAACCCCTTAAGTCGGCAATACCACGGCAGCGGGTTCTTTGTACCGGATTGACCCGGAACTACACAACATCATTGTTCCGGCCAGCGGCTGTCAAATCAGTGTACATACATATGTTTGTATTTGTTTCGTTTTTCTGTGTTGCGAGCAGCATATCCCGGAATGCCTGCTCCGTATCCTTTTGGTCTGTGCTGGGACGGAGGAAAACCCAGGACCAATATATTTGTGATCGGTTTGTCACATCCGCATCTTCACCCACATCCAAGCCTTCGGCGAAATGCAATAGATGTGAGGAGTGGGTGCGTCTAAGGGGTTGCTCTGGACTTGTCCACGTGAGGGACTACGACAGGGACTATGTTGCTGCATGCTGTGTGAATACAGTCCCCAGTGAGTCGTCATCGGATTACGAAACTCCCTCGTCGTCTGATTATGAGACTACCCAGCAGTCCCCTCGACAACAACCGCACATGCAGCCTTTAACACCAGCCGTTGTTGTCCCAATACCGGAAAATGCATCCTTTTTGCAATTTAATTGCAACGGACTCCGAGGTAAGATCGAGAAAAAAGTAGATTTCATGAGTCGGAGGAATATCAAGGTGGCTGCAGTGCAAGAAACCAAGCTCAACAACAACTGTAGCTTACAACGTTGCGATGGTTACAACGTGCTAAGGAAGAATCGCTCCAGAAGTGGAGGTGGGGGATTAGCTTTCCTATTGCACCAGTCTGTCCAATACAGACCTATCTCGCTTGAGCCTGCCTCTAATGACCCGTACATGGAATGTATGGGGGTAGCAGTCAGGTGTGGAACCGAGATAGAGTTGCTGAACGTATACATCCCGCCGAGAAATAGCTGTATCTCAGATTACATGCCTGACATTAGCCCGCTTTTGGAAGTGCATAATCGTCTGGTCTTGGGGGACTTTAATGCGCATCATGAGATGTGGCATTCGGCCCTCGGAAACGACAGCTCTACGTTTTGCACGGTCAATGAGGACGCCCCTACCAGAATTAGAGGAGAGTGTCACAGCTCGCCAGACATAACCATCGTGCCACCTGGTCTGAAAAATGACGTTACCTGGCAAACCGTCATTTCCCTTGGATCAGGCCATCTCCCCATAATTGTCTCCATTAGCAGACCACCCGATTTCATTACCTCTGAACGCCGCACATTCGTCAATCATAAGAAAGCTGATTGGCCGGGTTTCAGAGAGTTCACCAATCTCTGCTTCAGAGAACTGCCCAACCGTTCTGATGTTCGGGTAGCGGAAAGGACGTTCCGAGACATCATCACTGCTGCAGCCGCTCGTCATATCCCTGCTGGTCGAATACCCGAAGTAAGACCAAACTTCCCAGCAGTAGTGACGGGATTAGCAAATGAGCGTGATGAGCTTCGCCGAACCTACCCCAATGACCCCAGAGTCAGGGAGCTGACACTGGAAGTTAACAGGCTGGTCAGCGAGCATAAGCGGAACAAGTGGTTAAATTATCTGAGAAGTTGCAACATTGGAGCCGGTATAGGTGAATTGTGGGCAACGGTTAAGTCACTCTCGAACCCTGGAAGAAGGGAAGATAGGACCTCAGTCACGTTTGGCGACGTTACGTTGACTGACCCGAAGAGGTGCGCAAGTTATTTCAATCGACAGTTTGCCGAGCACCCCGAGAGTGACAGGGCGAAGAGAAGAGTATTACGTCGCATCAGATCTCTTCCTGCCGAGGAGGAACCACCACAGTTTACAATGGATGATGTTGCCAATGCCATCAGGAACGCTAAATCATCCAAAGCGTTGGACCCTGATGGAATCTCCATGATAATGCTGAAGCAGCTATATGAGCCGGGAGTGGAGTATCTCACTTAAGTTCTCAACTTGTCGCTATCCACGCTCATTGTTCCCGAAGTCTGGAAAATGGGCAGGGTGGTCCCACTACGGAAGCCCGGCAACGATGCCAGCAAAAGAGAATCGTACAGGCCGATTTCGCTTTTGTCGCCCGTAGCAAAGACCCTTGAGGCCTTAGTCCTCCCCAGTATCAGAAATAGCTATCAAGTTCGATTCCGTAAGCAGCACAGCACGACAACTGCGCTGCACGCCCTTACCACACATATTTGTCAAGGACTCAACCAGAGACGGCCGTGCGATAGAACAGTGATGGTGGCGCATGACTTATTAAAAGCCTTTGATACAGTCAGGCACTCCACGCTGTTTGAGGACATTGAGCAGACAACCCTCCGGCCAAGCTTGAAACGTTGGATAGTCAATTATGTGTGTGAACGCCAGTCGTACGTGGAATCCAGAAACAAGAAGTCCAAACCCCGTAGAGTGAAACAGGGAGTTCCCCAAGGTGGGGTGATATCTCCGGAACTGTTTAACCTCTACCTCTCCTGTATTTCGCCCCCTCCAGACGGCATCGAGATCGTAACGTATGCGGATGATTGCACGATCCTGGCGTCGGGTACCTATCCTGATGACATCTGTGAGAGACCGAACAACTATTTAACCGATCTTACCACCTTTTTCCATTCGAGGAATATGCAGATTTCCGCCACAAAATCAGCAGCCACTCTGTTCACCACATGGACAGCGCAGTTTGGAAGAGAATGGAATGTCGTGGTCGACGGTACCAGAATTCCGACCACAAACTGCCCCAAAATTTAAGGGGTCACATTCGACACTACTTTCAAGTCGTGCGCGCACGCCACATCTATCTGCGACAAACTGAAAATTAGGAACAAGGTCCTAAAGTCCCTAACCGGCAGCACTTGGGATGCAGATAAAGAAACCCTGCGGCCCAGTCTGGTCCCCGAGATTATCTGATATGAATTGGAAAAAGATTCAAACTTGCCAGAATGCCGCCCTGAGAACAGCAACAGGGTGCCTCCTCAAATCTTCAGTGGACCATCTACATGAGAAGGCAAAGATTCTTCCAGTAAAGCAACACAATGAGATGCTTTCGTTGCAGTATCTGCTTGGATGTTACCGCGTGAGCCATCTCAATCACCATCTTGTGGGTAGGCCCGACACATTCAGACAGATCAGGAAGGATATCCATGCTCTAGAGGGAGAGGAGAGAACCCCTAGATCAACAAGCATATCAAGCAGGTTTAAATAGTATTCACACGGATGCAGCTGCCAAGGCCTTACTTAAGCAATTATAGTGTGAATAAAGTCCTCGATATACATCCCCCATCTATTGCAGATGAGGAGTGTCAGCTGCCACGACAAACTAGAGTAGTTTTGGCTTAACTACGCTCGGGATATTGCAGTCGCCTAAATTCTTATTGAGCGAAAATCGACCGCGCCGTGCAAGACATATGCCCAGTATGTGGCATGGGCCCGCACGACACAAAACACCTTTTCAACTGCCCAGCCAACCCTACTCATCTAACTCCAGTGGATCTGTGGTTACATCCCATCGAAGCAGCCACTTTCCTGGAACTGGAGATAGACCCAGAGCCAGATTGAACAAAGGAACGAACATACAAACATAATAACAAACACTGTTACAACAACAACTCATACCGTTTCCAGTTGAAGTTGGATAAGACAGAATATTATCTACACTTTGTTACGAACCAATAATACCAAAATCAAGTGGTAATAATATGGGGTTTTAAGGATCGGACGACTTGTGGCTGCTTGTATATACGATGTGCGCCCAATATTGGATCAGTTGTCATGATATGTTTTATTTCATACGAGTCCACTGGGAAGGCGATTATAAAATGATTAGACTGAGGGTATTGAAGTAACTTGTCAAGACATTAAATTAATACCATTACACAGAGGTAGATTTAAGAATTTTCCGATATTCTAAAAAACACGTTTGTGCACTGATAGTCCGACGATACTAAACCCCATTATAACTTCGCAGTGCTATAATAATAAACGACTGACTGCCTTAAAAGTCCTTAGCTTCACTTCACAAATTTGCACTCAAAAATGGGTGGAGTCTAAGGAAAACTCAATTCAGTTTAAGGGTATGGACAAGCTATGGGAATTGAGTTATTTTTTATTCGCCATAATGCCAGGATGCCTAATTAATTTGAGCATAAAGTTGCAGACAAATGGGCGTTGATGTAACATGTAGAGCTTCAAAGCAGACAATGGGGAATGATTAGGAAGATTTTAATAAATTTGAAGTACTTTTTTGTTTTTTGGCATTTTTCAAAAAAAAAAAAAAAAAAAATAAATAAATAAATAAATAATAATAATAATAAAAATTCTATTCGAATTTTAATTCACTTGAAAATTTTAATACTAATGATATGTTATAAGGTAGCCAATAGTCATTCATATCTCCAATCGTTGTCACTTATCCCAATATCTTTTAATAATGTTACTTTTGTGATTTAATATTACCGAACAATTGCAAAAGCTTAACTACTAAAATTATTTCTCAAGTTAATCCTTAAAGGCAGAACAAATGCCGCCAAACCACAGGATGTACTTGTATGTGTGTGTGTGCCTTTAATAGACATGATGATGATAATTGGACATAATTGATTTGAAAACAAAAAACTTTTCTTCAACCACAACCCCTCAAGTGTTGAGAGTTGTAAACGTGTTGCAGTGGTTACTGGTTAGCCTTGTGGGAATTTGAGAACTGCTGTTATCCGACTTAGATTGAAAAAAAATCTCTGGGGATAATACCCTTCAGTTGATGCTCTTTGATGAATACGTAGTTAAATATTCATGTTAGATGATATTTTAAGCCTATTATTGCGTGAAATGTGGCGTTTATTGGTTTTCTCTGAAGGTTTATTGGGAGATTATTCATTCGTTGAAATAATAAAAGTTATGTTAGGTAATGCACGGTGTGCCTTAACAAATTTAAATGGAAGGTGCTTACACCTCCGAAGTATTTGCTGATTCTGAAACTACAATGCTCATAGATGAGAAATATCAAGAAACAAAAAAATCGCCGGAGGGATTTTCAAATAAATCGCGATTTAATTTCACATTTTTAGGGGTTCTTTAGGTTTTCACGACTTAGCTTGGAAACCGCGAGTTCTATGTAAATGGGTCTAAAATTCTCCACAAGATTGACCGTCATGATATTTTCGTAGGTTTTACCGTTTTTGAGATATAGAAGTTCAAATTGAGACAATGCACTCCTAAAAATGTGAACTTAAATCGCGATTTATTTGAAAATCCCTCCGGCGATTTTTGTTGTTTCTTGATATTTCTCATCTATGAGCATTGTAGTTTCAGAATCAGCAAAAACTTCCGAGGTGTAAGCACCTTCCATTTAAATTTGTTAAGGCACACCGTGAATGGTTTTGGGGGAAAACTACAAGCGTACAGAGACATATTGGTTTTATATAGGAAGACATATTGGTCTTCAATAGGAAGACCTCTTTCTCTTCGAAAAGAAAACCTCTTGATGTTCTATAAGATGGCCTCTTGCACTTCTGTAGGAAGACATATTTGTCTTCTATGTCGGTAGTTGTCTTGGTTTTCTATGGGAAAACCTCTTAGTCTTCTATAGGAAAACAGATTGCTTTTATATTGGAATACCGCTTGATCTTCTTATATGAGAATACATTTCCTGCTTCTATAAGAAATCCTCTGAGTCCTCTCTAAAAAGCCTCTTGATCTTCTATAAGAAGACATATCTTACTTACTTAGCTGGCCCATTACAGAACATTTATTCCATAGACCGAACTAAGAAAAGATCTCCAATACTCTCTGTTTTTCGCTTCGCTTCCTGGAATACCGCGCCTTTTCATTTCTTCATCCACTTGTATGCTCCATCGAAGCTTAGGCCTGCCGATTCTGCGTGCACTGCCATGTGGCATGTATTCATACGCCTTTTTAGCGGGTTCATCATCGCTCATTGTTATGATATGGCCTAGCCAACGCAATCGTTGCATCTCAATACGTTTAACTATATTGATGTCGTTGTATAGCAGATACAGCTCGTGGTTCATACGACGTCGATATTCACCGTCAGCGCAAATAGGCCCGTAGATCTTTCGAAGAATTTTCCTCTTAAACACACCAAGCACTGCCTTATCTGCTTGCGCAAGCACCCATGCTTCGGAGCCATACATTAGCGCAGGTAGTATCAGCGTTTTGCATAGTGTTATTTTTGTTTGACGAGATGTGGCATTGTTTTTAAATTGCTTATTTAAACCGTAGTAGCATCGGTTGGCCAATACAATTCTTCTTATTTCACAACTGATGTTGTTTGTTGTGTTTATGGCAGTGCCGAGGTAGACGAAGTCTTTAACTACCTCAAAATTATAGGTACCAACTTCCACAGTTGGTCCGAGCTCTATGGACGCTTTGCGCGTCGACACCATCAATTTGGTCTGTTCGCCGTTTACCGCCAGACCCACTATCGCAGATTCTGCTTCAACCTTCCTTCAAAGTCTATCAGCCTCATACCATTGTCAGACGTTTCACTGTGGAGACTGAAATTCCCGACTGTTAGGCCAAAGATTTTCTCCTTTCCAATTTTGGCATTAAAATCGCCTAGAATAATTTTAATGTCATGGGCAGGGCAACGGTCATATGTTTCTTCTAAGCGCTCGTAAATTATGTCTTCGGTCTTTTCGTCCTTTCCTTCAGTGGGAGCATGAGCGCAAATCGCAGCAAGTCTTTCAGCTTCAGAGAAGCTGGATACCAGATGTTTTAGTCTCCGACTAACCACAAATCCGCAACCAAACTAATGCTTTACGTCATGGCAGCTAAAATACAATGCGTCACCTTTAGGTGTTGTTGTGACGCCATTCCCAATCCATCGTATTTCCGGTATGGCAGTAATATCGGCCTTGTACTTTTCAAGTACGTCTGCCAATGCGAAGACTGCACCTTCTCTATAAAGAGTGCGAACATTCCAGGTGCAGATTCGCAGATCATGGTTCTTAAAACGTTTGTGGGGTTCGTGAACTTTAGAGGGGTTCGGTTTTCTTTTCTTTCGTTTTTTCATAGTAGGCTGTTTTTTCTAGGGGAGGGTTACTAACCCGACGCCCAAACCCAAGTTTTTAACGTTCTTATGGGTGAACGCGCGGAAAATGTTAGCTCACTACCTTTAACGGGTGTTAAAGGCAGTACCCCAGGTGACACCAGTCGGGGAGGTCAGTGTCCACTTGAGATGAAAGAGGGGCCAAGATAAATCCTGGGTTTTGCCATGTAAAAACCGGTCAGGACCGTTCCATGGTACCTTCCATTCCCTACGTCACCCATATCATTCTTCTATAAAAAATAACTCTTCTATAAAAATACCTCTTGGTCAGCTATCGGAAAAGCTCTTCAATTGGAAAAAAGCGTTGACTTCTATAGGAAGACATTTTGGTCTTCTATAGAAAGACTCCTTGGTCTTCTATAAGAATACTGCTTGGCCTCCTAAAAGACACCTTTGTCTTATATACGAAGCCCTCTTGGTCATCTATAGTATCTTGGTCTTATATAAGAATACCGCTTGGCCTTCAATGAAAAGAACTCTGAATCTATTTTGGATAGAAGTCTAGGCCTTCTATAGGAATATCACTTAGCGTTCAATAGGAAAGCCACTTGGTTATCTATAGGAAGGGCTGATGGTATCTACACTTTGATACAACCAAAAAATGCACCATAGCTCTCGAACGAATCAACCGATCGGGCCAAAATTTGGCATCCTAAATATTTTGTGCAAACTTAGTTAAAGTTCGAAGATGGGTCCACTGCTTCCGGTACATCCTCCACAAAAGTTCGCTAAAATGCGATATCTCTCGAAGGGAGTAACCGAATTGATCATAACTTTGCATATGGCAATATTATGGCGCAGTTCGAATATGGAATATATCGGTCGATTGCTTCGAAGCTTAAGAGCTCCTCTCGGATCGTTTGGTATTTTTTCAGCAGGTTGTTCTTGCGACCCCCTTTTCGACGGTACAACTTTTTTGGGAGCAAGTCCATACTTCCTGAGATAATGGCCTAAATGTTCCAAAAAACCTTGACACCTTCCACAGGAAGTTTCTGATTTGTGCATACTTTGTACATTGTATTATTTCATCTAGTCATGTACCAGGTTGGAATATGGTCTATATCGGGAAAAGTACAGTTTAACATCTCCTCTTCCTGGTTCTTCTTGCGGGCCCTGTTACCACGGTGCAATTTTTTTCTGGGGCAAGTCTGTACTTCCTGAGATAATGGCCCAAAATCTCAAAAAAGCTTGCCGGTTTTAACGTTTGATAGCTCTCGAAGGGAGAAACAGAACGTTATATTTGTTCTTCTTTATCCAGATTCTAAAATTCCGCAACCAGGAATGGCTGCGTCCAAAAAGAATAAGGTGAAAGGGGTTAGCTGGGCAGTAAACATATGCAGCGTGTCGTGTGGTCCCAATCCACATGCAGGGCATGTGTTGGGTATCGTGACATCAATTCGGGCCCAATATGAGTTGAGGCGGCTGCATCGTCCGGATCTTAACTGGTCTAAAACCACTTGTGTTAGCCTTGGCAGATGTCGTTTTACTGCTGCTGTGAATGGGGGTGGTCTCCCGCGGGTTCTGCCCTCGCGACTGTATCGGTGTGAAAGCTATTCAAGCCTGTCTGATTGGCTCGTTGATCTAGAGGTTCTCGCTTATAACCTTGGACATCTAACTCTCCAGATCACGAAGATCTATCCTGACGTGTCTGGATGGGGGGAGCCTAGATCGGGACAGGGATGATCACTGCGGTAACACCCAAGCATCGAAAACATCTTGCTGTGTTAAGAAGGAACCGGTAACATCTTCGTCTCCCCATGAAGATGACCATCCCCATCACTGGCGTCATGAGGAGACATCCTGTTGCAGTCCTCATTGCTGCATTCTGGCAGTTTGGAATATTCTTTCACTGCGTGGCGCTAACATTTGCATAGCACACTGGCGCCGCATAGCTTACCATAGACCGTCCTATTGATTTATAAGAGGTCAAAAAGGTTTCTTGTCAGCACCCCAAGTGCTTCTGGTCACTGACTTGAGAACCTTGTTCCTATTTCAGATCTTGTTGCAAATTGCTGAGGCTCGCGCGAACGACTTAAACATGCTATCTGATGTTACCCCTAAAATCATGGGGTAGTTAGTGACCGGAATAAGGACACCATCGAACAATATGTTCAGGAGGAGCCTCATTTTAGCTGTCCTCGTCGTGAACTAAGTTATCTTAATATGTAGAAATTTAACCTATCACTTATGACATCGACGATAGGGCCCTACGCCAAGATCGTACAATTATCTTATTATTTTAGCGTCCACGAACCGCATCTGCTGGCATCCTTGCCTGCCTTCAATAGATGGACCACCCAGCCAACTTTTTCCAGGCTTCTGGTACAATATGGGTGGGTGGCTAACATTAGATTGAGGACACTTGTCAAATACTCAACTCTGGGTTTATCCAGTTTTTTAAGCAATACCGTGTGGGTCCAACGCCTTGCATGATTTCGCATTTCGTATGACGTCTACAAAATCGCTGATCGTAAATTGTGGTGGTACCTCCTCGGCTGGGAGGGCTCTTATATGACATAGAATGTTGCTCTTTGCCCTATCACTCTTGGGGTGCTCTATAAACTGCCGATCTGCACCTCTTCGGATCACTTACTGTCACGCCGTTGAAAGTAACAGCTGCTCTATCATCCTTCTTTCCCAGGTTCGAGAGTCATTTAACCGTTGCGCACAATTTCCTTAATGCTGTACAAATGTTGCATTGCTTTAGGTGGTCTAGCTACTTTTTCCACACTTTTAAGTACGCCTACCAGTATGTTGGATTCAAGAGTAAGTTCTCTAACTCTTGGGTCTGCAGGTTTCGTGAGACGAAGCTTATCACGCTCGCATTAGAATTTGATAAGAAGGCCCTCTAATTTTCTATGAGAAGTTCCTTCTAATCTTTTCTGAAAAAACCTTTCATCCTTTTATCAGCCAAGCTTATGATCTTCTAAGGCAAGATCTTCTGTATGGGAAAAGCCACAAGTCTTCCTCCTGCCCTTCTATGAGAAAACTGCCTTTCACCCTGGTCTTCCATGAGAAAACCTGCTGCTACTTCAAAAGAAGATCCTGTGGACAGACACAGAGGTTCTCGTACGATAAGTCTCGCATGTCTTCGTGAAGAAGGTTTCTAACCGTTTATGACCATCTTGTCTGGATTCTGAATGGAAGAGTGAAGCATTTACGAAGAATAATCTAGAGCTAACCCAGAGCAAAGGAAAGGACGCCGATGAGGCAACGGTGACGCCCAATGGTCCTCAGAAGATTTACTACCAACAAATCATATCATGAAGAAAAGAAAAAGGCCTGGAAAAGCCATTTGTATAGCCAAAGGTGGCGCCCAACATTTGAACCCAATCCACATAATGAAAGAAAAAACACGGATGGCAGCGTAAAAGCTAATTGTATGAACATCTGTGGCGCCCAACATTTTCGGAAGTTTTACTAAGGGAATTTTTGTAATGATTTTAATGCGATATAGTATCAATAAACACTAATTAAGAGCAATAAAAATGACAAACCAAACCACTGTTCAGCTAGATTCGGCAGTACCGATGCGTTCATTGGCGTTACTTTTGCGTTAAAACTGATGTTCACAGGGTACACTTTGTTACACGTAACCGTTTACTGGTCGGCCATCTTCACTCTTCGTTTAGCTGCAACTGGGAATAACCCACTACTCTCTAAGAAACTGGCAACTGATTTGTCCATGAAAGTAATCGGGGATCCGGTGTCGACTAAAGCCCACATATTTCGACAGTTAATCTCCACCCAGATGTAATACCGACCGGGGTGTTCAGCGTCGACGTTAACGTCATTCTGTTGACAGTACATCGTCCATGCCACAATACGAACAAAATTTCCCCTTACAGTCTGTCGCAAAAGTTAGTATACACCGTTGAAACCAAAATGTATTAGGGATAAATATAACTATAACTTATTGAAAACAACAAACAATTAGTTTTATTTGATAGACAAGAAGGTTGTCTTCCGTAATAACAATTAAAAGTGCGCAATATTTGCATACATTAGCAAATGTACGGTTCGAATCCCAAAAAGACCAACATTTATGTCGCAAAAGTTAGTATACAACGGAGAATCCTCGTGGAACTGTGTAAAAAATTGTTGATATTTTTGAACAAAATGAAACTAAATTTGTACCTAAGATCATAAAGAGTATATTAATTGGTTTTAATGGCAGTTATAGTACTTATAGTGACAAGTCCAACGTACACAGGATCGTAAAATCCACAAAAATTGGTCATCTACAAATACAACAACTTTAGCGGCAAAATTCCGAGTGTTATGTCCTGTTTATGAATTCTAAAGCCACGAAATGCTCAGAAAAGCTCTGAAGTTTCAATTTGGTGTGATCTTGATCGAGTTTCGACTTGTCCTGTTTGAAAAATCGGAAATTTCTTGAAGGAAATCCATACTTTTGAGGCCATTGTCCTTTTGAAACATGTAATAATCCTTAATCCTTACTCAAAAGGACTTTCCTTTTCAGTTAATTTTCTCACAAATTATGTCCCTTTTCACATTCCCACCAAAAATAAATAGTAGGAGAACCTCAAGTTCTGGTGTAAGCTCTACAGTGATACTCCACCACCACAGAAGGATATGATAGCTAATTTAAAATTTTAATACAGAGCTTTCTCTGCTGTTATAACGCATGGATTGTGCAAAAACGTTCTGAAAAGCTGTGTTCGCTTCACTTAGGACCAAAATACAACTAAATGGATCAGTTAGAAGTAGCTCATTAGACATTAGTAGTAAATTATACACTAAGGATACGAGCAGCATGTCCGATACTGCTGAAAGGCCGGTAGGACAGTATAACTGTAGGGCTTACAACGGACTTTGAGGTTCTCCTACTATTTACTTTTGGTGGGAATATGAAAAGGGGCGACATTTGTGAGAAAATTGACTCAAAAGGAAAGTCCTTATGTGTAAGGATTAAGGATTATTACATGTTTCAAAAGGACAATGGCCTCAAAAGTATGGATTTCCTTCTAGAAATTTCCGATTTTTCAAACAGGACAAGTCGAAACTCGATCAAGATCACACCAAATTGAAACTTTAGAGCTTTTCTGAGCATTTCGTGGCTTTAGAATTCATAAACAGGACATAACACTCGGAATTTTGCCGCTAAAGTTGTTGTATTTGTAGATGACCAATTTTTGTGGATTTTACGATCCTGTGTACGTTGGACTAGTCATTATAAGTACTATAACTGCCATTAAAACCAATAAAAATACTCTTTATGATCTTAAGTACTGATTTAGTTTCATTTTGTTCAAAAATATCAAGAATTTTTTACACAGTTCCACGAGGATTCTCCGTTGTATACTGACTTTTGCGACATAAATTTTGGTCTTTTTGGGATTCGAACCGTACATTTGCTAATGTATGCAGATATTGCGCACTTTTAATTGTTATTACGGAAGACAACCTTCTTGTCTATCAAATAAAACTAATTGTTTGTTGTTTTCAATAAGTTATAGTTATATTTATCCCTAATACATTTTAGTTTCAACGGTGTATACTAATTTTTGCGACAGACTGTATGTCTCCACACTGGAATCGAATGCATCCTATCCTTTTAAAATGCCAGCAGTGGGTTGATCGTTTGTAAATTTCGGTCGCTTTGGACCCCATGTTCGATGTGTTCATTGCGGGGTTCTTCCTTCTTCAGCTTCAGAGTCGTTCCTTCGAACTCTCCTGTTAGCGATATTATTTCGCCTAGGCTGTTGAAATCTTTTCGGCCAACATTAAGGCGGTAGTCTGGTCGTAGGCCATGATGATCCATGGTACGGAGGTTGTGGTGTTGTCTGCACGCAAAAAAACGGCCTCTCTAACATATGTCCCAAACATATTTTGCAGCAAACATATATATGTTTGCAACAATCCCAAACATAATATATGTTTGTGTCTGCAAACAAATATATGTTTGGGTGGAAACAAATATATGTTTGGGTGCCAACATATATATGTTTGGGTGCAAAGATATTTATGTTTGGGTGCAAATATATATATGTTTGGGTGCAAACAAAGATATGTTTGGGTGGAAACAATTTTATGTTTGGGTGCACACATTTTATATCTATATATATAAAAGAGCAGTGAGGTGAGGTATTCACTGACTGATTCATCACCGCCCAGACGAAACCGCTGAAGCTAGAAAGTTGAAATTTTGGGTGTAGGTTGCTGTTGGTGTGTAGGGGTGAGATAAGGCTGGGTTTTTGGAAATTCGATCCAGAAGTGTACGAAAAGTACTAAAAGGTACTAAATATAGTACCCTTTGTATTAGGGAAACGGTAAGAGCTAGAAGTCTGAAATTTGGAATGAGGGTAACTGATGGAGATCTAGAAAGATGTACTAAAGGGTTTTTGGAAAATCGACCTCTAAGTGTACGAAAAGTACAAAAATTTACAAAATTTAGTACCAATTGTATATTTTGAACGGATATAGCTAGAATCATGGAATTTGGTATGGAAATCAAGGTTGGGAAGTGGTGTTGATGTAATTAAATGTTTTTGGAAAATCGTACTAATGTGTACGAAAAGTACTAAATGATACTAAATTTATTCCAATATATATTACGGTGAACGGATAGAACTGGAATCCTGAAATTTGGAATTAAGATTACTGTTGAAGTGTATGATTGAGACATGAGGGTGATTTTGGAAATTCGTACTTATGTGTACGAAAATTACTAAATGGTACTAAATTTAGTACAATTTGGATTTGTGTGAAAGAATGGAGCTGGAATCCTGAAATTTGAAATTACGGTCAATTGTGGAGAGTAACGAAGAAAACTTTTTGGAAATTCGAACTATAAGTGCACGAATAGTACTAAATGGTACTAAATTTAGTACAATTTTGATTTGGGTGAACGGATTGAGCTGGAATACAGACATTTGGAATGGGGGTTACCGATGAAGGGTAACAATGAAAGGTTTTTGTAAATTCGAACTATAAGGGTAAAAGTACTAAATGGTACTAAATTTAGTACAATTTGGATTTGGGTGAACGGATGGAGCTGGAATCCTGAAATTTTAAATTAGGGTCAGTGGTGGAGAGTAACAAAGAAAGGTTTTTGTAAATTCGAACTATAAGTGCACGAAAAGTTCTAAATGGTACTAAATTTAGTACAATTTGGATTTGGGTGAACGGATTGAGCTTGAATCGTGAAATTTGTAATGAGGGTCACTGATGGAGATTAACAAAGAAAGGTTTTTAGAAATTCGAGCTATAAGTGCACGAAAAGTACTAAATGATACTAAATTTAGTACAATTTGGATTTGGGTGAACGGATAGATCTGGAATCCTGAAATTTGGGATGAGAATCACTGTTGAAGAGTAAAAATGAAAGGTTTTTGAAGTTTAGTGTTTGGAAATTCGTACTGGAATGGAATGCTGTGTTAGTGAAGGGTTAAAACCAGGAGTCAAATCTGAAATTTGCAATATGATACGTAGTTTTGGAAATTCGAAATAAAAAATATGGTAGTTGTGTAGGGATGCGATACTTCAGATTTTTTTTTGTAAATTCTGACTACAATCGAAAAAAATATTGTTAATAAAAATAGGTCTTAGTACAACAGAATCTTCAGTATTCACCATTCCCGTATTAAACATTGTTTATATATATTTTGTTCCCTTTCCGCATACGAAGTAGCGGGCATTTGCTAGTATTTATATAAAACAAACACATGCACCAGTGGGCGCTTACTGAGAGCAAGGGAGCGTAAAATTCAATGTAAAGCACTTTGAAATGTATGCTCACTTGCTCTCAGTAAGAACTCACTGGCTATCTCTATAGTATACACACAAATGTTGTGGTTGTTTATTGAAAGGCAAAAGAACAACAAACACATATGTAGGTACATACAAAATTCCAAAGAAATACATAACACACTTTAATAAAAGAAAAACTGATTGAAATTATTTGTAAATAGTCACACTTTTAAAAAGGAAAAATATATGAAAACGTAGTTGAACGCTTCTCCTTAGTTGTGAAATAAAACAAATTTTCCTCATAGTTGAAATCATCAGCAGGGAATCGGCATCTGGAATCAAATGATTATGTAATGTGATAAATAAATATGGATATGCCATATTTCAAATATACATAAGTATGTATGTAATTACCAATATTAAATGCGATTTCTTCCTTGTCCAATAAAATAATTCCATTCAACTTTCCGATTCAATTATAAAATGTATTGGACATTTAATTTACTAAAAAGCACCATTTCTTTAAGAAAACACAAAACACTGATTTATTCACTCACTTCAGCGTCTTGACTCTACAAAGGCATCTAAAACACCGAAGAAAGAAAAAAATATAATTCATATAATTTCTTCTTTTCTTTTCCGCCTGCTACGTTGGTTAACAACAACAAAACAAGAAACACACGAGTTTGACGCATACACGCCACCAAAGCCCCCTTCTTCGCTTTTACGTCTTCTATTATACAATACACACAACTCTTTATTATAAAACAGCATTCCACAGCCGCGAGAGCACTGTTATTACTCTCGTTGACAAACATCCTCTCTCCACCCATGAAAAAAATGTTCTAACATAAAAAATATGTTTAACCAAACATATCAAATTGAGATATGTTACAAAATGTTGCAAACATATATTTGTTTGGACCCAAATATATTATGTTTGGATCCAAACATATATTTGTTTGCAACCGGTCCCAAACATATATTTATTTGGATCCAAACCTATTTCTAACATAAATTTTTCTGCGTGTGGCTATTATTAATTACACTGTACAACAAAATCGAACTTTTTTTAAAATTACAAGAAACCCCACACAGATTATGAAAGAGGACCGAAAAAAAGAAGACACGTGTATCGGCGTTTTGAAGTTTACGTCGGAAGTAACCTAAATAGGCGTGGTAAGTTCCGCCAATTTCTTCAGGTTTTGAAATATTCGACATCAGATTCCTTGGAATCCTTGCATTTTAGGTATAAAGTGTCTTTGGCAATATTGCTGACAAGAATGCGGCGTATCTTTTTATGGAAAAAATTAACCCTCGTTCGAGTCAATAAAGGGGTTTTTTTGGTCCCTTTTTTCAAAAACTTTTAAAAACTCCTTTAAAGTGTGATCGTATCAGATCAAAATATTCTACAAAATTATTTGTTATAAAATTTTACTATAGGTCCCCGAATACACCAAAACTCTAAATCGTACCTAAACGCCAGGAATCTGCCAAAAGTAAAATCACGTTTTAGGGTTAATGTTGTACTCTATCTGAATTTATTAAGTTTTGTCCCACAAAACTTCATTCTAGATAGAAGACGTCAAAGACAAAAATAATCTCCATCAAATTTTAATATAAGTCGCCGAATAAATGAAATATGTATTTGCAATATATATCAAGAAAATATATACATCAAGTTTGCCAACAAAACACCCAAATATTTTTTGAATAAATTTGTTTTGTTCTTTTTTCGAGTTGATGCATGAAAGTAACATGAAATTTAGTTCTAGACGAAAGGTGTTAAAAGAAGAAATATTCTACACAAAATTTCATTGTAAGTCCCAGATCAAACTAGATATCTTAGTAAAATACTTTGTTAAGAAAATGACGTTACAAAATTAGATATTATAGGTAGAAATTATTTGTTAAACTTTTAGACTCTTAATTAAAATTGTTTCCATAGTGAGGCAAAATCTCCTAAACTACCTCACTTTTTGGGGGTTGTGTCTAGGATCTGACATACATGTGTGTATCACGAATGATCATAACAAATTTAGTTAGGATATGGCTAGTTAAATCGATTGCAAGGGTTAATTCAGTCAATTTTATCAGAGCAGGAGTATCTGCCATCACTAGAGTATTTAGGACCATGGCAAAATCATGGATGTTAGGACTCGTATGTCAAATATATATTCACTGGACAATAGCCGTAGACTATCCCCGCATTTTCACATACAATATCAGGAACCTATGACTTATTCTGATGACGTTATTTTAGTTTATAATACTAAAATACGTAATTTTTCAAAGTCCGATCTGGGTTATCAATATTTTCCCTATATATATATTCACCATAGATATTTCAAAAACAGTTTGGATCGAGCACACATAATCTTCTGAAAGAATTTATTATCAAAAAACTTCAATAAAATATATTTTGTGACCGCAGATAACGAAAATGTGAATAAAAAGGTAGAATATGGTCCTAAATCATACATAAAAAGCGAAAGCTTCTGGAGATGTTAAATATAATAGCTACAAATTTCTTTTGTTCAGAGACTCATAATGAAATTTGATTTGGAACATTTCTTTTTTTGACACAACCCCTTAAAAGTGAGGCAGTTTAGGAGATTTTGCCTCACTATGGAAACAATTAATAAATAATTTCTACCTATAATATCTAATTTTGTAACGTCATTTTCGTAACAAAGTATTTTACTCAGATATCTAGTTTGATCTGGGACTTACAATGAAATTTTGTGTAGAATATTTCTTCTTTTAACACCTTTCGTCTAGAACTAAATTTCATGTTACTTTCATGCATCAACTCGAAAAAAGAACAAAACAAATTTATTCAAAAAATATTTGGGTGTTTTGTTGGCAAACTTGATGTATATATTTTCTTGATATATATTGCAAATACATATTTCATTTATTCGGCGACTTATATTGAAATTTGATGGAGATTATTTTTGTCTTTGACGTCTTCTATCTAGAATGAAGTTTTGTGGGACAAAACTTAATAAACTCAGATAAAGTACAACATTAACCCTAAAACGTGATTTTACTTTTGACAGATTCCTGGCGTTTAGGTACGATTTAGGTGTATTCGGGGACCTATAGTAAAATTTTATGACAAATAATTTTGTAGAATATTTTGATCTGATAGATCACATTTTAAAGGAGTTTTTTAAAGTTTTTGAAAAAAGGGACAAAAAAGACCCATTTATTGACTCGAACGAGGGTTAAATTTTTCCATAAAAAGATATCCCGTATTGTTGTCAGCAATATTGCCAAAGACACTTTATACCTAAAATGCAAGGATTCCAAGGAATCTGATGTCGAATATTTCAAAACCTGAAGAAATGGGCGGAACTTACCACGCCTATTTAGGTTAGTTTCCGACGTAAACTTTCAAAACGCCGATACACGTGTCTTCTTTTTTTCGGTCCTCTTTCATAATCTGGTCGAATTATCTTGTAATTATTTTTTGTGTTGTACAGTGTTATTGAAGTATGTGTTCCGCCTGCTGCATGTATCGCTTCGATAAAAAGAATTTCTCGGGTTCCCTGCAAAACGAGTGCAACGTAACAATGTCATTCTTCTTAATTCTGTACCACTTGAAAGCGTTACCTTCCAAAATGCTCGGTAAATTAATACATAGGTTATGTGGTATTTGGTAACAACCGGCCAGCTCCTCTAGCCTTACCAGAAACTCTGAGAGATTCTCTTCGCCAGTAAATTTTAGATTCCATTCGTGGACTACTTTCTTGGTCTCAAAATCACAAGCTTCTTGGGGTTTAGGTTTCAATTCCTTATCACATTTCTGACACTTGCTGGTGGTAGTTTTCGGGTTTTCCGCAGTTCGATTTTGAATCGGGTCCCTGCTCGGGAGCCAATTGTAAAGTGGGTTTCTCGTCGGCTGGAGTAAGTCTCATACAAATTACTAAGTATCTTTATAAACATGGAACCGACGATCAAGTGAGGGACAGACTACCGAAGTATCTGTGTGGGGACGGAAAGCCGAAGCTTACTGATTTACTGCTTCTTGGGTTTTTAGCGTTTCAATTCCTTATCACATTTCAGGCATGATCCGTCCATGTTGGTGGTGTTTTCGGGTTTTCCGCAGTTCGATTTCGAATCGGATTCCCGCTCGGGCGCCATTTATAAAGTGGATTTCTCGTCGGCTGGGATACATAGAACATGGAACCGACGTTCCTGTGAGGGACAGAATACCGACGGAAAGACGTAGTTTACTGATTTACTGCTACTACGATGATAGGGGAAGACCGTAGGTGATGTTCAGTTTTCTGTCCCACACAGAAGCTTCGATTTTCCGTCCCACACAGATACTTTGATAGTCTGTCCCATTCCTTTAACTACATACGTTCTCCGTAAAAGATCAACACTGTGGAGCTTACATTAGTATAACGTCCGTATTTATTCGGAAGGTCTTGAGATACTCTATAGGCAAAATAAGACCTCTTGGCAAAAGAACTTATTCTGAGGTCTTCTATAGGCAACAAAAGACCTCTTGAGGATTTCTTTAGGCAAACGAAGACGTTTTGAGGTACTCTATAAGGAACAACAGACCTCTAAGAGATTTCTTTAGGCAAACGAAGACCTTTTGAGATCTTCTTTAAGCAACAGAAGGCCTCTTGATGTATTCTATAGGCAACATAAGACCTCTTGAGACGCTCTAAAGGCAAAAGAACATATTCTGATGTCTTCTATAGAAGATCACCTGAGATCTTCTATAGGCAACAGCAGAACTCTTGAGGATTTCTTTAGGAAAACGAAGACATTTTGAGGTCTTCTATAAGCAACAGAAGACCTCTTGAGGTGCTCTAAAGGCAAAAGAACTTATTCTGAGGTCTTCTATAGGCAACAGAAGACCTCTTGAGGATTTCTTTAGGCAAACGAAGACCTTTTGAGGTACTCTGTAAGGAACAACAGACCTCTTAGAGATTTCTTTAGGAAAACGAAGACCTTTTGTGATCTTCTTTAAGCAACAGAAGACCTCTTGAGGTCTCCTATTAAGAACAGAAGGCCTCTTGAGGTATTCTATAGGCAACATAAGACCTCTTGAGACGCTCTAAAGGCAAAAGTACATATTCTGATGTCTTCTATAGAAGATCACCTGAGATCTTCTATAGGCAACAGCAGAACTCTTGAGGATTTCTTTAGGAAAACGAAGATGCTCTAAAGGCAAAAGAACTTATTCTGAGGTCTTCTATAGGCACCAGAAGACCTCTTGAAGATTTCTTTAGGCAAACGAAGACATTTTGAGGTCTTCTATAAGCAACAGAAGACCTCTTGAGATTTCCTATAGGCAACAAAAGACCTCTTAAGGTGCTCTAAAAGCAAAAGAACATCTTCTAAGGTCTTCTATAGGCAAAGGAAGATCACCCGAAGTCTTCTATAGGCAACCGAAAACCTCTTGAGGATTTCTTTGGGCAAACGAAGACCTCTTGAGGTCTTCTCTAAGCAACAGCAGAACTCCTGAGGATTTCTTTGGGCAAACGAAGACCTCTTGAGGTCTACTTTAAGCAACAGAAGACCTCTTGAGGTCTACTATTGGCAACAGAAGACCGCTTGAGGTGCTCTACAGGCAAAAGAACATCTCCTGAGGTCTTCTATGGCCAACCGAAAACCTCTTGTGGATTTCTTTCTTTAGGCAAACGAAGACCTTTTGAAGTCTTTTGTAAGGAACAGCAGACCTCTTCTATAGGCAACAGAAGACCTCTAGAGGTCTTCTATAGGCAACCGAAAACCTCTCTAGGATTTTTTTAGGCAAACGAAGACCTTTTGAGATCTTCTGTAACAACAGCAGACCTCTTGAGGATTTCTGTAGGCAAACGAAGACATTTTGAGGTCTTTTTTTGAGGTCTTGAAGCCTTCTAAAGACAACAGAAGACCTCTTTAGGTTTTCAAAAGGCAACAAAAGATCTCCTGAAGTATACCAGAGGTTACAGACGAGTTCCTGGGTCATTTATAGGAAACATAAAACTTCTTAAGGTCCTCCATAGTCAAAAGAAGTCCTCTCGAGTTTGTCTATAGGTAACAGAGGACCTCTTGAGGTCTTCTATAGGGAACAAAAGACCTCTTGAGGTGTTCTAAAGGTAAAAGAACATCTCCTGAGGTCTTCTATAGGCAAAAGAAGATCACCTGTGGTCTTCTATAGGCAAAAGAAGATCACCTGAGGTATTCTATAGGGAACAGAAGACCGCTTGTGGTCTTCTATAGGCAACAGAAGACCGCTTGTGGTCTTCTATAGGCAACAGAAGACATCTTGAGGTCTTCTATAGGCAACCGAAAACCTCTTGAGGATTTCTTTAGGCAAACGAAGACCTTTTGAGGTCTTCTTTAAGCAACAGAACACCTCTTGAGGTCTCCTATTAACAACAGAAGGCCTCTTGAGGTATTCTATAGGCAACATAAGACGTCTTGAGACTCTCTAAAGGCAAAAGAACATATTCTGAGGTATTCTATAGGCAAAAGAAGATCATCTGAGGTCTTCTTTAGGCAACAGAAGACCTCTTGAGGAGTTCTTTAGGCAATTGAAGACCCTTTGAGGTCTTCTGTAAGGAACAGCAGACTTCTTGAAGATTTCTTTAGGCAAATGAAGTCCTTTTGAGGTCTTCTATAAGCAACAGAAGACCTCTTGTGATTTTCTGTAGACAAAAAAAGACCTCTTGAGGTGCTCCAAAGGCAAAAGAACATCTCCTGAGGTCTTCTATAAGCAACAGAAGACCTCTGGAAGTCTTCTATAGGCAACCGAAAACTTCTTGAGGATTTCTTTAGGCAAACGAAGACCTTTTGAGATCTTCCCCAAGTAAGAGCAGACCTTTTTAGGCAACAGAAGACCTCTAGTGGTCTTCTATAGGCAACCGAAAACCTCTTGAGGATTTCTTTTTGCAAACGAAGACCTCTTGAGGTCTTCTGTAAGCAACAGCAGAGCTCTTGAAGATTTCTTTAGGCAAACGAAGACCTTTTGAGGTCTTCTTTTAGCAACAGAAGACCTTTTGAGGTCTCCTATTGGCAACAGAAGACCTCTTGAGGTGCTCTAAAGGCAAAGGAACATCTCCTGAGGTCTTCTATAGGCAACCGAAACCCCTTCAGGATTTCTTTAGGCAAACGAAGACCTTTTGAGGTCTTTTGTAAGGAACAGCAGACCTCTTGAAGATTTCTTTAGGCAAACGAAGACCTTTTGAGGTCTTCTTTAAGCAACAGAAGACCCCCTGAGGTCCTCTATAGCAACAGAAGACCTCTTAAGGTCATGTATTGGCAACAGACCTCAGGCCTTCTGTAGGAACTAGAAGACTTCTTGAGTTCTTCCATAGGAAAAACGTTTTTTAAATTACAATTTTTGAAAACAGAAATCAGGCACGACCGTGACACGCATGTTACGTGCTTTTTACAACTTTACAAGAAAAAACACGAGTACAACACGCGCCCATCTTTTTTCTGCTTCGTTTGGATTTGAAATTAGAAGTGAAAGCTATAAGCCGAATTTAATCGAAAAATTTTAGGAGAGCGGTGCAAATTGTGGTTTTGGAAAGCAGACAACGAAACCGAACTAGTATCTCGGCGGTAGTGGCACTTTGGTTTATTTAGCGACTCGTGAAGAAATTCAAATTTTTTTTTTTTTAATTTTTCGGCCTTAGTATGTCCGAAGTTTACACCAACGCCACTCACGCTTTGGGATCAATCCAACGTCGGCCGGCTCTGCGCACCAGATTGTCTCGTTGGAGTCTTCGACCAGGACCCTTCACCTCAACAATTATGTGCTTGCGTTCGTATATTTGTTCATCATGGCAGCGCAAATTTATCCCGGAAGGCCTGTTCCGAGCACTTTTAGTGCATAGCGGGATAGAGAAGAACCCCGAACACTGCGGAGCTTTCATTAGCATAACGTCCGTATTTATTCGGAACGTGCACAATCGTTAAGATAAATACCCAATCACTTTCTCTTTATATTTTTTCCAATGAAAGGCCGCCAAATTCTCCTCCTCCTCCTTAAATACATAATTTTTGGGGAAAGGATTTCTGTTATGTAGTCGTTAGATGAAAATCTCAATTCACACAGGGTGAAGGCAAAGCCGTCTGATACTTTATTACTTGTATTTCTTTTTTTTTTTTTTTTTTTGTTACTAATGCCTATGTTATGGAATTCGGAAAAATTTTTAAAATGAAGCCAATCCTAAGCGGCAATCGAACTTGCCAGAAGAGGAACTGGTGATATCTTTGTTGGCGCCCAACATGACGTGGATACCCCGATCTTGAAGAAAAATATCGTGATGGGTTTAGTGGTGCCCAACGTGGTACTTTATAAACGCCTATTTTGTTATTAAGTGTTTGAACCATAAGCCTTTTTTTATCAATCGCCAAGCCAAGTATTATGAGTAATACCTACCCTCAGTAGTTGAAAAATGAATCTTCTTAATAAATAAAAAATAAATTCACTTTATTTGAACATTTAAACATTTGAACATTTGCTTTAATGAATAACATGATGAGAAAAATTTTTGCTATTTTTTTCAATCTTTCTTCTTTTTTGCTTCTTTCTTTTTGGGTTGTTTTTGTTTGTTTGGATAGCTTAATGTATAAAGTAGAGTAGAGAGAAGAGAGTATGACTGGTTGCTGGTTTTTTTAGGTTAAATTTTAGTTTTAGGGGGATTTTCTTTTTGTTTTAGGTTATCTTCTTGGTTGGGTTCCTTCTTTGTTGATTTAACTTTGTGATATTTTGTCAGGTCCAGAAATTTTTAAATGTTTTTTTTTTCATTTTTGGATGTTGTTGCTGCTGCTGTTGGTGGTGTTATGCTGCACACGTTGTTGTTGTGGTTGTCGTTCGTTCTTCTTTTTCTTCTTCTTCTGCTTCTGTTTCGTGTTTTCTGTTTTAGTTAGTTTGAAGTGTGTGCGTGAGTTTGAGAGGTTGCAGATGTTCACGACGATGATGATACCATCCTTTCGAAACTCTTGGTAGGCAGTGATGTGATGAGTTGTCCCCACACTAGGGTGCCCAGACCAAAGAATATACACCACAACCATTGATCGAGCGAGAGAGCTTTTGTGGAGAAGGCCATTTTGCCATATTGAACAATAACGACCTGGAAGGGAGAAGAGAGAGAGAGAGAGAAAGAGAGAGAGGTAGGATTAGAAATAATTTCTTTAAATGACTTATGCTATAGACTTATATATCTCACCTGTGATACAACAGTGGCTATCCAAATGCTGTAGAAAATGGGATTTGTAAAGAATCCCTCTAGGACATTGCGCTGTCCATGGATTTTGCGTGCATTGATTTCATTGAATAATGTCATCATAACAAAAGTATTAAAGATAATGGTAAAATGTTGGGTGGGACCTGCCGACAAAGGTTGGCCACGACCCGATTCGATATCCAAAATCCAGTCACCTTAAAAAAGAGAGCAAATGTACGTTATTTATACGTTACGAAATTTTGCTAGATTTTCACTTACCCACAAACATGAGACCGAAAATAATAACCAATTGATAGAAGGCTTGGCCCAAAATATTCTTCAACATGGTGGCCGAAATCAAGGGTTTCGTACGACCATAGGGTTTACGCAACAGCAAATCTGGCGTTGGCATTTCGGTGGCCAGGGCCAAGGAGGCCAGGGTGTCCATAATCAAGTTGACCCACAACATTTGAACGGCCTAGAGAATAAAAAGAAACATCATTATAATAAGTAACAGATTTTTTTTTTTTGATTTCCACACCGCCTTACCTTCAATGGTGAATCTTGCACAGCACAGGCACCAATGAATGCCACAATAACAGCCACCACATTGACGGTCAATTGAAATTGCAAAAATTTCGATATCGAATCGTAGACATTACGACCCCACATAACAGCCTTAACAATACTGCTAAAGTTATCATCGGTTAAAATGATATCGGAAGCCTCTTTAGCAACATCAGTACCAGCGATACCCATGGCAAAACCAACATCAGCCTTTTTCAAAGCAGGACCATCATTTGTGCCGTCACCAGTTACAGCAACAACTTCACGATTGTCACTGATAGTACTATCAATAATACCTGGAAGAGAGAGAGAGAGAGAGAGAGGGAGCAACATATGAGGAGAGCGAAAAAAATTAAATAAAGAGAACTAAATCTAAAGCCAAGATTTTGAAAGTCTCCAAAAAATATAGAAAACCAGATAGGGAAATAGAGAGAATTTTTACTGAGTACCCCATGGCAGGGCACAGAAAACCTCTTGAGGCCTTCTAGAGGTGAGAGACGATTTCTGGAGCTCTTCCAAAGAAGCAGAAGGCCTATTGAACATATCTATAGTCAACATAAAAACCACTTTAGGTCTTATAAAGGTATTAGAAGATCTCTTGAGGTCTCCTATAGGCAAAAGAAAATCACCTGAGGTCTTTTATAGGCAACAGAAGACCTCTTGATGATTTCTTTAGAAAAACGAAGACTTTTTGAAGTCTTCTTTAAGCAACAGAAGACATTTTGAGTTCTCCTATTGAGTTCTCCTATAGGCAACATAAGACCTCGTGAGGTGCTCTAAAGGCAAAATAACATATTCTGAGGTCTTCTCTAGGCAAAAGAAGATCAACTTAGTTCTTCTATAGGCAATATAAGAGCTCTTGAGGTCTTCTATAGGCATCCGAGGATCTCTTTAGGCAAACGAAGACCTTTTGAGGTCTTCTGTAAGGAACAGCAGACCTCTTGAAGATTTCTTTAGGCAAACGAAGACCTTTTGAGGTCTTCTGTAAGCAACAGAAGGCCTCTTGAGATTTCCTATAAGACCTCTTAAAGTCTCTAATAGACAACATAAGACCATAAAGACAAAAGAACATCTCCTGAGGTCTTCTATAGGTAAAAGAAGTTCACCTGATGTCTTCCATAGGCAACAGAAGACCTCTTGAAGTCTTCTATAGGCAACAAGTGACCTCTTGAGGTGCTCCGAAGGCAACAGAAGATCTCCTGAGACCTTCTATAGGCAAAAGAAGATCACCTGAGGCCTCCTATAGGCAAAAGAAGATCACCTGAGGTCTTCTATAGGCAAAAGAAGATCACCTGAGGCCTCCTATAGGCAACAGAAGACCTCTTGAGGATTCTTTAGGCAAGCCAAGACCTTTTGAGACCTTCTTCAAGTAACAGAAAACTTCTTGAGGTCTCCTATTCGCAAGAGAAGACCTCTTGAAGTATTCTATAGACAACAAGTGACCTCTTGAAGTGCTCCGAAGGCAACAGAAGATCACCTGAGGTCTTCTATAGGCAAAAGAAGATCACCTGAGGTCTCCTATATGCAACAGAAGACCTCTTGAGGATTTCTTTAGGTAAACGAAGACCTTTTGAGGTCTTCTTTAAGCAACAGAAGACTTCTTGAGGTTTCCTATTGGCAACAGAAGACCTCTTGAGGTATTCTATAGGTAACAGGTGACCTCTTGAAGTGCTCTAAGTGCAAAAGAACATCTCCTGAGTCTTCTATAGGCAAAATTAAATCACCTGAGGTCTTCTATAGGCAATCGAAAACCTCTTGATGATTCTTTAGGCAAACGAAGACCTTTTGAGGCCTTCTTTAAGCAACGGAAGACCTCTTGAGGTATTCTATAGGCAACAGGTAACCTCTTGAGGTGCTCCGAAGGCAACAGAAGATCTCCTGAGACCTTCTATTGACAAATGAAGATCACCTGATGTCTTCTATAGGCAAAAGAGGATCAAATGAGGTCTCCTATGGGCAGCAGAAGACCTCTTGAGGATTTCTTTAGACAAACGAAGACCTTTTGAGGTATTCTTTAAGCAACAGAAGACTTCTTGAGGTATTCTATAGGCAATAGGTGACCTCTTGAGGTGCTCTAAAGGCAAAAGAACACCTCCTGAGGTATTCTATAGGGAAAAGAAGATCACCTGAGGTATTCTATAGGCAACAAAAGACCTTTTGAGGTCTTCTATAGGCAACCGAAAATCTACTAAGGATTTCTTTAAGCAACAGAAGACCTCTTGGGATTTCCTGTAGGCAACAGAAGACCTCTTGAGGTCCCCTTTAGGCAACTTTAAACCTCTTGAGGTGCTCTAAGGGCAAAAGAACATCTTCTGAGGTCTTCTATAAGCAAGATAAGATCACCTGAGGTCTTCTATAGGCAACCGAAAACCTCTTGATGATTTCTTTAGGCAAACGAAGACCTTTTGAGATCTTCTGTAAGCAATAGCAGACCTCTTGAGGATTTCTTTAGGCAAACGAAGACATTTTGAGCTCTTCTTTAAGCAACAGAAGACCTCGTGACGTCTCCTATAGGCAACAGAAGACCTCTTGCAGTGCTCCATAGGCAACAGAAGATCTCCTGAGGCCTTCTATAGGCAAAAGAAGATCGCCTGAGGTCTTCTACAGGCAACAGAAGGCCTCTTGAGGTCTTCTATAGACAACTGAAAACCTCTTGGGGATTCTTTAGGCAAACGAAGACCTTTTGAGGCCTTCTTTTAAGCATCAGAAGACTTCTTGAGGTCTCCTATTGGCAACAGAAGAACTCTTGAGGTATTCTATAGGCAACAGAAGACTTCTTGAGGTCTCCTATTGGAAACAGAAGACCTCTTGAGGTGCTCTAAAGGCAAAAGAACACATCCTGAGGTCTTCTATAGGCAAAATAAGATCACCTGAGGTCTTCTATAGGCAACATAATCCTATTGAGGTCTTGTATAGGCAACCGAAAACCTCTTTGGGATTCTTTAGGCAGACGAAGACCTTTTGAGGTCTCCTGTAAGGAACAGCAGACATCTGGAAGATTTCTTTAGGCAAACGAAGACCTTTTGAGGTCTTCTGTAAGCAACAGTAGACTTATTGAGGATTTCTTTAGGTAAAGGATGACCTTTTGGAGTCTTCTTTAAGCAACAGAATACCTCTTGAGATTTCCTATAGGCAACATAAGACCTCATGAAGTGCTCTAAAGGCAAAAGATCATCTCCTGTGGTATTCTATAGGCAAAAGAAGATCGCCTGAGGTCTTCTACAGGCAACAGAAGACTTCTTGAGGTCTCCTATTGGAAACAGAAGACCTCTTGAGGTTTCCTGTAGGATACAGGTGACCTCTTGAGGTGCTCCGAAGGCCTTCTATAGGCAAAAGAAGATCACCTGAGGGTTTCTATAGGCAACAGAAGACTTCTTGAGGCCTTCCATAAAAAACATAAACCCCTTTTAGGGCTTCTGTGGGCAACAGAAGGCCCCTTGACGTCTTCTGTAGGCAGCAGAATACCTCTTGAGGTCTTCTAAAAACAACAGATCTCTTGAAGTCTTCTAAAGACAACGGCAGACCTTTTTACGTCTGCAAAAGACAACAAAAGATCTTCTGAAGTGTGCTATAGGCAACATAAACCTTCTTAAGGTCCTCCATAGTCAAAAGAAGTCCGCTCGAGGCTCTCTATAGGCAACAGATCTCAGGCCTTCTATAGAAACTAGAAAACAGAAATCTTATTACCTGTTTTTTAAATTAAAATTTTTGAAAACAGAAATCAGGCACGATCGTGACACGCATGTTACGTGGTTTTTAAAATTTTACTAAAAAACACGAGTACAACACGCGCCCATCTCTTTTCTGCTTCGTTTGGATTTGTAATTAGAAGTGAAAGCTATAATACGAATTTAATCGAAAATTTCTAGGAGAGCAGCGCAAATTTTGGTTTTGGAAAGCAGACATCGAAGCCGAACTAGTTTCTCGGCGGCGATGGCACTTTGGTTTATTTACCGACTCGTGGTTAAATTAGAAGAAATTCAAATTATTTTTTTTGGAATTTTTCAAATCCAACGGTAACCGGCTCTGCACACCGGATTGACTCGGTAGAGTCTTCGACCAGGACCCCTCACCTCAACAATTATGTGTTTGTGTTCTCATATTTTTTCACCATGGCAGCGCAAATTTATCCCGGAAGGCCTGCTCCGAGATCTTTTGATGGGTGTCGGGATAGAGATGAACTCCCAACCATATTGTTGTTGAGCGTTCCGGGAATACGTTGTTCCTTCATCACCTGTAACTGAAGGCTTGTATAAGAAGCGCTGAAGGAGGAGGAATTGCCTTTCTCATACACTAGTCTGCCCAGTATAGTCGATGGTGGCCTGGTTTCGACCACTAACTATCCCAAGATATAGGATGTTTAAGTCGTTCGCGCAAGCCACAGCTATTAGCGACAAGATTGGAAGTAGGAACAAGGCCCTGAAGTCACAGGCCGGCGGCACTTGTAAATTCAATGGTTCCCTTGAACCCTTTGAAAAGCTCTTAACTAGTCAGACAATATCAAATGGCGCCCAATTAAGGATAATTCATATTTATTTAATGAATTGCGACTTGAATAAGCACAGTTTAGATCTGATCTGGGCGACGTTTTTTGATAATTTGAAAGAGATAAAAGGTACAGGCAATCATAATTGGCGCCCAATTTATGATAATTCAGCTTTATACTGTGGCGCCCAATGTGTGTGGAGCGGTACCATTTTTTACATCTTTCGGAAAATGTATTATTTTATTTATTCTTCTTTTCCGCTTAACTCCTTGAGGAGCATAGGGCCTCGGCAAACATCCTCCAAGATGATCTGTCATTTGTCATTGCTTTTATTTCGCTCCATGAATTTTCTGGTGGATTGTAACTCCTTCACAAGACTTTTTTTCCAGGAGTTTTCAGGCCTTCCTTTTTTATGCTTCCTTGGGGATTTCAGTCTAGTACTTGACGACATAGTTCATCGTTATTTTTCTTTAACATGTGCCCACTTCCATTTTATGATGGTTGTTATTGGATCGGCATTGCGCCTTTGTTTATTATTTTATTTAGATTTACTTTATTTACTAATCTTGGCACAGTATAGATCAGACTGGTAGGAATTCTTAATTCCTATAATCCTATTTTTTAAAACTTACTGGGAATTTGAAGAATATTTATGGTTCCTAATTAGTTAGACAGCCACAACTGGCGCCCAATTAAGGACATTTTATCTTAAATGTGAAATTTAATGAATAATGGTAACGCAGTGGCGCCCAACGTGGGGCCTTATCGATTTTCGTTATTTATCGTTTTTTTATTTTGTATCTTAGCACAGTTTAGTTCAATAGTTCAATATTCCTAATTCCTATCTGATCGAAATATTGAGGGGCTTTGGAGATATATACCGCCAGTCGAAACAGAAGCTGCATGAGTTGGCTGATTTATTCTTATGGCCGGTAAATACCTTAAATATTGACGTCCAATTTACTGGCGCCCAATTAAGGGAATTTCGTTTTGTATTGTGAATTTTTAATGAATAATGATAACGAAGTGGCGCCCAAGGTGGGGACTTATAGATTTTTTCGTTATATATTATTTTATTTTAATTAAATTCTCGTTGGAGTAGAGCTTAATGACCAACGATTTTTTGCAAGTGAACCACCATCATGTGACCGATTTCGCTGTTTGTAGCTGATCATTCGATATATCGTCTGTGGAGTGGCTTTTCTTTCATCGAACTTTTCATTTCTCAAATGCAAGTTTTTACAGTGATAGGCTTTTTTATATCCTTCACCATATTATGGAGGGTATACTAAGTTTGTTTTTCCGTTTGTAACGCATTGACATAATCGTTTGCGTCCCTATAAATTATATATATTCTTGATCAGGGTAAAATTCTGAGTCGATCTTTGTATGTCCGTGGTAATCACTCTAGCATCCACCTAAATGAAGATAGGACGCTGAAATTTTGGGAAGATGTTTGCAGACAGGTCAATTTTTATCTATAAATAAATTATATATATTCTTGATCAGGGTAAAATTCTGAGTCGATCTTTGTATGTCCGTGGTAATCACTCTAGCATCCACCTAAATGAAGATAGGACGCTGAAATTTTGGGAAGATGTTTGCAGACAGGTCAATTTTTATCAAAACTAGCTGTAATTTGACATTTGATGTTCTCAGTGGTCACAAGACTTCTCCACCAAAATTCGTCAACATAGGTCCATGTTTTGGTATATCCCCCACATAACGGTACCTCCCGATTTTCGGTATTTTGAGGATTTTAGCTGCAATTTTCAACCGAACTAGCTGTAATTTGACAATTGATGTTCTCAGTGGTCACGAAACTTCTTTACCAAAAATCATCAACATAGGCACATGTTTTGGAATAGCTCCCATATAACGGTACCTCCCGGTTTTCAGTATTTTTAGGATTTTAGCTACAATTTTTAACCGAACTAGCTGTAATTTGACATTTGATGTTCTCAGTGGTCACGAAACTTGTTCACCACAAATCATCAACATCGGTCCAAGGTTTGGTATAGCCCCCATATAACGGTAACTCCCAATTTTCGGTATTTTGAGGATATTACCTACAGTTTTTAACCGAACTAGCTGCAATTTGATATTTGAGGTTCTCTGTGGTTACGAAACTTCTCCACCAAAAATCATCAACATCGGTCCACGTTTTGGTATAGCCCCCATATAACGGTACCTGCCGATTTTCCGTATTTTGAGGATTTTAGCTAAAATTTTTATCAAAACTAGCTGTAATTTGACATTTGATGTTCTCTGTGCTACCGAACATTCTCCACTAAAAATCGTCAACATAGGTCCATGTTTTGGTATAGCCCCCATACAACGGTACCTCCCGATTTTCGGCATTTTGAGGATTTTAGTTAAAATTTTTAGCCGAACTAACTGTAATTTGACATTTGATGTTCTCAGTGGTCACGAAACTTGTTCTCCAAAATTCGTCAACATAGGTCCATGTTTTGGTATAGCTCCCATATAACGGTAACTCCCAATTTTCGGTATTTTGAGGATTTTAGCCTCAATTTTTAACTGAAATAGGTGCAATTTGACATTTGATCTTCTCAGTGGTCACGAAACTTGTTCACCAAAAATCATCAACATAGGTCCAAGGTTTGGTATAGCCCCCATATAACGGTACCTCCCGATTTTCGGTATTTTGAGGATTTTAGCTATAATTTTTATCAAATCTAGCTGTAATTTGTTCTCTGTGGCCACGAAACTTCTTCACTAAAAATCGTCAAAATTGGCCCATGTTTTGGTATAGCTCCCATATAACGGTAACTCCCGATTTTCAGTATTTTGAGGGTCTTAACCACATTGTTCGAAGGAACCAACCTATTTAAAAAAACTCTCAAATCTCAAGAAGTTTTTTGTTTATAGGACAAAAACTTCCTCGAGAGGATTTCTTCTCTGTTTCTAAATCCCTGAGGGAATCAGTCGTCCAGTATTTTGAGGAAAATTCTTACCTTTAACCAAATTATATTTATCCGTTGGGGAAGAACGAGCCAAGACACGCAACTTGGGCCATACTTTGTCGATTAAGTGTTGTTGAATCTGAAAACCATAACAAAATGTTCCTTAATTCCCTCTCTCTCTCTTTTCTCCCATAACACTCATACTTACATTGCCATTGTTATCACGAATGCGACGATTAAATTCTTTACCCTCCAAAATCAAGAAATCATCTTCCGGTTTCAAGATGCCACACTTGGTGGCAATGGAACGGGCCGTATTGATATTGTCACCGGTAACCATGCGCACCGTAATACCGGCTCGCTGACATTTGCGTATAGCCTCGGGTACTTCAGGACGGACAGGATCTTCAATACCAACAACACACAGGCATGTCAAATTGGACATAATATTCGCCTCATCATCCCAGTTGGGTTCACGATCAATCGATACCTCATTCATGGCTGCCTTGCCGGGTACAAAATCACGATAGGCAATGCAAATGGTACGGAGACCATCACAGGCCATGGGTTCAATTACCTCACGGATCAAACGCTCCTGCATGTCGGGGGTGAAACGTTCCAAGACACCGTTGTGACCGAAAATGTAGGTACATCTAAGCAAAGAGAGAGAGAGAGAGAGAGAGAGAGGAATTTGAGTAAAGAGTGTAAGGATGGAAATTGTTGTTGTTGTTTTTGCTACTTACTTGGTGAGCATAATTTCGGAAGCACCTTTACTAAATAGACGATAACCACCATTGCTTCTAGGAATCACAGTACCCATGCTCTTGCGCACCGAATTAAAGGTATATACCCTGGTGAATTTATCTTCAGTGATCTCATCACGTATGGACTGGTATTTTATGCCCAAACCCTGGACAAAGCCCAATAGGGCACATTCGGTTTTATTACCCACCTGGGTGGGTAGATCTTCGGGTGTGGGTCCGGCCTAGAGCACAAAAAGGAAAAGTTTTGAAAAATTAATTGTGTTGGCGTTTTGGGCTGAGTAGAGGAGATACTCACCATAATATTGGACGTATAGGCGGAATTAACCGAAATACCTTGGGTAATTAAATTGGCCACATTCTGTGGTATGTCGTTGTATTTCGGCAGGACTTTGCATAACTTTTCGCATATATACGATTGGACAACTGTCATGCGATTTGTTGTTAACGTACCAGTCTTATCGGAACAAATGGCAGTGGCATTACCCATGGTCTCGCAGGCATCCAAGTGGCGTACCAAATTGTTATCTTTCATCATTTTCTGGAAGAAAGGGGGGAAGAGAGAGAATGAGAATTAGGTCTTGAAGTTGGAGAGGGAAGTTCTCAGTAATAGGGGCTGAGAACAGAATCAATTCCGCCCAATGTGAGCATAAGATTCCTTTTTTCTAACTTACCTTCACAGAATAAGCCAACGACAGGGTAACAGCTAATGGCAAACCTTCAGGTACAGCAACAACCAATACGGTAACACCAATAATCAAATGCTTAACAAAATGATTGGCGTAGGTATTTTTCCATTGTTTCTCCTCGATAACGAATGTCTGAACACAAAATTGTATAACCAAAATAATGACCGTTAGAACGGCAATGGTGGAACCGGCATAACCAATTTGTATGGCCAGCTTGGTGAGTTTCGATTGTAATACAGATTTCTCCTTTTTGCCTTCCGGTTCGCTGGTCGACCCAGTGTTCGTCTGGACATGATTACCTTCAGTTTCAGACTTGAGACCATCTGAAATATGAGGAATACTTTTGTTGGGTGGTGGCAATTGTTTCTCCACATCATCTTCTTCTTCTTCAATAACTAAAAAATGTTTTCAATTTTTTGTTTTTGGGGGTAATGCAGCAGGGCATAGCAGGTGGAAGTCAGGGGAAAATTTTTATAAAAAAAATAAAAAATTAAATGAAAAAAATAAAATAAAATAAAAAAATTAAGAAAAATAATGCTAGGCTTAAATTTTAGACATGAAGAATGGATCCTGTTGGGTCCCTTTGCTTTTAAAGTTTAGACACATGGTGGGTTAGAAAGACATTGAGGTTAGGTTAGAATTTTAGTTTAATTTTTGGGAAGGAGGGCTTTGTTATGACTCTGGTGTTAAGATAATTTTTCATACAAGCGTGGTTTGCCGATTACCGGGGGGATCACTACTGGCCTCCAATACCTAAGGTATTAGCAGCCCCACCTATGCATTAGTGCTAAAACTACAAGGTTCATAGACTCACAACCAGGTCCAAAAAAGGACTATCAATTTTTCAACCAAGATTTCAAAAAATTATTGGCAGAAGTTGCGGCATTCCTTTGTGTAAGGGGGAAATAAGAATAAGATTCAAAATAAATAAGTACCGTTATCACTTATAGGAAAATTTTAGAAAATATGTTACAGTGTTGCCATTTTTCACAGGTTATGGAATTAGAAAACAATTATTTAGGTGGAAATTTATGGAAAAGAATTATGGCCTTTAAATAAACAAGCTTAACCTCAATTAAGCTTAGCTGAATACGTCCTAAGCGGAATAATCTCCTCAAAAAGTAATGAAATTTAAAAATTATCGTCATTTAAGAGTGATTCAGCTAAGCTGAAATCCAACATTATCCAATTCAGCTTAGCTGAATTGTAAAATAGTACATTCAACTTAGCTGAATTACAAACTTCAGAATTCAGCTGAACTGAAATAAGTTATAATTTCCAAATTAACACATTTTAACGTGAATTACCTAAAATTTTCAGAAAAAATCCTCTCAATTACCTAATTCAGCTGGGCTGAATTGCAAAAATTTTACATTTATGACTTTATATTTTCAATTAAGGTAATTTTTATGGAATTCAGCTCAGCTGAATTTGTTCAGAATGTTAAAATTCGATTTAAAATGTCAAAATTTTAAAGTTTTCTCAATTTAAAAACTATTCAGCTTAGCTGAATTACGAAATTTTCTATTCAGCTTAGCTGAATTTAAGAAATAGCGCGTCATACAATGAAATACCAAAAAATTTTAGTCAAAATTGTACTCTTAAATGGAATTCAGCTGAGCTGAATGGTAAAATTGGAACTTTTATTACTTTATGTTTGCATTTTATATAATTTTCATGCAATTCAGCTGAGCTGAATTTGTTCAAAATACATTAAAATTCACTTAAAATGTCAAAAATTAATGTTTTCTTTATATTAAAGCAATTCAGCTTAGTTGAATCTCAAAATTATATGTTCAGCCTGGTAAAAAGGTTTAAATTTAAGAAATGACAAGTCTTACAATGGATATTCACGTTTATGACTTTATTTCAGCATTTTATCTAATTTTCATGTAATTCAGCTGTTTCTTTCATTTAAATGTAGTTCAGCTTAGCTGAATTACGCAATGTTCTATTCAACTAGATATATTTAAGAAATTGCACGCCTTACAATGAATTACCTAAAAATTTAACCAAAATTTTAATCTTAAATGGAATTCAGCTGACTTTTTGAATACATTTTATATAAATTTTTACAATTCAGCTAAGCTGAATTTGTTCAGAATATTATAATTCGCTTAAAAAGTTCAAAATTTTAATTTTATCGTTATTCAAAAGCAATTCAGCTTGGCTGAATTCCGAAATGTTCTATTCAGCTTGGCTGAATTTAAGAAATAGCACGTCTTACAATGAATTACCTAACATTTTAACCAAAATGACAACTTTTAATGTAATTCAGCTGAGCTGAATTACAGAATATTTACTTTTATGACTATATGTTTCCATAAAATATCGATTTTATGCAATTCAGCTTAGCTGAATTTACTCAGAATGTTAAAATTCGCTTAAAAATGCCAAAAAAAAAATTAATGCTTTTTTCAAATAAAATCAATTCTGCTTTGCTGAATAACAAAATAACTTGATGAAAAAAGTATTACTTTAAGAAATTCCGAAAAAATTAAACACAAGTTTACTCTTAGTTGCAATTCAGCTGAGCTGAATTATGAAATTGTTGTAAGAATCTACATTTTAAACTAGTTTTTAGTTATTTTATGGACTTAACTGGCAATTTAGCTCTGCTGAATTACAAAACAACTTGTGAAATTGTAATTCACCAATGCTGAATTTAGAAATAAACTATAAAACCTCAATTCAGCTGAGCTGAATAAGTCACTTTTAATGAAAACCCAGTTCTCGGGAGGATTTCAATCCTTTTACGATCTTAACTTGCAATTCAGATTGGCTGAATAAAGAAATAATCTTAAGAACGCAATTCAGCGAAGCTGAATAGCATTTATAAAAAGTTTTTTAGTAGATTTAAATTTGGTGATTTTATCTCACAATTCAGCTCAGCTGAATTAAGAAATAATATTGAAAACGCAATTCAGCATAGCTGAATACATTTATTAATAAGTTCCAAATTCGTTTATATGTCTTCTGTGATTTTATCTCTCAATTCAGCTTGGGTGAATTTATAAAAAAACTTCTAAACTTCAATTCAGCAAAGCTGCATAACTCCGTTTCAAATAAAACCAGTTCTCAATAGGATTTCCTACCTTAAATGATATTAACTTGTAATTTCAGCAGAGCTGCATACGGAAGTAATATTAAAAACGCAATTCAGCAAAGCTGAATACCTTTATTAATAAGTTCCAAATTCGTTTATATGTCTTCTGTGATTTTATCTCACTATTCAGCTTGGGTGAATTTATAAAAACAATTATAAAACCTCAATTCAGCTAAGTTGAATAGCTCTATTTTGATGAAAATCACATTTTCAGATGGTTTTCATTCCTTTTAAGAACTTTACATGCAATTCAGCTAAGTTGAATAAAGAAATAATATTGAAAACGCAATTCAGCAATGCTGAATACCTTTAATAATAAATTCGAAATACGTTTTTCAAGTCTTCTGTGTTTCTATCTTACAATTCAGCTTAGCTGAATAAATAATTTTGAACGAAAATCCACTTCTCACGTGTTTTTCACTCCTTTTATGATCCTGCCTTGCAATTCAGCTAAGCTGAATTAAGACATAGTAATAAAACCCCAATTCAGCAAAGCTAAATACATTTTATAAAAAGTTCTAAATTAATTTTAATACCTTTGGGGACTTTATTTTACATTTCAGCTTAGCTGAATTAATAAGCAAACTATAAAACGTCAATTGAGCAAAGCTGAATAGCTATATTTCGATGAAAAACAGATTTTAAGGTGGTTTTCTTACATTTTCTGATTTTTACTTGGAATTAATATTGAAAACGCAATTCAGCAAAGCTAATTACCATTAATAATAAATTCTAAATTCGTTTTCATGCCTTTTGTGATTTTTTCTCACAATTCAGCTTAGCTGAATTTATGAGAAAACCATAAAACCCCAATTCACCAGAGCTGAATAGCTATATTTTGATGGAAAACATGTTATTTGCCAAAAATTCTCAATTCAGCAAAGCTGAATAGCTATATTGTAATGTAAAACAAATTCTCTGGTGGTTTTCATATCTTTTATGACCTAAAATTGCAATTCAGCTGAGCTGAATTGAAACATAACCTACAAAAACTTAATTCAGCAAAGCTAACAAATTCCATTTTAATGGAAAAGAAGATTTTAAATGATTTTCATGATCTTGCTGCGCTTATATTACAATTCAGCTCAGCTGAATTGTAGAATAAGGCCTTATATCAGCTTCCTCAAGAATTTAAAGAGTCTGGTAAACAAAATTATTAAAGAAAAATAAATTAATAATATTAATTATGTTTAGTCTTTGTTGTTTTGTTTTCTCTTGCACTCAGTGTTAGTAGTTAAAACAAAAAAGTTGTTATTCAACACAAAATATGAGAAAATTTAGAAAGAGATTAGTTTTGAAGATACACAGTTAAAGCTTAGAAAGCTTTGTTTCAAAATAAGTTACAAATTTGCAGGTTTAAAGCTATCTTTTTACACGACATACCTTTCTTCACCTTCTTCTTCTTGCCTTGCGACTCTTCGTCGGTGGCACCCAGAAGAGTGAGAATAATACCAGATTGGGAGTTGACACCGACAGCGGTAACAACCATTTTGCCGCTACCCTCCATGACATGAGTACCAGACAATACCATGGGATCGAATTCGACACCTTTTTTGACATGATCGGATTCGCCGGTCAACGACGATTCATCCACCTGTAAATTAAGAAGTAGATAGAAATTTGATTCATGCTGGGAAGGAATTTTTTTTGACTTACCTTCAAGTCATTACTTTGAATGAGCACACCATCGGCGGGCAATAGATCACCATATTTGATTTGGGCAATATCACCAACCACAATATCCGTTACAGAGATTTGACGCACCTCTCCTCCTCGTATAACGGAGAATTTGTGTTCACCCTCTATACGATTCTGCAGACCACGGAATTGTCGTTCTTTGGAGTAGTCATTGAAGGCTGTCACAAGGACAACCACAACAACGGATATTAAAATGGCTAAGCCTTCAATCCAACCATAGTGGTCATCTTCTTCTTGCAAAAGAGCTGTAACGAGGATAAGATCATATTCAATAAGAACAGAAGAGAGAGAATCTTAATGGATGTTAGTCAACTTACGAGCATCTTCATCGGCGGGCTTATAAAACGATAGAATCAAGGAGACTATCGCAGCTACTTCTAAAATTATAAGGGTAACATCTTGTAATGCTTCCCAGACTAGAGTTAAAAATGTTTTCGGAGGTTTCGGTGGTATACTATTCGAGCCAAAATTTTCTCGTCTATGATCGATGTCGGATTTCGATCCACTTAAACCTAAACAAAAGCGTGAGAAAGAGAGGGGGAGAGAAGGAATAATTTAGTGACTCAAAGAGAGTTATTCAATCATTTTACTTACCGTCTGTGGGGGAAGTGTATAATTTTTTACAGATTTCATTGATTCCGCCCAATTCATCTACCATGTGAACACCTTCGCGGCCTCGATGTTCCATGAGCTCGCGCAATTGTCTAAGTGATATCCCATATTGTGCGGGTCGTCCATCAATGGTGGCCATTTGTTAAAACTGTAAAAGAGAAAAAGGGTAGCAATTAAAACCTTGTCTGCTAAGAGAAAAGATACGGAAGGAGAAAAAAGTTTATATAAGTGTGGGGTGAAGCCAAATTTTAAAGAATTTTCTGCAATTCAGCAAAGCTGAATGAATAGATGTTAATGTCCTAATTGATTCATATCAAGTTTAAGTGATTTTGTTAAAAATTTACACAATTCAGCTGAGCTGAATTTAAAAATATTAATATTAAACCAATTCTAAAAATATTTCTGCAATTCAGCTAAGCTAAATATATAATTTTCTGTAATTCAGCAAAGTTAAATGGATAAAACATTGACTTGTTAAGTGATTCATACCAAGTTTAAATGATTTTCTTGAAGTTTCTTGCAACTCAGCTGAGCTGAATTTCAAAATTTTAATCATTAAACAATTCTAAATATGTGTTTGCAATTCAGCTAAGCTGAATATACAATTTTCTGCAATTCAGCTAGGCTTAGTTGATAAAAACTTAACTTATTAATTGTTTAATGTCAAGTTTAATTGACTTTCTTGAAGTTTCTTGCAATTCAGCTGAGCTGAATTTGAAAATTTTAATATTTAATCAATTCTAAATATATTTTTGCAATTCAGCTGAGCTGAGTATACATTTTTCCGCAATTCAACTAAGCTGAATAGATAGAAAATGTATTTCTGAATGTACATAATTGATTTTCCTAAAGTTTCTTGCAATTCAGCTGAGCTGAATTTAAAAATTTTAGTCATTAACCAATTCTAAATATGTTTTTGCAATTCAGCTAAGCTGAATATACAATTTTCTGTAATTCAGCAAAGCTTAGTTGATAAAAACTTAACTTATTAATTGTTTAATGTCAAGTTTAATTGACTTTCTTGAAGTTTCTTGCAATTCAGCTGAGCTGAATTTGAAAATTTTAATATTTAATCAATTCTAAATATATTTTTGCAATTCAGCTGAGCTGAGTATACATTTTTCCGCAATTCAACTAAGCTGAATAGATAGAAAATGTATTTCTGAATGTACATAATTGATTTTCCTAAAGTTTTTTTGCAATTCAGCTGAGCTGAATTTAAAAATATTAATATTAAACCAATTCTAAAAATATTTTTGCAATTCAGCTAAGCTGAATATACAACTTTCTGTAAATAAACTAAGCTGAATAGATAGAAAATGTATTTCTGAATGTACATAATTGATTTTCATAAAGTTTCTTGCAATTCAGCTTAGCTGAACTTCAAAATTTTAATCATTAAACAATTAAAAATATTTTTTTTTGCAATCCAGCTAAGCTGTATATGCAATTTTCTGTAATTCAGCAAGCTGAATGGAGAAAATATTAGCTTCTTCATTGTTTCATGCCAAGATAAATCGATTTTCTTGAAGTTTCTTGCAATTCAGCTGAGCTGAATTTGAAAATTTTAATATTAAATCAATTCTTAACATATTTTTACAATTCAGCTGAGCTGAATATACATTTTTCCTCAATTCAACTAAACTGAATAGAAAGAAAATGTATTTCTGAAAGTACATAATTGATTTTCCTAAATTCTCTTGCAATTCAGCTGAGCTGAATTTTAAAATTTTAATCAATAACCAATCCAAAATATGTTTTTGCAATTCAGCTAAGCTGTATATGCAATTTTCTGTAATTCAGCAAGCCGAATGGAGAAAAAATTAGCTTCTTCATAGTTTCATGCCAAGATAAATAGATTTTCTTGATGTTTCCTGCAATTCATCTGAGCTGAATTTGAAAATTTTAATATTATATCAATACCATTTAATATACAATTTAACATAATTCAGCAAAGTTAAATTTAGAAAAAAATTGATTTCTTAATTATAGCCGATTTTCTTGCAATTCAGTTGAGCTGAATTCAAAAATGTTGATATTTAACCAATACTTAACACATTTCTCGTAAAATTCCCGCAATTCAGCTAAGTTGAATACTTATTTTTTGCTTTTAAAGATTTTATATCTTGCCAGTAATAAATACAATTTTTTTTATCGACATTTGCCTAACTAATATTAGTAGTATTAGCAAAGCTGAATTGACATAAAATAAAGTTGTTACTCTTGTTTACCAAATTTGTTGTAAATTTGTTCAAGTGTTTTGCAATTCAGCTGTGCTGAATTAGACAAAAAGGTCATAACTATAACATAAACTAAATTCTTAACAATTCTTATGCAATTCAGCAAAGCTGAATGAAGAAAACATTAACTTCTTGCAATTCAGCTGATCCGAATTAAGACAAAAAATAATATTTAAGACATTTTTGGTTATTAAAATGTTTTACATAGAGCAAATATTCAATACAAATATCTTTTATTGATTTTTGCATGATTAATAAAAGTTTATATGCAATTCAGCAAAGCTTAATTAAGATAATTTCACTTTTTATTGCACTTGTGCAAAGTTTCTTTGAGATTGTTGAAGATTCTTGCAATTCAGCTGAGCTGAATTATACAAAAACTCCCAAATTTTAATATTAAATAAATTTAAAACATATCATACACAATTTACATTCTATTCAACTATGCTGAATACATATTTTTGGAAGAAAAAATTTTGTAAAAAATAATATAATCTTCTACAAAATAGCTTTTCCGTTTGCTATCAATTTAAATGCAATTCAGCAAAGCTGAATTAAGATAATTTCCATTTTTATTTCTTTTGTGCAAAGATTCTTTGAATTTGCTGAAGTTTCTTGCAATTCAGCTGAGCTGAATTTAAGAAAAAAATTTTATGTTTTCGAATTCTTAATTAATGTGTAATTTTTAAATTATTTGAGTAAATTTTTCTTCAATTCAGCTATGCTGAATACGTTTTATGGTTGATATAAAACAAATATTCCTTTAAAATATCTTTTTTGTTGCTTTTGTGAAAGTCAGCTTAGCTGAATAGAAGAAAAACGCTTCATTTTTGTTGAGTAATGAATTATAAAAATAACTGTTCTATTCACTAACATTATTTTTATGTTTTTATGTAATTCAGCTGAGCTGAATTTCGCAAAAAATGTTTAATAATAATTTTAAAATATTTTATTAAAGATTTCACTACAAATCAACACTGCTGAATACATTTTAAAGCAATTTAGCTTAGCTGAATTGATATGAAAAATTTATATAAAGCTTCTATAGACATTTTTTTGACATCTTTTGGAAGTTTTGTGTAATTCAGCTGAGCTAAATTTCGTAAAAAAAGTTTAATAATAATATTAAAACATAGCATTGAAGATTTCACTTCAAATCAGCATTTCTTAATATATTTTGAGGCAATTCAGTTAAGCTGAATTGTGTTGAAATATTTGAATGAAGCTTCTATAGGAGTTGTTGGCTAGTTTTAGGTAATTCAGCTGAGCTGAATTTCGTTATATTATTTCAATAATAATTTCAAAACATTGTTTTGGTTATTTTACTTCCAATCAGCATTGCTGAATACATTTTGAGGCAAATTAGCTTAGCTGAATTGAGTTGAAACATTTCAATGAAGCTTCTATAGACATTTCTTAACAATTTCTAGAAGTTTTGTATAATTCAGCTGGGCTGAATGTTGTGAAAAAAGCTCAAAATAATTTAAAAATGTTGTTTTGAAGATTTCACTTCAAAGCAGCTTAGCTGAATTGTGTCGAAACATTTAAATTAAGCTTCTATAGACATTTTTAAATAATTTTTAAAAGTTTTATGTAATTCTGCTGTGGTGAACTTCATAAAAAATGCAGTTTGAGGCTAAAAATACATATACCAAATTCTAGAGATATTTTATGGAAAATACTTTGTGAAGCAGTTTTGAGTTAGTAAAACAAAATTTTCTGTAATTCAGCCAAGCTAAATAAAGTTGAGACACATTGAGCGAAACAACAACAAACATTTTCTGAAATTTTCAAGAGATTTCATGTAATTCAGCTGTGCTGAATAGTGCAAGGTGCTTTATGTGTATATTACATAATGTTGCAAAAAAGCTCAGCCATAATTTATGTTGTTTCTATTCATGTTTTGCACAATTCAGCTAAGCTGAATTAAGATTTCATGAATGCATGTGAAATTTGACGGACCATATTACTGTTTAATGTTATAAAATAGTTATTCAGCTTAGCTGAATTAATGCTAGGTAAGAGATATTTCACCTATAGTGAATGTTTAAGCTTTCTTTGAACAAATCATCATCAAATCTCTTAATTTTACCTAGCTGAATTATGATTTATGGCATGAAATTGCAATTTTAATATTTATTTAGGTTATAACTGTGGTAAAATAGCAATTCAGCTAAGCTGAATTAGTGCTAACACAAGAAATTTCAGTAAAAACTAACATTTTTCAGCACTTCACCTACAATTTACTGAATTCAGCTTAGTTGAATTAAGATTAAGATTTAAAGCATGTATGTGTAATTTTAATGACCATAATACTGTTAACAATGATAATATAGTTATTCGGCTAAGCTGAATTAGTGCTAGTAAGAGACATTTCCCCGTAAAATTAATTGTTATAGCTTTCTGTGAACAGTTCAGCTATAAATCTCACAATTTTTCACAGCTGAATTACAATTTAAAGCATAAAATTGTAAATTTGTTATTTATTTAGGTGATGTCAATGATAACACAGTTATTCAGCTAAGCTGAATAAGTGTTATTACGACAAATTCACTAAAAATAAATTATCTGGTGTCTATTGAGATATCTTTCAACAATTAAGCTATGGCCCGTTTCCATGAATGACATATTTTCAATGCTGTATAGATTTATTTTGGAAAGATTTTGTCACACCTTTAAGATATTCGATACTATAACTATGAGTTGGAAAATAAATTAACATAAATGTAACCTTGCTAAATTGATTTCTGTGGTCATTAAGTAATGTTTGCAGCTTGTGTAGTTGAAAATATTTACAGTATATTTAAATTCAGTTTAGTTAAATTCAAGAAAAATATTTATTTTTTAATATTTTAAAGTATTCTTCAACTAGCCAATTCAGCTACGCTGAATTAATAATAGAAAGGCTGAATTGACGAAAAATCCAAGAAGATTTAGAAAGCAAAATTACATCAATTCAGCTAAGCTGAATTGCGTTATTTGAAGTAATTTTTGAAAAAAAAAAAAATTATAAATATCTAGTTTTTATGTAATTCAGCAATAAAATATAAAAGCGAACTCAAAATATTTCATTGCTGCATGGATTTTTTTTTCAAATTACATCAATTCAGCTTTGCTGAATTCTAGAAAATTTAGTACAATTTTTTTGAAATACATCATAAAATAAGATAATTCAGCCTTGCTGAATTGATGAGAAAGTTAGTTATATAAAATAATAAAATATGAAAAGCATATTTTTCGCAATGTACATCAATTCAGCTGAGCTGAATAAAGTTTTTTGGTGCTAAGATCACATACAGGTTTAAGAAAAATATTTTTTATATACTTTTATGTAATTCAGCAAAGCTGAATTGTAGTTAATTACAACGATTCACATTCATTGCACTTTTTTGAGTTTCTTTTCACATTTAATCAATTCAGCTTAGCTGAATAAACATTTTTGGGCAAATCACACACAAATCTTAAAAAAAAAACAATTTTTACACATTTTTCTGTAATTCAGCTGAGCTGAATTTTTATATATTGCAACAATTCTCATACCAAATAATTATTTTGAGTTTCCTTTCACATTTTGTTGATGTTTTCATCAATTCAGCTTAGCTGAATAAAGTTTTTGGAGCCAATTTCGCATAATTCATTAGAGAATTAAATTTTTTTCAAGTTCTTTTTTAATTCAGCTGAGCTAAATTGTTGTAGATTGCAACAATTCTTATACCAAACACTTATTTTCATTTGCTTTTCACATTTTGTTGATGTTTTCATCAATTCAGCTTAGCTGAATAATTTTTTTTGGAGCCAATTTCGCTTAATTTATTAGAGTATTATATTTGTTACAAATTCTTTTTTAATTCAGCTGAGCTCAATTATTGTTGATTGCAACAATTCTCATACCAAACACCGGGGTTTAGTTCCTTTTCACATTTGCTTTACGTTTTCATCAATTTAGTTCAGCTGAATAAAGTTTTCGGAGCCAATTTCGCATAATTTATTAGAGAATTTATTTCTTTACAAATTTTTCTCCATTTCAGCTGAGCTGAATTATTGTAGATTTCAACAATTCTCATACCAAGTGCCTATTTTGAGTTTCTTTTCAGATTTTGTTGGTGCTTTCATCAATTCATCTTAGCTGAATAAAGTTTTTCGAGCTTACATCACATAAATCTTTAAAAAATTATTTTTTACACATTTTCCTGAAATTCAGCTGAGCTGAATTATTGTAAATAACAATAATTCTTATACCAAGCTCATATTTTGAGTTACTTTTCACATTTTCTTAAAGTTTTCATCAATTCAGCTTAGCTGAATAATGTTTTTTGAGCTAATATCCCTTATATTTTTAAAGAATTTCATTTTCTACCAACTCTTCTTCAATTCAGCTGAGCTGAATTGTAGTAAATTGCATAATTCTTAGTTCCTTTTCACATTTTCTTTACATTTTCATCAATTTAGCTCAGCTGAATAACGTTTTTGGAGCCAATTTCGCATAATTCATTAGAGAATTAAATTTTCCACAAATTCTTCTTCAATTCAGCTGAGCTGAATTATTGTAGATTGCAACAATTTTCATACCAAACACCTATTTTGTGAAAAGAACAGATTCTGTTGATGTTTTTATCAATTCAGCTTAGCTGAATAAAGTTTTTCGAGCTTACATCACATAAACCTTTAAACAATTTAATTTTGTACATATTTTTCTGCAATTCAGCTGAGCAGAATTGTAATGAATAGCAATTCTTTTTACACCTGACGCCGGCTTTCAGGTTGTTTTTCATATTTTTTTGATGTTGTCATCAATATAGCTTAGCTGAATATTGTTTTTTTGGGCTAATATCACAAAAAGCTTCAAAATATTTACGATTGAATTTTTGTTGTACACATTTTTCCTTAATTTAGCTTAGCTGAATTACATTTTTGAGCTAACTACACATGATTTATTAAAAGAATTTTATTTTGTACACACTCTTCGTCAATTCAGCAAAACTGAATTGTTGTATATTACACAAGTGCTTATAAAAACCTACTTATTTTGAATTACTTTTATCATTTTCATGAATTTAGCTCAGCTGAATTATATTTGTTGTCTTTAATTCGTATACATTTTTATAGATATCATGTTTTAAGGGCGATTGTCACAAATTCAGCATTGTTGAATTAGCTGAATTGTGTTATATCGCAACAATTCCTATACCAAACGCCGGCTTTTGCATTATATTGCAAATTTTCTTTAATTCAGCTTAGCTGAATTACATTTTTTAGCTAATTTCTCAAGATTTATTTAGATAATTTTTTTTGTACAAATTGTCAATTCAGTTTAGATAAGTTGTTGTATATTACACAAATTCTTATAAAAAACACCTATTTCGAGTTACTTTTCACATTTTCATGAATTCAGCTTAGCTGAATTACATTTTTGCTCAGCTGAATTACATTTGTTGACTTTGATTCCCATAATTTTTATAGATATTATGTTTTAAAAGCTATTGCTACAAATTCAGCTTTGCTGAATTGGCTGAATTGTGTTACATCGCAACAATTCTTATACCAAACGCCGGCTTTTGCATTATATTGCAAATTTTCTTTAATTCAGCTTAGCTGAATTACATTTTTGAGCTAATTTCTCAAGATTTATTAAGATAATTTTATTTTGTACAAATTCTTTGTCAGTTCAGCCAAGCTGAATAGTTGTATATTACATAAATTCTCATAGAAAACCACTTATTTCGAGTTACTTTTATCATTTTCATGAATTCAGCTTAGCTGAATTACATTTTAGTTCAGCTGAATTACATTTGTTGACTTTAATTTATAACAATTTGTATAGAAAATGTGTTTTAAAGGCGATTCTCACAAATTCAGCTTTGCTGAATAGTGTTATTTTTCAAAAATTTTTATACCAAACACCGACTTTTGCATTCTTTTCCATTTTTTTCTTTAATTCAGCTTGCCGAATTACATTTTTGAGCTAATTTAACATAATTTTTGTGAAGATTTTTATTTTTTACATAACATTTCTTAATTCAGCTAAGCGGTATAACACAAAAATCATAAAAAAACTTATTTTTCCGGTTAGTTTTCAAAATTTTCATGAATTCAGCTTAGCTGAATTATATTTTTTGTATTAAATTCCCATGAATTTTCATAGATATTATATATTAGAGGCAATTGTCATAATTTCAAGTTTGCTGAATTAGCTTAATTGTGTTTTATTGCAACTGTTGTTGTACCAAGCGCTGCTTTTTGCAAATTTTCTTTAATTCAGCTTAGCTGAATTACTATTTTAAGATAATTTTACATAATTTTTTTAATGAATTTTATTTTATACACTTTCTTCGTCAATTCAGATGAACTGAATTGTTGTATTTTGCCAAAATTCTTAGAACAAATAACTATTTAGAGTTACTTTTTACATTTTCATAAATTCAGCTTAGCTGAATTACATTTTTTGACTTCAATTCACAAAATTTTTTTAAGAATATTATTTTACACCCACTCTTTTTCAATTCAGCTAAGCAGAATAGTTGTAAATTACAAATATTCCTACACCGAACACCTATTTCCGTTTCCTTTGTACATTTTCTTTTTGTGAGATTGAATTCAGCTTAGCTGAATTAATTTTTTTCCCTTCAATTCATATAAATGTTTATAAATATCTACTTTTAAAGACTTTTGCTAACAATTCAGCTTGGCTGAATTAGCCAATAAAATAAATTACCAAATATTTTCTTTAAATTACTTTTGTTTTGGCGTACATTAAAATACCATTAAAAGCAATACCGAAAGCAAATGACTGACTATTCATTACAATTTACTATGTTCTGAGGTGCTTGGGGTTTTTATTTTTGCAAATACCAGACGCCATCGTATCACCACTAATTTCGAAAATCCACCCTTTTTAGCCACGCAATGTGGCCAAAAGGCTAAATAACTTTAATGCGCCGGTGGTGGTATTCACCTGCATGCCAAGAGCAAACAGAGTCATTAATTGTTTTACTATTTGCAATTGTTTTGTTTTTTTCTTCTTTGTACTGCCCACCACTGCCATGTTAATTAAAATAATCTGATCTGGGAGTAGTCACCCAAGCAGTCAGGCAGCCGGCCAGTCGGTCATTCATTGACGACTAACCCATTAAATCTCAAAAAACAGAAAACGTTCTGTATCCAAGACCTTGGGGATTTTTGTGTGTGTGTGTGGTGTATGACACAAATCTTACGACAGGATTTGACATTTGCTACCGGCACTTTATGGCGGAATTCGAATAATGAATTTAAAATTTTTTATTATAATTAGAAAAAGCAACAACTCACGTTTTTGTTAGGAAATTAAAGAATAAAAAAAAAACTATTTTATGAGCTACTAAATTTAGAGTATCTACGCTCATGGAGCGCCCTTTTAATACTGAATAGAAATTTCAACACGAAAATATAGTTCGGCCTTCACTTGTGATTAAATTTACCCATAAGCATATAAATAATATTTCCCCACAAATTCAAATCTGTTCAAAAACGTTCAAAAACAAAATAAACCTGATATTACTGGAACGCTTTTATCTTTGGCTTGGCCATTTATCAATCAGGTGTTTTTGGCAATCAGCTGTAATCGGTTGAAGATAAGCCAAATGCGACGTCATTGCAGTGAATTTTGTCAACTCGTTTGAATTTCTTGAATGAAATATTGGTCAAGACTAGATTTATCAGGTCTAAACACAACACCCACCACAATGCCGTCATTCGTCGTTGTCGTCGCAATCTGTTAAAAACTAGAATTGGCAAGTTTCAATTAATGAATTCTCTTCGGGGCGTCATAAAAATAATTAACACAGTGTGATCTCATGTTGTTTTGTTTTTTTTTTGCGCTGTGTCAAACGTCATAATGCAGATAATGTATTGGATATAAATATATCAATAATTATATATAAACTGATAATTATTTTATGTAGAAAAAATCCAAAATTTTTTGAATTCACGATCAATGTTAGTTTGACCATAAAACAATTTGTCCAGTGATAATTTTCTTAGGAAGAGGAATACATCTGGTCAAAATTGAGTTAAGTTCAATATTGAGCAACCAAGTCGGAATTCGTGTTGTGTGGAAAGCCTAAATAAAATCAAAGTCGACTTTATATTAGCTTTGTTCCTTTACCGTTTTAATGGTAAAAGTGGTAAAAGAGAAAACTGTCAAAATTGCTCTCTCATGAACAGGAACGAAAAAATGGTAGATCTGGTAGCAATGTCAAAAAGAAACATAAAAATTCAATTTTCTTCTTTTATTTCACAGTTTTTAATTTTGTTTTGTCAGCCTTCGCCTTTTTCTTCTGTTTTTGTTCATATTTTTCTTCATTGTCAAATAATCGTTAAACAAATGTCGAAAAATTAGTTGTACCATTTTTTACCTGAAGAAATTGCCTGGTAGCCTGTGATAGAAGAGAAAGGCATTTTTGCTCTATCTTATCTCTCACTTTCTTAAAAATTGCTTCCAGTTTTACCACTTTTTGGAGTTTAAGGAACGCTTAGCAGGTTAAAAGTGGTAATAAGTGGTAAAAATTGTAACCTCAGGCAAGTAATGGAACACAACTATTGTGCACTAGAATTGTGCCAAATGAACTATATGGAAGTATCTAGTTCACTACGCAGTTCCAATGGCCCACATCATTTGTTCCAACAAACTGCGTATACGTAATATCACACGTTAGATTTTATAACGTTACTCATGCGTTTCGGAACTAGTACAGTTAACTAGGAACTAGATTACCCAACTCTATTGTGCACCTCTTGAGGTGTTTCTTGAGTTATGATATACGCAACGGAAGACCTCTAAAGGCTCTATATAAGCAACAGAAGACCTCTTGAGGTTCTCCATAGCCAACAGAAAACCTCTTGAGGTATTTTGTAGGCAAAAGAAGACCTGCTGAGGTTTTCTATAGGTAACAGAATACCCCGTGAAGCCTCCTATGGGCTATAGAAGACCTTTTGAAGTATTCAATAGGCAACCGAAGATCTTTTGAGGTCTTCAATAGGCAACCGAAGACCTTTTTAGGTCTTTAATACACAATATAAGACCTCTGAGGTCTTCTATAGAGCGAACCTTTTGAGATCCGCAATAGGCAAACAAAGACTTTTTGAGGCCTTCAATAGATAACCGAAGACCTTTTAAAGTCTTCAATTGGCAACTGAACCTTTTGAGGTCTTCAATAGGCAACGAAATCTTTTTGAGGTCACTAATAGGCAATCGAAAACCTTTTGAGGTCCGCAATAGGCAAACGAGGACTTTTTGAAGACAATAGATAACCGAAGACTTTTTGAGGTCACTAATAGGCAACCGAAAACCTTTTGAGGTCCGCACAAAGCAAATGAAGGCTTTTTGAGCTCTTCAATAGATAACTGAAGACCTTTTCAGGTCTTCAAGAGGCGAAAAAATATCTCTTGAGGTGTTGATTAGGCAAGAGAAGGTCTTTTGAAGGCTTCAATAGGCAACGAAGACCTTTTGAGGTCTTCAATAGACAACAGAAACCCCTTTGAGGGCTTCTATTGGCAACCGAAGACATTTCGAGGTCTTCAATAGGCAACCGAACTTTTTGAGGTCCGCAATAGGCAAACGAAGACTTTTGAGGTCACTAATAGGCAACCGAAAACCTTTTGAGGTCCACAATAGGCAAACGAAGACTTTGTGAGGTCTTCAAAAGATAACCGAAGATCTTTTGAAGTCTTCTATTGGCAAATGAACCTTTTGAGGTCTTCAATAGGCAACCGAACTTTTTGAGGTCCGCAATAGGCAAACGAAGATTTTTTGAGGTCACTAATAGGCAACCGAAAACCTTTTAAGGTCCGCAATAGGCAAACGAAGGCTTTTTGAGCTCTTCAATAGATAACTGAAGACCTTTTGAGTCTTCAAGAGGCGAAAAATATTTCTTGAGGCGTTGTTTAGTCAAGAGAAGGTCTTTTGAAGGCTTCAATAGGCAACGAAGACCTTTTGAGGTCTTCAATAGATAACAGAAACCCCTTTGAGGACTTCTATTGGCAACCGAAGACATTTCAAGGTCTTCAATAGCCAACCGAAGACCGTTTGAGTTCTTCAATTGGCAACTGAACCTTTTGAGGCCTTCAATAGACAAGGAAGTCTTTTTGAGGTCACTAATAGGCAATCGAAAACCTTTTGAGGTCCGCAATAGGAAAACGAGGACTTTTTGAGGTCTTCAATAGATAACCGAAGTCTTTTTGAGGTCACTAATAGGCAACCGAAAACCTTTTAAGGTCCGCAATAGGCAAACGAAGGCTTTTGAGCTCTTCAATAGATAACTGAAGACCTTTTGAGTCTTCAAGAGGCGAAAAATATCTCTTGATTCGTTGTTTAGGCAAGAGAAGGTCCTTTGAAGGCCTCAATAGGCAACGAAGACCTTTTGAGGTCTTCAATAGACAACAGAAAATCTTTTGAGGGCTTCTATTGGCAACCGAAGACATTTCAAGGTCTTCAATAGGCAACCGAAGACCTTTGGAAGTCTTCTATAGGCAACCGAACTTTTTGAGGTCCGCAATAGGCAAACGAAGACTTTTGGAGGTCTTCAATAGATAACCGAAGATCTTTTGAAGTCTTCAATTGGCAACTGAACCTTTTGAGATCTTCAATAGGCAACGAAGTCTTTTTGAGGTCACTAATAGGCAATCGAAAACTTTTTGAGGTCCGCAATAGGCAAACGACGACTTTTTGAGATCTTCAATAGATAACCGAAGACTTTTTGAGGTCACTAATAGGCAATCGAAAACCTTTTGAGGTCCGCAATAGGAAAACGAGGACTTTTTGAGCTCTTCAATAGATAACTGAAGACCTTTTCAGGTCTTCAAGAGGCGAAAAAATATCTCTTGAGGCGTTGTTTAGTCAAGAGAAGGTCTTTTGAAGGCTTCAATAGGCAACAAAGTCCTTTTGAGATCTTCAATAGACAACAGAAAATCCTTTGAGGGCTTCTATTGGCAACCGAAGACATTTCAAGGTCTTCAATAGGCAACCGAAGACCTTTTGAGGTCTTCAATAGGCACCGAACTTTTTGAGGCCCGCAATAGGCAAACGAAGACTTTTTGAGGTCATTAATAGGCAATCGAAAACCTTTTGAGGTCCGTAATAGGAAATCCAGGACTTTTTGAGGTTTTCAATAGATAACCGAAGTCTTTTTGAGGTCACTAATAAGCAACCGAAAACCTTTTATGGTCCGCAATAAGCAAACGAAGGCTTTTTGAGCTCTTCAATAAATAACTGAAGACCTTTTCAGGTCTTCAAGAGGCGAAAAAATATCTCTTGAGGCTTTGTTTAGTCAAGAGAAGGTCTTTTGAAGGCTTCAATAGGCAACTGAAGACCTTTATAGGTCTTCAATAGGCAACCGAACTTTTTGAGGCCCGCAATAGGCAAAAGAAAATTTTTGGGGTCACTAATAGGCAAACGAAAACCTTTAGAGGTCCACAATAGGCAAACGAGGACTTTTTGAGGTCTTCAATAGATAGCCGAAGATCTTTTGAAGTCTTCAATTGGCAACTGAACCTTTTGAGGTCTTCAATAGGCAGCCTAACTTTTTGAGGTCCGCAATAGGCAAAAGAAGACTTTTTGGGGTCACTAATAGGCAAACGAAAACCTTTAGAGGTCCACAATAGGCAAACGAGGACTTTTTGAGGTCTTCAATATATAACCGAAGACTTTTTGAGGTCACTTATAGACAACAGAACCCCTTTTGAGGTCCGCAATAGGCAAATGGAGGCTTTTTGAGCTCTTCAATAAATAACTGAAGACCTTTTGTTGTTTTGGCAAGAGAAGGTCTTTTGAAGGCTTCAATAGGCAACGAAGACCTTTTGAGGTCTTCAATAGAAAACATAAAACCCTTTGAGGGCTTCTATTGGCAACCGAAGACATTTCAAGGTCTTCAATAGGCAACCAACGAAGACTTTTTGCAACCGAAAACCTTTTGAGGTCCGCAATAGGCAAACGAAATCTATTTGAGGCCTACTATAAGCAACAGAATACCTACGGACGTCTTCTATAGGTAACAGAAAACCTCTTGAGGTCTTCTATTGGTAACAGAAGATCTCATGAGGTCTTCTATAGGCAACAAAAAAACTCAGGAGCAATAGAAGATCAGTTGAGGTCTTCTATAGGCAACGAAAGATTTCCAGGTATTGTTAAGGCAACGGAAGGCTTCAATAGGCAACAGAACTTTTTAAGGTATTCAAAAGGCAACCGAAAACATTTTGAGGCCTTCAATAGGCAACCGAAAACCTTCTGAGGTCTCCAAACGGCCTCTGAGGTCTTCTATAGGCAACAGAAGATCTATTGAGGTCTTCTATAAACAACAGAATACCTCTTGAGGCCTTTAACATGCAATTGAAGTTCTTTTGAAATCTTCAATGGGAACCGAATACCGTTTGAGATCTTCAATAGCAACCGAAGTCTTCAATAGCAAACGAGATCTTTTATAGTCAACAAGAAACAGCTTCACCTCTTGAGGTCTTCTTAAGGCAGCAAAATACCACTTGATACCTTCTGTAGGCAACGGAAACCCCTTTGAAGGCTTCTATTGGCTACGTAAAACCTCTTGAGGTCTTCTTAGGAAACAGAAGACCTCTTGGAGTCTACCTATAGGCAATAGAAGTCCTCCGGAGGCCTTTTATAGGCAACAGAGAACCTCTGGATATTTTTCTATAGGTAATATAAGACCACGTGGCGTCTTCTATATGCAACAGAAGACCTCTTGAGGCCTTCTATAGGTAACAGCAGATCTCATGAAATCTTCCATAAGGAACCAAATACCTTTGCATGTCTTCTATAGGCAACAGAAGATCTTTTGAGGTTTTCTATAGACAACCGAAGATCTTCAGTAGGCAATCGAAGTCCTCCTGAGGCCTTCTATAAGCAACATAAAACCTCTGGAGGTCTTTTGTATACAGCCAAATATCTTCTGTAGGAAACAGAAGACTTCTTGAGGTCTTCTACAGGTAGTAGTAGACATCTTGAGGTCTTTTATAGGCAACAGAAGACCTACTGAGGTATTATTGACATAACTGAAGATCTCTTGAGGTCTTCTAAAGACAACAGAAGATCTCTTGAGGTCCTCTAAAGACAACAGAAGATCTTTTGAGGTCTTCTAAAGACAACAGAAAGTCTTTTGAGGTATTTATAGGCAACAGAAACTTCCTGGGAACTTCTAAAGACAACAGAAGACCTCTTGAGTCTTCTGTAGGCAATAGAACTTCTCCTGAGGCCTTCTATAGGTTACAGAAGACCTTTGGAGGACTTCCTAAGACAATGGTAGACCTCTTGAGATCCTCTAAAGACAATTGAAAATCTCTTAAAGTCTTCTAAAAACAACAGAAGATCTCATGAGGTATTATTCCTATCGCAGAGGATATCTTGGGGTCTTCGCGAGAATACGGAAGATCTCTGGGATCATTTAGAAAAATGAAACTAGGCAATAGAAGTCTCCTGAGGCCTTCTATAGGTTACAGATCTGTGGGGCCATTTAGAAAACAGAAACTAGGCAATAGAAGTCCTCCTGAGGCCTTCTATAGGTTACAGAAGACCACTGGAGGACTTCTTACGACATTAGAAGCCCTCCAGAGATTCACTAAAGACAACTGAAAATCTCTTAAAGTCTTCTAAAGACAACAGAAGATCTCATGAGGTATTATTCCTATCGCAGAGGATCTCTTGGGGTCTTTTAAAGACAACAGCACACTTTCTGAGGTCTTTTAAAGACAACCTCTTTAGGACTTGAAGTCTTCAATAGGCAACAACAGGTAACAGAAGTTCCCTTGAGGGCTTCTATAGACTGCAGAAAGCCTCCATAGGGGCCTTTTATAGAACAGATGGCCTTTGCAGTGGTATTTTATAGAATAGACAACTTCCGTACGACGTTTATATAGAATATAAGACTTCCATGTCTGCTAGAGAATAGAACACCTTCGTAGTTGTTTTCTATAGAACAGAAGGTCCCGTGGGCGCTCCTGTAGTAGAAAAAACCTCCAAAAAGGTTTTTATTAGGATATAATACCTCCGCAGCAGTCTTAGATAGAATAGAATAACTCTTTAGATGTCTTCTATGGAATGGAAGACCTCAGTAAGGTCGTATTCAAAATAGAATACCCTCGTAGGGGTCTTTCTTAGAATAGAAGACCGCCGTAGGTGTTTTCTATAGACTCCGTGGGAGTCTTCTATGAAACAAAAGACCTCCGGTCTTCTATAGAATAAATGCCCTCTATAGGGGGTTCTATAGAATGAAAGAAAGTATAGAATAGAAGAATACCGTAGGGATCGCCTATAGAATAGAAAACCTCCGTAGGGGCCTTCTTTAGAATAAAAGACTTTCGTAAGCGTCTTCTATTGAATAAATTACCTTCGCAGAAGTCTTCTATGAAATGAGCGGTTTCTATATAAAGGAATATCTCCATAGAGGTCTTTTATAAAATATAAAAATACCGTTGGGGTCTCCTATAGAATAAAATACCTCCGTAAAGGTATGGAATAGAAGAATACGGTAGGGATCGCCTATAAAATAGAAAACCTTCTTAGGGGTCTTCTTTAGAAACAAAATACTTTCGTAAGCGTCTTCTATTGAATACATGACCTTCGGAGGAGTCTTCTATAAAATAGGCGGAAGACTTCCATAGGGGTCTTTTATAGAATATAAAAATGTCGTTGGGGTCTTCCATAGAATAGAATACTTCCGTAGGGGTCTTCCCTAGAATAAAAGACCTCTGTCTTTTCTAGAACAGGAAACCTCCGTAGTGGTTTTCTGTAGAATAGAACATTGTAGGAGTCTTCTAAGACCTTCATAGTACCGCATTTTGAGTTACCATCAATATCAGTAGCTAGAATATGCTGTCGAACATTACACCCAATATCATGGTTTGTTGCTGATCGGAGTCATGTCACTATCAATCAATAATTTTTGGAGGATAGCAGTCCATGTTCGAATAATGCGACAGTAGATTTACAGCTCTCAGCTAGGAAAAGTTTACTCAATCAGCTATGCCGATATTGAACATATCACATATTCGTATGTATGTCATCAACGTTATCACCCTATGCAGTCCGGGACTTGGTGCTCGGAAATTTCAGAAAGGTAGGCCTTGAACAGTTCTGGAGACTTCCATTTCTCTGTTTCGGTCTACCACCGGTCTATTTCGTTATCACAGGCCCTATTTAAATTTTCACCACTATAGACCTTATGCCATATCACAATTCAACAGATTTTACTTTTTAATTGCCGAAAAAATATTTTAAGGTTGGTATTTTCCTTGGTATTTTCTCTCAGATTTCCATGCTGTTGAGGAAAATTCTTGTTTTTAATTTCTATTTTTTCCGAATTTGTAGTGATTTTGCAACACCATAACTATCACAAGATAATTTTTTTTTCTTCATTCACTTTTTCCACACAATTTTCATTGAATATTTTTTTCAAGATTTTTCCACATTTCCATTTCTTATGCTCGTACATTTTATAATAATGAAAAATTTTCGCTTTTTTCACAATTTTATCTTTTTCAAAATTGTTATAAAAAATTTCACTACAAGCAGAAATATCTATTATTATTTTTTCACACAAATCTTTTTTTTTTCATTGTATATAAACAAATCACTGAGAATGAAATGAAAAAAAAAAACGAATGAATATTACGTCAGTGGCTGGCTGCTGCTGTTGTTGGCCCGCTGGGAGGTTTTCTTTATTTTTCTTCTTGTTGGTGGTTTGGCCGCCTGGCTGACTTTGCTATGCTTGCTGATGGCAGCAATGTTTCTTTGAGAAGAACGAAGAAAAAAATTCCTCAGCAAAATTTGGTTGTTGATTTTTGCTACTGCTTCTTCTTCTCTTGTTTTGGCCGTTTTCCCACACACAGCACACTCATTCGTCCGTGGCTAAGGCCGACCGACTGGCTAGAACACTAACTTCCTCTTCCAAAAAGAAAAACGAAACACACACCATAAACCGGAGGTGGAAATCTTGTTATGTTCTTGTTTTGCCCCCCAGCCAATACCACCACACCAATCAAGGAAAACATTAGTTTTTGACTATTTAACGCTAGGTGGCGTTGAGCTGTAAGTAATTGGATTACTTAGGGGCAATTTCCCACACTCTGGTCTCTCTCGCTCTCCATTACTCTCTTATTAATGCTCTCTCTCTCTCTCTCTTAACGTTTTCCAATAACCAAGAATTTTCCTCGGAAAGAGGTCAACCCAGCAGCTGTTATGCGAAAATGAAAATTAGAAAATTCCGTCACCCAGGCCATGACTTTTTTTATGTGTTGCGTTGTGTCTAGAATGATTTTTTTCTTGCTTCTTTTGTGGTTTTGTCCTAGGTTTTGTTGTGGATTTTTGGCAAAACAAAACTGGTAATGGTGAAAATGGAAAATTTAGCGGTGTTTGGGGTGGGACAAATTCACTCGTTTTATTTTTTGATAATTATCTCGTGATGTTTTGTGAGAATCTTGAAACAAATTTCAATATTTTTGTTTTTTTTTTTTATTGTCATAATCAAAAAATATGTAGATAATTATTTGTTTTTTTTTTTTTTTGCATTTGCCATGACCTTATAATTATATTTTTTTGTACTAAAAATATTTTCAATTTTTTGCAAATATCACAGACGCAGACACTCAAATTTGTTCAGTTCTGTGTTGTCTGCTGTGTTCAGCCAGCCAAAGCTCATGGCAGGCCAATGACAAAACAATGCCACATTTGGTAGGGCAACAAAACACACACACACCAAAAAAACAACAACAAAAAATTCGAAATACCAACAGACAGACGGAACGAACAACCATCCAACCAACCAACAAATTAAAAGTGATCAATTTGTGCAATAACACTGTTTAACAGGAATGTGGTTGTGAGTCTAATTAGGCACGTGACGGACACATTGGAATTTCGAAATTGAAATTTGATTTTCAAAAGAAAACAAAAAACAACAAAAAAAAAAATAGCAATGAAATTTCACTTTTGAACTTTAACAAAAGGAAAAAGAGGACTAGAGAAGAAAGAAATCAAGGAAGTACAACAACAAAACTATTGACTCTGTCCATGGTCATTGGGTGCGTATAAGTAATATTAATTTTAATTCAAATTAAAAAAAGCCTCGATTTTATCATCGAACGAAATAATCGGAGTAGGCTGCACATGGCAAATGTTAGCTAAGAGACCTCCTAGTACAGATCATATAAGGAAGTCAAAGTATGCATCCAAAAATTGGCATTTTGGCTATAGGTTTTACATGACCATTCCGAAACAATTCATGGAAGTTTTCGGAGTTTATGGCTAATAAGTCCTTTATGGACGTCTGGGCGCAAAATTAGACAAATTCTTTACGTAATAGGACAAAAGTAATTTGATATTCTATAGAATACAAGTCTTCCTTATGGGTTTTCTATAGAGGTATTCTACACAATAGGAGACTTCAATTGAAGTCTTCTATTGGTTATAAAAAACTCCGATATGTCTTATTAAAGAATATTTTTACTTGGCCCTTCAAGGCGTGGATTTATTAAAGAATATTTTTACTTGGCCCTTCAAGGCGTGGATTTATTAAAGAATATTTTTACTTGGCCCTTCAAGTCGTGGATATATTAAAAAAATATTTTTACGTGGCCCTTCAATGCGCGGATTTATTAAAGAATATTTTTACTTGGCCCTTCAAGGCGCGGATATATTAAAGAATATTTTTACTTGTCCCTTCAAGGCGCGGATTTATTATAGAATATTTTTACTTGGCCCTTAAAGGCGCGGATTTATTAAAGAATATTTTTACTTGGCCCTTCAAGCCATGGATTTATTAAAGAATATTTTTACTTGGCCCTTCAAGGCGCGGATTTATTAAAGAATATTTTTACTTGGCCCTTCAAGGCGCGGATTTATTAAAGAATATTTTTACTTGGCCCTACAAGGCGCGGATTTATTAAAGAATATTTTTACTTGGCCCTTAAGGCGCGGATTTATTAAAGAATATTTTTAGTTGACCCTTCAAGGCGCGGATTTATTAAAGAATGTTTTTACTTGACCCTTAAAGGCGCGGATATATTAAAGAATATTTTTACTTGGCCCTTCAAGGCGCGGATTTATTAAAGAATATTTTTACTTGGCCCTACAAGGCGCGGATTTATTAAAGCATATTTTTAGTTGGCCCTTCAAGGCGCGGATTTATTAAAGAATATTTTTACTTGGCCCTTCAAGGCGCCGATTTATTAACGAATATTTTTACTTGGCCCTTCAAGGCGCGGATATATTAAATAATATTTTTACTTGTCCCTTCAAGGCGCGGATTTATTATAGAATATTTCTACTTGGCCCTTAAAGGCGCGGATTTATTAAAGAATATTTTTACTTGGCCCTTCAAGCCGTGGATTTATTAAAGAATATTTTTACTTGGCCCTACAAGGCGCGGATTTATTAAAGAATATTTTTACTTGGCCCTTAAAGGCGCGGATTTATTAAAGAATATTTTTACTTGGCCCTTCAAGCCATGGATTTATTAAAGAATATTTTTACTTGGCCCTTCATGCCGTGGATTTATTAAAGAATATTTTTACTTGGCCCTTCAAGCCGTGGATTTATTAAAGAATATTTTTACTTGGCCCTTCAAGGAGCGGATTTATTAAAGAATAGTTTTACTTGGCCCTTCAAGGAGCGGATTTATTAAAGAATAGTTGTACTTGGCCCTTCAAGGAGCGGATTTATTAAAGAATAGTTTTACTTGGCCCTTCAAGGCGCGGATTTATTAAAGAATAGTTTTACTTGGCCCTTCAAGGAGCGGATTTATTAAATAATAGTTTTACTTGGCCCTTCAAGGCGCGGATTTATTAAAGAATAGTTTTACTTGGCCCTTCAAGGCGCGGATTTATTAAAGAATAGTTTTACTTCTATAAAATTGTGGGACTCTGAAAGGGGTATTCTATAGAAAATAACACTTCAGTTGGGCTCTTCAGTAGAATAGAAGACCTCTGAAGGGGACTTCTGTATAATAGAAGATCTATAAAATAGAAAGCCTCCGAACGGGTCTTCTATAAAATAGAAAACCTCACAAGGGATTTGCTATAAATAAAAGCCCTCCGGTTCTCTATAAAATAGAAGGTCTTCGAAAGAGTCTTCTACAAAATGGTGGGATTCTGATCTGGTCTTCTATCGAAAAGAAGAGCTTAGTTGGGATCTTCAATAGAATAGAAGACCTGTGTATGGGTCTTCTGTAGAATAGAGGACCTCTGTAAGATTCTTCGGTAGAATGAAAGCCCTCTGTAGGGGTCTTCTGTAGAATAGGAGATCTCTGTAGAGTTCTTCTATAGAATATAGACAACTGTACTTCTATAGAATAGGAGAGCTAAGCAGGAGTCTCCAATAGAATAGAATAGCTCCGCGGGACTCTTCTATAGAATAGAAGAGATCCTCATGAGTCATCCATAGAATAGAAAAGTTTCGCTAGATTCAACCATAGAATAGAAGACCTCCGCAGGGGTCTTATGTGGAATAGGAGAGCTCCGCAGGAGTCTTACATAGATTAGAAGAGCTCCGCAGAAGTCTTCTATAGAATGAAAGAGCTCTGCAGCAGTTTTCTATAGAAAAGAAGATCTTCTAGGAAGTTTTCTTAAGAATAGAAGACCTCCGCAGTAGTCTTCTATAGAATAGATGAGCCCGCAGGAGTCTTCTGAAGAAAAGGAAAGCTCAGCAGGAATCTTCTGTAGAATAGAAGAGCTCCGCAGGAGTCTTCTGTAGAATAGGAGAGCACCGAAGAAGTCTTCTATAGAATAAAAGAGTTCCGCAGGAGTCTTCAATAGAAAAGAAGAGCTCCGCAGGAGTCTTCCGTAGAATAGAAGAGCTCTGCAGGAGATTTCAATAGAATAGAAGAGCTCTGCAGCAGTCTTCTATAGAAGAGAAGAGCTACACAGGAGTCTTCTTTAGAATAGAAGAGCTCTGCAGAAGTCTCAGCGGGAGTCTTCTATAGAATAGAATAGAAAAGCTTCTTCTATAGAATAGAAAATCTCGGCTGGAATCTTCTGTATAATAGGAGAGCTCCGCAGGAGTCTTCTGTAGAATAGGAGAGCTGCGCGGGAGTCTTCTATAGAACAAAAGAGCTCCGTAGGAGTTTTCTATAGAATAGGAGAGCACCAAGGGAGTCTTCTAAGGAATTGTTGAGCTCCTTAGCAGTCTTCTATAGAATAGAAGAGCTTTCCAAGGGTCTTATATAGAATAGAAGAGCTCCACAGGAGTTTTCGATAGAATACAAGAGCTCCGTAGGAGTCTTTATAGAATAGACGACATTTGTAGGGCGTCTTCTGTAGAATAGAAGACATATGTTGGGCGTCTTCCATTGGGGACTACTATAGGATAGGCGACCAGGCGACCCAGAATTCTTTTTCAGGGTTCTTCTTAAGATGTACGTAGGGGCCCCCTATAGAACAAAAAACATCCGTAGAGGTTAGAATAGGAGATTTCTTTAGGATTTTTTTAGAATAGAAGACCATCGTAGGGGTCTTCTTTTGAATAGGAAACCTCCTAGGCGTCTTCTATTGAATAGGAGACCTGCATAGGAATCTTTTATAGACTAGAATTCTTTCTTAGGGTTCTTCTACAGAATAGGAGACCTCCGTAATTCTCTTTTATAGAATAGAAGATGTACTTAGGGTCCTTCTATAGAACAAAAAACATCCGTGGAGGTCTTCTTTAGAATAGGAGAACTCAGTAGAGCTCTTCTTCAGAATAGAATACCTCAGTAAAGGTCTTTTTTAGAAAATAATGCGTCCGTAGGGGTCTTATATTGAATAGAATTCTTGAGAAGAGACATCCGTTTGGTTTTCCTATTGAATAGAAGACATCCGTTCGGCTCATTTATTGACTAGAAGAAATCCCTAGGAGTCTTCAATAGAATAGAATATATCCGTAGGGGTATTGCATAAATGGAAGACTTCCGTAGGTGGCCTCTATAGAACATAAAATGTAAGATGGGGTATTCTATTGAAAAGAAGTTCTTTTCCGTATAGTTTTCTGCGAAATAGTAGACCAAAGGTCTTCTATAGTGTATAATATATCCACTTGGGTTTTTGCTTTTGTGAAATGACCTGCCTATGGATCTTTTATATAATAGAAGACCTCCATAGGGGTCTTCTATAGAAAAAAATACCTCCGTAGGGGTCTTTAATAGAATAGAATATCTCCATAGTGTTCTCCTATAGAGAAAATGTGAGCCTCCTTTAAAATAGAGTAGCTCCGTAGGAATCTGCTATAGGCTAGAAGACCTCCTTAGGGGTTTTATAGAGAAAGAAAAAACCTTGTAGGGTATTCGAATTAACAGAATACCTTGCCGTGGTTTACAATACAATATAAGGCTCTAGGTCTCCGTAGAGGAGACATCCGTAAAGGTCTTATAGAAATTGTTCATGGATGTATGCGTATTCTATACAATGGAAGACCTCCGTAGTAGTCTTCACAAGTAGTGCGGAGGTAGATTCAATTTCCAAATGAATTTCTTAGTTGTTTTTGGTCAATTCACTACTCATTTCAAGGGTACTTATAGGCGTATAAGTGTTGTCACAACGTATACGGCACAGTGAACACATTTGAAATCTCTTCTGTTTTATTTGTTTGAGACACCTTTTAAACTCGGCGATAAAAAATAAGATTCCACTTCTTTGGGCAGCACAATTTGAATTAATTCACAATTAGTGCGGAGGTATATTGAATTTCCAAATATATTTATAGTTGTTTTTGGTTAATTCGCTACACATTTCAAGAGTGTAGTATAAGCGTTGCCACAATGTATACGGCACAGTGTTCTCTTTTGAAATGTCGTATGTTTTATTTGTTTGAAACATTTTTCAAACTCGGCGATATGAAATGATTACATATCCTTGATCAGCACAATTTGAAGTAATTCACAAGTAGTGCGGAGGTAGATTGAATTTCCAAATGAATTTCTTAGTTGTTTTTGGGCAATTCACTACACATTTCAAGAGTTCCTATAGGCGTATAAGTGTTGCCATAATGTATACGGCACAGTGTCCTCTTTTGAAATTTCGTATGTTTTAATTGTTTGAGACACTTTTCACACTCGGCGATGAGGTAATTCACAAGTAGTGCGGAGGTAGATTCAATTTCCAAATGAATTTATTAGTTGTTTTTGGTTTAGGCGTATAAGTGTTGCCACAAGGTATACGGCACAGTGCCATCTTTTGAAATTTCTTATGTTTTATTTGTTTGAGACACTTTTCAAACTCGGCGATAAGAAATGATTTCACATCCTTGAGCAACACAATTTGAAGTAATTCACAAGTACCGCGGAAGTAGATTGAATTTCCAAATGAAAATTTCATTTTACAACTCAGTCTTTCAAGCCTATAATGCTCCTATTTTAAAGAATTTGTGGCACAGTGTAATGCATTGGCACAACTAACATTATGACGTATATTGGAATATTGTTTTTGCTGTTGTTGCATGGTCTGCATCGTTGTTGTGCAATCGATGATTTAACACATTTCGGCATTTGTTGTTGTTATTGCTGCTGTTGATGTTCTTTCAATTTATTGCATTTACGCTCGCCACGTGAAGGGGGCGAGCATGTGATTCGAACAACAACAACAAAATCGAAAGAAGCAAAAAACAAAAATCTCAACAAAAACGTTTTTCTAAATGAATGTCTCAATGTGTATTGCCTTGTTGGTCGGCACATGTAAAGTGCAACAAAACGACGACGACGAGTTAACACAATGGTGTAAATATTAACATGACTTTTTGGGTAAAAGAAGCTGAAGCAATGAATTTAGCAATTGTGAAGAAGAAACTAAATTAAATAAAAAAATAAACTTTTAGAAGACCATCTGTGTATTTAAAAGATGTTATGTTAAAGTGTTTACATCATTGTGGTCAATGAGATTTATTTATTTTTTCTGCTTTGGTGTATGGATTTCAATATCAAAGCTCTAAAAGAAAAACATTAGAACATAATAAACTAAAATAAATAAATAGGAAGAGAACGAATAAAAAATAAACAATTTGAAGTTTGCACAGACATTCCTCACAGTTTTTTTTTTTTCATTTTAATGATATAAAGAATTTGAAAGGTAAAATAAATCAAGATGTGTGGAATGTGTAAAGAAGTGAAGCGAGGATTTTACAGACTTATCATGTCCATGTAGGAACAAAAAAATGGATTTTATTAACAACATTTCAAAATATATTACATACAACGTTCATACGTTCTCTATAAATAGGCTCCTAATTTTCAATTCAAAATATCACAAACTCTAATGCACACTTGCAGAGCTTTGTTTGGGTCCTTCTCTCCTTATTCTCAACTGTCACCTGCCATTCGCAGTTTGATAGTATCAATTATTTTGTTGATATAAATACGTTTTTATTGAATTTACCAAATAATTATTATTATTTATACGCACTAAGGCACCACAAATAAAAATGTTGTTTTACGGAAACTTATTGGATGAATTGCCAAAAAATTTAGAGTTTATTCTCTAGTTTTGAGAATGTAGAATCTTACACAATATTTTATTTTTTAGAATATTTGTTGACCTTTTGGATCTGACTTATGTGGATCATAAAAAACATCTCTTCACCTTGTATTAAATCAAGATTAGTGGCTTTTTTAAAGGTTATTCGTTACCTTATATCAGACCAACAATTGAAAAATATTTTTTGACCGGCTATCAGACCATGAAACGTAAATTTTTATGGAATATTTTTGATCGGCTATCCTACTAAGAAACGTCGATTTTTTAATTAATATTTTTGACCGGCTATCAGAACAAGAAACGTGGATTTTTTTAAAGAATATTTTTTGAACGGCTATTAGACCAAGAAACGTAAATTTGTATGGAATATTGTTGACCGGTCATCCTACCAAGAAACGTGGATTTTTTCAAGAATATTTTTGACCGGCTATCAGACCAAGCATCGTGGATTTTTAGAGAATATTTTTGAACCTACCAAGAAATAGGGATTTTTTAGGAATATTTTTGACCGGATATCGTACCAAAAAAAAAAAACATGGATTTTTAAGGGATATTTTTGACCGCCTATCCTACCAAGAAACTTAGAATTTTAAGGAATATTTCTGACCGCCTATCCTAGCCAGAAACGTGGATTTTTAAGGAATATTTTTGACCGCCTATACTAAAAAAACGTGGATTTTTAAGGAATATTTTGGATCGCCTATCCTACTAAGATTCGTGGATTTTTTTTAAAGAATGTTTTTGACCGCATATCCTACCAAGAAACTTGGATTTTTTAGAGAATATTTTTGACCGGCTATCCCGGCTACGTCTATTATATAGAAGACCCCTACGGAGGCCGTCGATTATATAGAAGACCCCTAGTGAGTTCTATTCTGTTCTACAAAAGACTCCAAAGGATGTCTTCTTCCCTGTGGAAAACGCTTACGGAAATCTACTGTTCTACAAAAGACCCCTACGGAGGTCTTCAATTTTGTAGAAGACCTGTAGTGCGATTCTCTAACTCATTTTTTGAGTTAACGACAAAAGTCGTAAAAATTAAAACGCAAAATTATGAATGAAAAGTTCAAATAAAAGTTGGCAACACTCTTGCTATCGGTAGAACTTTACGATTACATTTTATTCGTCGCTAACTTACAGAAAAATATCGTTAATTAGCGAAATTATAAGCATTTTAATTTTACCGATTTTTATCGGTAACTCCAAAAATGTGTTGGAGAATCACACTACTGTTCAATAGAAAACCTCTCCTACGGAGCTCTTCTAATCTATAGAAGACTCATACGGATCTCTTCTCTTCTCTGGAAGACTCATACGGATCTCTTCTCTTCTCTGGAAGACTCATACGGAACTCTTCTATTCTATAGAAGACTCCTACGGAGCTCTTTTATTCTATAGAAGACTCCTATGGAGCTCTCCTAATCTATAGAAGACTACTACGGAGCTCTTCTAATCTATAGAAGACTCATACGGAGCTCTTCTCTGAAAGACTCATACGGAACTCTTCTATTCTATAGAAGACTCCTACGGAACTCTACTATTCTATAGAAGACTCCTACGGAGCTCTTCTATTCTATAGAAGACTCCTACGGAGCTCTTCTATTCTATAGAAGACTCCTACGGAGCTCTTCTATTCTACAGAAGACTCCTACGGAGCTCTTCTATTCTACAGAAGACTCCTACGGAGCTCTTCTATTCTATAGAAGACTCCTACGGAGTTCTTCTACTCTATAGAAGACTCCTACGGAGCTCTTCTATTCTATAGAAGACTCCTACGGAGCTCTTCTATTCTATAGAAGACTCCTACGGAGCTCTTCTATTCTATAGAAGACTCCTACGGAGCTCTTCTATTCTATAGAAGACTCCTACGGAGCTCTTCTATTCTATAGAAGACTCCTACGGAGCTCTTCTATTCTATAGAAGACTCCTACGGAGCTCTTCAGTTCTATAGAAGACTTCTACGGAGCTCTTCTATTCTATAGAAGACTCCTACTGGGCTCTTCTGTTCTATAGAAGACTCCTACGGAGCTCTTCTATTCTATAGAAGACTCCTACGAAGTTCTTCTATTCTATAGAAGACTCCTACGGAGCTCTTCTATTCTATAGAAGACTCCTACGGAGCTCTTCTATTCTATAGAAGACTCCTACGGAGCTCTTCTATTCTATAGAAGACTCCTACGGAGCTCTTCTATTCTATAGAAGACTCCTACGGAGCTCTTCTATTCTATAGAAGACTCCTACGGAGCTCTTCTATTCTATAGAAGACTCCTACGGAGCTCTTCTATTCTACAGAAGACTCCTACGAAGTTCTTCTTTTCTATAGAAGACCCCTACGGAGCTCTTACGGAGCTCTTCTTTTCTATAGCAGACTCCTACTGAGCTTTTCTATTCTATACAAGACTCCTACGGAGCTCTTCTATTCTATAGAAGACTCCTACGGAGCTCTTCTATTCTATAGAAGATTCCTACGGAGCTCTTCTATTCTATAGAAGACTCCTATGGAGCTCTTCTATTCTATAGAAGACTCCTACGGAGCTCTTCTATTCTATAGAAGACCCCTACGGAGCTCTTCTATTCTATAGAAGACCCCTACGGAGCTCTTCTATTCTATACAAGACTCCTACGGAGCTCTTCTATTCTATAGAAGACACTTACGGAGGTCTTCTATTCTAGAGTACACCGTTGCATGTACCAGCATTTCTCTCGATGACCCCTAAGGTGGTCTGCTATTTACATAAAACCCATGCGGATGTATTTTATTCTAAAATAAGACCCCAACGGATGTCTTCCATTCTGTAGAAGACCCCCACGAAAGTCTTCTACTCTTTAGAAGACCCCAATGGAGGCCTTCTATTCTATAGAAGACCCCAATGGAGGCCTTCTATTCTATAGAAGACCCCTACGGAGGTCTTCTATTCTGTAAAAGACCGATACGGAAGTCTCCTCTTTTATTCTATATAAGACCCCTGCGAAGAATACTTTTACGGAGGTCTTCTATTCTATAGAAATCCGTGCGGAGTCTTGAACTTTATAGAGGACCCCTACGGAGGTCTTCTGCTCCATAGAAGTCCCCTTACCTTCTATAGAAAACCCCGTCCCTTCTATAGAAGATCCCTACTCTTCTATAGAAGACCCCTATCCTTCTATAGAAGACCCCTACCCTTCTATTTTAAAGAATACTCATACGAATACCTTTTATTGTATAAAATGCGGCTACGGATGTCTTCTATTCTGAAGAAGACCCTTAAAGAGGTTTTCTATTCTATAGACGAGCCTCATTCTACAGGAAAGCCATAAGGAATATCTTCTATCTACGGACCCCTACGAATATTTGCTATAGAAGACCCCAATGGATGTCTCCGAATCTATAAAATGTCTACCTAGGTATTTTCCTACAGAAGACATTGCGAAGGTCTTAATTTTTATAAACGGCACCTACGCAGATCTCTTATTCTATATAAGACCCCTACACAGGTCTTCTATTCTATACTCAACCTCCGTAAGGGTCTTCTGTTCTATAAAAAGAACTCTACGGAGGTCTTTTATTCTATAGAAGTAGGGGTCTATTTAATAGAAGACCTCTTCAAGGTTTTCCTATTCTATAGAAGTCTACTACTGAGGTTTTCTATGCTATGAACACCCCTGCGGTAGTCTTCCATTTTGTACGGAAGTATTATATCCTGTAAAAGACCCCTACTGAGGTCTTCCTTTCTTGAGAACACCGCTACGGGTGTCTGAAATTCTATGGAAGACCCTTACGGAGGTCTTCTATACTATAAAAGACCACTACAGAGGCTTTATATTCTATAGAAGTCTCTTAAGTAAGTCTATTATCCTATAACAGATTCCAATGGATGTCTCCTAATTTATAGAAGATTCCTACGTAGGTCTTCTATTCTATTGAAGGCCCCTACGGGGTCTGACATTTACTGAAGACCCCTTTCGATGTCTCTATTTTATAGAAGGCCACTCCCGAGGTCTCCTATTCTACAAAACACCTTTACGAGCATCGCATTTTTTAAGAGAGCCATATGTACGACTTATATGCTGTAGAAGAAGATCTCCCGTTCTATAGACGAACTTTTCGATGGTCTTCTTTTCTAAAAATTTCCCTACAAAGGCCTTCTATTCTTTAGAAAAAACCTACGATGGTCTTCTGTAGGAAATTTCTCATAAAATGTTTTGGAAATTATATGAAAATTATGGCTAGCATCAAAGAAAGAAATGAGATGCCTACCTGCCATCCTATTAAATGCCTCTTATTGCGTGCACACTTTGACCTCCTTTATAGATCTGTATTAGGAGGTCTCTTAGCTGACATTTTCCATTCCCAGTCTAATCGTATTAATGCGATTGATCGTAAAATCTTGGCTTATTAAAAATTGAAATAAAATAATATTACTTATACGCACCCAATTACCAAGGAACATTTTTAAATAGTTTCTGTTATAAATCATCTGTAGTCCTCTCTAGCTTGCCAAAAGTTCGGAAGTTAAATGTATATTATTTTCTCTTGTATACTATATTATTTTCTTTTAAATATGGTAGAGTTTAGACCATATTTCTTAGACCTTCGCCAGATCTTTAAAATATCTTCTACAAATAGAATCCCTTCTTATTTAGATATATGACATTTAAAAGACCTTCTAGATCTTCTAGAAGATGTTCGGTCTATAGAGAGTTGTTCTCAAAGAGAATATTTTGTGTTAATTTCAGACTAAATTTTTAAATTAAAACCCATAATATTAGAATTTCATTGATCGTTGTTGCATATTTCCCCCAGATTTACCACCAAAATATTGCAAAATCTTTTGCATACTTGATAGTATTCGCTTGGACCATGTTTTCAGTTTCCTTAGGTATAATTCATCGTTCCTAGATTCACAATATCAATTACATTTTTGTATAAAAATAGCAATTTATTGAAGTTATCAAATAAATAATAATACTAATACGCACTGGTGTACGCTGAAGTAAAAAGTAGTTCTTATTAAATATCCGAAGTTTTTCTCAAATTGTCTTTTAATGAATTCAATGTTTTGCCACCTTAAAACTTCTATGATGACATATGCCATGGTGTTAGCTTTCTTCACTTTCTACCTCGTTCCTGTCCCCCGTCATGATGCCTCCAACAATATCAATTACCAATAAAGGCTACCTACTTGCCAAACATTTGATACTTTCATGCAAATTTGTCATAATCTTGGTTACCACACCTTGCGCCTGGCTGCTAATAGATTTTAATTCAATTAAGTCCAAGCAGAGAAAACATTTACTTTCCACAATTAACTAGAGCCATGGGTGGGCGGAGATGGAAATTCGATATTTAGATTAAATAAACTTAGCTCATCCTGTAGTGGAATAGTTTGGTCTTCTCCATGTGGTTAAATTACCTTGACGTTTGCGTGCAGTTGGCAAAAAAATCTACAAAAGAAGAAATTCAATTGACCCGCATGTGACCCACAATTTGCCTTTAGCATTTCCTTTTCTTTTAGTTTTCGTTTAATTTGCTTTTGGCCAAAACAGAAAGCCCATTTGTTGGCTTGCCCATCATTTCCTCTCTCGTGTAGTATAATTTACTCCTACTAAGTTTTTGGATTTCTGGAGCTCCCTTAATCTCCCATCTTTGTTTAATAGGAGCATGTGCAAAACTACACACAAACATTTTGGGCGCGTGAGAGAAAGAATAGAGCAGAGAGAAGGCTAGGAGCAAAGTATTGGGGGCAAAAATAATGGCTGGCTGACTGTTTTGTTGGCTAACTCATAATGTAGTGCTGTTATACCAACAAAAAATATATTTCTTTTTTTTTGTTGGCTTATGGCCAAGAATAATAAACACCATGTGTGTGTTTTTGTATGCCGGCAGTTTGTCCATTTGTCTGTGTGTCTTAAAGTCTGTCTGTCTAGCTGACTTAGCCGCCAAAGTATCTTCTATGCACAGTATGTATGTATGCATATCACAACACAATGCAAAGTTATTAACTATTCTGTTAACGCAATTTGTTGTTTGGCAATAATTGGCGATGCCACATCGTCATAGCTGATCATTGAGTGGCTGTGGTGGTGGTGGGGTTCATTTGCTTGACTGAATATTTCTTGGTCATTGAATTTGTATTTTTTATTTTAAATTTTCTGTTGTTGTTGTTTATAATTCCATTTGGCCATCATTGAATGAACTACTGCTGCTGTTCATAGGCAATACTTAAAAATATTTTGCCCCGCCAAATTTCACTTCACCTTTTATAAGAATTTATTGGCAGAATTTGGGGAAAAAATCGTTTCTTTAAACACCAAAGAATTTCTAAAACGTTTTGTAGTTCATTAACCCGGCAAATGTCTTTCCCCCTTCTTCCCATACCCCAGTAGCACTATACAAATGGAAAAGGTTTCCACGGCACTCTATTCTATTTTTAGTCACAACAACTATCTGTACATGTTGTTTTTGTTTTCCTTTCTATATCTAAAGTTCATTCACAAAGTATCCAATGTTCGAATGACTGAGTACATGAAATTCAAACCCAAACGAAGCACACAACCAAAGCAATTATGTCGATTTATTTATTCATGCCATGTGAGGCCAATACGTTGGCCAAGTTTTCCCTCCAAAGGAAAACTCAAGGAGGGCTAAGAAATAGATTGTATTAGGGTAGATCAATTCTTTTTTTAAATAAGCAAAATTTTTCTCATTTCATGATAATGTAGGTCCCAAAAATACCTGATTTCCTTTGCACACTAAGAAATGTGGAAATAAAATGCTATAGATTGTATTAGGGTAGATCAATTCTTTTTTTAAATAAGCAACATTTGTTTTATTTCATGAGAATGTAGGTCCCAAAAATACCTGATTTCCTTTGCACACTTGAACAGTATTAATGGTTTTCGATAAAGGGAAGCCTCGGCAAGGAAATTGCTTTACCAGCATGTCCATATCAATTCGTGTTTTCTTAAAATCTCAGCTTTTCTCAATGTTAGCAACATTTAATATTAGTTATACGCCATGGTGACCCATGAACTAAAAATTATTTTATAGCACAAAGCAAAGTAATTACTTTATCGACTTATTTCTTCAAGTCTTGTGAGGTCAGTACAAAACTCTAGCCCCCCTTGAAAAGAAGAACATTTAAAATAAAACACTTTAGATTGTATTAGGGTAGACAAATTATTTTAAATATACAATTTTTCTCCTATTTCATGATAATGAGGAGCCCAAAACGACCTGATTTTCTTTGCACACCTGAAAATTTGTATTTGTTTTCGATAAAGGTAAGCCTAGGCGAGAAAATGCTGTTAGCAGCGCGTTCATATCAATTCGTGTTTTCTTAAAATCTCCACTTTTCTTAAAGTTGACAGAAATTAAAATTTGTCATACGCCCATTGGTCCACTGAACCAAAAATTATTTTATGGCACAAAGCAAAGAAATCATGTCCATGTCCATGGGAAGCAAAATTTTTCTTTCAACAGAAAATTCAAGGAGGCTTAAGAAATCTTGAAATAATATATTTAAGATTGTATTGGGATAGACCAATTCTTTTGAATATGCAATTTTTCTGCTATTTTATGAGAATGTAGGGTCCACAAAGGCCTGATTTTCTTTGCACACTTGAACGGTACTAATGGTGTACGATAAAGGTAAGCCTAGGCAAGAAAATTACATTACCAGCAAACCCATATCAATTAGTATTTTCTTAAAATCTCCACTATTCTCAAAGATGGCAAAAATTAAAATTAGTCATACGCCAACTGGTCCACAGAACTAAAAATTATTTTACAGTACACATTAAAGCAATGATGTCGATTTATTCATTCATACCATGTGTGGCCAATATGTGGTGCAAGTTTTCCTTCCAAAGGAAACTCAAGTGGCACTAAGAATTGTGGAAATAAAATAATTTAAATTGTATTTAGGTAGACCAATTCTTTTAGAATATGCATTTTTTCCTATTTCATGAGAAAGTAGGGTCCACAAGTACCTGATTCTCTTTACACACTTGATTAGTGGAAATGGGGTTTGTTAACGGTATGACTAGACAAGAAGACTGCATTATCAGGATGACCATATCAATTCGTGTTTTCTTAAATTTTCAGCTTTTCCCAAAGTTGTCAAAAATTTATATTAGCCATACGCCCACTGGTCCACTGAACTAAATTTATTCTATAGCAGAAATTTTGGATTTTTTTTTTAAATTTAAAAATTATTTTACGGATATTTTTATCTGATGGTTTTAGCTCAGAGGATTTCATAATAGTTTTCAAGGGCTATATAGGAATAATAAAATATTTGACCTCTATATATTTAAAATTTTTCTTAATTCACGTGATAGTGACAGCTAAAATGCTTAATTTTCTTTGCGTACTTAGACAGTTCCAATTGTTTCCGATAAAGTCAAGCCTAGGCAAGAAAATTGCATTACCAGCATGCCCATATCAATTCATGTTTTCTTAAAATCTCAGCTTTTCTCAATGTTGGCAAAAATTAATATTATTCATACGCAAAGGTGTCCACTAAACTAAATAAGCAATTACTTACTTACTTAGCTCGCCCATTATAGAACATTTGTTCTATAGGCCGAACTAAGAAAAGATCTCCAATTCTCTCTATTTGTCCGCGCCTTTTCATCTCATCATCCACTTGTTTGCGCCATCTATTCCTTGGCCTGCCAATTCTGCGTGCGTGCCAATTCTGGGTCATCATCGCTCATTCTTATGATATGGCTTAGCCAACGCAATCGCTGCATCTCGATACGTTTAACTACATTGATGTCGTTGTATAGCAGATACAGCTCGAGGTTCATGCGACGTCGATATTCACCGTCAACGCAGATTGGTCCGTAGATCATTCGAAGAATTTTTCTCTCAAACACACCAAGCACTGCCATGTCTGCTTGCGCAAGTACCCAGGCTTCGGAGCCATACATCAGCACGGGTAGTATCAGTGTTTTATAGAGCGTTATTTTTGTTTGACGAGATGTGGCTTTGTTTTTAAACTGCTTACTTAAACCAAAGTAGCATCTGTTGGCCAATACAATTCTTCTTTTTATTTCACAACTGATGTCGTTTGTTGTGTTTACGCAGGTGCCGAGGTAGACGAAGTCTTTTACTACCTCAATATTATAGGAACCAACTTCCACAGTCGGTCCGAGCTCAATGGACGCATTGCGCGTCGACACCATCAACTTGGTCTTCTCACCGTTTACCGCCAGACCCACTTTCCTGATTCTTCTTCGACCTTCATAAAGGTATCGGTTACTTCTTTTACTGATCGTCCCATGATGTCTATATCATCAGCATAAGCAAGTAACATGTGGCTATTGGTGTAGATTGTGCCACTTCTTTTGACGTTTGCCTCTCGTATAACCTTTTCCAGCAGGATGTTAAAGAGATCACACGAAATCACACGATCTGAAACCTCTTTTGGTACCAAACTCTTCGGAGAGGTTCTTTCCTATTTTAACTGAGGACCTCGTGTCAGTTAAAGTCATTTTGCAAAGACGGATGAGCTTTGCGGGGATACTAAATTCAGACATGACTTGGAATACCTTTGAACGCAGCGGGCTGTCGAAGGCGGCTTTATAATCGACAAAAAGGTGGTAGGTGTCGATCTGCATCTCTTGGTTCTTCTCCAGGATTTGCCGCAGGGTAAATATCTGGTCAATGGTGGACTTGCCAGGTCTAAAGCCGCATTGGTATGGTCCAATTTTCTCGTTGACCATAGGCTTTAGTCGTTCGCACAATATCCCTGACACGATCTTGTAGGCAATAGGGAGTAGAATTATGTCCCTATAGTTAGAGCATACAGTCTTATCTCTCTTCTTGTGGACGGGGTACAGGATACTCAGGTTCCAATCGTCGGGTACTCGTTCTTCCTGCCAGATGGTGCTAACTAGCTGATGAATACACCTTATCAGCGTGTCGCCTCCGGTTTTGAACAGCTCGGCTGGTAAGCCATCGACTCCTGCTGCCTTATTATTCTTCAGCCGATTTATTGCTGTCTTTACCTCATCTTGGCTGGGCGGTATACATTCAATACCATCTTCTGGGATTGGGATTGTGGTATCTTCGTCGTCTTCGCTGCTATTGGATACCAACAGTTTTGAAAGCCATCAGTTTGATGCTTGACTCTTTGGTAGAATTTTCGGACTTCATTCTGGCTTCTCTATTTTTTTACCCTCCCTCTTTTCCATCTCTCTCTCTTTTTCCTACGCAAAAGACGTTTCTCCTCTCTCCTTTTCTCCCTGTATCTCTCTCGTGCGCTACGCGTTGCTACGGATTGTAAAGTAGCCCTGTATGCCGCATTTTTCTCTTCGGTGGCAGCACGACACTTCTGATCATACCATGGATTCCTTGGTGGAGGCCTCTGGTATCCAAGTATGGATTTTGCGACTGTTTGCATGGAGTGGGCAATGCTTTGCCATTGCGCTGATATGTTATCGGGATGAGGAGTGCTTTGATTAAGCAATTGGGCTAGTTGAGTGGAATATGCATCCAACACGCTCGATGAATGTCTTCCATCTATCACAACATGATCAATTTGATTACTTGTTCTTTGATCTGGAGACAGCCAGGTGCCCTTATGAATATCGAGATGATTAAATCTGATACTGCTAACTACCAAGTTTTTTGCAGCTGCAAAGTTTATCAGCCTAATACCATTGTCAGATGTTTCACTGTGGAGGCCGAATTTTCCGACTGTTGGGCCAAAGATATTCTCCTTTCCAATTTTGGCATTAAAATCGCCTAGAATGATTTTAATGTCATGGGCAGGGCAACGGTCATATGTTTCTTCTAAGCGCTCGTAAAATATATCTTTGGTCTGTTCGTCCTTTTCTTCAGTGGGAGCATGAGCGCAAATAAAGCTGATGTTGAAGAATTTAGCTTTTATTCGAATTGCAGCAAGTCTTTCATTTACTGGGGTGAAGCTGGATACCAGATGTTTTAGTCTCTGACGAACCACAAATCCGCAACCAAACTCATGCTTTACGTCATGGCAGCTATAATACAGTGCGTCACCTTTAGGTGTTGTTGTGACGCCTTTCCCAATCCATCGTATTTCCTGTATGGCAGTAATATCGGCCTTGTACTTTTCAAGTACGTCTGCCAATGCGAAGACTGCACCTTCTCTATAAAGAGTGCGAACATTCCAGTTGCAGATTCGCAGATCATGGTCCTTAAAACGTTTGCGGGGTTCGTCAACTTTAGAGGGGGTTGTTTTTCTTTTCTTTCGTTTTTTCATAGTATGCTGTTTTTTCTAGGGGAGGGTTACTAACCCGACGCCCAAACCCAAGTTTTTAACGTTTTTATGGGAGAACGCGCGGCACATGTTAGCTCACTACCTTTAACGGGTGTTAAAGGCAGTTCCCCAGGTGACACCACGGGGAGGTCAGTGTCCACTTGAGATGAAAGAGGGACCAAGATAAATCCTGGGCTTTGCCACGTTAAAACCGGTCAGGACCGTTGCTTGTTATCTTTCATCCCCTATTTATTTATGCATACCATGTGAGGCCAATACGTTGGGCAAGTTTTCCCTCCAAAGGAAACCTCAAGAGAGGCTAAGATTTGTGGAAATAAAAAACTTTAGATTATACGAGGGTAGATCAATTCCTTTATATATGGAACATTCCTTTTTTTCATGAGTATGTAGGGCAAAAAAGTGCCTGATTTTTGTGCACACTTAGACAGTTCGAAATGTTTTCGATAAAGGCAAACCCAGATAAGAAAACTGCATTATCTGCACGCCCACATCAATTCGTATTTTCTTCAAATCTCAGCTTTTCCCAATGTTGACAAAAATTGATATTAGTCATACGCCAACTGGTCCACTGAACTAGAAGTTATCTTATAGCCGAAATATTGTTTTTTTGAATGATTTTTAATAATAGTGTGTCAAGGGCTATTAGACAAATGCATGCATATTTTTATAAGAAAATCTGTGATAAAATATATTACAAAAAATCGTAACTATTAAAAAAATATAAAATATATTACAAAAATTCGTTACTATTTAAGAAAATTGGCGACAAAAAAAATATAAACATTTTTTTGAGTGATTAACAAACAATGAAACTTTGATAAATAATAATATTACCTGTACATTTTCCGAAAAAATAAAATCGAAGAAATCACTTCTGAAATGATTTGCTTGGATTAGAATAATATGATAACCGGCCTCTTGAAACCCGCAGACAAAAAACTCCCATAGTCAGGTTTCAAGAGGCAGGTGATCAGAACAGTATGCAGATCATTTCACAAGTGTTCCCCTGTGTTCCTGTGGTCGAAGGTACTCCTACAAGCTCACAACCTTCTGGTAAAAAGGAAAGACGAGACAGGGAAGCTTAGGGAGAATTTCATTTTGACACAACCATCAGAGACTGGAGGCCACCCTGACTTCGAATCTCACAACAACAACAAAATAAATACCATTGTCGTGGAAAACCCCACTAAAGAGAATGTCCACAAGATGGTAAATGAAATAAGCGAGAGTGTCGCAAAACTAACTACGAAAGGGAAGCAAGAAGAACCGGAAGCAGACAAATAGAAAACAGCAGGATATTCTCGAGGGGATGAAAAACACTCCCTCGACTTCCTCGGAAGCATCGAAGAGGAAAAGGTTTTCCGAATGTCACACAAAACACTGTGCAACCAGCGAAGAAGAAAAAAATAGCTTACTGTCTTCAAATGCTCCGAGTAAACCTCGTCAAGAACCACGCAGAGGAGATTGTCCCGACAATCCTTTTCATATCCTAGGGGATATGAAAGGAAATTCCGGAGCTTTCGGATGAGGGAGACAGGAAAGGAGCCGTCTTAGTAGGCAAAAGGCTATACAGGGACGAACTGTGTTATGCGGTGATCAATACCAGTAGAGGGTTTGGCAGACATCAGAAAACCGTTAAAAAATGGTAATCGATAATCTTTTGGACCATATCCTACATCTGCAGTGTGCCTATTAATGTTGCACTTGGGCCCACAGAAGATGGAGCTAATTAGCAGTATTATAACTCCTTAGGAAGGTGGCAAATTGAAGCGGTTGAAGAAGTTACTGTGTTCTGCGGTGATCGACACCAGTAGAGGGCTACATTAAGACAATCGCGGCACGGAATGCAGATTCGAAGCCTTTTGCAAGCATGGAGTGACGTGAAAGTGAAAATATGGGAGGTGTTGTACTGGGCGTAGAAGGAGGATGGAACTCTGCTTCAGGTTTAATAATTTCAAAGTAGTTAGGGCAAGAATCGGCGAGGCTGGGGATGCCTAATATGACAGTCATCAGATTAAACCCCCAAACGACATAAAACAAAGCACTGATGAAGAAAATTAATAGAGGTAATATACATATTGCCTTAATCATGGAATCTTGGACTGTAAAAATCCTGGGGTAAAGGAATAAACCATAAAAATTAGTACAGGGACTTGACCGAGAATCTGTTTCTCTCTAGAGTTGTTAACGTTGGAAGCAGTTGGAAGACTAGGCGACATTACCGGGACCAGAGAAGATATTTTTAACTGTATATCAAAAACGACAATAAGGACTACACAAACTAGCACCTCACAAACAATTTTGTTCAATCCCACGGCAGCGGGTTCTTTCGTACCGCATTGACCCGGAACAACACAAAACCATGTTCCGGCCAGCGGCTGCCACCTCAGTGTGTACATGTTCGTATTTGTTTCGTTTTTCTGTGTTGGGAGCAGCATATCCCGGAATGCCTGCTCCGAATTCTATTGGTCCGAGCAATGGACTCCGAGGTAAGATCGAGGAGATAGTAGATTTTATGAGTCGGAAGAACATCAAGGTCGCGGCGGTGCAGGAAACTAAGCTGAACAACAACCACAGCTTAGAGCATTGTGATGGTTTCAATGTTCTGAGGAAAGATCGCACCAGAAGTGGAGGTGGGGGATTGGCTTTCCTATTGCACCAGTCTGTCCAATACAGACCTATCTCGCTTGAGCCTGTCTCTAATGACCCATACATGGAATGTATGGGGGTAGCAGTCAGGTGTGGAGCTGCCGAGATAGAATTGCTGAATGTATACATCCCGCCGAGAAATAGCTGTATCCCTGATTATAGGCCTGACATTAGCCCGCTCTTGCAAGGTCATAATCGTCTGGTCCTGGGGGATTTTAATGCGCATCATGAGATGTGGCATTCGGCCCTTGGAAACGACCAGAGAGGTACGGCGCTGGCTGAGCAGATTGATAACTCTACGTTTTGCACGGTCAATGAGGACGCCCCTACCAGAATTAGAGGAGAGTGTCACAGTTCGCCTGACATAACCATCGTGTCTGGTCTGACAAATGACGTTACCTGGCAACCCGTCATTTCCCTTGGATCAGACCATCTCCCCATAATTGTCTCCATTAGCAGACCACCCGATTTCATCACCTCTGAACGCCGCACGTTCGTCAATCATAAAAAAGCTGATTGGCCGAGTTTCAGAGAGTTCACCAATCACCGCTTCAGAGAATTGCCCAATCCTTCTGATGTTGGGGTAGCGGAAAGGACGTTCCGGGACATCATCACAGCTGCAGCCGCTCGCCATATACCTGCTGGTCGAATACCCGAAGTAAGACCAAATTTCCCAGCAGAGGCGACGGGATTGGCAAACGAGCGTGATGAGCTTCGTCGTATCAACCCTAATGACCCCAGAGTCAGGGAGCTGACACTGGAAGTTAACAGGCTGGTCGGCGAGCATAAGCGGAACAAATGGTTAAATCATCTGAAGAGCTGCAACATTGGAGCCGGTATAGGTGAATTGTGGGCAACGGTTAAGTCACTCTCGAACCCTGGAAGAAGGGAAGATAGGACCTTAGTCACGCTTGGCGACGTTACGTTGACTGACCCGAAGAGGTGCGCAAGTAATTTCAATCGACAGTTTGTCGAGCACCCCGAAAGTGACAGGGCGAAGAGAAGAGTATTACGTCGCATCAGATCTCCTCCTGTCGAGGATGAACCACCACAATTTACAATGGATGATGTTGCCAATGCCACCAGGAACGCTAAATCATCCAAAGCGTTGGGCCCTGATGGAATCTCCATGGTAATGTTGAAGCAGCTGGATGAGCCGGGAGTCGAGTATCTCACCAAAGTCTTCAACTTGTCGCTAGCCACCCTCGTTGTTCCCGAAGTCTGGAAAATGGGCAGGGTGGCCCCACTACGGAAGCCAGGCAAGGATGCCAGCAAAAGTGAATCGTACAGACCGAATTCGCTTTTGTCGCCCGTAGCAGAGACACTTGAGGCCTTGATCCTCCCCAGTATCAGAAATAGCTATATTCCGTAAGCAGCACAGCACGACAACAGCGCTGCACGCCATTACCACATATATCTGTAAAGGACTCAACCAGAGACGGCCGTGCGATAGAACAGTGATGGTGGCGCTTGACTTATCAAATGCCTTTGATACAGTCAGGCACTCCACGCTGTTTGATGATATTGAGCAGACAACCCTCCGGCCAAGCTTGAAACGTTGGATAGTCAACTATATGTGTGGACGCCAGTCGTACGTGGAATCCAGAAACAAGAAGTCCAAACCCCGTAGAGTGAAACAGGGAGTTCCCCAAGGTGGGGTGATATCTCCGGAACTGTTTAACCTCTACCTCTCCTGTATTCCACCCCCTCCAGACGGCATTGAGATCGTGACGTATGCGGATGATTGCACGATCGTGGCGTCGGGTACCTATCCTGATGACATCTGTGAGAGACTGAACAACTATTTAACTGATCTTACCACCTTTTTTCATTCGAGGAATATGCAGATTTCCCCCACAAAATCTACAGCCACTCTGTTCACCACATGGACAGCGCAGTTTGGACGTGAGTTGAATGTCGTGGTCGACGGTAACAGAATTCCGACCACAAACTGCCCTAACATTTTAGGGGTAACATTCGACACTACATTCACGTCGTGCGCACACGCCACAGCTATCTGCGACAAGTTGAAAAGTAGGAACAAGTTCCTCAAGTCCCTGGCCGGCAGCACTTGGGGTGCATATAAAGAAACCTTGTTGACCACATATAACGCGATAGGTCGGTCTGTGGTAAGCTATGCGGCTCCAGTCTGGTCCCCGAGATTGTGTGATTCGAACTGGAGAAAGATTCAAACTTGCCAGAATGCCGCCCTGAGAACAGCGACAGGGTGCCTCCTCAAATCTCGTTGCAGTACCTGCTTGGATGTGGGTAGGCCCGGCCCTTTCAGGGAGATCAGGAAGGATATCCATGCTCTAGAGGGAGAGGTCCAACGATACAGGAGAGAACCACTAGATCAACAAGCATATCAAGCAGGATTGAATAGCATTCACACGGACGCAGTTGCCAAGGCCTTAAGCAATTATAGTGTGAATAAAGTACTCGGAGTACATCCTCCATCTATCGCAGCTGAGGAGCGTCAGCTGCCACGACAAACTAGAGTAGTTTCGGCTCAACTACGCTCGGGATATTGCAGTCGCCTAAATTCTTATTGGGCGGAAATCGATCGCGCCGTGCAAGACATCTGCCCAGTATGCGGCATGGGCCCGCACGACACACAACACCTTTTTAACTGCACCGCCAAACCTACCCATCTAACTCCAGTGGATCTGTGGCTACATCCCATCGAAGCAGCCACTTTTCTGGAACTGGAGATGGACCCAGAGCCAGATTGAACAGAGGAACGAACAAATAAACATAACAAAAACACTGTTACAACAACAACAATTTTGTTTGATTGCGCCTTAGATATTCAGTAAGGGTATGAAGTCACAAGGCGAGTGTTTTCCAAAACCTTTAAACGCAGACTTATTTATTATATTCATATAAGAATTTTGGACGACTTTCATATTTTTTTTATGTTCCATCTTATCAGCATCCGAAGCACTCGGAAATATTTAAAGGTTTTTTTGTTGGAAAATAATTAGATTGTAGCTAAAATCCTCCAAATACCCAAAATCGGGAGGTACCTTTATATGGGCGCTATACCAAAACATGGTCCTATATTGACGATTTTTGGCGGAGAAGTTTCGTGGCCACCAAGAACCTCTTGTCAAATTACAGATAGCTCGGTTAAAAATTGTAGCAAAAATCCTTAAAATATTAAAAATCGTGAGGTACCGTTATATGGGGGCTATACCAAAATATGGACCTATGCCCATAATTTTTGCAATATAAGTTTTTTGATTGATAGTTGCCCTAAATGTCAAATTAAATGTCAACTAATTCGGTATGAAAATGTGATTAAAAACGTAAAAATACCTGAAATCCGGCGGTATTTTATGGGGGCTATACCAAAATATGGACCTATACTCATAATTTTTGGAATATGTATAAGTTTGATGATCACTAGGAACCCTAAATGTCAAATTGTAGCTAATTCGGTTTGAAAATGTGACTAAAAACGCCAAAATACCTGAAATTGGGCTGTATCGTTATATGAGGGCTATACCTAAAAGTGGACCGATATAGCCCATCAATGAACTTTACCTACCTGCAAACAAAAGACGCATCTAACCAAAATTTCAGCGTCCTATCTCCATTTTTGTGGATGCTAGAGAGATTACCACAGACGGACGGAAGGACCGACATGCATAGATCGACTCAGAATTTAACCCTGATCAAGAATATATATACTTTATAGGGTTGCAAATGATTATTTCAATGCGTTACAAACGGAAAAACAAGCTAAATAAACCCTCCATACTATGGTGGAGGGTATAAAAAGATCAATGTCAAAATTTTGTTTTTGTTTCCGATAAAACCACATTTATCTACTTGTTTAGGATTAAAAACATAACAGAGGTCATTTGTGGCTAAGCCACAAAATATTTTTTTTTTAGATTTAGAAAGAAAACATAACGAATTCATTTATTGTAAATTTACAAAAAATATGAAATACTTTAGTCACCAAATATTTTCCTTTACTATCTGATGGAGGGGAATGTTTTATAAGTTAATGTACCTGCAAATAATTCTCATTAACTTTATATGTAACTTCATACGAAAAAATATTACGTTTTAAATACCAATATGGAAGCTCGTTCATCTGATTTCGTCACTCACTTTAATTAATTGTATAAGTACATACACACACATACATGTATACATGTATTTCCAATCATGCATGCATTCATTTTAGGTTAATATACTAAAAATGTATAGTCATAAAAAAACATTTCTACCCACTTCACTGTGATCGATTATTCTGTTTATTGTATTTTATTGTGTATTTTCGTTATTCATTGATGATCATCTTGTCTCGGAGACTAAAAGCTGGTTTGGTTACTTAGAAAAGAATTTAAAATGATAAATATCACCTCCCTTCAAATTTTGTTAAATAAAAGTAGAAAAAAATTGTAAACAAGTTTAAATATTTATTGTCGTAAAATCTTACACACGAAATATGAATCTTTTGGAGAGTATTTCAGATTACACGTTTGTAAGGTGATTGATTTCTCAAGGAGAAGTTAATGACATGTTAAATCTAGTAACTGGTCTATCTCGATTTCATTTGATGTGAAATGTCTAAAAACGTCGATCAATCAACTCAAAATAGACCCTTTATCATTATAATGAGCGCCAGTGTAAACGAACTCTAAGTAAAAGAAACCCTTATAGTCTATAAAAATAAATTCTAGGAATCTCAAGAGACTTTTTTAAAATAATGAATATTTTTTGCGCCTATTTCTAATTTGTAAAATTTTTTTAGTATGAAATTTCCCTATAAGTCGTCTGCGAAAAAAATATTTTTTTGACTTCCAAAAGTATTTATTTTATTTTTAAGTATCGCAAAGAAATTACGGCAATTGTCACATTGGAGTGAGAGAGGACCCTCACTTCTCTCTCGCTCTCTCCACAAAACTTAGAATTGCCGCAAAAAAATAACCTGATGTCTTTAAATCTGGACTAATTCTATGGAGCAAAAAAAAAAAAAATTAAAATAGGTTAATTCAATTCATCCCACTAAGTTTTGTATAAATATTTCTCTAAAATTGTCGATTGAGCAGACAGATCACAGAGACATAATTGTGAGCCCTTAGTATAAGTTAACTTTGGTGGAATAGGAAACTATGGGAATATTACTTTTCAATTTTCCACTTTAAGTTGAAAAATATTTTCATTCACATAGGCATTGATATTTATTTTTGTTTGCCAATGTTATGAAATTTTCCAAAATAATTTTAGTGTGTTGGAAACATTCGTTCATGTAATTCGGAATTTTTATCAAATAAATGAAATAAATTTTGTAAGAAAATATTAAACCCTCGTTTTCTACATTGGTGAATCGCGACAATTTGATTATATATAATTGTTCCACAAACATCCCATAAGGGACAAGGGAGACTTCTCTCATATCAATGAGCGCACCCCGATTCATATTAGCTCAATGATATGGGACCTACAGCTTATCGCCGAGTCCGAACGGCGTGTCTTACGACACCACTTTATAGAGAAGTTTTACATGGCTGAAATACTCAGGAAATGTCGCCAACATTACTGAGGGGTATTTTGCCACCGTTGAAAAGTGTTTTGATGTTGCCTGGCCGGGGAATCGAACCCACGACCTTATGTGTGCAAGGCGGGTGTGCATACCATTGCACCACGGTGGCACCCAATTTGATTAGTAATGGCGAATTCTGACGATGAACAATTTTTCTGTGCTTCTTCATCTCCACCGATTGGAATATCTCGTGTTGGTGTAAAAATCCCACCATTTTGGAAAACAAATCCTAAGCTTTGGTTCCAGAAAATTGAATGCCAATTTTTTAACGCTGAAATTACGCAGGATGAGACGAAATACCATACATTGCTTGGATTAATTGAGAGGAATATTCTCAACGCTGTAAGTCATATCATCGAGAATCCCCCATCTAGCAATAAGTATAAAGCATTAAAGACGGCAATGCTAGCAAGATTTCGAAGAAAGGAGATTACAGAAATTGTTAGAAAACGGCGAAATGGGCGATAGAAAACCATCCGCCGTACTAAGGGAGATGCGCCAGCTATCATCAGGGAAAGTATCAGACGAAATGCTCAAATCTTTGAGGTTTCAACGTCTACCAACCATGACAAAAACAGTTTTATCCGTAAGTACCGACAGCCTAGACAAACTTGCAGTCATGGCGGATAAAATTAATGATCAACTCGGCAATTCATCGATATCACGAAATGATAAGCTGTCAATGAACGCTGGACTTCGTACAAAAAGCAGTAGCAGAAATCGAAATTCCACTCAATCTCGTGATGCTTCTGGACGTCTATGCTCATGTTTGGAAGTAAGGCAACCAAGTGTCGTCCACCGTGTACATTAGGCCGGGGCGAATTGTATGGAAGGAAAAAAGTGATAGTGGGCGCCTGGAGTTTCTGATTCTTGGGATTGTACTGAGCAAAAAAGTCCACTAGACCATATGTCTACGGTCAAAATCGAGCCCCGGAATTTTTTTCAAGGATATTTTGGCCAAACCATATCGCAGAAACTTGACCTATCCTGAAAATTTCCTTTTGCGTTCTTAGTACACTCACCAAGGGCTTTGATCTCCAAACGGAAATTTCCACCCACTGACTTTGAGTCAAATTTTGTAGCACAGTGTAATTAATCGATATATTCCGAAAAATGTGCACTTTCTCGGGGCCATAACTGCCTGAAGGAGTGTTTCAATGCTTTTGCGATGTACTAGAGAGTTCATAATTATTGCCTTGGCTACAATTTTTGTCTTTGTGTTGGATCGAAAATCTCAGTGGTTTGGCTGTTACATACATGCCAAAACATCCAAAAAGCCTTGAAAAGAAACTTCAAGTAAAAATCCGGGCCCCAATTTTCACCGTAGACATATGGTCTAGTGGGCTTTTTTGCTCAGTACAATCAAAATAATCAGAAAATCCAGGCGCCCGTGGTGGGCGCCCTACCCTAGTGTACATATAAGCTGGCTAAACTAAAAACTCCTTCGTCTATGGAGACGGATGAAGGGGGCTTGAAGCTATGTCGCCTAATTTTAAGAGACACACATTATAATCAGCATTTCCTCGTGGATACCAGCGCGGATGTGTCTGTGATACCCGCTTCAATTTTGCAAAAACGTTCAACCCCTCATGACATTGAGCTCCAATCCGCCAATAACACTACTATAAGAACTTATTGTGAAAAATCCTTGAGCGGAATCTTGGTTTGCGAAGAAATTTTGTTTGGTCATTTATTATTGCTGACGTACCACAACCAATTATTGGGTCCTATATTCTCAAGCATTTCGATTTGCTAGTTGATGTTAGAAGACACTGCCTAATTGACAAGAAAACAAACATGAAAACCAGAAGATTGTCTCCTGAAAAGCTGAACAACCAAATATTGGGTCCGATATTCTGAAGCATTTCGATTTGCTAGTTGATGTTAGAATACACTGCCTAATTGACAAGAAAACGAACATGAAAACCAGAAGATTGTCTCCTGAAAAGCTGAACATTGCAAAGAAGGAAGTTGAATATATGATGGAACTTGGAATTTGTCGTCCTTCGATGAGAAGATCCCTTCGAAAGAGTTCTATTCTCCCCTTCGGAGATCTTTCCACTTTCTAATAGGAGAATTCAAAGTTATAACTAAACCGTCTAATAAATTGTGTCCTGTCAAACATTCCGTGACACATCATAATGAAACAAAAGGATTGCCCGTCCATAGCAAGTCCAGAAAATTGTTTCCTGAAAAGCTGAACTTTGTAAAGAAGGAAGTTGAATATATGATGGAGCTTGGAATTTGTCGTCCTTCGGTGAGAAGATCCCTTCGAAAGAGTTCTATTCAATAGAAGACCCCTTCGGAGTTCTTCTGTTCTATAGAAGATACCTTCGAAGGTTTTCTTTTCTAAAGGAGCTCCCTTCGAAGGTCTTTCATCCTGTAGAAGACCGCTTTGGTACTCTTGTTTTCTATAGAGAGCACTTGTCTTCTATAGAAGACAACAATAGTATTCTTCTACTATAAAGAAGATCTTTTCAGGGAGCTCCTTTTCCAAAATAGACACCTTCGGAGGTGTTTTACTCTAAAGTAGACATCTTCAGAGGTAATTTTTCTGTGTTAGAGCCTTTTCGAAATATCTTATCAATTAAAAAACGCATGGGGAAATCGATTCGAGTTGTTCTATTTTAAAAAAGACCCTTGAAAAGTCTTCTACTCTATAGAAACACCTTCGAATGTATTCTATTCTATAGAAAACCACATTGGCGGCCTTTTACTCTGTAGAAGACCCAAATAGAGTTCCTCTATTCTAGAGAAGATCCCTTTGAGGGTCTTCTACTCTATAAAATAAATCTTCAGAGGCCCTTCATCTATGGTATAACAATTCAAAGGCATTCAATCTGCAAAAAATCCTTGGGAGGTTTTCCATTCTATAGAAGACTCCTTTGAAATTCCTCCATTCTAAACAATTCCCCTTCGAAGGTCTTTACTTATACAGAAGACCTCGAAGAAGGTCTCCACTTACACAGAAAACCCCTTCGAAGGTATTCTATTACACTATGCAACACTGAAAATGCAAACAACTTCTAGTATGCATTTTTTGAAAGTACATATTTAGACTATAAAAGCCCTAGTAACTAAACCAGGCTAAATCTACACTTTTTTGCATTTATCAGGGCTTTATCTCAGAAACGAATACGAATTTGGCCTTGCTGTCTTTAGCAATATTGTAGCCCAAAACTAGTAGAACTTATCTTTTGAAATAACCACATAAGAAAAACTCCACCTAGGGCATCAAAATCTATAATATATAGAAAATTTTACATAATTGCTGAAATTCTGGTCAGTATCGACTAAACTATTGGGAGTTGAACCAAGTAACCTTTTGCAAAAATCTTCCAAATAAAGTTCACAACAGTTCTTTAGAACATTCTGAAACTATAAAATGATTTCTTCATGTTGGTTCAGCGGTATTTTGCATCATATCTTTTACAACACGTATTTCAAACACAGTTCACACCAACAGTTAATTCTCGCATTTCGGATTTCACCACATTATTGACGTTTTTATTAAATCGTCGTTAAAAATGTACTGAAAACAACGGGATAGAGGCATTTTACAACAATGACATGTTCTGAATAGTTGTGTATTACATTCCAGGGAATATTTTTCCTAAAGAATATATTCAGAAAAAATTAACGGTTTTGGAGATACGGTGCGAAATTTATAAAAATTGTGGAATTTTTGTATATATTTTGAAATTTGAGGCAATAAATGTATTTTTCGAGTTCATTATTTCTCCAAATATTTTATTCTTGTCCTTATCTACAAATTTGCTTCAGAGGTCAGAAGGAGATTAACATTGGTTTCAGAGATATAGCCCCGAATTTCTTTAAAAACTCAATATTTAACCATGTTTAGATGGGACCATAAAATCCGAGCTGGATCTGACACAACAAAACCCAACTAGGGTTTCTTGTCGTTTGGGTCCGTACTTTAAAAAAATCCTCAGTTCGAATTGTTTGCACAAGATCGCCTTAAAAATGTTGCACAGTGTTATACAGATGAACCCTTCGGAGTTATTCTATTATAAAGAAGACCAGTTCGTAACTATTTTATTGTATAGAAGACCCTTTCGAAAGTCTTGTGTTCTATAGTAGACCCAATTGGTAGTTTATTATTCTATAGAAGATCCCTTCGGATGTCTTTTTTTCTAAAGAGACCCTTTCGGAGGGCTTCCATTCTGTAGAATACCCCTTTTGAAGTCTTTTTTCTATAGAGATCATTTCGGAGATCTTCTGTTCTCTAGAAGACCACGATATTAATCTTCTACTCTAAAGAAGATGCTTTCAGGGGGCTCCTATTCTTAAGTAGATCCCTTCCGAGGTGTTCAACTCTAAAGTAGACTTTTTCAGAGGTCTTTGTCATACATTAGACCCATTCTTGTCCTAAAAACAACCCCTGGGAAGTCTATTAAGGTTATTCTATTCTAAACATGATCCTTCGGAAGTCTTCTATACTAAGGACCACCACGTTGACGGCCTTTGAAGTCTTTTTTTCTATGCAGAGCATTTCGGAGATCTTCTATTTTCTAGAAGACCACGATATTAATCTTCTACTCTAAAGAAAATGCCTTCAGGGGGCTCCTATTCTAAAGTAGATCTCTTCCTAGGTGTTCAGCTCTAAAGTAGACATTTTCAGAGGTCTTTGTTATACATTAGACCCATTTAGAGATATCTTATCTTAAAAAACCTTATCTTAAAACCCATTTAGAGATATCTTAGCTTAAAAAAATCCCCTGAAAGTCTATTAGGGATATTCTATTCTAAACAAGATCCTTCGGAGGTCTTCTATTCTAAGGACCACTACATAGACGGCCATTTACTCTGTAGTAAACTCCTATGGAGTTCTTTTATACTAAAGAAGTTAAATTCGAAGGTCTAAAATAGACCTCTCTATTAAAAAACTCCTTGGGAAGTTTTGTATTCTTTAGAAAACCCCTTTGGAGTTCATCCATTACACAGAAAACCCCTTTGGAGGTATTTTATCATAGCGAAGACCCCTTCGGAGGTTTTTTTTATTATATGGAAGACCCCTTTAAAGTTCCTCTATTCTAAAGAAGACCGAAGGTCTTTTAGTATAACGAAGGCCCCTTCGAAATTGTTGTATTCTGTTGTGCACCCAGAAACCCCCTTCGAAGGTCCTCTACTTTAAACTAGACCCCTTCAAAGGTCTTCTATTCTTTAGTAGAGTCTTTTGGACGCGTTCTATTTCAAAGTAGACCTCTTGAAAGGTATTTTTCTATTCCATAGAATACCCCTTTGTAGTTTCTCTTCGGAGGTCTTCCATTATATAAAATCCCCCCTTCGAAGGTCCTCTACTTTAAACAAGACCCATTCAAAGGTCTTCTATTCTTTAGTATAGTCTTTTGGACGCGTTCTATTTCAAAGTAGACCTCTTGAAAGGTATTTTTCTATTCCATAGAAGACCCCGTTGGAGTTTCTCTAAGACCTTCGGAGGTCTTCTATTATATAAAAGGCCGCGTTGTTATTCATCTATTCTTAAAAAGATATTCTGTATAGACCTCTTTGAAGGTCTTATATTCTATATCATACCTCTTTGCTATTGAAAACACCTACTGAGGCCTTCTTTGTTACGCCTATGTAGATATTCAATTTATAGAATACCACTTCCGAGATATTTGTTGCTAAGGATTTTTTATAAAGACCTTCTTTGCAATATAAGGCCCTATAAAGGCCGCATTGGGAGTCTTCTTAGCTATAGAGGGTCCCTAAGGGCTATATTGGTACACGTTTTGGTATAGCACCCATATAAGGGTACCTTCCGATCTTAGGTGTTTTGAGTTCACAAAACGGCTCCACCGAAAATTGTGCACATATGTATATGTTTCGGTATAGCCCCCATATAGCGGTACCTCCAGGGTATTTTCAGGGTTTTCGCTACAATTTTTAACCGAACTAGCTGTAGTTTCACAATTGATGTTCTCAGTGGCAATTGATGTTCTCGGGTGCCACCGTGCTGTAATGGTATGTACACCCGCCTTGCACGCAGAAGGTCGTGGGTTCGATTCCCAGGCCAGGCCAGGCCATCGAAATTTTGAACGATGGCAAAATACTCCTCAGTAATGTTGGCGACATTTCCTGTATTTCGGCTATGTAAAACTTCTCTATAAAGTGGTGTCGTAAGACACGCCGTTCGGACTCGGCGATAAACAGTAGGTCCCATATCATTGAGCTAATATGAATCGGGGTGCACTCATTGATATGAGAGAAGTCTCCCCTGTCCCGTCTGGGATGTTTGTGGAACCATTATTATTATTGTGTATTATGTTCTCAGTGGCCTTGAAACTTCTCCACCGAAAATAGTCAACATAGGTCCATGTTTTGATACAGTCCCCATATAACGGTATCTCCCGAGTTTTGGTATTTTGAGGATTTTAGCTAAAATGTTTAACCTAACTGGTTGTAATTTGAGATTTAAGGTTCTTAGTAGTCACAACACTTCTCCACAAAAAATTGGCAACATAGGTCCATGTTTTGGTATAGCCCGCATATTACGAAACCTACCGATTTTAGGTATTTTTACTGTTTTAGCTGCATCTTGTGTCCGAACTAGCTGTAATTTGACGTTTGAACTTCTCAGTGGCCACAAAAATTTTCGATTAAAAATTGTCGACATATGTAGGTCCATGTTTAAGTATGGCCCTTATATAACGGTATCACCCGATTTTCGGTATTTTGAGAAATTTAGCGACATTTGTTGACCGAACTATATAAAATTTTACATTAGAGGTTCCCAGTGGCCACAAAACTTCCCCACCAAAATATTTTATGTTATTGATGGAGACTATAAAAATTCGGCTTGACCGAACTTAAGGGTAGAGTTGTGCCAACTGAACTATATTGAACGATCTAGTTCAATATCTAGTTCAGTGGACACCGGTCGTTTGTACGAACAAACTGTGTATACTTAATATCACACGCTAGTTTTTATGACGTTACTCATACGTTTTTGAACTAGGACAATGAACTAGGTCGTGGGGTGACCCCCACTTGTAAATTTCAGAAAACCAAGAACATATTTTGTAAATGTTTTTTTGCCCGTTTTATGACAAAAAAAAAAACTGCAATTTTTTAAGCCACAAATTGAAATTTTGATTATTTGGTTCCACCATTTCGGTAAAACATAGTATTTTTTAAAAATCGATCGATGAAGAACTAGATTTAGATCAAAATCTGTGTGGGTTGAAGTACTTCCCCCTCCCAAAAAAAACCAGTAGGAAAAGACCAAAGTCGGGCGGGGCCGACTATGTAATACCCTACACCAGTCGAAATATGTAAACATGGACCTATCTTAACAATTTTAAGTGGCGAAATTTCGTGGCCACTGGGAACCACATATGTAAAATTTCAGCTAGTTCAAGCAAAAAATGTGGCTAAGATCCCTAAAATACCTTAAATCGGGAGGTATCGTTATATGGGGACTATACCGAACCGTGGACCTATCTTGACAATTTTTAGTGGAGCAATTTCGCGGCCACTGAGAAACTCAAATGTAAAATTTCAGCTAGTTTGGGCAACAAATGCGGCTAAGATCCTTAAAAGACCTTAAATCGGGAGGTACCGTTATATGGGGGCTATACCAAAACTTGGTACCGATATAGCCCATCTTCGAACTTGATCTTCCGACGGCTAAAAAAATGGTATTCCCCAATTTTAAGCGAAATCGGTCAACAAATGCGACCTGTATGTTGCGAACGGACGGATGGACGGACATGCATAAATCGACTCAGAAAGTGATTCTATGTATATCCCTAGAAGGAACTATGGGTCTATCTCGCTTCCTTTTGTATGTTTCATACAAATGCACTAACACATAATACCCCTTACCACATAGTGGTGTAGGGTATAAAAACATGGATTTAGGGGGGTTTCAAAATTTTGGGCGTATGAACAGACAAAAGTATGGATAGGCTTAAACCTCAAAAATTTGCGGGGATATCGATAGATAGGGTTTTTTTTTATCACACTAGCCTACGAAAAATATAATATCGCTGTAAACAGGTCATTAGGAAAACCTTCGGTAAAAATGTCCAAAGGATTCTCGAACAGACCCTTAACCATTATTTCAGCCTTTAGGCTAGAAAGGGTATATACTAGCCATTCATCAATCGATTAATTTTTAAAAATTGTTTTGCCCGTTTTATGTCAAAAAAAACTACGGTTGTTTAAGCCAAAAATTGAAATTTTGACTTTTTGGTTCCACCATTTCGGTAAAAGTAGTATTTTTTTTTAAAATCGATAGATAAAGGACTAGATCTTTATGTTCTAAATAGGCATACACAAATATATGACGATCACACAGTGTCCAATTTTCCGAAAAACCTGGCCAAAAATCGGGAAAACATTTTTATCGATTCACACCAATTAAGGTCAGATATTGTTTAAAAGATCCCAATGCAAATGGAAAAAAATATATACGTTTTTTGTTTAATAAGTGGGTATAAACACTGGTCAAAGTGACCCTATTTGGCATTTTTTGTCTCAATGTTTAGGTTGTTCATAAAACAATATCCAAAATAAACAACGGGTTTTAAATATTTTTTTTTGTAATGGTAATGAAAGGTTTGTGAAACGTATTTATGATGTCCTGTTTCGGCAATGAAGTGTGCGTTTCTTTAAAAATTTAAGTCCGTACTTGTTGATTTTTTTCAAGATTCATTTTCACAATAAATGATGAAAATAGTTGTGAGTAAGATCGAGTTGGACTGTGTACCTTATCATTTCATTAAAAGGGAAGAGTTGTTTACCAATTTCCATGAAAACATCCCGCACATATTTGCACTTTTCGATTTTATGTGATATTTTGTCTTGCAGGTATATATATATATACAGTATCGGCCAAAACTAAAGCACCCCCTCAGTACATATTTTTAAAATGAAAATTTTTTTAAGAAAACAAAGTTGTAATTTTTATTTGTATTTTTCATTTTCTTTATTTATATCCATATTAATAGAAAACACAATCAGAATGTATTCAGAATGTAATAAACAAAAGTTAAAATTCAAAAATCATTTTAGGTCGTAAATGTAACCGGACAAAACTAAAGCACCCCCCTATTTGAAGTATAACAAAAACCATTGAAATCAATATTTCGTTGGGCCTCCTCTATTCTGGATGACACAATCACATCTTTTAGACATAAAGGATTCTAAATAATTAATTATTGCAGGCGAAATAATTGATTTTCGGAAAATTTAGCTTAAATCCTCAAAATACTGAAAATCCGAACTTATCGCTATATGGGGGCTATACCCAAACGTGGACCTAGGACAACGATCTTTAGTGGATATGTTTTGTGACCACTAGGAACCCTAAGTACCAAATTACAGCTAATTTAGTGGGGAAATATGGCTTAAAAATTCAAAATTCCGAAGATCGGAAGGTACCGCTATAACGATGCTATACCAAAACATTACCCGATATTGTTCATATCCATCCGAAAATGATACTACAGCCTCCTCTGGTGAAATACAAAATCGCTTAAGTTTAAAAATTAGAAAAAGAACGATTCACAAAAGAACGGTAGACGTCGACTTATTCAGTCGACGACCAGCAAGAAACCTTTAATATCGACTAAAAGTGAATTGGATTAGAAAATGGAGGATACTGCTATTTTCCGATGAAGCTATATTTAATTTAATGTATTCAGATGGTAAAAGACGTGTACCAAGTGGGCAACTGTTAAATCCTAAATATTGCTTGTTGGTCGTCGTCGACTGAATAAGCCGACGTCTACCGTTCTTTTGTGAATCGTTCTTTTGCTAATTTTTAAACTTAAGCGATTTTGTATTTGAACAGAAGAGGCTGTAGTATCTTTTTTAAATGGATATAAACAATATCGGGTAATGTTTTGGTATAGCATCCATATAGCGGTACCTTCCGATCTTCGGTATTTTGAATTTTTAAGCCATATTTCCCCACTAAATTAGCTGTAATTTGGTACTTAGGGTTCCTAGTGGTCACAAAACCTATCCACCAAAGATCGTTGTCCTAGGTCCACGTTTGGGTATAGCCCCCATATAGCGATAAGTTCCGATTTTCAGTATTTTGAGGATTTAAGCTAAATTTTCCGAAAATCAATTATTTCGCCTGCAATAATTAATTATTTAGAATCCTTTATGTCTAAAAGATGTGATTGTGTCATCCAGAATAGAGGAGGCCCAACGAAATATGATTTCAATGGTTTTTGTTATACTTCAAATAGGGGGGTGCTTTAGTTTTGTCCGATTACATTTTCGACCTAAAATGATTTTTGAATTTTAACTTTTGTTTATTACATTCTGAATACATTCTGATTGTGTTTTCTATTAATATGGATATAAATAAAGAAAACGAAAAATACAAATACAAATTACAACTTTGTTTTCTTAAAAAAAATTTCATTTTAAAAATATGTACTGAGGGGGTGCTTTAGTTTTGGCCGATACTGTACATATTTTCGTTGATTCAGAATGTCAGAATATAGTATAGGGTAACTTCCTGGCATTTAGGTAAAATGTAGAGTTTAGATGTATTCTAGGACCTAAGGTAAAATTTTATGGCGAACAAATTTCTAGAATATTTTGATTGGATACGATCACATTTTATAGGAGATTTTAACGATTAGTGGAAAAAGGAACCAAAAAGACCCACGAGGGTTAATTTTTTTTAAGAAAAATATTCCTCGCATTTTAGTCAGTAAAGTTGCCGAAGACACCATATACCGAAAGTGCAAGGATTCCAATTAATCTTAACTCAAATATTTCCAAAACTGTAGAAATTGTTTAGTTTCTTGGATTTTTCGACAAATTGATACCGGCATTTCCTTGGTGAGTAATGCAAATAGAGATTTCATTTCTTTGGTGACTTATAGTGAAATTTAGCGAAAAACATTTTTGTCTTTGGCGCCATTCTTCTAGAATAATGATTTCTATGTCGATTTTGCCAAAACTTACATGACGTACGACCTTAACCCTAAAATGTGTTTTTTTTTTTATTTTGCATATTTCTTGAGTTCCGGTAAGATATAGAGTTTTGGTGTATTCTAGGACCTATAGTAAAAATTGATGGCGAACAAATTTGTAGAATATTTTGATCTGATACGATCACATTTTTTTAGGAGAAGGAAAAACATAAGAACCCAAGGTTAGGTCAAAATGCATTCATTTTTCGATTTTTGGCCAGGTTTTTCGTAAAATTGGACGCTGTGGATCGGTTCAATAGTTTTCGAGCTAGAGTTGGCACCGAAAAACGCTTTAATAACAACAGGGTTTGTAAGACGGCCAATTGCCACAAAACCAAGTAATATTTTTCAACAAGAAAAATTCAGAACGTAGACTAAGATGTGCTCTTTCAGATAAAAAAAAGATCTACTAAAAATTTTTCATAGTTTTCTTAGAAAAAATTCACGAAAAATGGCTTTAACTGGGCCTTACAAGTGGGAGGGGGTCACCCCTTAATGATTTTTAATTGTTGTTAAATTAACATTATTTTTAAAATTTAGGTCCTCCACTTTTGTATTGTTTTTTTTTTCTTATGATCATAAGCTGATGCTATATAGCTGCCCTTCCCTCTAAATCTCCGTATCTTTTACTCATATTTACCTAATTTCTCCGTGGTTAATTGATTTGCTTTTTAATAAAATCTTAGGCACGTTTATTTCTGTTTTTTATTTGTTCAACTTAACGTTGTTTCCATTGACGTTGATGCAATTATTGTGACTAATCTGCAAATTTCTGTAATTTTTATGTCCTACCTCACATAATGATTCGGTTCGGCTTTCACATTGAAACGTGAAATTGTTGCAGTTGCTTCTCCCTGCCACCACCCACCCCTACCCCATTTAGTCAACCATGTGGATGTATTAACAACGCCAGTTAGCTAGCCAGCAAGAATTTTGTGGAGTGTGACAAAAAATAACAACGATAAAATTGTAATACATGTAATTGGAAGAGAGTGCGGGCGGTAGTGGTAGCGGTGAGGGAGGAGATTTATAGAAGTTTGTTGTTTTTTTGTTTTGGTTGGCATTAAGGCCATCATCATCACTCACCATAGCCAGTCAAGTCAGTGGAGTGGAATGTATGACCAACCAACCAACAACTAACCCACCAACCAACAATAATGACGAACCTCGGAGAACCTCAAACTTATTTATGTACTTTTTATTGTTGTTGTTTTTTAATACAATGGTGTGGCGTTGATGTTGTTGACGGTAACATTTATTATGATGATGATGATGATGTTGTTCTTGTTGTCGTTGTTGCTTTTTTTGTTATTGCTGCTGCCGCTGATGATTTCATTCTCGGAATGCGAATTGAGTGTATTTGTGATTTGTCATTTTTTTGTTGGTTTCATTGTATTTCTATTAATATTCAAACACAATACTGGCCAGAAAGAGATCCAGTCATTGTTGTCACTCAGTGAGCCAGCGAGCCAACTCGCCAATCTGTCAGCCAGCTAAACAGCAAGTCAGTCACTCACTTGGGGTTTGGTTCTGAATGATGACAACTTGTGTGTTTTGTTTATACCCTAGAATCGCACGGGGTTTATAAATAAATTAATATTATGTATGTATGATGTATTAAACAAAATTGTAACACTTTGAGATCATGGTTGGGAGTTTGATGTAAGTTGGGTATCCTAGGTCAGTTTAATGGTCTCTTCATTTCAAAAAGTGAGAAATGAGTTGACATTATAATCATCAGTGACCAACAAAAAAGAAAAAACTTGGTGATTTAGAGAAAGGAAGTTAATCTGGACTTATCTTGGTGCCTAATTAGACACTTGGAAGGGGGAAAAGTTTGAAGGCTTACAAAAAGCCTTTGGTACTAAATATTGAAGCCGTTCTGAATGCCCAATAACAAATTCTCAACAGCAGTATTGCTTGTATTCCACAGAAGGACATGCAAGGAAGAACCAGCTGAACTTTCCAAGGCCGACGACGACAAATTAATAAAGGGTATGCATTAGCTTATTAGCGAGAACTGGTTAGAGGAACTCATACCCCAGAGGAGATGAGACGGTTTTCTTGAATTACAAGTGCACAGGTTTTCTCCCTTCTAAAATAGTTTCCAGCACATTGTATGAATGACTAAAGCCATATCAAACAACCGTAGGGATATCTTATAAATCCAACATTGATCTAACCATCGCCTTGTTACAAGTTCTGGAATAGACCCAAGAATTTTGATCCAGGAAACTCCATATATCCCCTTTTTTGTACTTTACTTAAATATCAACATTTAAATGTCTGACCTCGTAGTGTTGAATCCGCTTACGTTGGGCGCCATTACTACTACATCTTTGACATTTTGATTGGAATGATAACCGTAGCGTTTTCGGTCTTTAAAATTGTTAGGCGTGAGAGCCATATATGTTTTCAAATGACTGGTTTCGATGTCTTGCTTTAGCGGCCCATAGGATTTCGGACGGCCTTAAGTAGGGATTACATAATTTTAATCTGAGGAGAGTGGGCGTCGTTCGGCCCGTTTTAGTAAAGAGCAGCAACTGATTGGGGTTTTTGGAACGTTCGGAACATTATCCAGGGACGGATAATAAAATTAGACCGCTGCAATAAAGACCGCAGTGATTACCTGCATTAACAAGTAAAAAAGTGTCAGTCGGCTTTGCCGACAGAGGTATACCCTCAGCCAATGTGAATTGAAACTTTCATCTACGGACAGATAGAATGTATTTAGCGTCTCTTCAGAATTTTGTGGAATGGATCAGAATGGATGTAGATAAGGAATTAACACAAATGTTGAATTTTTGTGGGGGAGGTACCCTTAGGGAGGAGCGATATGGGCCAATTTAAAAGTTAAACTAAATTTTGACAAAATATTAGGAGATGCAAAGTTTGGACCAAACTGGTTGCACCATTCAAGTGATATCGTCCTAACATTTTAGTGAAATTTTTTAAATATTCGGGAGAAGTACCGGAGTTTGGGGACCGGTATTGCCCCACGAAGCTAAGTTTGGATAAAATATGACGAAGACCAAATGTTTCACCGAGAGCCTTTCGGGAAGTTTTCCCAAGAAATATAAACCTGCTCCTGTAAAAACTTTTACCGTCGTAATGGAGGTAGCGAATGCAAATCGCTTCAACAAAAATCAAAGTGATTCGAGAGCAGGTCTTAAAGTTAACTTATCCGAAATTTTGTGTGAGAGGTACCCGAAGGAGTGGACAAATATGGTCCATATTCGAACCTCACCTATATCTGGTAGATATATTAGGACGTGCAGAGTATGGATTACATCAGTCACTCCCTTCAAGAGTTATCGTGCGCATATTTTTTCCGAAGATTTTTGAATTTTTGTGAGGGAGGTACCTGAAGGAGTGGACCGACATGGCTTATCTTCGAACTTAAACTATGTTTGGACAAAATATTACGAAGGCCAAGTTTTGGACCGAATTGGCAGATCCGTTCGAGATTTATCTTGCGCTCCAACCACTACACACGGTGTCATAGGGGTTTTTTTTTTTGCACCTTTCAGGCTATTTTCTCAGGAAGTATGGACTTGCCCCTTATGAGACTTGTACCGTCGTATGGGGGACAGCGAATACAAGTTGCTACAACAAAAATCAAAGCGATTCGAGAGCAGGTCCTAAACTAAACATTTCCGAAATTTTGTGTGGGAGGTACCCGAAGGAGTGGACCGATTGAGTCCATATTTAAACTTCATCTAAGTCTGGTAGAACTTTCACGATGTACAAAGTGTGGGATAAATCGGTTACTCTCTTCAAGAGTTATCGTGCGCACAAATTTTCCGAACATTTTCGAACTTTAGTGGGGGAGGTACCGGAAGGAGTGGACCGATATAACCCATCTTCGAACTTAAACTAAGTTTGGGCAAAATATTACGAAAGCCAAATTTTGAACCGAATAGTTTGCTCCGTTCCAGAGTTATCGTGCGATCCGGCCAGCCAGACAGACGGACGGACATGGCGAAATCAACTCCAAATTTTCTGAAACACATTTCGTCCAAACATACTTGGGGTCTAAAACCATTATTTCGATGAGGCACATTTTGCCCGTATGAAAGTGTATATACCCTCGTTAGCATAAATGCTGAGGGTATAAAAACCAGGAGGGTTGAGTGCCCTTCAAATAATTTTAAAAACCAGGAGGGTTTTTTAAATTTTAAGTTCCCTAATATTTAACAAAAAACACAATCTTGACATGATGCCAGAAGGTTTGGGGACATTTCGGGACCAATTTCTCGCAAAGTTTTACCAGCAGAGATATAATGCCAGCCTGTGTAAATTCAGACATTCATCAATGGACGGTGGACTGTAACACAACTGAAATCCTTCTTTCCAAACAGTATGTATTTAGGAGGTTTTCAGAATTATGTGACATTTTTGGGTCTATGAACTTGCCGACAAAAATATTAAAACTTTTGGAACCTTAATTTTAACTCTTGTGGACGTTCTAAATAAATGGGGATATTTTGCCAATAATTTCGATTTGGATTTTTTCGGAGGAATACCTGAAGGAAATGAACGGACATAGTCCATGTTGGAAGTGGATCTAATTTTGGGACACATTTGTTTCGATAATTTTCGTGCTAACCAGCCATTTTAGTTGATTACTGTGGATTTTTTAGAGCTCTTGGATACATGGACTTGCCTGCGAAGAAATTATGTCGTTACAATCAGAATCAGATGGACTTGCTTCTACCGGACAAAGTTGCCTGATATATGTATGTAGTATATTTTCGAATTTGATTTAAGATTGAGAAGAATATTACAATGTGCAACGGCTGTAACAATGCGTATCCTCTTTATTGCGCTCACAAGCCATTTTTGTATCGTTGTAATCAGAACCGCAAGGACTATCTTCGGTAAATATTTTTAAACTGCACTTTTGCGAACATTTTGAGCTTTTGTGGGGGTCGTACCAGAAGCAGTGAACCGATATAGACCATCTTGAATTCGATGTTAAGTTGGAAGATATATTACGATGTGCAAAGTTTAGACCAATTTTAATTGGCGATCGTAGGGATTTTGGAGCTTTTGGGCCATTATCTGAGGCTTGCCGTGAAAAAAATTACATGATTGTAATCACAACTACAATAACTACCTTCGGTAAAAATTCCAGCAGAATCTACGAACAGTCCTTAGACTATACAAAAAAATTACATGATTGCAATCAAAACTACAATAACTACCTTCGGTAAAAATTCCAAAAGAATCTACAAACAGTCCTTAAACTATACATAAGCGATAATTTTGAACATTTGTTAGAACGTACCAATATAGGATATCTTCGACTTTGATTTAAGCTTCGGTGATTTACGATGTGCTCAGGATAGACTATTATCAGTCTCTACTTTCCATAGACTGAGATTGGTCTAACATTTTAAAAACGATCCTCGAACATTCCTTAAACTACACTAAAATATTAAATTTTTTGTGGGATCTAAAATCATTATTATGATGAGCCAACGTTTTTATCGTATCAAAGGGTATACACCCTCTTTAGGTATAAGGCATATCCTCATCATTCCAAACACCTCTCGCAAGGGTCAATTGGAGACTTCTCAACATTCACCTTTTTCAAATGTAATTCGAATCATTTTGGTTGTAATTCTAGAATTTCATATGTGATTCGTAATATTTTATTTGTAATTCGAGAATTCCATTTGTAATTCGAATTATTCCATTTGTAATTCGAATTATTTTATTTGCAATTCGAATTGTTTTATTTGCAATTCGAATTGTTTTATTTGTAATTCGAATTATTCCATTTGTAATTCAAATTATTCCATTTGTAATTCGAAACATTTCATATGTAATTCGAAAATTTTCAAATTTCAAATTAAATAATTCAAATTACAAATAGAAACATATGAATTTCAAATGAAATAATTCGAATTACAAATGAAATAATTCGAATTACAAATGGAATAATTCGAATTACAAATGGAATAATTCGAGTTACAAATGGAATAATTCGAGTTACAAATGGAATTCTCGAATAACAATTAAATTGTTTCGAATTACAAATGGAATAATCGAATTACAATTAAAATGTTACGAATTACCACTGGAATGTTTCGAATAACATCTGAAAAAGGTGTAGTTAACAAGTTGATATACTCGTACACAAATAAATTTTAACTAAGTTGAGAAGCTTCCCCTTAAAAGGTTGCCACCGTGATGCAATGGTAAGCACGTCCGCCTTCACTCTGTATAGCCCTATATAGCTGTATACCTACACATTTCTGGCGAAAAGTTTTTAGACTCACAGTAGACTAAATACCAAGTCATATTTCGGTAAGATAAACCTTCAAAATACCGAAAATTAAGAGGTATGCTTCTATAGGGATATAGGAAAACGTAGACCTATACTGATAATTCTCTTCTGGAATATTTTATAACCCCATGGAAGACTAAATAACAAATTTCAGTCTTTCGGTGGGATATTGACGTCACAACATTCAGAATTACAAAAATCGGGAGGAACCGTTCTATAGGGCCTATTATATAAGCGTGGGCCTATACCGATGAATTACAGCCATTTCGATAGGTTGTTGTGGCCACAACCTTCAAAATACCGAAAATCGGGAGGTACCGTTCTATGGGGGCTAAATGCAGGCTTCGACCTGTACCGACAAATTTCTGGGGGAAAATTTTATACCACCAACGAAGACTAAATACCAAATTTCTGCCATTTTGGTGGGCTATTGTGGCCACAATCTTCAAAATACCGAAAATCGGGAGGTACCGTTCTATGTGGGCTATATGCAGGCGTGGACATGTACCGAAAAATTTATGAGGGAAAGTTTAATACCACCAACGAAGACTAAGTACCAAATTTCAGCTATTTCGGTGGAATATTGAGGTCACAATCTACAAAATAACGAAAATCGGGAGGTACCGTTCTATGGGGGCTAAATGCAGGCTTCGACCTGTAGCGACAAATTTCTGGGGGAAAATTTTATACCACCGACGAAGACTAAGTACCAAATTTCTGCCATTTCGGTGGGCTATTGTGGCCACAATCTTCAAAATACCGAAAATCGGGAGGTACCTTTCTATGGGGGCTATATGAAGGCGTGAACCCATACCTAAAAATTTCATATGTAAATTTCTATACCCCCAACGAAGACTAAATACCAAATTTTAGCCAATGCGGTGTGATAATGATGCTAAAGCTTTCAAAATACCGAAAATCGGGAGGTACCGTTCTATGGGGGCTAAATGCAGGCTTCGACCTGTACCGACAATATTATGGGGGAAAATTTTATACCACTATCGAAGACTAAATACCAAATTTCTGTCATTACGGTGGGCTATTGTGGCCACAATCTTCAAAATACCGAAAATTGGGAGGTACCGTTCTATGTGGGCTATATGCAGAGGTGGGCCTGTACCGACAAATTTATGGGGGAAAGTTTAATACCACCAACGAAGACTAAGTACCAAATTTCAGCTATTTCGGTGGAATATTGAGGTCACAATCTACAAAATAACGAAAATCGGGAGGTACCGTTCTATGGGGGCTAAATGCAGGCTTCGACCTGTAGCGACAAATTTCTGGGGGAAAATTTTATACCACCGACGAAGACTAAATACCAAATTTCTGCCATTTCGGTGGGCTATTGTGGCCACAATCTTCAAAATACCGAAAATTGGGAGGTACCGTCCTATGTGGGCTATATGCAGAGGTGGACCCATACCGACAAATTTCATATGGAAATTTTTATACCCCCAACGAAGACTAAATACTAAATTTGGCTAACGCGGTGTGATAATGATGCTAAAGCCTTCAAAATACCGAAAATCGGGAGGTACCGTTCTATGGGGGCTATATTAAGGCATGGACCTGTACCGACAAATTTATGGGGGAAAGTTTAATACCACCAACGAAGACTAAGTACCAAATTTCTGCTATTTCGGTGGAATATTGAGGTCACAACCTACAAAATACCGAAAATCGGGAGGTACCTTTCTATGGGGGCTATATGAAGGCGTGGGCCAATACTGACAAATTTTACCCTGATGAAGAATATATATACTTTATAGGGTCTCTGATGAATATTTCGATGTGTTACAAACTCCATATTATGGTGGAGGGTATAATAATTAATGTAATTAAATATCACACATATATACATATATATTTTATCTTAGTCGGGGTTGCGTTTAATTTGAGAGATTCCATCATGAATAAGAATATACATATTGAAACTAACAGCCTGTTTATATTATACCTTTTTGCATGGTTAACCCTCTTTATGAGGATTTATTTGACATATACCAAATGGAATTGACATTTGAAACCCAGTGGGTTTGTTAAATCTGGTTATACATAAACGTACTATAAGTGAAAAATTATTTTTTAGTTTTCAGTGCATTTATAAATAAAACACTGTAACTTATATTTTTATATTTATACCCTCAGCATTTATGCTAACGAGGGTATATACACTTTCATACGGGCAAAATGTGCCTCATCGAAATAATGGTTTTAGACCCCAAGTATGTTTGGACGAAATGTGTTTCAGACAATTTTGAGTTGATTTAGCTATGTCCGTCCGTCTCTCTGTCTGTCCGTCTGTCTGCCTGGCTGGCTGGTGCGCACGATAACTCTCGAACGGATAAACCGATTCGGTTCAAATTTTGGCTTTCGTAATATTTTGTCCAAACTTGGTTTAAGTTCGAAGATGAGCTATATCGGTCCACTCCTTCCGGTACCACCCCCACAAAAGTTCCAAAATGTTCGGAAAATTTGTGGGCACGATAACTCTTGAAGGGAGTAACCGATTTGGCCCATACTTTGCACATCGTGAAATTTATACCAGACTTAGATGAGGTTCCAATATGGACTCAATCGGCCCACTCCTTCGGGTACCTTTCACACAAAATTTTGGATAAGTTCAGCTTAGGACCATCTCTCGAATCGCTTTGATTTTTGCTTTAGCAACTTGTATTCGCTGCCCTCCATACGCCGGTATAAGTTTCATCAAGGGCAAGTCTATACTTCCTGAGAAAATAGCCTGAAAGTTGCAAAAGACCCCTATGACACCGTGTGAGGAGGTTGAAGGGCAGAATAACTCTCGAACAGGTCTGCCGATTCGGTCCAAAGTTTGACCTTAGTAATATTTTGTCCAAACATAGTTTAAGTTCGAAGATAAGCCATATCGGTCCACTCCTTCAGGTACCTCCCACACAAAAGTTCAAAAATGTTCGGAACAATTGTGCGTACGATAACTCTTGAAGAGAGTGGCCGAATTGGTCCATACTTTACACATCCTAATATATCTACCAGATATAGATCAGGTTCAAATATGGACTATATTTGTCCACTCCATCCGGTACCTCCCACACAAAATTTCGGAAACATGTTCACTTTAACACCTGCTTTGGAATCGCTTTGATGTTTGTTGAAGCAACTTGCATTCGCTGCCTCAATTGCGATGGTAAAAGTTGTTTCAGGGGCAAGTCCATACATCTTGAGCAAACATTCCTGAAGTTGTAAAAAACCCCTATGGTACCATATGCAGTGGCTGGAGATCCATTCTTTATGGTATCTCCTCCGCAAAACTTTTGATCTCTAATCCTAATCAACATTTTTGTCAGTTCAAACGCCCAAAATTTTTAAAACTCCCTAAATACATGCGTTTTTTGGGAAAAAAATTGTTTCAATATACATAGGCTGAGGGTTTATCTCTGTCGGCAAAGCCGACTGATACTTTTTTACTTGTTTTGATTTCATATTCATATATTGTCATCCAAATCTGAAAAGTGTGCAAAGTTTTAGTTCGATGATTTACCAGATTTGAAATAAACGGACACCAAAGCAAGTTAAATAAAACACTGTAAAAAATCGAATTACAGCATTAGTAAGTACTCTCCATGGGTTTTAAAACTATACCCATATTGCATATGTTATCGTAATAATGGTGATAAAAGCAAAAAAAAGTCAAGATCCGTATTTTGGGAACTATGTGCTTCCTCCCGGAGGAGAAATATATATTGTTGTGATCCGGATAACTATATATGATAACAAATTTCAATCCCATCCGAGAGGTGCCCCTAAACGACATTTGTTTTATATAAAAAATAATTTTTTTTTTATCAAAATTGACGTCAAAAACTTTCCCTCCAAAATACCACAAAAAAATTAAAGAAAAAATTAACAGTTGCAAACATTGTAAATATTATCAGAATTTACACATTTTCTACTCTAAAACACACACACACCGAGAAAAAGGGGAGCATATGCAAAGATAGCATTGCATATCGCTGCTCTCTGCTCGCTCTCAATGTGTGCAGGTTTCTCCCAATGCTTTATTTAGTGTGGGTGGATGTCATCATATTCGGATTTCACATTCATTGTTTCACTGCCTACAATGGTGTTGTTGTGGGTGTTCTAAATAAGCAGCTCCCACATACACACATACCGATGATGTTATCAACTCTTTTTCCGCTCTTTAAAAAAAGAAAACTGAGCAAAACAGCAAACCTAATGGGAATTGCTTTACTCTATTTAAAATAGCACTCAGGCATTTAATAAACTTAGCACGTTATTTAATTGTTGTTGTTTTTGTTATTTTTGCCTCTCTTTGGCTGTGTTTATTTTACACGTTTTTACTTTTTTTTTGTTATTACTGTTGTTGTGTTATCGTTTCACTTTTTCCATTTTATTGTGTTATGTATTTTTTGCTTCTTGTGTTTGCTTTTTTTGTTGATGCTGTTTTTGTTGTTGTTTTATTGGCTTCACACCACACTTGTATTTCCTCTTTTTATTAACACTATTCACCACCAGATGGCTCTGGTTTTCATTTTGATTTTGCTTTGAAGAATTACCTTTTGTTGTATGCTCTCACCACTCTCTCACGTTATAATACTCCCGTTGTTTGGGGGGGCTGCTGTTGTTACTCCTCCAATCAGCTGTTTATGTTGTTGGAGAGCCAAACACACACAGCTGACTAAGTGCTGTGTGTGTGTGCTGGGCTCTGAGACACACGCTCCCGTTTGCTACTATTTATTTTTGTTGTTGTGGGTTCTCTTTTTTCACTTTATTTTTTATTTTTCTTATTTGGATCTATGTATGTAGGAGTGTGTGTGTGTTTTTTTTTTGTACAAATGTAATATTGGGGGATATTTGGTATGTGCTGCCCCGTCTGTTATATCTGATGTCGTTACCGCGGTCGCCGATTTTGTTTTTTTTTGTTTTGTCGTCACTGGTTCATATAGAAAGAAGAAGAAGAGTAAAAATCGGCCAAAGGAAAAAACACCTTGGAGGGGTTTTTCCACCAAAACAAAATTCGTTTGGGAAGTTTCAAGTTATTGCATATTTGACGTTTTCCGTTTTATTCCGTGAACGGCACTTTTTCTACGAAAAAAAAACTAAATTTTTTTCAACTTTCGTCGGACGTCTTCGAAAACTTTACACTGCAAAATTATTTTTATTTTTCTGTTTCACAACCTTATTTTGCTCTTTGAATATTTCTTCTAATTTTTTTCCTTTGCTAAATTTGCTTCTTTTTTTGCTCGCTTCAAATTCAATTCACAGCGCTCTCCGCACGAAACGACGTCTCGCTTGTACTTAGTTCACGATACTAGATATAGACACCAGCGACACCAGCCAGCGAACGGAGCTCAGCAGTAGTACACCAAATACTCAGCATTCAGTGTGGCACACATTCGTTCGTACATACGACGGACGGCGGAGCAGTACAAATAACTTATTGAAACAATCGCACATACAAACTTACACACATATCTATCCAACACAACACTCATTGGCGTTCACAAGTATTTTGGTCAGAGTTGCCAATATGGTGAAGGCAAAGAAAATCGCCAAAAAAGCTTGCAAGAAAACGCTTGCATGGTTTAATTTTAGAAACCCCCCAATAAATATGTAAGGAGGGGGGTATGTGTGTGCGTGTGAGTGTTTGCCAAGCAGAGTGCGTGTATGTGTTTGACATAGACAAATTATGTACACCCCAAACAAAAAAAAAGCAGCATGATAACAACAACAACAAAAAAAAGAGCTAACCATGAGCAAAGGACTTTCCCCCCACCAACAAAAATCGGAAAACAAAAACACCGAAAAACATTTGGTAAAAGGTGTAACAAACATTTGGCCTAAGCCATCTACAATATTTATGGCATCATACATATGCCCTGTTGTTGTAGTTGTTGTTGCTGCTGCCACTGCTATTGTTTTTCTGTTCAAGCAATCAAGCAAACACAACTGTCACTTGAAAGCTTCAAACAAATGCTGTTGCTGATAAAACGCATCAAGTGCGCTTGATGTTATTGACAGTGAGGAGCAAAAGTGAGTAAGGAATGTGAGTGAATTTATCTTAAGGGTCCTCAGGAATTTTACTATAGGAAAATTTATCCTCTGAGAACTGTTTAAAATATTTTCGCAAAGAATAGCCGAAATTAAAATTTGCCAACACCCCAGAGTTATTGCCCATGACGCGAGAGTGTGTCTCGTGGTCGTGTTATAAAATAGTTGGTCTCGCAGTTTTTGCAGTGTTTGCGTTGGGCGCCAATATTCGTAAATTCTTGTATTTGTTTTAAGTAATGCCCAAAACCGCCTTGGTCCTTAAAATAGTTTTGCAGAGGCAGTCACAGTGTATTGTCAGGACTTCTAGCTTCGATTTTTAGGGCTAATTAACGTTGGGCGCCATATTTGCACGCTATATAAACACGTGTTAAGTGCTTTTGATGATATTGAAAATTTCTGATTAAATTTTACTCTAGAAATATTTTCAAGAAGAATAGCGATCAGCAAAACTAGGATTATTGTATCCTCAGCCTTCAGGCTAATATGGTTATAATCACTTAGATACGATCAAAAATGTGCCTTATCGAAATAATGGTTGTGGGCCTCAAGTACGTTTGGACAAAATCTGTTTCAGATAATATGGAGTTTGATGTCTGTCAGCCGATTTGGTCCAATATTTTGTCCAAACTTAGATCAAGAACGTCTCCTATAAAGTTCATTTTTTTCGTTAAAATGCCGTGCACGATAACTCTGGAAGACAAACATCGATTTCTACCAAACTTTTCACAACGTAATATTTTTTCCGGACACAGATTAGATTCGAATATGGACCATATCGGTCGTAAAACATCAAATTTTTTTGGCAATAATGCCTCTGACCGTTTTGACATTTTTTGCACAAGGTTTTCTTCGCTATCCCTATTACAAAATTACTTTTTTTCGGGAGCAAGGACAAATTTCCCATGATAATAGCCAAAAGCTGAAAACCCTGCCGATAATAACTAAAATGATTGATAAACACGACAACTTGAAAATTGAGTATCCTATTTGGCAGAAACTTTGAACATCGTAAAATTTCTTTTAAATACTTTTTTATAACCTCCACCTTAATATGGAGGGTATAATTAAATCAAAGACCCTATAAACTGTTTATATTCTTGATCAGGGTAAAATTGTACGTCGATATGAACATGTCCGTCTATCCGTCTGTCTGCCGTCTGTTGAAATAAAACTTGGTATAGAAATTTCTATTACTACTAGGATTTTTGGTATTGCAAATGGGCTATATCGGTCCACGTTTTGATATTGCCCCCATAGAACGGTACCAACCGATTTTCGGTATTTTGATGCTTTTAGCTTCATTATCACACCGAAATGGCTGAAAGTTGGTATTTAGTTTTCGTTGGGGGTATAAAACTTTCCCCCAGAATTTTGTTGGTATAGCGCCACGCCTTCATATAGCTCTCATAGAACGGTACCTCCCGATTTTCGGTATTTTGTAGGTTGTGGCCTCAATATTCCACTGAAATGGCTGAATTTTAGTAATTAGGTTTCATTTGGGGTACAAAACTTTCCATATGAAATTTGTCGGTATAGGTCCATGCCCTCATATAGTCCCCATAGAAAAATACCTACCGATTTTCGGTATTTTGAAGGTTGTGGCCTCAATATTCCACCGAAATGGCTGAAATTTGGTACTTAGTCTTCGTTGGGAGTATTAAACTTTCCCCCAGATTTCCGGTATTTTGAAGGTTGTGGCCTCAATATTCCTCCAAAATGGATAAAATTTGGTATTTAGTCTTCGTTGGGGGTACAAAACTTTCCCCCAGAAATTTGTCGGTATAGGTCCACGCTTTCATATAGCCCCCATAAAATGGTACCTCCTGATTTCTGGTATTTTGAAGATTGTGACCACAATAATCCATTGAAAGGGTTGAAATTTGTTATTTAGTCTTCGTTAGGGGTATTCAAATTTTCCCCTCTAAATTTGTCGGTATAGGCCCCATAGAATGGTACCTCCGGATTTTCGGTATTTTGAAGGTTTTGACCACAATAATCCATCGAAATGGCTGAAATTTGGTATTTAGTCTTCGTTGAATACCCCCAACTTTCCCCTCTAAATTTGTCGGTATAGGTCCACGCCTTCATATAGCCCCCATAGAATGGTACCTCCGGATTTTTAGAATTTTGGAGGTTTGTGACCACAACCTTCAAAATAACAAAAATCAGTAATTAAAGTGGCCTCAATATTCCTCCGAAATGTCTGAAATTTGGTTTTAGTCTTATCAACTTTCCCCTCTAAATTTGTCGGTATAGGTCCACGCCTTTATATAGTTCCATAGAACGGTATATCCCAATTTTTGATATTTTGAAGGTTGTGGTCTCAATATTCAACTGAAATTGCTGAAATTTGGTATTTAGTCTTCGTTGGGGGTACAAAATTGTCCACTTGCAATTTTTAGGTATAGGTCGACGCCTTCAGATTGCCCTTATAGAGCGGTACATCCCGATTTTCGGAATTTTGAAGATTTGTGGCTAAAACCTTCAAAATACCAAAAATCGGGCACCGAAATGGCTGAAATTTGGTATTTAGTCTACGTTGGAGGTAAAAACTTTTCCGACTGAAATTCTCAGTATAGGCCAAGTTTCGATATAGACCCCATAGGGCGGTACCTTCCGATTTTCGTAATTTATAGGGTTGTGCGGTCAATATCCCACCGAAATGACTCAAATTAGGTATTTAGTCTTCCATCGGGTTATAAAATATTCCAGAAGAGAATTATCAGTACAGGTCCACGTCTTCCTATATCCCCCATAGAAGCGTACCTCTTGATTTTCGGTATTTTGAAAGTTTTAGCCACATTATCTTACCGAAATATCGGAAGTTTGGTATGTAGTCTCCTTTGAGTCTAAAAACTTTCCGCCAGAATTTTTTCGGTATAGATCGGCTATAACTACATAGAAAGGTACTTTCCAATTTTTGGTATTTTCAAATTGCAGAAATTTGGTCTTTAGTCTTCTTCATAAACGAAGGGAACTTAATTGTTCCATTTTACTTCAATACAACTCGTCGTGGAGGGAATAACAAGTTCGGCCTTTCTTACTTGTTGTCTTAAGTGGAGTTTAAAGGCTCTTCGAGGATTGTTTTGATTTTTTTTGTTAACCAGAGATACTCCTGTGGTGCTGTTTGGTCCAGTTCAAAAGCTCTAAAATATCCTACGATGACCAACTAAAATGACAGGTGGTCTTAATAACTATCGAAATATGCGACTGATATTGGTCCAAATTTTACACATCGTAATATTTCCTCAAACTTCAATCACGTTCAAATATTGGCTATATTAGACAATTCCTTCGCAGCCCTGGATTTCGGCGTCTATATTTGTGAAGTAGTTTCCAATGAATTGATATTCGAAACTGTCTTGATCCTTAATCCTGGCCTCTAAGCCTTTATTATGCGGTTTTTTAACGTTGGGCGGCACAAGGGAGTTGTCATTCTCCTGCTGCGCTCGTCTTTCCGGTTGGCGGGTGGCAGTTTTTGTGATATGTTGAATCAAAGCTGTCTGAGAGCAGCCTTCGACAAAGCTGATACAACATGTTCCGTTAACCTTGGGGATCTCTTGGACATTGGATATGCTGCGGTTAGAAAAGTCGCATCGAACAGAGAGTAATCTCTAAAGAATGTTCGATATTCTTTCCTCTGAATACGGCAAATCTGGGATATCGTAATAGCTCCCTTAAAATAAACAACTACGATAGGAAAGAAAAATAAAAGGGAAAAAGTTACGGTGCAGGCCCCAAATGAACCAGTGACGACGGTTGTTGAGTATTTTTTCATTCGAATTGGAGGTCGCTTTTCCCAAGGAGGTAGCAGTTTTCTCAGTACTGGGCTTTTACTGCTTGGCTTTTTGATCATAGAAGGTCGATGGGTTAACTGGACTGGCTTTTACTGCTTGGCTCTTTGGTCAAGGACATCCGCATAGGAGTTCGACGGATCGATCCACTACCTGATAAACCATCGCCTTCTTGATGCCCGCTGACCCAGATGAAAATCAGGGACAGTCACTGGTTGCTTGTTATTTCTGCGATTATTTCACCTACCGTGGACAAGGAGCTCATACAGAAAATACCGGAGCTTTAGGATCCAGATCTTCTTATATTTGGCTGGACTAGTGCTAGCCTAAAATTCTTCAAGAGGAATGATGGTATAGATATCAAGGTTGGTGTGGACTCTATATAGGAGTGTTTAAGGAAGCGGGAGGGAAATTTGAATTACGGGTTGTATGGATTCTGTTTTGTCTGAATCCACCTTAAACAATTTATTAATAAGAGGAAAGCGGCAAGCGTTTCACTTCGTGGACAGTTGTAAAGCCGTTACAGCCGAACTACTCTTGTTCCTTCCGAATTATGAAGTAGACATTGCGTAGAACAGGAATCAGATATATTGCTCAAGAATATAATTTCTGGACTATGAAATGTCAACTGTGACGTCTTCGGTTCGTCCCAGTTGGACAAGGTGAGGTCTTGGGTAGTAGGTATGAAGAGCTTAAATTTATTTTTTGTATCTAATTACAGTAATGGAGACATGTGTACGGTAAGACTGCAGCATGATACTGTGAAAGTCACACTCCAGTTTTGAATCTACTCCACCGAAACTGAGTGGTCGCAAGATGCTGAAATAAAAGATGCGGATATGTAACGTCGTTCTATTTCGGAGTATATGGAAACACTTTTCAAAGTTTCTTTTAATGGAGTTTGCCAAATTTCTCATATAAATCCGAGAAGAATCAACTGAAACTACCAACACAGAACTACCAAAATCTCAGCTAGAGACTATAGGACTCAACATTAAATGTCAGGGAAATATCAATGAAAATGGATGTATCCTAAGGAATTATGAGCATACTTTAAATTGGATCATCGATGGAAATCCAGCGACCTGTCTTGAGGTTTGAAGAAGAAGATCTTCGCTATCAGGAAAACAGCAGAATTGGTAAAAAATCTGCATGCTGAGATCTTTGAACCGGTGAATAACTTTATGGATAGTCAAACGTCTATTAAAGCCATTATATCCTTTATAATGAAATCTGAGGATGTCCTTATGGGAATCGAAAGGGCAGATCCCAAACAACAAGTTCAGCAACCACTGAGTCCAACAAAGCACCTATGTATATGCCGTTTTTTTCAACAATTTGAAACGTTCTTTGATAAAAAAGTCATAGAATTTTTGGACAATTAATCAAGGTAAACTGTAAACTGATCTTCCGACGGATTACCCAGTCACTTTGGCTTGATTCTTTAACTTAATAACGTTGGGCGCTATAATTTAAACATATACATATGACATACAAAATGCCTTCGTGAATTTGTTATTTTTCACATTTTTATTTGATGATGACCCGGCCTTTATCCTCAACATTTTGATCATGAGGGTCATAGCTGGATTGTATAGTCTCATATTCTTGATTCTGAGGTTTGCTAATGTTGGGCGCCATAATCTACAAATATTTATGGCTACAGTTCTATGGTAACGGATTGGATCAAAAGGTCGCAATCATGAACATGTTCGTTAAGTTGAATGCCTTGACAATGGTTGTGTTCGATTTGTCATTAATCCAACAATTATATAGTGGTGAAGTTATTCGAAGATAGTTTGCTTCGATTCTATTTCCGGTGTATATTCTCGTAATTTTTATGTCAATGACTTTATCCTAAAAATGACTTGCCGTGAGGGCCAAAGCAAAATTGCATAGTTCTTTGCCTTCATTCTGGGGTATATTAACGTTGGGCGCCATAATTTGTCTTCGCATTTTATAGAAAAACCTTGCTGAATAGGTTTTATCTCTAGAAATATTTATTGAATTTTTTTTTTCCTGTGGAAAAACATTGCTGAATTGGGTTTTTTATATAGGAAAACATAACTAAATTATAGTTTTCTGTAGAAAAAACATATCTGAATAGTTTTTTTTTATTGAAAGCTCTATACAAAATTTTTTCTAAAATCCGTTTTTTCTGTAAAAAACATCGCTGAACTATGTATTTCTATCGAAAAACTTCACTGGATAGCTTTTTTATATAAAAAACTTCGATAAATAGCCTTATTCTATAGAAAAACTTAGCTGAACCTTGTTTTTATGTAGAAAAAGCTGAATACCGTTCTCCTATATAAAATTCGCTGAATGGAGTATTTCTATAATGAATAGAGTTTTTTTATAGAAAAACTTCGCTGAAACGAGTTTTTCTACAGAAAAAACTTCGCTAAATAGAGTTTTTCTATAGAAAAACTTCGCTGACTAGAGTTTTTTTATAGAAAAACTTCGCTGAAAAGAGTTTTTCTATAGAAAAAACTTCGCTGAACAGATTTTTTCTATAGAAATACTTCACTGAATATCGTTTTTCTATAGAAAAACTTCGCTGAATAGAGTTTTTTATAGAAAAACTTCGCTGAAAAGAGTTTTTCTATAGAAAAAACTTCGCTGAACAGAGTTTTTCTATAGAACAACTTCGCCGAATAGAGTTCTTCTGCAGAAAAACTGACTAGAGGTTTTCTATTGAAAAACTTAGCCGGATAGGGTTTTTCTATAGAAAAACTTCGCTGACTAGAGGTTTTCTATTGAAAAACTTAGCCGGATAGGATTTTTCTATAGAAATAATTTCGCTGAATAGAGTTTTTCTATAGCAAAACTTCGCTGAATAGTGTTGTTATAGAAAAAACTTCTCTGAGTAGCGTCTTTCTATAGAAACCTTCGTTGAGCAGCATTTTCTTTAGAAAAACTTCGCTGATTAACGGCTTTCTATAGAAAAACTTTGCTGAGTATCGGGTTTCCATAGAGAAACTTCTCTGAATAGTGCTTTTCTGTTGATAAACTTCGCTGAATAGCGTTTTTCAGTTTTTTTCTATGGAAAAACTTTGCTGTATAGCGTTTTTTATAGAAAAACTTCGCTGAATAGGGGTTTTCTATAGAAAACCTTCGCTAAGCAGCACTTTTCTTTAGAAATACTGAATAACGGCTCTCTATAGAAAAACTTTGCTGAGTAGCGGTTTTCCATAGAAAAACTTCGCTGAATAGTGTTTTTCTGTTAAAAACTTCGCTGATTAGTGTTTTTCTGTTAAAAAACTTCGCTGAATAGCGTTTTCCAGCTTTTCTATGGAAAAACTTTGCTGTGTACCGTTTTTTTTATAGAAAAACTTCGCTGAATAGCGTTTTTCTATAGAAAAACTTCGCTGAATAGCGTTTTTCTATAGAAAAACTTCGCTGAATAGCGTTTTTCTCTAAAAAAAACTTCGCTGAATAGTGTTCTTCTACAGAAAAACTTCGATGAATAGCGTTTCTCTATATAAAAACTTCGCTGAATAGCGTTTTCCTATAGAAAAACTTCGCTGAATAGCGTTTTTCTATAGAAAAACTTCGATAAATAGCGTTTCTCTAGAGAAAAACTTCGCTGAATAGCATTTTTCTGTAGAAATCTTCGCTAAATATAGTTTTCCTACAAAAAAAAAACTTCACTGAATTTTGCTTTTCTATGGAAAACTTCGCTGAATAGAGTTTTTTTCTATAGAAAAACTTCGCTGAATAGCGTTTTTCTATAGAAAAACTTCGATGAATTCTATAGAAAAACTTCGCTGAATAGCGTTTTTCTATAGAAAACGTTCGCTGAATAGCGTTTTTCTATAGAAAACCTTCGCTGAGCAGCACTTATCTTTAGAAAAACTTCGCTGAATAACGGCTCTCTATAGAAAAACTTTGCTGAGTAGCGGTTTTCCATAGAAAAACTTCGCTGAATAGTGTTTTTCTGTTAAAAACTTCGCTGAATAGTGTTTTTCTGGTAAAAAAACTTCGCTGAATAGCGTTTTCAGCTTTTCTATGGAAAAACTTTGCTGTGTAGCGTTTTTTATAGAAAAACTTCGCTGAATAGCGTTTTTTTATAGAAAAACTTCGCTGAATAGTGTTTTTCTGGTAAAAAACTTCGCTGAATAGCGTTTTTCAGCTTTCCTATGGAAAAACTTTGCTGTGTAGCGTTTTTTATAGAAAAACTTCGCTGAATAGCGTTTTTTCTATAGAAAAACTTCGCTGAATAGCGTTTTTTCTATAGAAAAACTTCGCTGAATAGCGTTTTTTTTATAGAAAAACTTCGCTGAATAGCGTTTTTTATAGAAAAACTTCGATAAATAGCGTTTTTTTATAGAAAAACTTCGCTGAATAGTGTTTTTCTTTAGAAAAACTTCGCTGAATAGTGTTCTTCTACAGAAAAACTTCGCTGAATAGCGTTTCTCTATATAAAAACTTCGCTGAATAGCGTTTTTCTATAGAAAAACTTCGATGAATAGCGTTTCTCTATAGAAAAACTACGCTGAATAGCGTTTCTCTATAGAAAAACTTCCCTGAATATTGCTTTCTATAGAAAAACTACGCTGAATAGCGTTTTTCTATAGAAAAACTACGCTGAGTAGCGGGTTTCTATAGAAAAACTTCTCTGAATAGCACTTCGCTGAATAGAGTTTTTCTATAGAAAAACTTTGCTGAATAGGGGTTTTCTACAGAAAACCTTCGCTGAGTAGCACTTTTCTTTAGAAAAACTTCGCTGAATAACGGCCCTCTATAGAAAAACTTTGCTGAGTAGCGGTGTTTTTCTGTTAAAAAACTTCGCTGAATAGCGTTTTTCAGCTTTTCTATGGAAAAAATTTGCTGTGTAGCGTTTTTTATAGAAAAACTTCGCTGAATAGGGTTTTTCTATAGAAAAACTTCGCTGAATAGTGTTCTTCTACAGAAAAACTTCGATGAATAGCGTTTCTCTATATAAAAACTTCGCTGAATAGCGCTTTCCTATAGAAAAACTTCGCTGAATAGCGTTTTTCTATAGAAAAACTTCGCTGAATAGCATTTTTCTGTAGAAATCTTTGCTAAATATAGTTTTCCTACAAAAAAAAACTTCACTGAATTTTGCTTTTCTATGGAAAACTTCGCTGAATAGAGTTTTTTTCTATAGACAAACTTCGCTGAATAGCGTTTTTCTATAGAAAAACTTCGCTGAATAGCGTTCTTCTATAAAAAACGTCGCTGAGTAGCGGGTTTCTATAGAAAAACTTCTCTGAATAGCACTTCGCTGAGTAGCATTTTTCTCCAGAAAAACTTCGCTGAATAACGGGTTTCTATAGAAAAACTTTGCTGAGTAGCGGTTTTCTATAGAAAAACTTCACTGAATAGCACTTCGCTGAATAAAGTTATTCTATAGAAAAACTTCGCTGAATAGCGTTTTTCTATAGAAAAACTTAGCTGAATAGCGTTTTTTGTATAGAAAAACTTTGCTCAATATTGTTTTTTTATAGACAAACTTCGCTGAATACCGTTTTTCTATAAAAAAAACTTAGCTGAATAGCGTTTTTTGTATAGAAATACTTCGCTGAGTAGCATTTTCTATAGAAAAAACTTCGCTGAGTGGCGTTTTTCTATAGAAAAACTTCGCTGAATAGCGTTTTTCTATAGAAACCCTTAGCTGAATAACGACTTTCTATAGAAAAACTTGTCTGAGTAGGCGTTTTCTAAAAAATAAATACCCTTTTCGAACAGGAATTTTCCATAAAATAATTTTGCAGAATAAAGTTATTCTATAACAAACTCCTTTTAATGATTTTTTAATTGTCAAAATTGATTGAAGTTATCATCAACTTCTGAAGATGGATTTTTTGTTGTTCTCTCAATTCGCAATACCATACTAAGTATTATGATACTCTTGCCCCTCACTGTATGTGTAAATTCCATTTCTCTGTCGAATCATATCGATTACATACTTGTTTCATTCTATTTTTGATTGTTTGATTTTGGCTCGATCTTCGTTTTGGAATTGAGAGAATTTGTTGTATTTTATTTCACTTTTGCTTGATTGCCGTCAATGGTGGAATAAATACAACTACAACGACGAATATCAAATAACATTAGCTTGTCTCTCGGATCGTTTTGCAGCAAACAGGTCGCTCGGTGTGGCTTCGAAAGTTGAAAGCTGTGACGGCATTACTTACAAATGATATGACTCAGAGCGCGTTGATGGTGATTTCGTATCAAAAAATAAAAATTAATCATTAGCACCCATTGACAACAACAAGAAGAACAACAACAATGGCAAATAAAATGCTGACGACAACAAACGAGAGTAAACATTCAAGTCGTTGTTAGTTCTTGTTTTAATTTAAGCAAATATTTGTTGTTGCTGTAGTTCTGTGTGTGTGTTTTTTTTTTGTTACAAAGCTACGACTAATTGTTTCGCTGGTGCCTTGTTTAAGATCTCCGTTCGGCAAAGAAAGGGTTTTGTCACGATTGCTATTTTCTCTGCTTGGTGGTTATTGTAACTTTTAGACACAGTTCTTTATAATTGTTGAATGCAAAAATATAGAAAAATATTTATTATTTATGTTTTTTGATAGTTTTATATAAAATTTAATTGCTGTTGTACGTACTCTTTATTGTTGCAGATGTAATCTGAGAACGAAAATAGCTGTTTAACGTAAATATCTATTTAAACGTTATTCGCGAAGTTATTTTATAGAAGCCTTCTATCTAGCGAAGTTTTCTATAGAAAATCAATATTAAGCATTAAAAAACTTTATTAGACAAAGTTTTACTATAGAAGACATCTCTATTCAGCGAAGTCTTTCTATGGAAAACCGCTATTCAACGAAGTTTTTCTATAGAAAATCGATATTTAAAGAAGTTTTTTTTAGAGAAAACACTATTCGTCGAAGTTTTCCAATTATACAGAAACACTATTCAGCAAAGTTTTTTGGTAGAAAAGCACTATTCAGCGAAGCTTTTATACAAAAACACTATTCAGCAAAGTTTTTCTTTAGGAAAACACTATTCAGCTAAAATGTTTCTATAGAAAACTCTATTATGGAAATAAAAAAACTCAGCAAAATTTTTCCATAGAAAAAGCCTATTCAGCGAAGTTTTTCTATAGAAAAACGATATTCAGTGAAGTCTTTCTATAGACAAACGCTGTTCAGCGAAGTTTTGCTATAGAAAAACAATATTCAGTGAAGTCTTTCTATAGAAAAACGCTGTTCAGCGAAGTTTTTCTATAGAAAAACGCTATTCAGCAAAGTTTTTCTACCGAATAGCAAAGTTTGTTGTTGTTTCTATAAAAAGACTCTATTCAGCCAAGTTTTTGTAATGGAAATACGTTATTCAGCAAAGTTTTTCTAAAGAAAAATGCTATTCAGCTGAGTTTTTTTAAGAAAGTTTTTCAGCAAATTTTTTTTTCGGTAGAAAAGCAATATTCAGAGGATTGTTTGCACTGAAAACCCGATTCAGCGAATTTTTTCTATAAAAAACATTATTCTATAGAACAACACAATTCAGCTAAGGTTTTCTATAAAAAAATTCAGCAAAGTGCTTATGTAAAAAATCTATTCATCGAAAGTTTGCAAGAGAAAAGTAGTATTCAGTTAAGCTAGAAAGTTGTTCAGCGAAGTTTTTATACAGAAACACTATTCAGCAAAGTTTTTCGGTAGAAAAGAACTATTCAGCAAAGCTTTTCGGTAGAAAAGCACTATTCAGCGAAGTTTTTATACATAAACACTATTCAGTAAAGTTTTTCTGTAGAAAAGCACTATTCAGCTAAAATGTTTCTATAGAAAACTCTATTCAGCCAAGTTTTTTTTATGGAAATACGAAACTGAACAAAATTTTTCTATAGAAAAATCGTATTCATCGAAGTTTTTTTTATAGAAAAACGATATTCAGTGAATTCTTTCTATAGAAAAACGCTATTCAGCGAAGTTTTTCTATAGAAAATCTCTATTCAGCGGAGTTTTTCTATAAAAAACGCTATTTAGCAAAGTTTTTCTATAGAAACCCATTATTCAGTGAAGTTTTTCTATAGAAAACCCTATTCAGCCAAGTTTTTTTTTATAGAAAAATTCTATTCAGCGAAGTTTTTTTTATAGAAAAACTCTATTCAGCCAAGTTTTGTTATAGAAAAACCCAACTCAGCTAAGATTTTCTATAGAAAACACATTATTTAGCAACGTTTTTCTATAGAAAAACATTATTCAACTAGTTTTTTTATAGAAAGCACTATTCAGCAAAGTATTATACAGAAACACTATTCAACAAAGTTTTTTTTATAGCAAAGCTTTACTCAGCAAAGTTTTTTCAATAGAAAATGCTATTCAGCAAAGCTTTTCTGTAGAAAAGCACTATTTAGCTATGTTGTTTCTATAGAAAGACTCTATTCAGATAAGTTTTTATTATGGAAATACGCTATTCAGCAAAGTTTTTCTATAGAAAAACGCTATTCAGCGACGGTTTTCAATAGGAAAACGCTATTCAGCGAAAGGAAAAGGCTATTAAACACACTATTCACGGAGGATTTTCTATAGAAAAAACATTATCTAGCAACGTTTTTCTATAGAAAAACATTATTCAGCTAAGTTTTTTCAATAGAAAACACTATTCAGCGAAGTTTTTATACAGAAACAGTGAAGTTTTTCTATAAAAAAAGCCCTATTAAACGAAGTTTTTTTTTATAGAAAATGTTATTCTATAGAATAAAACAATTCAGCTAAGATTTTCTATAAAACAAAATTCAGCAAAGTGAAGTTTTTCTATAGAAAAACGCTATTCAGCGAAGTTTTTCTGTAGGAAAACGATATGCAGCGAAGTTTTTCTATAGAAAAACGCTATTCAGCGAAGTTTTCTATAGAAAATCGTCATTCAGCAAAGTTTGTTGTTGTTTCTATAGAAAGACTCTATTCAGCCAAGTTTTTATTATGGAAATACGCTATTCAGCAAAGTTTTTCTAAAGAAACATGCTATTCAGCGGAGTTTTTTTAAAGAAACCCCCAACTCAGCGAAATCTTCCATAGGAAAAGCTATTCAGAGAAGTTTTTCTATAAAAATACTATTCTGCGATTTTTTCTATAGAAGAGCGCATGTCGCTATTCAGCGAAGTTTTTCTATAGAAAAACGCTAATCAGCGAAGATTTTCTATAGAAAAACGCCATTCAGCGAAGTTTTTCTATAGAAAAACGCTATTCAGCGAAGTTTTTCTATAGAAAAACTCTTTTCAGCAAAGGTTTTGTTATAGAAAACCCCAATTCAGCTAAGATTTTCTAAAGAAAACACATTATGTAGCAAAGTTTTCCTATAGAAAAACATTATTCAACTAGTTTTTTTTTTCAAATCACTATTCAGCAAAGTGTTATACAGAAACACTATTCAACAAAGTTTTTATGGAAAAGTTTTACTTAGCCAATTTTTTTGAATAGAAAATGCTATTCAGCAATGTTTTTCTGTAGAAAAGAACTATTCAGCTATATTGTTTCTATAGAAAGACTCTATTCAGCCAAGTTTTTTTATGAAAATACGCCATTCAGCAAAGTTTTTCTAAAGAAACATGCTATTCAGCGGAGTTTTTTTTAAAGAAAACCCCAACTCTGCGAAATCTTCCATAGGAAAAGCTATTCAGAGAAGTTTTTCTATAAAAAAGCTATTCTGCGATTCTTTTCTATAGAAGAGCGGAAGTCGCTATTCAGCGAAGTTTTTCTATAGTAAAACGATATTCAGCGAAGTTTTTCTTTTGAAAAACGCTATTCAGCGAAGTTTTTCTATAGAAAAACGTTATCCAGCAAAGGTTTTCTATAGAAAAACTCTATTCAGCAAAGTTTTATTGTAGAAAAACCCAATTCAGCTAAGATTTTCTATAGAAAACACATTATGTAGGAAAGTTTTTCTATAGAAAAACACTATTCAGCAAAGTTTTTCTATAGAAAATCTCTACTCAGCAAAGTTTTTTATAGAAAAAGTCCATTCAAGTAAGTTTTTCTTTATGTTCAAATCAAAATGTTAGGGTAAAATTTTCACATGAAGACGACCTTATCGTAGACAGACGACGACTGACTAACATTGCTTCAACAGCAACTTCCTTATCTGTCAACGGTGTGTGTTTTTACCCGTCGCCTTGAAGTGTGATTTTGACTTATCACATTGTCTCAGATTGTAAAAAATTTTATTATCTCAACAACGCATTTCAACGCCAATTATCTTCTTAAGTGAGTCAAATTTGTTACTATTAATTAAAATCCCCCCTTCCTTACTTGTTTGGCTATTAATAATCGCACAAACATAATATTGGGGAATTGTGAGTTATCCGCAAATCACTGGTTAAGTGTTTTGTTTCAAAATCATTCTCGTGTTTCGAAAAATGCAAAAATAAACAACAAATTCAAACAAAACAGAATTGCATCTCAAATATTTTGCCTTGAATTAGAAAGAAATGTTGTATCTATTACAACAACAAGAGCAACAACATTATACCGGTATGTCAGCCAGCCGTACACTTGAATAATTTATAAAAAAACACACAACAACAACAATTTCTCGGCCCACCACCACCACTACCAACAATGAATAACAATTAGAAATATAGAGACCAAATACAAAAAAGTTGGTAATAAATTAAATAACAAATGCTGTTGTGATTTATGCAGAAACAAGGTGACTAAACGCAAGAATTATGAAGTAATTATTTATTTAATTTCAGATTAGTTGAGTTTAGGTGTTGTGTTGTTTTGTATTTTGAGGTGACGATGGGAATTCTGAGTCACCAGTGGGACTTTGGAATTATTCATAATGAAACCTTATCGTAATTTTTTTACTTACCTTGCAGGTAGATGATGCTGAAACAGATATTTTTAAAAGAGAAACAATTAGCTGAATACGGGTTTCTTAAATAGAATTTTTTGGTGGTGGTTTTCAATAGAAAACCTTCAATAAATAGCATTTTTTGTGAAAAACTTCTCTGAATAGTTTTTTCATCGAAAAACTTATCTGAATTGTTTTTTATAGAAAAGCTACGTTGAATAGAGTTCTTTTATACAAAAACCTCTCTGAATAGCGTTTTCTAAAGAAAAATTTCGTTGAATAGAGTTTTTCTATAGAAAAAACGTCCCTGAATGGCGTATTTCTATAGAAAAACGTCGCTGAATACGTTTTTCTATAGAAAAACTTCGATGAATAGCGTTTTTACAAAACAAAAAACTTTGCTGAATAGCGTTTTTCTATAAAAAACTTCGCTGAAAATCGTTTTCCTATAGAAAAACTTCGCTGAATAGCGTTTCTATACAGAAGATCTTCGCTGAATAGCGCTTTTCTATAGAAAAACTTCACTGAATGTCGTTTTTCTACAGAAAAACGTAGCTGAATTGCGTTTGTCTATAGAAAAACGTCGCTGAATAGCTTTTTTCTATAAAAAACGTACCTGAATTGCGTTTGTCTTTAGAAAAACTTCGCCGAATTGAGTTTTTCTATAAAAAAACTTCGCTAAATAGTGTTTTTCTATAGAAAAACCTCCCTGAATAGCGTTTTTCTATAGAAAAACTTGGCAAAATAGCGTTTTTCGCTTTTCTTAGAAAAACTTTGTTGAATAATGTTTTTCTATAGAAAAACTTCGCTGAATAACGTTTTTTTACAGAGAAACTTCGCTGAAAAGCTTTTTTCCATAGAAAAACTTCGCTGAATAGCGTTTTTCTGTAAAAGAAAACATGGTTGATTAGCGTGTTTACATAGGAGAACTTTGCTGAATAGATTTCTTTTGTAGAAAAACTTCGCTGAATAGTATTCTTCTATAGAATAGCTTCACTGAATAGCGTTTTTCTGTAGAAAAACTTCGCTGGATTGTGTTTTTCTATAGAAAAAATCGATTCGAACAGTCCCTAAGCTGCACTTAGACACAAAAGTTAACCTTTTGTAGGGGAGGTATCCTTAGGAGAGGACCGTATGGGCCATTTTAGAAGTTTAACTAAATTTGGACAAAATGTTAAGATCCCAAGTTTAGACCAAATTGGTTGACCCGTTCAAGAGACATCGTGCATACCATTTTAGTGACATTTTTAAATATTGGGGGAAGTACCGGAAGCTGTGGACCGGTATTGCCCATCTTCGATCGGAAACTGACGTTTGGACAAAATATGACGAAGGCAAATTTTTGGATCAAATCGGTTGATCAGTTCGAAAGTTATCGCGCTCTCCAGCCACTACATATATACATATATAGGGGTTTTTTACAAATTTCGGGCTGTTTTCTCAAGAAGTATGAACTTGTCCCTAAAACAAGTAAAAAAGTATCAGTCGGCTTTGCCGACAGAGATATACCCTCAGCCTGTGTGGATTGAAATACTTTTTTCCCAAAAAAATTATGTATTTAGGGGGGGTTTTCAAAATGTTGGGCGTATGAACCGACAAAAGTATGGATAGGATTAAAGCTCAAAAATTTGCGGGGATATCGATAGATATAGATTTTTTATCACACTAGCCTACGAAAAATATAATATCGCTGTAAACACGGACACTAGGAAAGCCTTCGGTAAAAATGTCCAAAGGATCCTCGAACCCTTAACCACACAAAAATTTTGAAGATTTGTGTAGGAAATACTACAACGATGGGACAGATAGGGCCCAAATATGAACATAAACTTAGTTTAGACAACATTTAGAGATCAAAAGTTTGAACCAAATCGGTTGCTACGTCTATGAAAAATAGCGCGTACCATTTTAGAGAATAGTTTCAAACTTTTGTGGGGGAGGTACCGGAAGGAGTGGACCTATAAGCACCACCATCAAAGTTCATCTACTATTCGAAGAAATATTACAATATCCAAAGTATGGGTTCGAGCTCTCTAGCCACTACATATGTAGGTTGCCATAGGGATTTTTTACTACTTTCAGGCTGTTTTCTTAAGAAGTGTGGATTTACCCCTGAAAAAAAATTTACTGTCGTAATAGAGGCAGCGAATGCATGTTGCTTCAACAAAAACTAAAGTAATTCAAGAGCAGGTCCCACACAATTTTGTGTGGGAGGTACCCGAAGGGGTGGACAAATATAGTCCATATTCGAACCTTATATATATATATTAAGATGTGTAAAGTGTGGTCCAAATCGGTAACTCCCATCAAGAGTTATCGTGCGCACAATTTTTCCGAACATTTTTGATCTTTTGTGGGGGAGGTACCTGAAGGAGTAGGCAGATAGGGCTTATCTTCGAACTGAAACTAAGTTTGAACAGAATATTACGAAGGCCAAATTTTGGACCGAATCGGCAGATCCGTTCGAGAGTTATCTTGCGCTCCAACCACTACACACAGTATAATAGGGTTTTTTTTTACACATTTCAGGCTATTTTCTCAGGAAGTATAGACTTGTCCCTGATGAAAATTGTACTGCCGTATGAGGGGCAGTGAATACAAGTTGTTACAACAAAAATCAAAGCGATTCGAGAGCAGGTCCTAAACCGAACTTATCCGAAATTCTGTGTGGGAGTTACCCGAAGCAGTGGACCGATTGAGTCCATATTGGAGCCTCATCTAAGTCTGGTAGAAATTTCACAATGTGCAAAGTGTGGACCAAGTCGGTTACCCCATTGAAAAGTTATCGAGTGCACAAATTTTTCGAACATTTTCGAACTTTTGTGGGGGAGGTATCGGAAAGAATGGGCTGATATAACCCATCTTCGAACTTAAACTAAGTTTGGACAAAATATTATGAAAGCCAAATTTTGGACCGAATCGGTTGATCTGTTCGAGAGTTATCGTGCGCTCCAGCCAGCCAAATTGTCCAAATTGTTTGAAATGGATTTCGTCCAAACATAGTTGGGGTCCAAAAACATTATTTCGATGAGGCACATTTTGCCCGTATGAAAGTGTATATGCCCTCGTTAGCATAAATGCTGAGGGTATAAAAGGTACCAATAAGTGTTGACAACATCGTTGCTACCGGTGGGACTTTGCGACAACTTTATTTTGGTCGGTAACTTCCCAAGAAATTTCACTAATTATACAAATTTTAAGCATTTTAATTACACCGATTTTTTTCAGTAACCAAAAAAATGAGTTAGAATCTCCGACTACTATTTAAAACACTTCTATATATATTCTAAATATATATTAAAAAAAATTTTAGAAAATACAAAGTTTTTATAAAAATATTTTAAAACTGTATTATAAAACAGAAAAGCGCTGCAGCCAAAAATATTTTTGACAAAATCGGGCTATTGTTCACATAAATATTTTCACAATTTTAGAAAATACAAAGTGTTTTTTTTTTAAATTGCAAATACTTTTATAAAATCGAAAATAGTCGCAGGCGAAAATATTTTTATGAAAAAATTGCACGATTTCTTTACAAAAATATTTTCACAGTTTTACTTAATACAAAGTTTTTTCGAAGAAATTGCAAATACTTTTATAAAACCGACAAGCGCCACGGGCGAAAATATTTTTGACAAAATCGGGCGATTTTTTACAAAATATTTTCACAGTTTTACTTAAAACAAAGTTTTTCTAAAAAATTGTAAATACTTTTATAAAACCGACAAGCGCCACAAGCGAAAATATTTTTGACAAAATCGCGCAAAAATATTTTCAACGTTTTATAAAATATAAAGTTTTTCTAAAAAAATTGTAAATAATTTTATAAAACCGAAAAACGCCTCAGGAAAAAATATTTTTAAAAAAAAAAGCCCGAGTTTTTACAATAATATTTTTGCTATTTAAAAAAAAACAGAGTTTATGTAAAAATGCAAGCTCATAAAAATTTCCCGACTTATGTTATTTTATTTTTTTTAATTTTAATAATTAATATACTCTATATACGAAATGTCTTCGTGGAATACCGTAGTCTGGTAAATTTCTCCGAACTGCTACTGACAAATTCAAATATAATTTCATTTTCAAATACTTTTATATTCTAATCAATAGAAAATAATGGAAAATTTCGAAAAGAAAAAAAAAATAACTCTGACTGTAAGAAAAAATCGTTGGGAGTTATGTCCGCGTTTTTTTGTAGTTATGTCCGCTTTGCTTCACGGACATAAATCCCAACGAATTTGGGGAGTTACGTCCGGGCACCGTTTTTTTGTTCTTAATAAAATTTATAAAATTACATCCTAAAAATTCACCCCAATTAATTTTTTCTGTTAAACACTGGATTGCATTTGGACCCTAAACATATACCTGTTTGGGGCCTATTTTCATTTTCAATTTGGCGTGTTCTTTCATGGGGCCTTATTTCTGTTAGAGTTGGGCAATCACGTTCAATTGAACGATCCGGAACAGTGTCTTCGTTCAAAGACGAATGAGTTACATTATAAAAAACAACGTGTGAAATTAAGTATACGCAGTTTTTTTTCAAAGAAATTACCGGTGTCCATTGAACGAGTTAGTGATCCGGATCTTTCAATTGAACGAGATTGCCCAACTCTAATTTCTGTACGCCGTATAAATCATACGCCATATTTCTTTGATGTTGTTGTGGTCAGATAAGTATTGCATGCAAAGTTCTCGTCATATACAATGGGGGAACATAAACCAATTCAAAGGATTAGACTTGGATTCATCTTTCTATAAATTCACATACTATCCACTGCTGGATATATGCTTCGTTTAAAATTCTGGTGTGGCGTGCTCCTAAAGACGAAAAATCTTTTCCAATTTTGGAAAATATGTAATTTTTGCCAATTTCTGGATAAAGAAACAGCTATTTCTCATAAACTATAACAGATATTGTGTTCATTGTTTTTCAGTTAGGTAGTTCAGATTGTTTCCTTTAAGAGTCATTTTAATAAATGACTGTGGCGTTTACACGAAGTGAGCTATTTTATTTTTCCTCAGGTACTAAATTTTAGTGAAATTCCAAGTTTAGTGGACTAGAACTTTTTGTGCAACAGTTTGAAACAAAGTTTCGTTTTCAAAGAGTGATGCACCAGAGTGTCCTCTTTCAGCGCATATATACTTTTTTTTAGCCGTGCCGTTTAGTGCGTTTAACACTTTTTTAATTTTTTTGAAATTACATGAGTAAAAATGTGTGTGTTTTTTTCCACATCGTTTCCCATACAAGGGTGACTCGAAAACCTTCTGGCCTAGGCAACTTGCAGTGTCGGCAGGTGTCATTTTACATGTTTTGGAAAAGTTTGACAGTTTTTAACCTAGGTGTATTCAGGTCAGTTTGACATATGACCGTGTGTTGAGTTGTTTACAACGACACTTTGTAAAAAAAAAATGGAATTTACATGTGAACATTTTCTTTCGATAATTTTTCATAACATTCGACGTGGATAATCACGCTAAGAGTACATCGATCAAACTAAATCTTTGTATAAAGGACCATCCTATATCTCTATGAAAAACTGGTGCAATGAATTCAATCGTGGTGGACACTCACTAAAAAACGAAGATTGTGAGGGTCGTCCGAAAATGGCCGTTGTGTCAGAAAAATATTAAGCCGTGCGTGTGTGGATAATCCAAGATCGCCATGTAAAATACCGTGAGATAGAGACATCCTTGGGAATTTATTCCACCAACTTACATTCGATATTGCATGAACACTTGCCGGCAAAAATGTGGGTTTTCTCGTTGGATCCCATGTTGATCGGTGCAAGAAATTTGGAAAAAATACTATCGCGGTGCTTTGGAAGACGTTATACAGGTGACGAATCATGGAACTATGCGTACAAACCTGAAAAATAGCAGCAATCGCCAGAAAATGCTGCAAAAGATTTCAAAAACCAAACCAAAAATCAAATGACACCTGGTGACACTGCGTGTTGCCTAGGCCAGAAGGTTTTCGAGTAACCCTCGTATAAATGATAGATTTTTACACAAATGGATATTTTCTTTAATGTATGAGTTTTTATAAGAGTTATAAGAGTTGTATGAAAACCCGAGGAGTATTTTTTCAATTTCGGAAAAAATCAAATTTTTTGAAAATAAATTTTGTAAAAAAAATTTGCCATTTTTTTTTTTAATTTTTTGTATTTGTATGGTTTGTTTATTTGGGTTTGAGCTTTTCTAAATAGTTAGAGCATATGAAAAACTCAAAAACACTCATATTTTGATGCAAAATATAAAAACATTAAAATTTTTAAATTTAACCTTGAATTCCTCTGCAACCGCTAGACCTAATTTTGTGGTTTTTAATTATGAAAACATCTCTATCCTTTCAAAAGTTACAGAGTTTTGACTAGAAAAAAAAACGATTCTGTCCTGAGTACGCTTAGGCTAAAAACAGTCAAACTTAAAAAAAATGTCAAATGACATCTGTTGGCACTGCGTGTGGCCTAGGTTTTCGAGTAACCCTCGTATACATTATAGATTTTTTACACAAATGGACATTTTCTTTAATGTATGACTTTTTATAAGAGTTTTATGAAAACCCAAGGAGTATTTTTTCGATTTCGGACAAAAAATTTTGTAAAAAATTTGTTTACAAATTTTTTAAAATTTGTTGTACTTTTACTTTGATTTTTATTTTTTGAAATTTTGCCTGTTAGGGCGAAGATCATTTTTAATGATTTTTATTATGTTTGCAAGTGAAAAGGGAAAGCCAAGGACTCGAACCCACACAGTCACCAAAGTACGTGGCCTGGTTTCGCTGTTAGTTGAGCAGCTCTTCAGACGTATCGACTGTGGGATGGCTTCTCTGTCCTAGAACTTTTGGTTTTTCAAATGCAAATGTGTTTTTTATTTTATTTTCAACTTTGACCGTGAATTTCTCTGCAACCACTAGACCGAACTTTGTGGCTTTTAATATTTCGGAAATATATATTTTATTGCTATCTTAAACGAAAAAGTTCAAAAAGCTTAAACTACTTGTATTCCAGATATGTTTTTGGTGGAAATAAAGATATCCTGTCTTATTTCATGTAATTTTCGCTTACGAGAAAAATCGCTATTTCAGGGCATGAAATCGTCAAATCGTCATGTTCCAATTTGGGGCCCAAAAATCGTCAAAATGACGATAAATCGTGCCTTCTGCGATGTCTGTGGAACAATTTTTATTAAGTTGAGTTAAAGTCCCAATTTACTGTAATTAATTTAGCATTTTTGTATTTTTATTAATCATACGCCATGTGTGGTGAATGTTAGCTTTCACATATTGTGGCGTATAAGTTATATTGTGATGTACCAAATCTTGTTCTTTATACGCCAACGGGAACAAATCCCACTATTGAGTATATTTGCACATACATTGTAAAATGTCTCTTCCATTGTCCGCTTACATGCCTCCAAAATGTTCTTATACACTTAGTCTTAGTCATTTTCCCAAAATAATTTCTTTACATTTTGGGCCAACAAATTCTATTGTACTTTGTGGAGAAGAATAAATATATTTTAAGAATGATCGTAAATATTTTTATTACTATTTTTAATAGTTTGTGGAGGATGTTTTTCTCTTTGTTTTGTTCTTTGTGGTTTTCTGGGATATGTGCAGTAGAGATGCCAGACGAAAAAGTTAAGGTAATTTTGCAATAATAGCAAATGAGCATAACATTTTCCTTTTTGTAAAATTGAGGTTATTTTTTTTTTGGGAGTGCTCATAAAAAGTTAATTTTTAAGATTAATAGGGGAAGCAGCAGTCTACAGTAAATGTGATTTTTAGAGATTTTGGGAGATTTCAAGTTCCTCAATTAATGATAGTTTCTTTTTAATATTTTACAGATCTTAAAGGGCTGCAACATATCCATATTTTTTTAAAGGCCAGACATCATCATTGGGTCACCCCGTCTGATAAATTACTTGTCCTGGCAACTCGTCGTTTCTCCTGCCTCAAACCATCTTGCGATCATCATCTCCGTTAACAGATAAACCGACGTCATAACAAAGTGAAGATGCTCCTATAAGAAGGCACCCGGTCTGATAAATGACGTGTTCTGGCTACCCGTCATTTCTCTTGGCTCAGACCACATCCCTCCTGTCATCGTCTCCGTTAACATACCACCCGACGTAATAACCTATGACCGCCACACAGTGGTTCAGAATCGTTTTTTCCTGGTCAAAATTCTGTAACATTTGAACGGATATAGATATTTTCATAATTTTTGTTCGACAGATAGTAGATGCATGAAAACAATTCGAATTCGGCCAGAGGAATTCAAGGTCGAAGTTAAAAATTGTAGTTTTTTCGTATTTTGCGTCAAAATATGAGTGTTTTTGAATTCTTCATATGTTCTAACTATTTAAAAAGGGTCAAACACCAATAAACAAAAAATAATAATACAAAATTACAAAAAAATGGAAAAAATTAAAAAAAAATTCAAAAATGTTTTTTCAAAAAATTTAATTTTTTTCCAAAATAAAAAATACTCTATAACTCTTATAAAAACTCAAATATTAAAAATGTTAATTTGCGTAAAAAAGCTATAATTTAACGGTTTGGAAAAAAAAACTTTTTTACCCACGTAATTTCAAAAAATTTAAAAAGTGTTAAACGGACGGTACGGGACTGTTACAAAAGTGTATATGGGCTGAAAGAGGACATTTTGGGCATCCTTCTGTGAAAACGGAGCTTTGTTCTAATCTGTTCCGTAAAAGTTCTAGTCCACTATATTTGGAATTTCACTAAAATTTAGTACCTGAGGAAAAATAAAGTTACTCGCTTTGTGTAAAGGCTACGGTAATTTAATAAACGGTTCATAAAGCCAGCGATCCTACCTATCTAACAAAGAAATGTCTCTTTAGGAGATCGCCTTAGTTTCAATATTTTTACTATCGAATCCCATGTAGAAATTAACAATCGGTGACGACAAAAAATTGGTGTGGGATTGCAGCGGGTTCTTTCGTTGTTGTTGTTGTAGCAACGCATATATGTTCGTTCGTGTATTATTTCAGTTATCAAGTTCCTCTGTATCCAGACTCAAGAATTCTGCAACCTGGACTGGTTGCGTCCATAAAGAATGAGGAGACAGGTGAGTGGGGTTAGCTGGGCAGTTGAATAAATGCAGAGTATCGTGTGGTCCCAATCCACATGCTGGGCATATGTTGGGTATCGTGGCGTCAATTCTGGCCCAATACGAATTGAGGCGGCTGCATCGTCCGGATCTTAACTGAGCTAAAACCACTCGTGTTTGCCTTGGCAGCTGTCGTTCTTCTGCTGCGATGGATGGGGGATGGTTTCCAAGTACGGCATTCACACTGTATCTTCGTACTACTTGCGCAACCATGTTGGTGTGAATGCGATTCAAGCCTGCCTGATAGGCTCGTTGATCTAGCGGTTCTCTTTTATACCTCTCTAGATCATGAATGTCTCTCCTGACGTGCCTGGGTGGGGGGCGCCTGTCCATTAAATCGTGACAGGGATGCTCACTGCGGTAACACCCAAGCAGGTACTGTATCGACAACATCTTATTGTGCTGACGCACCGGTAAAACCTTTGCCTCCTCATGAAGATGGTCCACTGGTGTCATGAGGAGGCACCCTGTTGCAGTCCTCAGGACGGCATTCTGGCAGGTTTGAATCTTCTTCCACTGTGATGCGCTAACCTTTGCGGCCCACGCTGGCGCCGCATAGCTTACCACAGACCGGCCTATTGCATTGTAGGTGGTCAACAAGGTTTCTTTATCAGCATCCCAAGTGCTGCCGGCCAGCGACTTGAGAACCTTGTTCCTACTTCTGATCTTATTGCAAATAGCTGTGGCATGCGCGGACGACTTGAACATGCTATCGAACGTTACACCCAGTATTTTAGGGTAGTTAGTGGTCGGAATCAGTGCACCATAGACCAATATGTTCAGTGGGAGCCTCATCTCAGCCGTCCAAGTGGTGAACAGCGTGGCTGTGGATTTAGCGGCGGATATTTTCATATTCCTCAGATGGAAGAACTGCACTAGGTCAGCTATGTAGACATTTAACCTATCACATATGTCATCGACGATAGGACCCGACGCCAAGATCGTACAATCATCCGCATACATCACGATCTCTATGCCGTCTGGAGGGTGTGGAATCTCAGAAAGGTAGAGGTTAAACAGTTCCGGAGATATCACCCCTCCTTGGGGAACTCCCTGTTTCACTCTACGGGTTTTGAATTTCTTGTTTCTGAATTCTACAAACGACTGGCGTCCACACATATAGTTGATTACCCAACGTTTCAAACATGGCTGGAGATTAGTTTTCTCTATATCCTCGAACAGCTTGGCATGGTTGACGGTATCGAAGGCCTTCGATAGGTCAAGAGCCACCATGACTGTTCGGTCGCACGGCCTTTTCTGGTTCAGTCCTCTACTGATATGTGTGGATATGGCGTCTAATGCTGTTGTAGTACTATGTATTTTCCGAAATCCATGTTGATGTTGGGCAACTGGAAAACATCTTCTCATCTTGGGGAGGAGTAGCGCCTCTAGAAACTTTGCTACTGGCGACAGGAGTGAAATCGGCCTGTAGGATTCACCTCTGCTGGCATCCTTGCCAGGCTTCAGTAGCGGGACCACCCTGCCAACTTTCCAGGCATCCGGTACAACATGGGTGGCTAAAGATAGGTTGAGAACACTTGTTAAATACTCAACTCCAGGTTCATCCAGCTGCTTAAGCATTACCATCGATATTCGGTGCGGGCCCAACGCTTTGGATGATTTAGCGTTACGGGTGGCATCTGCAACATCGCTCATCGTAAATTGTGGTGGTACCTCCTCGGCTGGAAGAGTTCTTCTTATACGGCGTAGCACACTTCTCTTCGCCCTATCACTCTCGGGGTGCTCTATGAACTGCCGGTTAAATTAACACGCGCACCTCTTTGGGTCAGTTACTGTCACGCCGTTGAAAGTAACAGCTGTTCTGTCATCCTTCTTTTCCGGACTCGAGAGTGATTTAACCGTTGCCCACAATTTACTTATTCCTGCACCAATGTTGCATTGCTTCAGTAGGTCTAGCCACTTTTTCCGCTTATGTTCGCCCACTAGCCTGTTGACTTCAAGAGTAAGTTCTCTAACTCTTGGGTCTTCGGGGTTCGTACGACGAAGCTCATCACATTCATTTGCTAGTTCCGTCGCCTCTGCTGGGAAATTTGGTCTTATTTCGGGTATTCGACAAGCAGGTATGTAGCGAGCGGCTGCTTTAGTGATGATGTCTCGGAAAGTTCTCTCAGCTACCCGAGGATCTGAGGGGATGGGCAATTGTCTGAAGCGGTGATTGGTAGATTCTCTGAAACCTTTCCAATTAACTTTCCTATGGTTCAGGAAAGTACGGCGTTCAGAAGTTATGAAGTCGGGTGGTCTGTTTAGGGAGACGACGATAGGGAGGTGGTCCGAACTAAGGGAAATGACGGATTGCCAGGATACGTCATTTATCAGACCTGGTGTCACAATGGTGATATCTGGTGAGCTTTGGCAGTTTCCTCCGATCCTCGTAGGAGCATCTTCATTCATCGCGCAAAACGTGGAGCTGTCGATTTGCTCTGCCGGCGCTGTACCCCTCTGGTCATTACCTAGGACGGAATGCAAAAGCTCATGATGAGCTGAAGTCTCCTAGCACCAGACGGTTATCGCCCTCTAAAAGCAAACTAATATTAGGCATATAACGCCGGGCACAGCTATTCATCGGCGGTATGTACACATTAAGCAGCTCTACCTCGGCAGTACCACACTTTACTGCTACCCCCATACACTCCATGTATGGGTCATTAGAGCCAAGCTCAAGCGAGATCTGTACTGGACAGACTGGTGTATTAGGAAGGCAAGTCCTCCTCCTCCGCTTCTTGTGCGATCCTTCCGCAAAACGTTGTTTCTTGGATCGCGGCGACCATGATGTTTTTCCGACTCATAAAGTCTACAATTTCATTGACCTTATTGCGGAGACCGTTGCAATTGAATTGCAGGAATGATGCATTTCCGGGCCGTTGAACAACAACATGTGGTGTTAGATGCTGCATTTGTTGTTGTTGGGGAGACTGCGGGGGCGTCTCTTATTCCGACGACGACAAAGAGTCAGACGACGACGTAGAAGACCCACTGGGTAATGTGCTGACGCAGCAAGCAGCAACATACCTGTCGCTGTAATCCCCGGTGCTACTAAGGCCAGAGCACCCACGAAAATGCACCCATTCCATACATCCATTACATCTCACCACTTTTGACATGTGGTGGATGCGGATCTGGCAAACGGAACAGATCCATACTGGCCAGGGGTTCATTTTTATCCCGGCTCGGACCAGAAGAGCTCGGAGCAGGCATTCCGGGATAAATTGCCGATCCCATGGTGAAAAAAATACACGAACACAAACACATAATTGTTGAGGTGACGGCCCCTGGTCGAAGATTCCTCCGAGTCAATCCGGTGCATAGAACCGGCCGTCGCGGGATTGTTCTTCTTTTCTTTCGTAGCGGATTGACCCGGAACCACACAACATCAGCGTTCCGACCAGTGGCTGCCACCGCAGAGTACATGTGTTTGTATTTGTTTCGTTTTTCTGTGTTGGGAGCAGCATATCGCGGAATGGGAGCAGCATATACCCTTGACACCAACCGCATACGCAGCATTTAACACCAGCCGTTGTTGTCCCAATCCCAGAAAATACATTCTTTTTACAATTTAATTACAATGGACTCCGAGGTAAGATCTAGGAAATAGTGGATTTAATGAGTCGAACGAATATCAAGGTCCCGGCGGTGGAAGAAACCAAGCCATAGAACTGTACCACCCGATTTTCGGTATTTAGAAGGTTATGGCCACAAAAATCCACCGAAATGGCTAAAATTTTATATTTAGTCTTCGTTGGGGGTATAAAACTTTTCCCTATAGGTCGGTATAGGTCCACGCCTTCATATAGCCCGCATAGACCAATACCTCCCGATTTTCGGTATTTTGGAGGTTGTGCCTCAATATTCCTCCGAAATGGCTAACATTTGGTATTTAGTCTTCATTTCTGGTATAAAATTTCCATATGAAATTTTTCGGTATAGGTCCACGTTTTCATATAGCCCCCATAGAACGGTATCTCTCGACTTTCGGTATTTTGAAGTTTGTGGCCTCAATTTTCCTGCGAAATGGCTGAAATTTGTTATTTAGACTTTGTTGGGGGTATAAACCTTTCCACCAGAATTTTGTCGGTATAGGTACACGCCTCCATATAGCCCCCATAGAAACGGTACCTCCCGACTTTCGGTATTTAGAAGGTTATGGCCACAAAAATCCACCGAAATGGACAAAATTTGGTATTTAATCTTCGTTGTGGGTATAAAACTTTCCATATGAAATTTGTCGGTATAGGTTCATGCCTTCATATAGCCCCCATAGAACGGTACCTCCATATTTTCGGTATTTTGAAGTTTGTTCATCAATATTCCACCGATGTTCTTGAAATTTGGTATTTAGTCTTCATTTGGGGTACAAAACTTTCCATATGAAATTTATCGGTATAGGTCCACGCCTTCATATAGCCCCCATAGACCAATACCTCCCGATTTTCGGTATTCGCAAGGTTGTGGCCACAAAAATCCACCGAAATTACTAAAATTGGTCTTTAGTCTTCGTTAGGGGTATCAAATTTTCTATATGAAATTTGTCGGTATAGGTCCACGCCTTCATATAGTCCCCATAAAACAATACCTCCCGATTTTCGGTATTTTGAAAGTTGCGGCCTCAATATTCCTCCGAAATACTGAAATTTGGTATTTAGTCTTCGTTGGGGATATAAAACTTTCCCCTTAGAATTTTGTCAGTATAGGTCCACGCCTTCATATAGCCCCCATAGACCAATACCTCCCGATTTTCGGTATTTTGCAGGTTGTGGCCTCAATATTCCTCCGAAGTGGATAACATTTGGTATTTAGTCTTCGTTGGGGGTATACAATTTTCTGTATGAAATTTGTCGGTATAGGACCACGCCTTCATATAGCCCCCATGAACGGTACCTCCCGATTTTGGGTATTTTGAAAGTTGTGGCCTCAATATTCCTCCGAAATGCTGAAATTTGGTATTTAGTCTTCGTTGGGGGTATAAAACTTTTCCCCAGAATTTTGTCGGTATAGGTCCACGCCTTCATATAGCCCCCATAAAACGGTACCTCCGGATTTCCTGTATTTTGACCGAAATTGTTGAAATTTGGTATTTATTCTTTATTTGTGGTATAAATGGTATAGGTCCACGGTATAGGTCCACTTTTTCATATAGCCCCCATAAAACGGTACATCCCGGTTTTCGGTATTTTTAAGGTTGTGGCCTCGATATTCCAACGAAATGGCTGAAATTTGGTATTTAGTCTTCGTTTTGGGTATAAAACTTTCCATATGAAATTTGTCGGTATAGGTCTACTCCTTCATATGGCCCTTATAGAACGGTAAATTCCGATTTTGGGTACCTGCCGAATTTCGGGATTTTGGTCATATGCTTTCTTAGTGCGACCATTGTTAATCATTATCATTAGATGACCCGGTCAACGACACGTTTAACTTTATCGGTGTATACAGCTGGCACAGCTCGTGATGCAGATTTTCATCGAAGATTTTTTTCTCTCATACACAACAAGTTTGGCCTTTTCATCTTGTACAAGTAGCCACGATTTCCATCTATAAATTAATAGTACGGGTCCAATATCTACAACAAAACGTAGATCCCTTAAAATTTTTGGAAGGCCTAATTGACGACAATCCATTCAATAGTTTCCCCATTCGCAAGCCCCTCCACAAATCTATAGCTTTTATTTTTCCAACATCTGTTTTCAGAATCTTATTTCAAAATGATAAAAGAAAAACAAATAAAAACATTTTTTCCACAAAAACATTCTGAGGCCGGGAAAAATGCCATCGACCAGCTAGCTAGCCAGCCAACCAGCCAGTCAGCTAGCCCCAACAACTCGCCAACAGAGTCAAGTGGCTGGTAACACTTCGCACAGTTTTTCCTTGTGTAAATATTTTGAACAATGTTCGCCGTTTGCTTGCCGTTGTAGCCGCTGAATATTCTGTGGATGGCTGGCTGCCTGGCTGGCTATGCTAATTTATTTTTAACCAGTCAAACTGAATTCCCATACAGCAACAACAATAATTCTAAACAAAAACAAAAAATGCGAAAAACAAAAAAAAAAAAAAAAACAAAAAATATTCAATTTTCGGCCAACGGTGAAAAATCATTAATAAATGAAAAAATTTTTGTTTCGCCTGTGAGTAAGAAGAGAAAGATGACGAAGAAGAAGAAGACGAGTTCATAAACAGACAAATGGCCAAAAAGGCGGACAGACAGATGACCACAACAACAAAAACAGCAGCGGTAAAATTGAAGAAAATTCATTTAGATCCGAACCAGAGAATGCTCCAATGTTCGTTCGTTCGTTGGATTCGGACGTCCGTTCCGTTCTTCATGTTTGTTATTGGCGTATTATTGTTGCTGTTGTTGCTTCTCATTTAGCCTTGATGAGGCAGACGATGACGACTTTTGTCGTTAACGTCGACAGCCAAAAAAACAACAGCAACAAAATTTTAATGTCTGATAGATTTTGTGTTTTGAGTTTTAATGCTGTTTCTTTGGGTTCTGTTTCTGCTTCTTCTTCGTCGTCGTCTTTTTTGGTTTCTCATTCTTTGTTGTTTTGAGTTTTAGTCGTTGTCTTAGCCGTCTTTCGCAAATTGAAATTGAGCAAATGTTGCTGTTGTTGTTGGCGATTTGGTCATAAAAAAGGTGACGTAACTACGTCAAGATTTGGTTGGCCAAATGAATGTCGGCTGTGTGTGTGTTACGTCATTCTATCTGTCTAGGTTTTAGGAGTGTGCAACAGCAGCAGCACCGCGAGAATGTCAGAGAATATAGATGTACACTGAAAGAAAGCCGGATAAGATTTCCCATTGGAAAATGTTAGCCGAATAAGATAGAAAAATATTATCCGTACGCATAAAATTTTCCTATAGAAAATATTATCCGAACGGATAAAATTTTCCTATCGGAAATATTATCCGAACGGATAAAATTTTCCTATCGGAAATATTATCCGAACGGATAAAATTTTCCTATCGGAAATATTTCCGAACGGATAAAATTTTCCTATCGGAAATATTATCCGAACGGAAAAATTTTCCTATAGAAAATATTATCCGAATGGATAAAATTTTCCTATAGAAAATATTATCCGAATGGATAAAATTTTCCTATAGAAAATATTATCCGAATGGATAAAATTTTCCTATAGAAAATATTATCCGAATGGATAAAATTTTCCTATAGAAAATATTATCCGAATGGATAAAATTTTCCTATAGAAAATATTATCCGAATGAATAAAATTTTCCTATAGAAAATATTATCCGAATGGATAAAATTTTCCTATAGAAAATATTATCCGAATGGATAAAATTTTCCTATAGAAAATATTATCCGAATGGATAAAATTTTCCTATAGAAAATATTATCCGAATGGATAAAATTTTCCTATAGAAAATATTATCCGAATGGATAAAATTTTCCTATAGAAAATATTATCCGAATGAATAAAATTTTCCTATAGAAAATATTATCCGAACGGATAACATTTTCCTATAGAAAATATTATCCGAACGGATAACATTTTCCTATAGAAAATATTATCCGAACGGATAAAATTTTCCTATAGAAAATATTATCCGAACGGATAAAATTTTCCTATAGAAAATATTAACCGAACGGATAAAATTTTCCTATAGAAAATATTATCCGAACAGATAAAATTTTCCTATAGAAAATATTATCCGAACAGATAAAATTTTCCTATAGAAAATATTATCCGAACAGATAACATTTTCCTATAGAAAATATTATCCGAACAGATAACATTTTCCTATAGAAAATATTATCCGAACAGATAACATTTTCCTATAGAAAATATTATCCGAACAGATAACATTTTCCTATAGAAAATATTATCCGAACAGATAACATTTTCCTATAGAAAATATTATCCAAACAGATAACATTTTCCTATAGAAAATATTATCCGAACAGATAACATTTTCCTATAGAAAATATTATCCGAACAGATAACATTTTCCTATAGAAAATATTATCCGAACGGACAACATTTTTTATAGAAAATATTATCCAAACGGATAACAATTTTCCTATAGAAAGTCTTATCGGACCGGATAACAAATTCCCTATAGAAAATATTATCCGAACGGATAAAATTTTCCTATAGAAAATATTATCCGAACGGATAAAATTTTCCTATAGAAAATATTATCCGAACGGATAAAATTTTCCTATAGAAAATATTATCCGAACGGATAAAATTTTCCTATAGAAAATATTATCCGAACGGATAAAATTTTCCTATAGAAAATATTATCCGAACGGATAAAATTTTCCTATAGAAAATATTATCCGAACAGATAAAATTTTCCTATAGAAAATATTATCCGAACGAATAAAATTTTCCTATAGACAATATTATCCGAACGGATAAAATTTTCCTATAGAAAATATTATCCAAGCGGATAAAATTTTCCTATACAAAATATTATCCGAACGGATAAAACTTTCCTATAGAAAATGTTATCCGACCGGATAACAATTTTCCTATAGAAAATGTTATCCGACCGGATAACAATTTTCCTATAGAAAATGTTATCCGACCGGATAACAATTTTCCTATAGAAAATGTTATCCGACCGGATAACAATTTTCCTATAGAAAATGTTATCCGACCGGATAACAATTTTCCTATAGAAAATGTTATCCGACCGGATAACAATTTTCCTATAGAAAATGTTATCCGACCGGATAACAATTTTCCTATAGAAAATGTTATCCGACCGGATAACAATTTTCCTATAGAAAATGTTATCCGACCGGATAACAATTTTCCTATAGAAAATGTTATCCGACCGGATAACAATTTTCCTATAGAAAATGTTATCCGACCGGATAACAATTTTCCTATAGAAAATGTTATCCGACCGGATAACAATTTTCCTATGGAAAATCTTATCCGACCGGATAACAATTTTCCTATAGAAAATGTTATCCGACCGGATAACAATTTTCCTATGGAAAATCTTATCCGACCGGATAACAATTTTCCTATGGAAAATCTTATCCGACCGGATAACAATTTTCCTATGGAAAATCTTATCCGACCGGATAACAATTTTCCTATGGAAAATCTTATCCGACCGGACAACAATTTTCCTATGGAAAATCTTATCCGACCGGATAACAATTTTCCTATGGAAAATCTTATCCGACCGGATAACAATTTTCCTATGGAAAATCTTATCCGACCGGATAACAATTTTCCTATGGAAAATCTTATCCGACCGGATAACAATTTTCCTATGGAAAATCTTATCCGACCGGATAACAATTTTCCTATGGAAAATCTTATCCGACCGGATAACAATTTTCCTATGGAAAATCTTATCCGACCGGATAACAATTTTCCTATGGAAAATCTTATCCGACCGGATAACAATTTTCCTATGGAAAATCTTATCCGACCGGATAACAATTTTCCTATGGAAAATCTTATCCGACCGGATAACAATTTTCCTATGGAAAATCTTATCCGACCGAATAACAATTTTCCTATAGAAAATCTTATCCTACCGGATAACAATTTTTCTATAGAAAAACTTATCCGACCGGATAACAATTTTCCTATAGAAAATCTTATTCGACCGGATAACAATTTTCCTATAGAAAATCTTATCCGACCGGATAACAATTTTCCTATAGAAAATGTTATCCGACCGGATAACAATTTTCCTATAGAAAATGTTATCCGACCGGATAACAATTTTCCTATAGAAAATGTAATCCGACCGGATAACAATCTTATCCGACCGGATAACAATTTTCCTATAGAAAATCTTATCCTACCGGATAACAATTTTTCTATAGAAAAACTTATCCGACCGGATAACAATTTTCCTATAGAAAATCTTATTCGACCGGATAACAATTTTCCTATAGAAAATCTTATCCGACCGGATAACAATTTTCCTATAGAAAATCTTATTCGACCGGATAACAATTTTCCTATAGAAAATCTTATTCGACCGGATAACAATTTTCCTATAGAAAATCTTATCCGACCGGATAACAATTTTCCTATAGAAAATCTTATTCGACCGGATAACAATTTTCCTATAGAAAATCTTATCCGACCGGATAACAATTTTCCTATAGAAAATCTTATCCGACCGGATAACAATTTTCCTATAGAAAATCTTATCCGACCGGATAACAATTTTCCTATAGAAAATCTTATCCGACCGGATAACAATTTTCCTATAGAAAATCTTATCCGACCGGATAACAATTTTCCTATAGAAAATCTTATCCGACCGGATAACAATTTTCCTATAGAAAATCTTATCCGACCGGATAACAATTTTCCTATAGAAAATCTTATCCGACCGGATAACAATTTTCCTATAGAAAATCTTATTCGACCGGATAACAATTTTCCTATAGAAAATCTTATCCGACAGGATAACAATTTTCCTATAGAAAATCTTATCCGACCGGATAACAATTTTCCTATAGAAAATCTTATGGACCGGATAACAATTTTCCTATAGAAAATCTTATCCGACCGGATAACAATTTTCCTATAGAAAATCTTATCCGACCGGATAACAATTTTCCTATAGAAAATCTTATCCGACCGGATAACAATTTTCCTATAGAAAATCTTATCCGACCGGATAACAATTTTCCTATAGAAAATCTTATCCGACCGGATAACAATTTTCCTATAGAAAATCTTATCCGACCGGATAACAATTTTCCTATAGAAAATCTTATCCGACCGGATAACAATTTTCCTATAGAAAATCTTATCCGACGGGATAACAATTTTCCTATAGAAAATGTTATACGAAAAATTTTCCTTTAGAAGATATTATCAATAATGCGTATAAACTTTGACTTTTGAAAATATTTCCTGTTGACAGTTTTATGGAAATAAGAATTGTTTTGTTTGTTTTTGTTTTTTTTAATGAAATCATTGTAGCCTCATTGTCTGAAGTAGAAGTCACACAACCGTTCGACATATTTTCTTTATCGTCGAGATAACAGCCAGCATGAGTGGAAATGAAAAAAAAAACTATATTAATTTATGGTTATAATATTTGTAAAGATCGACGAAGAACATTCAGCTCAAGGTCGTTGGCTTATCAGGTAAGGTGGTTTTTCTTTCTTTTGGAAAGGCTTTTGAGAAATTTAGAAAAAAAAAAACATTGCAATAGTTGTATATTAATTTAATAAATATTCGAAATCTTTTTATGCCAATTTTGTAACAATTTAAAAATTTTGTTTTTAGTTTAATTTTTACAAGATTATTTTGATTTAACACATCAAGTAGTTGATATATGGCCGGCCACTGACTGTTATTCCAATACAATGTGCCATTTAGGCATTGGCGGCTTTCAATGGCCATTGAAAACTAAAAACATTTTGTTCTACGTCATTTGAAAAACATTGTTTTCTTTTTTCAATATTGTTTGATTTTAGAAATCTTATCTTATCGTTCAAGAGATTTTAGATTTCAAAGATATGTGTGCTTTCTAAAATGTATTCGCTGCCATTAAGCAATTGAAGACAAAATCGATTAGTTAATGGATGGTGTGTGGATATCAAACAATTATCTGCATATGTATTGTTTTTTCGAATCACATTCCTTGCAACAGGAAGAGATATTTGGTTTTTGAACCTAAACATTAAGGCTTTTATGATGTCAATCCACTTAACTTGGAACGATGCAATGTATAGTGTTTTTCTTTGTGAAAAAAAAAAATAAATAAATAGATCTGGATAAGGAACAATATCCGGTGTACTAAGAAAAAAGGTTGATTTATGTTCAACTCTCTTATCAAGCAGCTATGGTTATGGATGCATAGCCGCTTACCAAGCTTACCAGGATATTTAAAAAAGATAACATTTGACTCCGAATAACATTTTTGCACACATTAGGTCCGTGGGATAGTTTAGGACATTACTTCTAATAAAAAATTCACTGTGGGAACGGGCTACAACAGTTATACACAAAGTCATGTGTAGTGCTTTATGCGGAACGTAAATGTAGATTGAACGGCCTAAGCCGCTCAGGCCAAATCAAATACATGAAATAAAAAATATTTGTCGGTTAGGCCAAAAACGCATGTTACTCTTAAACCAAGGGTATATTTGAAAAATAAAGCAAGATAACTATGGTTGTTTAAATTTTCTAATTCGAAAAATTGAATCGGCTTGAACTGGGATGCAATTGGACTTAACAAAGAATAATATGTACTTATAACATTAGATTTTATAAAATCTCTGCCGACACCAGTCAAACTACAAAAGACAGCAATGGACCTATTGTCTTAGTATTCATGGCTTTATGAATGAATGACTTGTTAGTGATTCATGTATACCTCGAATTTGGCAAAAGCTTTACGTGGAGCCAAAATGCCATAACACTCAGTTCCTAGCAATATAGTTCGTTTAAATGGATTCCAAAATGGCCTAAGCCACTTTAATTTTTATACCCTCAGCATTTATCCTAACGAGGGTATATACACTTTCATACGGGCAAAATGTGCCTCATCGAAATAATGGTTTTAGACCCCAAGTATGTTTGGACGAAATCAGTTTCAGACAATTTTGAGTTGATTTAGCCATGTCCGTCCGTCTCGCTGGAGCGCACGATAACTCTCGAATGGATCAGCAGATTCGGTCCAAAATTTGGCTTTCGTAATATTTTGTCCAAACTTAGTTTAAGTTCGAAAATGGGCTATTTGGGTCCACTCCTTCCGGTACCTCTCCCATAAAAGTTCGAAAATGTTCGGAAAATTTGTAAGCACCATAACTCTTGAGGGGAGCAACCGATTTGGTCCAAACTTTGCACATCGTGAAATTTCTACCAGACTTAGATGAGGTTCCAATATGGAATCAATCGGTCCACTCCTTCTGGTCCCTTCCACACACATTTTCGGATAAGTTCAGATTAGGACCTGCTCTCGACTAGCTTTGATTTTTGTTGCAAGAACTTGTATTCACTGCCCCCCATACGACGCACATACGGGTAATATAGGCCAAAACTCAACATATAAAAATAGCGTTTTTAAAAACAAACTATTGGTAAACAGCCACCAGACCCTTTTCCCCATTCGCTATGACCATCCGCAACTATCTGTGGTTAACCAATCCAAAGCAGCAGCCGATTGAACTCAGCTATAATGAAAGCAAAAAAGTACATGTTCAAATATTATAGAATGAAGTGAACATTGAAATAAAAATATTTTCGCGAACATTTATAATTTTCAAGGTTTTTTGTTTTTGTATATTCTCCGTACAAGATAAGCTTATAAAAGTTCCAAATTGTTTTTGCAGCTTCACTCTTTAATAATGGTGGTACGTCTCTTCCTTCATGCATATTTTTTATGATAATTTTTAAGATAACTCAAATTTCAAAAGTGAAAAAGTGCATGATGCGAGCGTTTGCGGACCATAATTACTTTTTGTGATTTATGCACTGAAGTCTTCAACATTAGATCCAATCATAATATATTGCGCTTATTTGCGCCATTCTGAAAAAATTACTGGTTTTTCTGAAGTAAAATTTAAATAATTTATGTAAAACAATTTAAAAAAAAATTACAAAAATATTTTGGCAACGTTTGCCAACACTAATTTTTGATCTGTCTTATAGCCGGGGCTCTTATTTATCACACTAAATCAAAACTTTTGATAAATGTTTGCGTCATTCGGTAAAATCACTGTGTTTTCTGAAGTAAAATTTAAATAATTTATGTAAAACAATTTTAAAAAAATAAAAAAAAAATATTTTGCAACGTTTGGCAACACTAATTTTGTATCTGTCTTATAGCCGGGGCTCTTATTTATCACACTAAATCAAAACTTTTGATAAATGTTTCCGCCATTCGGAAAAATCACGGGTTTTTCTGAAGTAAAATATGTGCTCGCAAAAAAATGTTGTATTTTTTTTTTCAAATGGAATGGTAAAGTAAATTTGGTTTTTAGCATATAAATCTGAACCGATTTCAACCAAAATTGTAACATTGTCTTCTAAGCCAGTTTTGTAGGTTTGTACCAATTTTCAGCTTGATCGGACCTATACTACGCTTTTAGTGCATTATTTACCTCATATCCGATGCTAATATATATGGGAGCTGTATCCAAATCTGGACCGATTTTCATTATTTTCTACAAAAATAGTCCTTGGACCAAAGATATGATTTGTGCAAAATGTTATGTCAATCGGATTATAAATGAGGTTTTTAGGAGTTTTAATCAACTTTTAACATACACTACTCCTATGTGCGACGGTACAAGTTTCATCAGGGGCCAAACCATACTTCCTGAGAAAATAGGCTGAAAGGTGCACAAAACCCCTATGATACAGTGTGTAGTGGTTTGGCCTTCGTCATATTTTTTCTAAACTTCAGTTTCAGTTCGAAGATGGGCAATACCGGTCCATAGCTTCCGGTACTTCTCCCAATATTTAAACAGTTTCACTAAAATGTCTGTCTATGTCTCTTCAACGGATCAACCAATTTGATCCAAACTTTGGATCTCTTAACATTTTGTCCAAATTTAGTTAAACATCTTAAATGGCCCATATCGGTGCTCTCCTCCCCCACAAAAGTTTAACATTTATGTCCAAGTGCAAATGCATACCGATGCTCTTCCATATGGTCCTGTTTACAGCGATATTAGGTTTCCCGTGGACAAGTCCATGCTTCCTGGCATACTGGTTCAAAAGTTATACGATGACCTACTGAAATGCCTAGTGGGCGCGATACCTAACGAAAAGATATGACTCTCAAAATAAGATCCAATTCGATAATGGACTATGTCGGTCCATTCCATTATGTACCTCCTCCGCAACACTTTTGAACTTCACTCCTAATCCACATTTTTGTCGGCAAGTTCAAATGTCCAAAAATTGTTTCAATTCACATGGGCTTAGGGTATATCTCTGTTGACAAAGTCGACTGATACTATTTTACTTGTTTTATTAACCGTTTAATACAGTCTTTATCTAAATTAACATAAACCATATATTACAACTAATATTTATTTACTACTAGCTGAACCCGGTGTGCTTCGCAACCTCGACTAAGATTAGATATATGTATATTTGTGATATTTAATGACATTAATTTTTAATATTATTGCGGGTTTTTATGAGATGAAGTCGTTTTTGTATGTTAAACATGTTAATATGTTCTACTAATCTAATTTTCCTCCAATTATTCTGAAATTCATTATTTGATATTGGCTTCATATTGGGGATACTTCTTACTCATATCTTTCGGCGTTATTTTTTCCTAACAATTTCTAAACCAATAATAAATTATAAATATTAATTTTTATATTTTATATTTTTGCCTTATTAAGGCGAAGGCCATTTATAGTGATATTTAATTAATTCTCTTTCGAGTTGAGCTGTTAGGCCTTTAGAGATACATTGAAAAATTAGGAGTCTACCGAAGTCCCACGCATCCAACCATTACACTACGTTTCACGGGTGGTAAATCCGATCTTCAGGTGTATTAGGATGTTGTTTTTTTGTGGCAGACGAAGGCAAAGCTTGGTAACTGGTATATATATCGAACTTCATTAGATAAATGTATATGCGAAATTATGTCAGTTAATTGAAACTCCAAACTTTTCCTATAGTCCTGCTTGGTAATCCCATTTTTCAATGTTCACAAATACTATGGTAAGTTTTATTCCTACATCATTAGTAATTGCTCTTCTATATCAGAAGATTTTATTTTTTGATCATCAATTATTGTCTACTAAAGTTTTGACAAGTTGATGGTGGCTTAGAACGCTAAGACGCCGGCAACCTTGACACTCAGTTGTCGGAGACCCAGGTTCAACTCGAAAGAGAATTAATTAAATATCACTATAAATGGCCTTCGCCTTAATAAGGCAAAAATAAAAAATAATTTCAGCATGAGCCAGGCTGGGATTAGAACCTGGGTCTCCGACAACTGAGTGTCAAGGTTGCCGGCGTCTTAGCGTTCTAAGCCACCATCAACTTGTCAAAACTTTAGTAGACAATAATTGATGATCAAAAAATAAAATCTTCTGATATAGAAGAGCAATTACTAATGATGTAGGAATAAAACTTACCATAGTATTTGTGAACATTGAAAAATGGGATTACCAAGCAGGACTATAGGAAAAGTTTGGAGTTTCAATTAGCTGACATAATTTCGCATATACATTTATCTAATGAAGTTCGATATATATACCAGTTACCAAGCTTTGCCTTCGTCCTCCACAAAAAAACAACATCCTAATACACCTGAAGATCGGATTTACCACCCGTGAAACGTAGTGTAATGGTTGGATGCGTGGGACTTCGGTAGACTCCTAATTTTTCAATGTATCTCTAAAGGCCTAACAGCTCAACTCGAAAGAGAATTAATTAAATTAATTTTTATAGTTCGATTCTATTGGGGTTACTTCCCTTCCTTTGTCTTCCCTACTCTTTTTCTCGTGACACATAAGTTTTCTTTTTTGCATTTCTTCAAAATATTTTAAAGACTCTCGAGCTTACAATAAATCAAAAAGACATTCGATATTAGCATATCAAGGGGAGGACTGTTCCTATTTGGGATACTTCTCCATTATTGTATTTTTTAACACTGTAATTGGTGAACGAACAATCCCTAGCAACATTGAATGATTCCATGGAAACAGTGGTTAAAAATACAATTTGATCAATTTGTGTTCCTTTGCGGTACCTTTCCCCACCACTACTCATTTACAGCACCGTATATTGCAATGACTATGATTCCTAAGAAGTTAATAAAACATAATACAATGTTGAATTGGAAATACTAAATTTGATATTTGGGTTCCACCGAGGTACAATGGTATGCACGCCCGCCTTGCACGCAGAAGGTCGTGGGTTCGAAAAAAAAAAACAAAAAATGTCCAACGGTGGCAAACTACCCCTCAGTAATGTTGGCGACATTTCCTGAGTATATCGGCCTTGAAAAACTTCTCCACAAGTGGTGCCTTAAACACGCCGCACAATGGTTCAGGAATCGATTTTCCTGGCCAAAAATCAAAATTTTGTTTTGTCAAAGATATTTAATTTCTATATGGGATTCGATAGTAAACATATTGAAACTAAGGAAACCAAAAAAATAGGCCCAAATATTGGAAGGTGTGGGCTTGGCGTGCCCCTAAAGACGAGCATTTTTCCCATTTTTGGGAAATACAAATTTTTGCAAATTTCTGGAAAAAGACTAAGCTATTTCTCGAAAACTATAACAGTTATGGTGTTCATTATTTTTTTGTAAGGTAGGTAGGATTGTGGCCTTTAAAAATTGTTTTAATAAATTACCGTAACGTTTACACAGCATGATCTATTTTATTTTTCCTCGGGTAGTAAATTTTATGAAATTCCAAATTTAGTGGACTAGAACTTTTGTGGAACAACATGGAACAAAGTTCTGTTTTCACAGAAAGATGCCCGAAAGCCTCCTCTTCCAGCCCATATATACTTTTGTACCCGTCCCGTTCCGTCCGTTTAACACTTTTTTCAATTTATTGAAATTACATGGGGTAAAAATGTGTATTTTTCTTAACTGTTTTCATATGAATTACAGTTTTTTGACACAAATTACAACTTTTTTGAGTATATGAGTTTTTATACGAGTTGTATAGGTTTTATTAAAACCCAAGGAGAATTTTTTTAGTTTTTGAAAAAATTTAAATTTTTTTTGTAAAATTTTTGAAAAAAATTTTTTTTCGACATTTTTTCGATTTTTTTTTTAGTTTTTTGGTAATTATTTTGTTTATTTGTTGGTGTGTGACCATCTTTAATACATAGGAAGATATAAAAACCATAAAAACACTCATATTTTGATGAAAAATAGTTAAAAAACTCAAAAGTTTAACTTTGACCTTGAATTTCTCTGCAACTACCTGACGGAACTTGACCGCTTATAATTCGTCTGAAAGCTGATTGTGTTATCTTCTAACAAAAAAAAAAGAATTATGAATATATCTCTATCCGTTCAAAAGTTACAGAATTTTGACCAGGAAAAAACGATTTTGAACCACAGTGTTGCCGCTTCCATACAAATGTGGACAAAAATAAAAGGCGTTGACCTGGGTTGATGAATTTTTGCACAAGTACTTATGAGGGCACAGGAATGAATAATATCAACTTTGGTCCATATCGGTTCAGATCTGGATATAGCCCCCTTATATATCTTTCCCCGATTTTTCTATAACTTGGTCAATTTTAATCGAATAGCCTTCAAATTTAATATGTTATATTTTCTTAGGCTCCTGAGTAGTTTCAACGATTTTCGTAAAAATCGGTTCAGGTTTGGATATAGCTCCTATATATAATATCATTCCCCGATTTCGCTATATATCGCTCAATTTTTGATGAATAGTCTTCAAATTTAACATGGGATGTCTCCTCAGGCCACTGTTCAGTTTTACCGATTTTGATTTGATTTCGCAAAAATCGGTACAGATTTTGATATAGCCTCCATATATATCTTTCACCGATTTTGCTATAAATCGGTAATTTTTTTAAAAATAACCTTCAAATTTAATATGGAATGTTTTCTTAGGCCTTTGTCGTCATAAGTACTTGTGCAAACATTCATCAACCCAGATCAACAGTAAAACGGAACAGGGGCTTGATGAATCCCATGTTAAATTTGTACGCTATTCATCAAAAATTGAGCGAATTATAGCAAAATCGGGGAAAGATATATATAGGGGCTATATCCAAATCTGAACCGATTTTTGCTAAAATCGGTGAAACTACTCAGGAGCCTAAGAAAATATATATTAAATTTGAAGGCTATTCGATTAAAATTGATCGAGTTATAGCAAAATCGGGGAAAGATATATATAGGGGCTATATCTAAATCTAAACCGATTGTTGTAAAAATCGGTGTATCTACTCAGGGGCCTAAGAAAATAACACATCTAAATTTGAAGGCTTTTCGATCAAAGTTGAACGAGTTGTAGCAAAATCGGGAAAAGATATATATGGGATCTATATAAAATCTGAACCGATATATCTCAGAAGGTTACAGGGATGGGCAGAATGTTTTTACATATTTTGATTTGGAAGAGATGTCCAATTAACGGAAAATAGGAGCCAATGTGGCAATAGGTGACAATCAAAAGATCTGCTCTACTAAATACTAATAAATTTGAATTTTTTATCAAATTTAAATTTTGATTTCTTGATAACGGTACATTGCCCATGTGCAGTTAATGCCAACATTTTGTACAAAAACGTTATATTTACAGCCCACTCATCAAATCCCCATCCAAAACATTTAGTATTATCAACAAACTTTTCAGAAAATGTTATTTTAAATGTCATCTAATTTTCATATGATTATCGCTTTAGATTACCTGGGAAATATTTTTCATATTTAAAGAGCTACAACTTCATTATGGATGCACATATCGGCAGAATTCTTTCAGATTCCTTGTATCGGATGTGTTTACTGTAAGAAAAAAAGATAAACATACATATGTAAAAGTTAACATCACATTTTTTGATTTTTGTCCACGCGGCAACACTGTGCGCCGTTCGGACTCGGCGATAAACAGTAGGTCCCATATCATTGAGCTAGGTCCCATATCCCCTGAGCCTTGTTTTTAAAGTAAGACCAGCTTAATCACAGATTTGTTGTTTTCAAATTTTAAAAACAACAAGTTTTTAAAGTGGGTGTAGTTAAAATTTATTTACATTAGGGCAGAGGGCAGAGGAGACTAGATTCGTCCAACGCCACTTGGACTCATCAGTTCCCTTATAAGAAGAAAACCATCGATTATGAAACGAATGGGGGCGTTACTTTGTTTCAAATGTGCGTCGCAAAATATGTTATTTGCTTGATAAATATATCCTAGTCCCGATTAACAGTTGCCCAATTGTCAGTTTATGGGACTGAGATTCGAGGAAAATAGAAACATTTTGCCTCTTTGCCCAATAGCCTCTTTCTTCCACAAACTGACAATTATCGAAAGTACATTTGTCTAATGGGCATCTGCGTCAAAGATCGTCCTAAATAGTTCAAAACAAAGAAATATTTGCATTTGAACTCGACAACAAAGCCATCGACTTCAGTAATACGACTTTTAACAGACTGCGAGACGAAGTTCGCCGGGTCCCCTAGTAGATTAATAAAAAATCAATTTAACTTAGTTTTTCTCAGAACCATTTTTTTGTTTGGGATTAGGCCGTTTTGGCGCTGAGCGCCTCATATAAACCACAAATATATGATGGCCAAATCCAATCCATTTTATCAAAGTTTATTTATGTATACCAGGGCGGCCCAAAAAACGACAAAGTCTTTTTTGCATTTTTTTTCTGCCTACACCCTATTTTTTTCATTTGATCCAAAAACCTTATACATAAAATTGTATGGCGATCGGTTAACGTTAACCCGTGTCACCAGAGAGATCTTTGTTACCATACCAATCCATGCTTGCTGAGATTATGGTCCAACTGCTCAAGGAACCACCAATTAAAATGGCTGTTGGACATAACTATTGGGAGCAGTGACTGACATTCATCTATCTTTTGCACACAGTAAATATTCTCTCAACTGGAGCCACCGTGGTGCAGTGATAAGCACGTCTGCTGTTCTTTATCAGAGCAGAACATTAAAAATTTGTCGATGGCATATCACCTCAGTGAATTGCTGGCTTAGATTCCCTGAGTATTTCAAGTGGTGTAGCAACACACGCCTTTGGGACTCGGCGCATAGTGGTTCAGGATGTGCAAAGTATGGACCAAATCGGTTACCCCTTCAAGATTTATCGTGCGCACAAATTTTCCGAACATTTTCGAACTTTTGTGGTGGAGGTACCGGAAAGAGTAGACCGATATAACCCATCTTCGAACTTAAGCTAAGTTTGGACAAAATATTACGCAAGCCAAATTTTGGACCCAATCGGTTGATCCGTTCGAGAGTTATCGTGCGCACCAGCCAGCCAGACAGACAGAAAAATTGTCTGAAACACATTTCCTCCAAACATACTTGGGGTCTAAAACCATTATTTCGATGAGGCACATTTTGCCCGTATGAAAGTGTATATACCCTCGTTAACATAAATGCTGAGGGTATAAAAAAAAACTTTCATAGAAAACGTATCTAACTTTTTACAGCAAATCTGCGTTGAATAGAGTTCTTTTATACAAAAACTTCCCCATATAGCGTTTTTCTGTAGAAAAACTTCGCTGAATAGCGTTTTTCTATAGGAAAACTTCTCTGAATAGCGTTTTTCTATAGAAAAACTTCGCTGAATAGCGTATTTCTATAGAAAAACTTCGCTGAATAGCGTATTTCTATAGAAAAACTTCGCTGAATAGCGTATTTCTATAGAAAAACTTTGCTGAATGGCGTTTTTCTATAGAAAAACTTCACTGAATAGCGTTTTCTATAGAAAAACTTCGCTGAATAGCGTTTTTCTGTAGAAATATTTCGCTGAATAGCGTTTTTCTATAGAAAAACTTCGCTGAAAAGCGTTTTTCTATAGAAAAACTTTACTTAGCGTATTTCTATAGAAAAACTCCGCTGAATAGCGTTTTTCTACAGAAAAACTTCGCTGAATAGCGTTTTTCTGTAGAAAAACTTCGCTGAATAGCGTTTTTCTATAGAAAAACTTCACTGAATAGCGTTTTTTTATAGAAAAACTTCGTTGAATAGCGTTTTTCTATAGAAAAACTTCGCTGAATAGCGTTTTTCTATAGAAAAACTTCGCTGAATAGCGTTTTTCTATAGAAAAACTTCGCTGAATAGCGTTTTTCTATAGAAAAACTTCGCTGAATAGCGTTTTTTATAGAAAAACTTCGCTGAATAGCGTTTTTCTATAGAAAAACTTCGCTGAATAGCGTTTTTCTATAGAAAAATTTAGCTGAATAGCGTTTTTCTATAGAAAAACTTCGCTGAATAGCGTTTTTCTATAGAAAAACTTCGCTGAATAGCGTTTTTCTATAGAAAAACTTCGCTGAATAGCGTTTTTTTATAGAAAAACTTCGTTGAATAGCGTTTTTCTATAGAAAAACTTCGCTGAATAGCGTTTTTCTATAGAAAAACTTCGCTTAATAGCATTTTTCTATAGAAAAACTTCGCTGAATAGCGTTTTTCTATAGAAAAACTTCGCTGAATAGCGTTTTTCTATAGAAAAACTTCGCTGAATAGCGTTTTTCTATAGAAAAACTTCGCTGAATAGCGTTTTTCTATAGAAAAACTTCGCTGAATAGCGTTTTTCTATAGAAAAGCTTCGCTGAATAGCGTTTTTCTATAGACAAATTTAGCTGAATAGCGTTTTTCTATAGAAAAACTTCGCTGAATAGCGTTTTTCTATAGAAAAACTTCGCTGAATAGCGTTTTTCTATAGAAAAACTTCGCTGAATAGCGTTTTTTATAGAAAAACTTCGCTGAATAGCGTTTTTCTATAGAAAAACTTCGCTGAATAGCGTTTCTCTATAGAAAAACTTCGCTGAATAGCGTTTTTCTGTAGAAATATTTCGCTGAATAGCGTTTTTTATAGAAAAACTTGGCTGAATAGCGTTTCTCTATAGAAAAACTTCGCTGAATAGCGTTTTTCTGTAGAAATATTTCGCTGAAAAGCGTTTTTCTATTGAAAACTTTGCTGCTTTTTTTCTATAGAAAAACTTTGACGAATAGCATTTGTCTATAGAAAAACTTCGCTGAATAGCCTTTTTCTATAGAAAAACTTCGCTGAATATCGTATTTCTATAGAAAAACTTCGCTGAGTAGCGTTTTTCTATAGAAAAACTTCGCTGAATAGCGTTTTTCTATAGAAAAACTTCGCTGAATAGCGTTTTTCTATAGAAAAACTTCGCTGAATAGCGTTTTTCTATAGAAAAATTTAGCTGAATAGCGTTTTTCTATAGAAAAATTTAGCTGAATAGCGTTTTTCTATAGAAAAACTTCGCTGAATAGCGTTTTTCTATAGAAAAACTTCACTGAATAGCGTTTTTTTTATAGAAAAACTTCGTTGAATAGCGTTTTTCTATAGAAAAACTTCGCTGAATAGCGTTTTTCTATAGAAAAACTTCGCTGAATAGCGTTTTTCTATAGAAAAACTTCGCAGAATAGAGTTTTTCTATAGAAAAACTTTGCTAAATAGCGTTTTTCTATAGAAAAGCTTCCCTGAATTGCGTTTTTCTATAGAAAAACTTCACTGAATAGCGTTTTTCTATAGAAAAACTTCGCTGAATAGCGTTTTTCTATAGAAAAACTTTGCTGAATAGAGTTTTTCTATAGAAAAACTTCGCTGAATAGCGTTTTTCTATAGAAAAACTTCGTTGAATAGCGTTTCTCTATAGAAAAACTTCGCTGAATAGCGTTTTTCTGTATAAATATTTCGCTGAATAGCGTTTTTCTATAGAAAAACTTGGCTGAATAGCGTTTCTCTATAGAAAAACTTCGCTGAATAGCGTTTTTCTGTAGAAATATTTCGCTGAATAGCGTTTTTCTATAGAAAAACTTCGCTGAATAGCGTTTCTCTATAGAAAAACTTCGCTGAATAGCGTTTTTCTGTAGAAATATTTCGCTGAATAGCGTTTTTCTATAGAAAAACTTGGCTGAATAGCGTTTCTCTATAGAAAAACTTCGCTGAATAGCGTTTTTCTGTAGAAATATTTCGCTGAAAAACATTTTTCTATTGAAAACTTTACTGCTTTTTTTCTATAGAAAAACTTTGACGAATAGCATTTTTCTATAGAAAAACTTCGTTGAATAGCGGTTTTCTATAGAAAAACTTTGCTGAATGGCGTTTTTCTATAGAAGAACTTCGCTGAATAGTGTTTTTCTACAAAAAAAAATATCTTCGAGAGCACGTCCTAAACTGAACTTATCTGAAATTTTGTGTGGGAGGTACCCGCAGGAGTGGACCGATTGAGTCCATATTGAAACCTCATCTAAGTCTGGTAGAAATTTTTCAATGTGCAAAGTATGGATCAAATCAAGAGTTATCGTGCGCACAAATTTTCCAAACATTTTCGAACTTTTGTGGGGGAGGTACCGGAAGGAGTGGGCCGATATAGCCCATCTTCGGACTTAAACTAAGTTTGGGAAATATATTACGAGAGCCAAATTTTGGATCGAATCGGTTGTTCCATTCAAGAGTTATCGTGCACTCCATCCAGCCACAGACAGACAGTCGGACGGATATTGCTAAATCAACTCCAAATTGTCTGAAACCATTTTTTCGATGAGGCACATTTTGCCCGTATGAAAGTGTATACACCCTCGTTAGCATAAATGCTGAGGGTATAAAAATAACTCCGCACGGTGACCAATTAAATGGAACGGAATGACTCACAAAATTATAACCAGTTCTAAGATGTCAGTTCATTTCTTCAGGTGTCTTTTCCATACTTCGGCGCTTTAATCCCATTTAAGGCCACTTCTCGGATCGCGTTGAATTTGTGATTGCTAGGGCAAGCCAATATTTCCTGAGATATGTATGTCCATCGAAATGTCAAAGCCTATATAACCTCTTGTGGAGAATATTTTGAAAATTATAACTACCGTCTTTAACTGATTGCGCTCAACATGGTGTATTTTGAATAGCTTTAGTCCTATTTCCAGCCAATAATTCATTGCATTGCTGTTCAATTTGTGAGGCTATCAAAGTTTTATGTTTTTTTTTTTTTCTAAAAGTTACAAAATTATCATTGACACCACGAAAAGATAATATATTTTCAGTTTCAAGTGTATGTCGCAACAATTAAGCTTATCATAATTTTTAAAAAAATGTTGTCTACAGATAAAATCAACACTTTATAACAGCTGTTAATATTTATTAATAACACTTAATTGTTGTGATATTGAAAAGAGTGGCTACCAAAAATAGAGAGATAATAAAAAGAAAATTTTAAACACTATTTGATTTATAAAATTTGATGTGATATTAAATTAATATTTATTAAAAACAAAACATTTATAAAATAAACTTTTTAAACCATTATAACACGCTCGGATTCAACGTATTTTATCGATTTTTATGATTTATTGTTAATCATAAAAATACACTTTGTATACCACCGCAAAACTGCTTGCGTTGCATTTTTCTTATCAACTAGCAAAAAAAAAAAAAAAAAAAAAACACAGAAACGTAGAACAGCACAAACGTCATAAATGTTATAAATAAAAAATTGAAAATGATAGATGGTTCTTAGGGTTTCTATAATATGTAATATTCCGGCCTTAAACAAATAAAAATTAAAAAAAAAATTATCGCTAAAATTGTGTTACTCAGTCTCGGACGTCAATTAAAGAAATGTAGTATGACAAATTCCATTCGGTTCGACGTAATGCATTGAATTTGCTCTCTTTCTCCAGATAAGAGACGCACACAGACACACGAATACCCGCACACCGAGTCAAGAACAAGTGAATCCAAAAGACACAATCAGACTTTTTTCTTGGAGGACTTAAGAATTCACAAAGACTCGTTGACGTATTTTTCATTCTTTTCAGACTTGTGAACCAAAGTGATGGAAAAGGCTATACGCAGACAGGCGGACGGACAGACAGATGGACAAGCTGTGTAGCGTGAGGGGTATTTACACATTAAATATGACGCGTTTGACGTTATGTTTTCAAACAAACAAATTAAGAGAATAATGAATGGCTTGACTGGCTGGCTGCATGGCTGGACATTTTATAAAAAAAATTTGGATAAAAAGCAAGTGATATGAATTGTACATTAGCAGTGTTTTTGTTTAATTTTAAGAGAATACAAAAATTTTTTTTCATCAATGTAATTCTTAACAAGAGAGGTAAAATGCGCATTACTGAAAGTTCATCAATGGTTGATGCTTGGAATTTGAAAGTAGTACCTAATTATAGCTAGATGCTATTAACCAACTCAAATTACATCTGCCCCGAAAAAGTTGGTTCTCAAGCAAGAACTAAAGCTATGTATATTTAAAAAAGCAAGTCTGACCAGCGCCACTGTGAATATGTACGAAATAAGTACATGAAATAGGGCGAAAACATATAGAGAGCTATATTCATATCTAAACCGATTTCGAAATTGGCCACACATAGCATCTGAGATGCATCAGTTACATGTGAAAATATATTTTTTTCTGTTACGAAAGTGCCAATGCCCACAATCTTAGACGGAGAAGTATTTAGACTACTGGGGCTTAATTTATCTAATACTTAATTTATCTAATTCGATCAGCTGAAAAACTTGAAAACACCTGAAATCGGGAGGTACCATTATATGGGGTATATACCGCAACGCGTCCTATACCCACAACTTTTGATGGAGAATCACGCTAAAATAATAGCGTTCGATCGGTACCGTTATAAGGGGGTATCCCAAAACATGGACCAATGTTCACAATTTTTGATGGAGAAGTTTGTGACTACTGGGAACCTGAAATGTCAAATTACAGGTAGTTCAGTCAAATAATGTTGCTAAAATTCTCAAAATACATAAAATCGGAAGGTACCGTTATATGGGGCTATACCAAAATATTGGCCTATATGGCCCCCCTTGGAACTTGACCTGTCTATGGAAAAACAAGTAAGAAAGTATCAGTCAGCTGTGCTGACTTAGATATATAAATGAGGCCGCTAGAAAAACCTACTGAAAAAAGAATCAAAACTATGCGAGAGGAGCTCCTACACTTGACTTTGTTTCGAATTTTGTGTTTGAGGTACCCGAAGGAGTGGACCGATATAGCCCATATTCCAACCTGATAGATGACTGGATAAAATAATATGATGTGCAAAGTTTGTACCAATCAGAAACTCCTGCAAGAATTATCTTGCGGATTTGCCATTTTGGATGGTGTCGTCAGGTTTTCTTGGAACATTAAGGGCAATATCTCAGGAAGTATTGACTTGCGCAAGAAAAAAGTTATATCGTCATAAAGGGAGTCTCAAGGACAAGCTGCTCAAAAAAAATTCAAGACTATCCGAGAGGAGCTCTTAAACTTCACTTTATCCGAATTTTGTGTGGGAGGTACCCGAAGAAGTGGACCGATATAGTCCATATTCCAACATTATACATGACTGGATGAAATAATATGATGTGCAAAGTCTGCACCAATAAGAAACTCTCTGCGAAAATTACTTGCGGGTTTGCCATTTTGGTTGGTGCCGTCAGGGTTTTTTGGAACTTTTAAGCCAATATCTCAGAAAATATGGACTTGCGCAAGAAAAAAATTGTACTGTCGCAAAGGGAGCCGCAAGTACAATTTACTGAAACAAAGTTCAAAACGATCCGAGAGTAGCTCTTACACTTCACTTTAACCGAATTTTGTGTGGGAGGTACCCGAAGGAGTGGACCAATATACTCGATATTCGAACCCTATCTCTATCTAGAAGGAATAATAATATAATAATAATACAATAATAATAATACAATGTGCAAAGTTTGGTCCAAATCGATCGCTCCCTTCGAGAATTATCGTTCACAACATTTTACAAACAAATTTTGAACTTTTATGGGGAAGGTACCCGAAGGAGTGGACCGATATGGCCCATCTGCGAACTTAAACAAAGTTTGGACAAAACATTACGATAGCCAAAATTTGGTTCGAATCAGTTGATCCGTTGGAGACTTATCGTGTTCACCAGCCAGGCAGACAGACAGAGAGACGGACAGACAGACGGACGGACATGGCTAAATCGACTCCAAATTGTCTGAAACGAACTTCTTCAAAACATACTTGGGGTCTAAAACCGTTACTTCGATGAGGCACATTTTTGGTCGTATCAAAGTGTATACGAGGTCACTAAAAACCTTCTGGCCTAAGCAACACGCAGAGTCGCCAGGCCTATGTGTACTCAGGACAGTTTGACATACGACCATGTGTTGGGTTGTTTACAGTGGCTTGATTGAGACACCTCCAAAACATGCTTTTACAGCATCTACTGGCGATTGCTGCGATTTTTCGGGTTCATACGCATATTTTCATGATTCGTCACCTGGATCCACCTTATAAACGTCTCTTGAAGCAATGTCTTTGAAGCACCGCGTATTTTTTCGAAATTTCTTGCACCGACCAACACGGGATCCGACTATTTTTGGAGCCAAGCGTTCATGCAATAAGAAATGTTAGTTGGTGGAATAATGCCCAAGGATGCCTCTATCTCACGGTACATTACATGGCGATCTTGCATTATCCGTTCACGCACGGCTTAATTTTTTCTGGCACAACGACCGTTTCTGGGCGACCATAACGAACTTCGTTTTTTTGGCGAGTATCGGCCACGATTGAATTCATTAAACCAGTTTTTCATAGTGCTATAGGATGGTCCTTTATCGACATACAAAGATTAATTTTGATCGATTCACTTTTGCCGTGATTATCCACGTCGAAAGTAGTGAAAAATTAACGGACGAAAATGTTCACCAGTAAATTCAATTTTTTATGCAAAGTGATGACATGGTCATATGTGAAACTATCCTGACTACGCTTAGGCTAAAAACTGTCAAACTTTCCAAAGAAACTGTCAAATGACGCCTGGCGACACTGCTTGTTGCCTAAGCCAGAAGGTTTTTAGTGACCCTCGTATACCCTTTCTAGCCTAAAGGCTGAGGGTATAAATATTCCGGTGCAAAAATATAGCGCTCTTGTTTGTTTACGCTAGAGTGATTACACCAAACGGGCAGACGAACATGGCTAGATCGACTCAGAATTTTACCCAGAGCAAGAATATATATATGGGAATTTCTGAGTGAAATCGGACACCTTTTCAAAATTAGGTTTTTGATTTCCTTTATTATACCCTACACCACTATGTGGTAAGGGGTATTATGTGTTAGTGCATTTGTATGTAACATACAAAAGGAAGCGAGATAGACCCATAGTTCCTTCTAGGGATATACATAGAATCACTTTCTACGTCGATTTATGCATGTCCGTCCGTCCGTCCGTTCGCAACATACAGGTCGCATTTGTTGACCGATTTCGCTGAAAATTAGGGAATACCATTTTTTTAGCCGTCGGAAGATCAAGTTCTAAGATGGGCTATATCGGTCCAAGTTTTGGTATAGCCCCCATATAACGGTACCTCCCGATTTAAGGTATTTTAAGGATCTTAGCCGCATTTGTTGCCAAAACCAGCTGAAATTTTACATTTGAGGTTCCCAATGGCCGCGAAATTGCTCCACTAAAAATTGTCAAGATAGGTCCACGGTTCGGTATAGTCCCCATATAACGATACCTCCCGATTTAAGGTATTTTAGGGATCTTAGCCACATTTTTTGCCCAAACTAGCTGAAATTTTACATTTGAGGTTCTCAATGGCCGCGAAATTGCTCCACTAAAAATTGTCAAGATAGGTCCACGGTTCGGTATAGTCCCCATATAACGATACCTCCCGATTTAAGGTATTTTAGGGATCTTAGCCTCATTTTTTGCTTGAACTAGCTGAAATTTTACATATGTGGTTCACAGTGGCCACGAAATTTCGCCACTCAACATTGTTAAGATAGGTCCATGTTTTTTTGTAGCCCCCATATAACGGTACCTCCCGCTTTTAGGTATTTTAACGATTTTCCCCAAATATGGCTCCAATTTGCCATTTGGAGTTTAATGAGTTCAAAAAATTTACTTTAATGTTTGTTTTGGGTTATTAAAAAACTTCTCCACCAAGAATTATGGACATACATATGTCCACGTTTTGATATAGCCCCGAATTTTGGTATAGCTTCCATATAAAAGTACCGCTAGATTTTAGGCACTCTGCAGTTTTTATATACTTTTTATACCCTACACCACTATGTGATAAGGGGTATTATGTGTTAGTGCATTTGTATGTAACATACAAAAGGAAGCGAGATAGACCCATAGTTCCTTCTAGGGATATACATAAAATCACTTTCTGAGTCGATTTATGCATGTCCGTCCGTCCGTTCGCAACGTACAGGTCGCATTTGTTGTCCGATTTTGCTGAAAATTGGGGAATATCGTTTTTTTATGCCGTCGGAAGAACGCTATTTATTTTGGTGAGAATCGGTTCAGATTTGGATATAGCTCCCATATATATTTTCGTCCGATTTGAGGTATTTGATGCACCAAACACGCTATATCTGTCCAATTTTGATGAAATTTGGAATTTATGACGGAATCAGGTCTATAAATAAATGTACCAAATTATATCGAAATCGGTTCAGATTTGGATATAGCTCCCATATATATTTTCGGCCGATTTGAGGTATTTGATGCACCAAACACGACATATCTGCCCGATTTTTATGAAATTTGGAATGCAAATGTAGCACTGATATCTGGCTATCTGGTTGCAAAATATGGTTCAAGTAGTTATTTTAGTTTTAGTGTAGTAATCTTTTTAAGTTGGGAAGTCAAATTTCAATCGCCAACTTAAAACACGTTTTTCTCGAAACTTTATTTTTCAAGATGTGTCACTCTTTGAGTAAATGAGCGATATGTCTCCTATATTTTACATATTCACAGTGGTGTAGGGTATCATGTAGTCGGCTCCGCCCGACTATGATCCTTTCCTTACTGGTTTTTTGCTGTGGAGATGCTGCTCATCAGCAAAACATTTTAGTACATTTTAAAAATTTTTTTGACTAAAGGTTCCAGATTATCGCGCCTTGAAAAAGTCGAATTCGGTAAAAACTATATGCAAAGAAATACTCATAACTTCTTTAACCCATTAATGCCATTGGCAACTTAAGTTGCCAAATGACATCTTCCTCTTTGTTGTACTCTGAGAAAAAGTGGGAATTGGGAATAGAAAAGTAACTTTACTATAATTAAGTAGACACATGTTATTTTCAAGTTTGGTTTATTTCATGTCAATTGCTTCTATTTTTTTACCTGTTTCAAAAATCCTATTTCATGTGAAACAGCAGTTTTAAAAAGAAAGTTTTTCTATTATAGTAACTAATTTTATAGCAAAGTGTGGTTGTATTTATAGAAATATATCTTAACAAACAAATAAACAATATTTAATATGGAAATGGCAAACGTTGACAATTTTGTTGCACTAATATCAATATTAATCAATATTAAATTTTATTTAAGTACTGCCCGTACCACTTAAGTTCGATTAAAAAAAATCAGACTATCTCACCCTAACGCATCAACAGCGAGCCACATTTTTTGAGGAATTTTAGTTATGGGTTTTTTGTCATCAGTAGGTAAAACATTCAAGACCAATTTTCGTACCATTTAGTACTTTTTGTAGGTATTTCCAATACCATTTCAGCTGGGTATAACCTTAAAAAATTACCTTCTTTTATGAAACATTTATGACAACCGCGAATCTCATTTCCAGCTCTATCAGTTCTTCCAAGCCCAATAATAGTAATTAACATATAAATAGAGCAGTATGAATTCCCGAAACCTCCTCTTAAAATCTCAAAAATTCCTACTAACCCCTTTACACAATAACAAATTATTGCTCTCCAGAACCTGCAAGAAACTACTATTTTTTACTACCATAACATTTTTCCCTTTATGTTATGGGAAAAAAATAGTAAAAATTAGTAGATTCTTGTGGTTCTGGAACTGACCATATATCATATTCTGTGCCACTTAATACTTTTCATAGCATGCATATCCAAAACCATCTTCACAACTTAACCCACATACCAACAGTTACTCTAAGAACAAATTTTAGAATTTCAGCTTTGTTCCTACACCCGATACAATTTATGGTACGTATTTCTTAAAACACGTCCTTATACCAACGTAACACACTAATACTCACCTTAACTCCAAAGAATAAAGATTCCAGCTCTGTCCCCACACCCAACACCAAAGTGATTACCATTTTGTAATTTTTGTATAATTATGGTTCGTATTTCGACAGTCACATATCTTAGCCCAACACTGACATTAATACAAAATAATAACGATTCCAAATCTCAGGATTTCCAAAGCCTACACTCCCACAGCAATCTTAATTCGAAATTTCAGGATTCGAGCTCTATCCGTACCACTTAGTACTTTTCGTACCTATAAGTACAAATTTCCAAAACTACCTCAACCTACACCCCAATAGCAACTTTAATTCCAAGTTTCTGGATTCCAGCTCTATTCGTTCACCCAAATCCAAATTGTACCAAATTTACCACTTCCCGTACCCGTAAGTACGAACTACCTCAAACCTACAGTCCAACAGTAATTTTAATTCCAAATTTCATGATTGCAGCTCTATCCGTTCTCTCAAATCCAATTTGTACCAAATTCAGTACCATTTAGTACATTTCCCATAAGTAAGAATTTCCAAAACAACCTAAATCCTACACCCTAATAGCAATCTTAATTCCAAATTTCAGGATTCCAGATCTATCATTCACCCAAATCCAAATTGTAAAAAAAATACCATTTAGTACGCTACGTACCCATAAGTACGAAGTTCCATAACATCCTCAATCCTACACTCCCAGAAGCAAATTGTACCAAATTTAGTACCATTTAGTATTTTCCGTACACATTAGTAAATATTTTCAAAAACACCTCCATATATTAACCCTACTGCCTAACCTTGATTCCCATTCGAAATTCCAAACTTGTAGCTTTATTCGTCCACATAATACCAAGTGGTACCAAATTTAGTACATTTTAGTTCTTTTTGTACACTAATAGTTCGAATATCCAAAACCCCTCTGGTACGTCTATCCCACACTCCATTAGTGACTTTCATTCCAAATTTCAGGATTCAAGCTCTATCCGTTCACGCATATCTATATTTAGTACAATTTAGTACTTTCCGTACCCATAAGTACAAATTTCCGAAGCTACCTAAATCCTACACCCCAATAGCAATCTTAATTCCAAATTTCAGGATTCCAGCTCTATCCGTTCGCCCATGTCCAAATTGTACCAAATTTAGTACCGATTAGTACCTTCCGTACCAATAAGTACGAATTTCCAAATCTACTTCAATCCTAAACTCCAACATTAATCTTAGTTTCAAATTTCAGGATTCAAGTTCTATCAGTTCACCCAAATCAAAGTTGTACTAAATTTAGTACGATTTAGTACTTTTCGCACACATAAGTACATATTTCCAAAACTACCTCCATATGTGAATCCTACACTCCAACAGTAATCTTGATTCCAAATTTCAGGTTTCCATTTAGTACTTTCGTACAGGTAAGTACGCATTTTTAAAACATCTCCTCATATCCGTACCACTTCCCAACCCTGAACCCCATCCAAATATCAAGATTCTACCTATATATATTAAAAATACACAATTTATACAAAATTTAGTAACTTTTAGTACTTTTCGCACACTTGTGGTTCGAATTTCCAAAACCCCTTTGATAGATCTTTCTAACTCTTCATTACACACAGAAAAAAATGGCCTGTCTAACATATGTCCCAAACATATTTTGCAGCAAACATATATTTGTTTTCAAGCAGTCCCAAACATAACAACGCCTTTCATAAAGCAAAAAAAAAATACTGGTTTTCTGAGAGATTAAAAAAACAATTTTGGCGAGTTTTTGTTTTTATTGACTAACAACCACCACACACCACCAAACAAAGCAGAGACAAATGTTGCTGCTTTTTATTTATTAATTCTTTTATTTTGTAATATTGTAACTTACCGTTTCTTCTAAAGATTTTCACTGTAGTTGTTATCGTCTTGTAAGCATAGCAGAACAATATGAATCATATGTACATACATACATGTTGAGTCTATCAGCGCTAGGTTGAGATATTAGATGTTGCCTTTATATTAAAAAAATTACAAATTTGTAGTTGCGAAGTATTTGACTATACGAACTTTGTTTTTTCGACACCAAACGCACTGTAGTTGTTTGGTTTGTCGGTTTATCAGTTAACTAACAACAATTGTTGCGACAGCGGTAGTTGTTGGTGTGTGTGGTTTGTTGATACATTGTCAATGTGATCGTGAGACGATGAGACCGATGAAAATGTAGGGAATAACAGACCAGCAAACCAATCGTACCGACATCGTAACGAAATCGGAACAATGCACATGCACACAGCTCTTTATTATAAACCAGCATTCCGCAGCTGCGAGAGCCCTGTTGTTACTCTCTTTGACCAAAATCCTCTCCACCCATAAAAAATATGTTCGTATATGTTGGTACCCAAACATATTAAATTGAGATATGTTACAAAATGTTGCAAACATATATTTGTTTGGACACAACTCCATAAGTCGATCTGTAGTAGGCTATGCGGAGCCAATGTGGTCCGCGAATATAAGACCAACGTAATGAAAATCCAGTCAGAAAGCCGCAGTTGGAACTGCAACACGGTGCTTCCTCATGTCATTAGTGGACCATCGGCATGAGGAGACGAAGATTTTTTCAGTAGGCAACACAGTGGCATGTTCGAGTTGGAGTACTTGCTTGGATGTTACCGTTAGAGCCAACCTAATTACCACAACAAGCATATCAGACAGGTTTGAAAGCACTCTCAGATATTCAGGCCCGAACGACTCACTACGTCTCTTTAACTGCCCTGTCCAACCTACCAAACTAACGCCAGTAGCTTAGAGGTTACAATCGATCAATGCTGCCAAATTTCTATACTTGGATATAGAGCCAGCGCCATATTAAGCAGGGAAACAAAACTTATCGTATGCTACAATAATGTTTATGTCTCCTTAAGAAAAATTTATTGAATGTTCAACCTGACATTTTATTATTTGCAGACTTTGAAACCAAACAAAATTTATAACATACTCTTCACGTTCAGCCAGAAATAGCTTAACCATATCTCTGGATGTTTTTGCACGTTCTTCGGTTAAAACGATTTAAATGACGCCATTACTGACCATGCTTTTCGCATTTTTGTTGTTATGCCCTCCGAATATATTGACTTTTTTGCGTCATCAAATACAATCCATTGGATGGAAGGATTATTGCATATTTTTTTATAAATTTATTGGCGATCTAAAATTGTTTGGAATATTTAGTTAGAAATCTTTATTTACTAATCTAATCTTAGATCTGATTTTAGTTGGTTTTGCAATGCATGGCTTGCGATATGATTTACAAAACGCGATATACATACGTCGTTTGTACGTCAGCAAATCGGCAATGGGTAGTGAAACGTGAAATTCGTATGTATTAAATGTCAATTGGTATGGGGTGAGAACGCGTCATTTCTACAGATATTTTATTTTCAAAGTTTCTGGACAATAGATCTTGGTTCTAGGTTGACTTCTGTATTGACTGCAGAGTTAATATCTGAGGACTGTATGGTATCTAAAAAGATGACAATGCGCTATTTTAAGTGAATTATAACGGACGCAGAATGTGGAAAAAATGTGGAAACATTTTTTAATTCGCCGCTGAAGCTGGAGGGACGGGACAAATATCGTAAAAGTCAACTTCGTTATGGACGATATTCTTATTAGAGACGCGGCAAGTTACACATTTTTGCAAATGGAGGAGATTCCACACATGTTTTTTTGAAAGTTAACAAGCTTTCAAATATTTTGTATTGACTTATTTTTCACCACCACCCTAATATCTCATTAACATCTACGTATATATTGTCCACTCACTACGGTGTCCGATTTGCCAACACAGAGCACAAAACACCTTATCGTTCTAAACTATAATTGACTTCCATAAATCATTGTGAATATTTGTGTTGTTGTATTAGAAAGATTTGCGTACAACCACCTACTTATGACGGAGATTGATTTCATTTTTTTCTTTAAAATATCTGCCCTTAAAAATTGCGAAATGATTTATTGTCACAGCAGATAACAATCACTAATGCTTTCGCACTTTTCAGCTAAGCGAATAGAAATATGACGTGAATTGAAAATACGTTTTTTTGGTAAGTTCCAAATTTAGATTTTGATAAATCAAACCAATCGATCATTGTAGACAAAAGTGAAACTCTTTAAAATAAATATTTAGTAGGCAGGTTTGGTCGAAGGCGTGATTGTGGGTTTAGACCACGTTTATTCTTTGTACGTAGAAACAAAAGCAAAGTGTAAAATATGTCTATATAAAAAAGGTAATAAACTCACAAGTTGTCGACAAGTCCCGGCAACGTTTAAGGGACCAATATTATCTCTTCAAGGTGCGCGGGAATAGGAAATAACCTCACAAGAAAAAGTATTCTTGTGAAGTTTTTCCTATGGTGCCATGAAGCAAACATAAGATTGTTTGTGGGTTTGTCAGTCTTAACGCGACATGCCTCGAACGGATGCAAGTACGATCAGACATTCCTACTGCACCAGTCTGTCCAGTACAGACTTATCTCGCCTGAGCTAGACTCTAGGGACCCATGCACGGTGTGTATAGGGGTGGCGGTGAGGTGTGGAACCGCCGAGATAGAACTGCTGAATGTGTATATCCCGCTGATTAATAGCTATGCCCCGCGTTACTCTCCTAACATCAGACCTCTGTTGAGAGGTAATAACAGGCTAATCCTAGGGGATTTCAATGCGCATCATGAGCTATGGCAGCCCTAGGGAATGACAGATCTGGCTGAGCACACATTCCGCACTGCGAACGAGGACGCACCCACCAGGATTAGAAGGGACTGCCACAGTTCACCTGACATATCCATCGTGTCACCAGGTCTGACGAATGACGTGACATGGCAACCCGTCATATCCCTCGGTTCGGACCATCTCCCAAACCTCATCTCCATCAATAGACCACCAGACTTCATAACTTCTGAACCATGGGAAAGCTGATTGGCAAGGTTTCAGAGAGTTCACTAACCAACTCTGATGTTCGGGTAGCAGAGAGGAAATTTCGAGACATCATCACTGCTGCAGCCGCTCGCTATATTCCTGCTGGTCGAATACCTGAAATAAGAACTAATTTCCCAGCAGAGGTGACGGGATCAGCTAATGAGCGTGATGAGCTTTGCCGCACGAACCCTAATGACCCCAGAATCAGAGAACTGACAGTGGAAGTCAATAGATTAGTCAGTGAACACAAGCGGGCGAAGAGAAGTATTTCACGTCGTTTGCGATCTCTTCCAGCCGAGAAAGAACCGCCACAGTTTACTATGGATGATGTTGCAGATGTTATCAGAGGCGCAAAGTCATCCAAAGCGCTTGGACCTGACGGAATTTCAATGGTGATGCTGAAACAGCTGGATGACCCGGGAGTCGAGTTTTTATGTAAGGTCCTCAATTTATCGCTAGCTACCCTAATAGTTCCCGAAGCTTGGAAGATGGGCAGGTGCTGCTGCTGAATCCTGGCAAAGATGCCAGCAAAGGTGAGTCATGCAGGCCGATTTCACTTTTATCGCCAGTAGCAAAGATACTCGAGGCGTTACTCCTGCCCCAGCATCAGAACATGTTATCCAGTTGCGGATCATTAACACGGGTTCCGGAAGCAGCATAGTACCACAACAGCATTGCACGCCATTTCTACATATATTGGCCGAGGACTCAACCAGGGCAAAGCATGCTACAGAACGGTGATGGTAGCATTGAAACTGACCAAATCGTTTGATACGGTCAGCCATGCTATGTTTTTCGAGGATATCGAGAATACTACCCTCCGGCATTGTCTGAAACGTTGTGTCATCAACTATTTATGTGGCCGCCACTCATACCTCGAATTCAGAAACAAGAAGTCCAAAACCCGTACAGTGAAACAGGGAGTTCCCCAAGGAGGGGTGATATCTCCGGAATTGTTTAATCTCTACCTTTCTGAAATTCCACACCCTCCAGACGGCAAAGAGATCGTGATGTATGCGAAAGATTGTACGATCTTGGCGTCGGGTCCTATAGTCGATGACATATGTGATAGGTTGAATGTCTACATAGCTGACCTAGTGCAGTTCTTCCATCTGAGAAATATGAAAATATCCGCCGCTAAATCCACCACCAAACTGTTCACCACATGGACGACTGAAATGGAGTTCCCAATGAACATGTTGGTCATTGGTGCACTGATTCCGACTACTAACTACCCCAAAGTCTTGGTGGTCACATTCGATAGCATGTTTAAGTCGTCCATTCAAGCCAAAGCTATTTGCGATAAGATCAGAAGAAGGAACAAGGACCTCAAAGACACCTTGTTGACCACCTACAATGCAATAGGTTGCCTCCTCATGACACCATACCATCTTCATGAGGAGACGAAGGTTTTACCGGTGCGTCAGCACAACAAGATGTTGTCGATGCAGTACATGCTTGGGTGTTATCGCAGTGAGCATCGTTGTCACGATTTAATGGACAAGTTTCTTCCACCCAGGCATGCCAGGACAGATCTTCATAATCTAGAGAGAGATGTCCAAAGATATAAAAGAGAACATCGAGACCAACGAGCATATCAGGCAAGCTTGGGTAACATTCACACTGATGCAGTCGCGCAGGCAGTACAGAGATTTAGTGTGAATGCCGTACTTGGAGACCACCCCCCATCCTTCGCATCAGAGGAACGCCAGCTGCCCAAACACGAGTAGTTTTAACCCAGTTAAGATTAGGATTATGCAGCCGGCTCAATTCGTATTGGGCCCGAATTGGCGCCACGATACCCAACACATTCCGGACATTTGGTCATCTTTGCATTATTTTCTACTAGGCAATGATAAATAAGACACGTAAGAATGGGACGCGAGAACAAAATGAAAAAAAAAAAATTAAAATAAATAGAAATAAAATATAATAAAAATAAAATAAAAATGAAATAAAATAAAATAAAATAAAATATAATAAAAATAAAATAAAAAAAATAATAAAATAAAAATAAAATAAAATAAAATAAAATAAAATAAAATAAAATAAAAATAAAAATAAAAATAAAATAAAAATAAAATAAAAATAAAATAAAAATAAAATAAAAATAAAAATAAAAATAAAAATAAAAATAAAATAAAATAAAATAAAATAAAATAAAATAAAATAAAATAAAATAAAATAAAATAAAATAAAATGAAGTAAAATAAAATAAAAATAAAATAAAATAAAGTAAAAATAAAAATAAAAATAAAAATAAAAATAAAAATAAAAATAAAAATAAAAATAAAATAAAATAAAAATAAAAATAAAAATAAAATAAAATAAAATAAAATAAAATAAAATAAAATACAATAAAATAAAATAAAAATAAAATAAAATAAAATAAAATAAAATAAAATAAAATAAAATAAAGTAAAGTAAAATAAAAATAAAAATAAAATAAAAATAAAATAAAATAAAATAAAAATAAAATAAAATAAAATAAAAATAAAATAAAATAAAATAAAATAAAATAAAATAAAATAAAATAAAATAAAATAAAAATAAAAATAAAATAAAAATAAAATAAAATAAAAATAAAAATAAAATAAAATAAAAATAAAATAAAATAAAATAAAATAAAATAAAATAAAATAAAAATAAAATAAAATAAAATAAAATAAAATAAAATAAAATAAAATAAAATAAAATAAAATAAAATAAAATAAAATAAAATAAAATAAAATAAAATAAAATAAAATAAAATAAAATAAAATAAAATAAAAATAAAATAAAATAAAATAAAAATAAAAATAAAAATAATATAAAAATAAAAACAAGTAAAAAGTCGTTAAGTTTGGCCTGGCCGAACTTTTTATACCCTCCACCATAAAATAGTCTTAATTAAAATGGAATAATTAGGTTCCTTTCACAATTTTAGGTGGAACAACTTTTCGACAATGGATAGACTCCTACTGCCTCCCACTTTTGCTAAAATTACACTGTGAACACTAATGTTGGGGCAGAGATAATTCCTTTTGGAGATGAAAGCCGAATGACGGATGCGCCGTGAGTCGAACTTCCGCGTTATGGCGTGATGAAATTTTTGCAAGAGACCCTGTAAGCCATCATGAATTAGCATTATATCTATGTTTGTTGTTTTTCTAGAGCACTTAAGCAACAGTGAACAAAGATATAACGCTAATTCCTGATGGCCCACAGGGTCTCTAACAAAAATTTCATCAAGCCATAATGCGGAAGTTCGACTCAGGGCGGATCTGTCCTTCGGGGTTCATAATATACTCACCAAGGTCTTTTTTCCCCAAGAGGAATTTTCCGTGACCCAGACTTTCACCTCCATTTTGTTGCACAGTGTTATCTAATCTAATTTAAAAAATTGTGTTCAGCTAGGTGAAAGGTACCACATACGGGGCTATATCAAAGAGTCAACCTATCTTTAAATTTTTTTGCGGAAAAGTTTTATAGCTGCAGGGAACTTATAGAGTCACATTGAGGGTAGTTTCATCAAAACAATGTAGACCCTCAAAAATGGACCAATGTTGATGAATTTTAATGAAGAAATTTCGTGACCACTGAAAATTCCCGAAAATCGGGAGGTACAGTTATATGGGGGGATATACCAAAACATTGACCTACGACGATTATTTTTGAATAGACAAAACTTTAGGTAAAATTCTCAAAATATCGATCATTACAGCTAGTTCGGTTAAAAATTGCAGCTAAAATTCTCAAAATACTGAAAAATACCGAACATCGGGAGGTACCGTTATATAGGGACTATACCAAAACATGGACCTATGCTCATATCCTTTGGGGTATAAGTTTGTTGATCACTAGGAACCCTAAGTGCCAAATTATAGCTAATTCGGTCTGCAAATGTGGCGAAGAACGTCAAAATACCTCAAATCCGGAGGTACCGTTATATGGGGGCTATACCAAAGAGTGGACCGATATAGCCCATCTTCCTGCCTATGGAAAAAAGACCCACGGTTACAAAATTTCAGCACTCTATGTCAATTATTGCGGACGCTAGAGTGATTACAACAGACGGACAGACGGACATGGCTAGATCGTCTTAGAATTTTATCCTGATTAAGAATATATATACTTTATAGGGTCGCAAATGATTAGTTCGATGTGTTACAAACGGAATGACAAAATTAATATACCCTCCATACTATGGTGGAGGGTATAATAAAATAAAATAAAAATAAAAATAAAATAAAATAAAATAAAAACAAGTAAAAAAGTATCAGTCGGCTTTGCCGACAGATATATACCCTCAGCCTGTGCAAATTGAAACACGTTTTTCACAATAAACTTATGTATTTAGGGGGTTTCAAAATTTTGGTAGTATGAACCGACAAAAATGTTGATTAGGATTAAAGTTGAAAAAATTTGCGGAATAGGTACTTAAAGGAATGGACCGACATAGACCATGGGGGTGCCATAGGAGGTTTTTATACCCTTCGAGCTTTTTTCTCATGAAGTATGGACTTGCCCCTGAAACAACTTTTACCATCGTAATTGAGGCAGCGAATATAAGTTGCTTCAACAAAAATCAAAGTGATTCAATAGCAGGTCTTAAAGTGAACTTATCCAAAATTTTGTGTGGGAGGTACGGTATGGAGTGGACAAATGTAGTCGAACCTGACCTATATCCGGTAGATATTATGAGAATGTGTACAATATGGACCAAATCGGTCACTCCCATCAAGAGTTATCGTTCCCACAATTTTTCCGAATATTTTTGAACTTTTGTGGGGTAGGTACCTGAAGGAGTGGACCGATATGGCTTATCTATGAACTTAAACTAAGTTTGGAAACGATATTACGAAGGCCAAATTTTGGCCGGAACCGGCATTTCCGTTCGAGAATTATCTTGCGCTTCCACCCATAAACATGGTGTCATAGGGTTTGTTTTTCAACTTTCAGGCTATTTTTTCAGGAAGTATGGACTTGCCCCTGAGGAAACTTGTACCTTCGTATAGGGGACAGTGAATACAAGATGGTACAACAAAAACCAAGGCGATTCGAGAGCAGGTCCTAAACTGAACTTTTCCGAAATTTTGTGTGGGAGGTACTCGAAGAAGTTTACCGATTGAGTACATATTGGAACCTCATCTAAGTCTGGTAGAAATTTCATAATGTGCAAAGTATGGACCAAATCGGTTACTCCCTTCAAGAGTTATCGTACGCACAAATTTTCCGAACATTTTCGAACTTTTATGGGGGAGGTACCGGAAGGAGTGGACCGATATAATCTATCTTTGAACTTGAACTAAGTTTGGACAAAATATTACGAAAGCCAAATTTTGGAACGAATCGGCAGATCCGTTCGAGAGTTATCTTGCGCTCCAACCACTACACACGGTGTCATAGGGTTTTTTGTAACTTTCAGGCTATTTTCTCAGGAAGTATGGACTTGCCCCTAATGAAACTTACAGCGTCGTATAGAGGACAGCGAATACAACTTGCGTAAACAAAAATCAAAGCGATTCGAGACCAGGTCCTAAACTGAACTTTTCCGAAATTTTGTGTGGAAGGTACCCGAAGGAGTGGACCGCTTGAGTCCATATTGGAACCTATTCTAAGTTTAATAGAAATTACACGATGTGCAAAGTATGGACCAAATCGGTTACTCCCTACAAAAGTTATCGTGCGCACAAGTTTTGCGACAATTTTTGAACATTTGCGGGAGAGGTATCTGAAGGAGTGGACTTATATGGCCCATCTTCGAACTTAAATCGAATCTGGACAAAATATTTCGGTACCCAAAATTTGAACCGAATAGATTGATCCGTTCGAGAGTTATCGTGCGCACCAGCCAGCCAGACCGACAGACGGACGGACATTGCTAGATCTACTTAAAATTATCTGAAACGGATATCGTACAAACATACTTGGGGTCTAAAACCATTATTTCGATGAGGCACATTTTTGGTCGTATCAAAGTGTAAATACCCTCTTTAGCCTAAAGGCTGAGGGTATAATAAAATAAAATAAAATAAAATAAAAAAAAAAAATAAAATGAAATAAAATAAAATAAAATAAAATAAAATTAAATTAAATTTAAATAAAATAAAATAAAATAAAATAAAATAAAATAAAATAAAATAAAATAAAATAAAATAAAATAAAATAAAATAAAATAAAATAATATACCCAACACATCCCGGACATTTGATCATCTGCATTATTTTCTACTTGGCAATGATAAATAAGACACGTAAAACTGGGACGCGAGAACAAAGTGAAAAAATAAAATAAAACGAAATAAAATAAAAAATAAAATAAAATAAAACAAAATAAAAATAAAATGAAATAAAATAAAATAAAATAAAAATAGAAATAAAACAAGTAAAAAGGTATCAGTCGGCTTTGCCGACAGAGATATACCCTCAGCCTGTGCAAATTGAAACACTTTTTTCACAAAAATCTTACGTATTTAGGGGGTTTCAAAATTTTGCTCGTATGAACCCACAAAAATGTTGATTAGGATTAAAGTTCAAAAATTGTGCGGAAAAGGTATTTAAAGGAATGGACCGACATAGACAATGGGGTGCAATAGGGGATTTTTACACCTTTCGGGCTATTTTTTCAGGAAGTATGGACTTGCCCATGAGGAAACTTGTACCTTCGTATAGGGGACAGTGAATACAAGATGTTACAACAAAAACCAAGGCGATTCGAGAGCAGGTCCTAAACTGAACTTTTCCGAAGTTTTGTGTGGGAGGTACTCGAAGGAGTTTACCGATTGACTCTATATTGTAACCTCATCTAAGTCTGGTTGAAATTTCATAATGTGCAAAGTATGGACCAAATCGGTTACTTCCTTCAAGAGTTATCGTACTCACAAATTTTCCGAACATTTTCGAACTTTTGTGGGGGAGGTACCGGAGGGAGTGGACCGATATAATCCATCTTTGAACTTGAACTAAGTTTGGGCAAAATATTACGAAAGCCAAATTTTGGATCGAATCGGCAGATCCGTTCGAGAGTTATCTTGCGCTCCAACCTCTACACACGGTGTTATAGGGTTTTTTGTAACTCTCAGGCTATTTTCTCAGGAAGTATGGACTTGCCCCTAATGAAACTTACAGCCTCGTATAGAGGACAGCTAATACAACTTGCGTAAACAAAAATCAAAGCAATTAGACCCCAGGTCCTAAACTGAACTTTTCCGAAATTTTGTGTGGGAGGTACCCGAAGTAGTGGACCGATTGAGTCCATATTGGAACCTCATCTAAGTTTGGTAGAAATTACACGATGTGCAAAGTATGGACCAAATCGGTTATTCCCTACAAGAGTTATCGTGCGCACAAGTTTTGCGACAATTTTTGAACATTTGTGGGGGAGGTACCTGAAGGAGTGGACCTATATGGCCCATCTTCGAACTTAAATCGAATCTGGACAAAATATTTCGATACCCAAAATTTGAACCGAATCGATTGATCCGTTCGAGAGTTATCGTGCGCACCAGCCAGCCAGACAGACAGACAGACGGACAGACAGACAGACAGACAGACGGACGGACATTGCTAGATCTACTCAAAATTGTCTGAAACGGATATCGTACAAACATACTTGGGGTCTAAAACCATTATTTCGATGAGGCACATTTTTGGTCGTATCAAAGTGTAAATACCCTCTTTAGCCTAAAGGCTGAGGGTATAATAAAATAACAATATTAATAAAATAAAATAACAATAAAATAAATATAAAATAAAATAGAAATAAAATAAAATAAAATAAAATAAAATAAAATAAAATAAAATAAAATAAAATAAAATAAAATAAAATAAAATAAAATAAAATAAAATAAAATAAAATAAAATAAAATAAAATAAAATAAAATAAAATAAAAATAAAATAATATAAAAAACCTGAAAGATAGTTTAGTCTAAGAGTAAAACCGAGAAACATCGATTTGTAGGGTGGTTCGGAGGGGGTTGTTCGGTGGCAAGAAGTTCGGAATGGGGTGGCTAGCACTGTCGAAGTTCGGAGGTTGGAATTTCGGAATTGGGTCGTTCGCAAGCTGGAAGTTCAGAAGGGTGTGGTTCGCAGGGTTTGTGGAACAGAAATCAAAAAGAGAGCAAACATTTTTTGAAAACTTAGCAAACTCAACTTATCTTTAGCAACTTGTCATTTATCAAAAATAAGTGCAAAATGAAAAGTTGATAAATTGTTTCGAAGAATAGGGCCCTGGTTGGTGCAACCGCCTCAACTCTTACTGGCCCAAGATTGATAACACGTAGAATATCTGCCCAGCATGCGGCACCGGTTTCCATACTACGCAGCATCTTTTTAATAGCCCAACCAATCCGACTGACCTGACTCCACTCTCACTTTGGACTAATCCTATTTAGGTGGTGTTCTTTCTGAACTCGGAACTGGGGGCAAAGCCGAATCAATATGTATATGTAGAAGCTGCAACAACAACAACAACAATACTTCTTTTGTCACATACGGAAATGATATTTCTATTAAAAATTATGGATCGGTTTAAAGAACATTTCGATCTTCCACTTCTCTTATTTTTTTTGTACAGTCTTAGGCCAACTGTTTTTTTCTTGTTTTTCTTTGCCACTTTCTCCTTAAAAATAAAACTGTTGTTTCCTCCATTGCTTCCCAATATTTAAGTTCATACAAATCCCGAATATTTGTACCAACTCTCCATAAAATGTTAATGATATTAATTAATTATTCCATTTAATTGTTGAATTATTCATTCGAAAAAAAAACAACAACATTTTCAAATATTCAATTAACAAGATATTTTGCTTTCTTCCTATTTAAATAAATTATCTATGCGATAATAATAATGTAATGGCAGTGTCAGTGATGGAAAGAATGAATGAAACTCAAATTATGTGTGTGTTTCAGTAACTGTTTATGCAAAATACGTATATAAGTACATTCATCACTATGTAGCTATTAAAGAGAAATTGATTGTTTTATAGAGATAAATATTGTTGTGTTTTTTTGTTGGTGTTGTTTCCCAGGTAAATTAAGTGTTAAGTGATTGATGTTCAACATACATTAATTCAATTACACGTCGTGCCATTATGATATGACCTCTTCCCCAAATACGGGTTTTTTAGATATTAATGATGTTAATACGAAAAAGGGGAGGCGGAGGAGGACGATGACGACGATTGACGAATATTACAGCACATATATGTAGAGAATTGAATAAAGTTGAAAATAAGTATGTATGTTTTGGAGTGTGTTCGACCAAATCTTAAAAAAAAAAACAATTCAAACATGTACATAACCTTCCTCTGAAGAAGATCCCTTGGAAGGCTTTCTTCGAATAGGGAGCATTGTAGGGCAATAAATCAGAGTTTATCACATTATGGACCACTATTATAAGTTATCCTTTGCTAATCAGTCCCACGGCGGTGGGTTCTGCGATATCGGATTGACCCGGAACCACACTTACATCAGCGTTCAGGCCAGCGGCTGATATCTCAGTCTACACAAGATTCTGTATACACAAGTTTTCATATCCGCATCTTCATCCAAGTTTAAGCTTCGGTGAAATGCAATAGATGTCGTCAGTAGCTGCACTTCAGGGGACTATCTCAGTGTACAAAAATTTCTGTATACACAAATTTTCATATCCGCATCTTCATCCAAGTCTAAGCTTCGGTGAGATGCAATAGATGTCGTCAGTGGCTGCACTTCAGGGGACTATCATACTTCAACATACACTATCTTGCTCCATGCTGCGTGAACACAGCACCCAGTGAGTCGTAGTAGTCAGATACCGCGACTCCCTCGTAGTCCCCACAACTGAATCCGCACACGCAGAACTTAACACTAGCCGTTGCAGTTTTAAACACTTAAAATGCAACCATTTTGCTATACAATTGAAATGGACCCCGAGGTAAGATCGAGGAAATAGTTGTTGTTGTTGTAACAGTGTTTTTGTTATGTTTATTTGTTCGTTCCTCTGTTCAATCTGACTCTGGGTCTATCTGCAGTTCCAGAAAAGTGGCTGCTTCGATGGGATGTAGCCACAGATCCACTGGAGTTAGATGGGTAGGTTTGGCGGGGCAGTTAAAAAGGTGTTGTGTGTCGTGCGGGCCCATGCCGCATACTGGGCATATGTCTTGCACGGTGCGATCGATTTCCGCCCAATACGAATTTAGGCGACTGCAATATCCCGAGCGTAGTTGAGCCAAAACTACTCTGGTTTGTCGTGGCAGCTGACGCTCCTCAGCTGCGATAAATGGAGGATGTACTCCTAGTACTTTATTCACACTATAATTGCTTAAGGCCTTGGCAACTGCGTCCGTGTGAATGCTATTCAATCCTGCTTGATATGCTTGTTGATCTAGGGGTTCTCTCCTGTATCGTTGGACCTCTCCCTCTAGAGCATGGATATCCTTCTTGATCTCCCTGAATGGGCCGGGCCTACCCACAAGATGGTGATTGGGATGGCTCACACGATAACATCCAAGCAGGTAATGCAACGAAAGCATCTCACTGTGTTGCTTTACAGGAAGAATTTTTGCCTCCTCATGTAGATGGTCCACTGAAGATTTGAGGAGGCACCCTGTCGCTGTTCTCAGGTCGGCATTCTGGCAAGTTTGAATCTTTTTCCAGTTCGAATCACACAATTTCGGGGACCAGACTGGAGCCGCATAGCTTACCAACGACCGACCTATCGCGTTATACGTGGCCAACAAGGTTTCTTTATCTGCACCCCAAGTGCTGCCGGCCAGGGACTTGAGGACCTTGTTCCTACTTTTCAACTTGCCGCAGATAGCTGTGGCGTGTGCGCACGACGTGAATGTAGTGTCGAATGTGACCCCTAAAATTTTAGGGCAGTTTGTGGTCGGAATTCTGCTACCGTCGACCACGACATTCAACTCACGTCCAAACTGTGCTGTCCATGTGGTGAACAGAGTGGCTGTAGATTTTGTGGGGGAAATCTGCATATTCCTCGAATGGAAAAAGGTGGTAAGATCGGTTAAATAGTTGTTCAGTCTCTCACAGATGCCATCAGTATATGTACCCGACGCCAGGATCGTGCAATCATCCGCATACGTCACGATCTCAATGCCGTCTGGAGGTGGTGGAATACAGGAGAGGTAGAGGTTAAACAGTTCCGGAGATATCACCCCACCTTGGGGAATTCCCTGTTTCACTCTACGGGGTTTGGACTTCTTATTCCTGAATTCCACGTACGACTGGCGTCCACACATATAGTTGACTATCCGACGTTTCAAGCTTGGCCGGAGGGTTGTCTGCTCAATGTCCTCAAACAGCGTGTTGTGCCTGACTGTATCAAAGGCTTTTGATAAGTCAAGCGCCACCATCACTGTTCTATCGCATGGCCGTCTCTGGTTGAGTCCTTTACAAATATATGTGGTAATGGCGTGCAGCGCTGTTGTCGTGCTGTGCTGCTTACGGAATCCATGTTGATGATCGGCAACTTGATAGCTATTTCTGATACTGGGGAGGAGCAAGGCCTCAAGTGTCTTTGCTACGGGCGACAAAAGCGGAATCGGTCTGTACGATTCACTTTTGCTGGCATCCTTGCCTGGCTTCCGTAGTGGGACCATCCTGCCCATTTTCCAGACTTCGGGAACAACGAGGGTGGCTAGCGACAAGTTGAAGACTTTGGTGAGATACTCGACTCCCGGCTCATCCAGCTGCTTCAACATTACCATGGAGATTCCATCAGGGCCCAACGCTTTGGATGATTTAGCTTTCCTGATGGCATTGGCAACATCATCCATTGTAAATTGTGGTGGTTCATCCTCGGCAGGAAGAGATCTGATGCGACGTAATACTCCTCTCTTCGCCCTGTCACTCTCGGGATGCTCGACAAACTGTCGATTGAAATTACTTGCGCACCTCTTCGGGTCAGTCAACGTAACGTCGCCAAACGTGACTGAGGTCCTATCTTCCCTTCTTCCAGGGTTCGAGAGCGACTTAACCGTTGCCCACAATTCACCTATACCGGCTCCAATGTTGCAGCTCTTCAGATGATTTAACCATTTGTTCAGCTTATGCTAGCCGACCAGCCTGTTAACTTCCAGTGTCAGCTCCCTGACTCTGGGGTCATTGGGGTTGATACGACGAAGCTCATCACGCTCATTTGCTAATCCCGTCGCCTCTGCTGAAAAATTTAGTCTTACTTCAGGTATTCGACCAGCAGGGATATGGCGAGCGGCTGCAGCAGTGATGATGTCCGGAACGTCCTTTCCGCTACCCGAACATCAGAAGGATTGGGCAATTCTCTGAAGCGGTGATTGGTGAACTCTCTGAAACTCGGCCAATCAGCTTTTTTATGATTGCGTGCGGCGTTCAGAGGTAATGAAGTCGGGTGGTCTGCTAATGGAGACAATTATGTGGAGATGGTCTGATCCAAGGGAAATGACGGGTTGCCAGGTAACGTCATTTGTCAGACCAGGTGACACGATGGTTATGTCAGGCGAACTGTGACACTCTCCTCTAATTCTGGTAGGGGCGTCCTCATTGACCGTGCAAAACGTAGAGCTATCAATCTGCTCAGCCAGCGCTGTACCTCTCTGGTCGTTTCCGAGGGCCGAATGCCACATCTCATGATGCGCATTAAAATCCCCCAGGACCAGACGATTATGACCTTGCGAGAGCGGGCTAATGTCAGGCTCGCAATCTGAGATACAGCTATTTCTCGGCGGGATGTATACATTCAGCAACTCTATCTCGGCAGCTCCACACCTGACTGCTACCCCCATACATTCCATGTACGGGTCATTAGAGACAGGCTCAAGCGAGATAGGTCTGTATTGGACAGACTGGTGCAATAGGAAAGCCAATCCCCCACCTCCACTTCTGGTGCGATCTTTCCTCAGAACATTGCTCGAAGCTGTGGTTTTTGTTCAGCTTGGTTTCCTGCACCGCCGCGACTTTGATGTTCTTCCGACTCATAAAATCTACTATCTCCTCGATCTTACCTAGGAGTCCATTGCAATTCAATTGCAAAAAGGCTGAATTTTCGGGGATTGGGACAACAACGGCTGGTGTTAAAGGCTGCGTGTGCGGTTGTTGTCGAGGGGACAGCGGGGGAGTCTCATAATCAGACGACGAGGGAGTTTCGTAATTCGATGACGACTCACTGGGGACTGTGTTCACACAGCATGCAGCAACATAGTCCCTGTCGTAGTCCCTCACGTGGACGAGTCCAGAGCAACCCCTTAGATGCACCCACTCCTGACATCTATTGCATCTCACCGAAGGTTGGATGTGGGTGAAGATGCGGATGTGACAAACTGAGCACAGATATATTGGTCCTGGGTTTTGCTCCGTCCCGGCTCGGACCAATAGAATTCGGAGCAGGCATTCCGAGATATGCTGCTCCCAATACAGAAAAACGAAACAAATACGAACATGTACACAGTGTGTGTGTGAGGAAATAGTGGATTTTAGAGGCGGAAGAATATTATGGTTACGGCGCTGCAGGGAACTAATCTCAACAATAATGGCAGCTTACAACATTGTGATGGTAACAACGTACTGATGAAGGATCGCATCAGAAGTGGAGGTGCGAGATTAGCTTTCCTATTGTACAAGTCTGTTCAATACAGAACTATCTCGCTTGAGCCTGGCTCTAACAACCTGTGCAGTAATGTGCGGAACTGCCGAGGCAGAGTTGCTGAACGTATACATTCCGCCCATAAATAGGTGTACCCCAAGTTACAGTCCCAACATAAGCCCGCTTTTGGAAGGTCATAACCGTCTGGTTGGTGGACTTTAATGCTCATCATGAATTGTACCATTCGGTCCTCGTCAATGACCAGAGGTGTATAGTGCTGGCAAAGCAGATTGATAGCTCTAAGTTTGTCACCTGGCCTGACAAACGACGTCACCCGGCAACCTGTAATTTCTCTTGTGTCAGTCCATCTCCCCATAAGTGTCTCCATCAGCACAATGCCCGATTTCATCACCTCTGAACGCCTCACTTTCATAAATCCAATCACCTGTCTCCTGATTCTTTATGGACGCAACCAGTCCAGTAGTGAGATTCTCTAACGCATTTTTTGGTTATCGACAAAAATCCTTAAAATTAAAACGCAAAATTATGAATTAAAAGTTTAAATAAAAGTTGACATCACTGTTGCTATCGGTAGAACTTGGCGACTACTTTTTATTCGTCGCTAACTTACCGAGACACATTGTTAATTACCGAAATTATAAGCATTTTAATTTTAACGATATTAGTCGATAAATAAAAAATACCTTAGAGAATCCCACTACAGGTTGCAGAATTTTTGAGTCTGGATACAGAGGAACATGAACCTGGTAACTGAAATAATACACGAATGAACATATATGCGTTGCTACCACAACAACTACCTGCGACGAGCTGAGATAAAGGAACAGGTTCCTCAAGTCAATAGCCGGTGCTGATAAAGAAACTTAGTTCTTATATTCGCGGGCTACACTGCGCTGCATAGCTTACCACAGACCGACCTATCGCGTTATATGTGGTCATAACGCGATAGGTCGGTATGTGATAGACTATGCGGAGCAAATGTGGTACGATTAGTACATAATTGTTGATATACGAAGTTGTTTCATATTCCCTAATCACATTTGAGATTTTTTTTACTAATATTAAAGCATACTTTTAGGCTGTTAATACAATAAAACAGTTTTCAACGAGGGTTGCTCAGAAAGTACATATGTAAATTAAATGGAATACAAGTTAAAAAACATACAAAGTAATTGATGAGACGGCTTGAATCATGAATTCTCCTACACAGTGGTGCAACGGTCCGCGTTGCATAAAAAAGGTCCTGATTTAGGGTTTTCCAAAGTTCTATACGTTATTCAGACAAGGGGATAAGAAGTGGGTCTCATATCGATGAGCTGAAAATCGGTTACTCCAACGCTATACCCCTGATTACAGTGTTTCCGACACAGACGAAGCAAGCATACCAGCAAAGATGTATCAGCGTGGATGTGTGATTTAAGTCCATTGATTGATTCTCACAAGTGTGCCAAATACGAATTGATTCGTATGGTATATTCTCTCTACTGTAAAGAGTATTCGATTTGGACGAATACTATACCCTATCGATAGATAACGCCAGAGATTTATTTCTCTCATAGATACAACCTCCACTACCACAATCAAAACCCCTTTCAGATGTTTAACGACCACCTGTTAGCGTTTTTTACTTGGGATAACTGTTCTCATTCCATAAGCTGATAATGTTGTTGATACTAACTGCTGCATTCGGTTAGATAAGAAGTGACCGCTTGACACATTAATCGCACTTTGCGGGACTTTGCGGGTGGGTCGGTGTACACAAACCACAACAAGCTGGTGGCAAATCGCAAACATAAATTAAGTGGAAACAACAAAAACAAAACAGTACAGATCACTTAAATGAGGGTTTGTCAGCAGCGTTTAGTGCGACCGACCATTGTGTTGTATAGGAATAAATTGAAATCTACGATTGTCATGTTGTTGAAATTAACGTTTATCTTTTGCTGCCATTGTGGTTGACTTTTGTTTGGGCAGTTTTATCTACGTTGGGAAACAATGTGAAATATTCTCATGTCCCTGTCACAAACAAATGTCTAATGAAGATCAGTGAGTTTTGAACGTTTCTTAAGTGTGGATGTTATCCACAAAGCGGTGCTTGAAATAGATAACGATTTAAAAATTTGTTCAATTAAATAAATATAAAAAGGAATTTAAAAAAGTTAAATATTGTGTTTTAAGCTTCAGAATTATTGATCAAAAAAAGCCACGATGTCTAATAAGTGGGAAACCAACGAAGAAATCCAATATTTTCGTGAATATCTTCGCATACCCAGCGTTCATCCAAAACCGAATTATAGTAAGTGTGAGATGATCGTGTGATTGTGTGTGTATTATTTTCAATTAGATAATTAATTGAGAAATTAAATTGTGGAGCATACAATATATGTGCTTTATTTTTGATGGGAAAAGAATTTGGATAAAGTAACAAAAAATATTCTAAAATCAAAAACAACCTGCTCAAGGTGCAGAAGAATAAGCCAATAATTGGTCCGATCAATAACGACAAACCTTTGCGAAGCGGTATGCCTCTATATAGCCTAAGCTTTGTTGATATAATTCGAATTTGTCATGAAATATAACATTCTTAAGAATATAGGGCAAGGCCATTTTATTGACTTATAGCAGACTAGCAAAATGCCCGCTACTTCGTATGCGGAAAAGGAAGAATATACAAATAAACAATACTTAATATGAAAACAAATTTGGATGTATCAATACCTATTTTAATTGATTTTTAATTAATTAATTTAAATACCGTTCCTACACCTTTAGTTCTAATTTCAAAAAAACAAAAAAGAAAGAAAACCTTGTCGAATTGCAACGGTGAGGGTAGTTTAAAAATTGTATCCACGTTTTCCAACCGAAGTAGTTGTAATTTCGGAATTTCTGATATCAAAATGTATTTCCGCATTTCCAACACCAGTTCAATACCTCAGCCCTCAGCGACCTCCATACCTAATTTCGGAATTTGTATGCATTTAAAACAACTCCTTATCTAAACACTAACACTGGACCTAATACAAAAATTCGAGATTCCAGCTATATCCCTTTATGCAACAACAAAACGGTACCATATTTAGTACTAATAAAATTACAAAGATTACATCCCTATATCAAAAACTATATCGCAACAGCGATACCTATTTACTCCTAAAACCAAATTTAAAGAATTTCCAAAACATCTTGCTTATCTCCACTCTATACCCCAACTGCTATCCTAATACCGAATTTCACAATTTCAGCTCTACCTCTTATGGTACGTATGTATATCCAAAATGACATCCATAACTCAAACCTACACCCCACAGCAACTATAGTACCAAATTTCCGAATTCCATATACAAAATTTAGTACCATTTAATACTTTTCATACGAAAGTACAAATTTCAATGACTAAGGGCCAAACCTGTAACTCTGTGTGTTGCGCGTGCGTTCAAAAATACAAAATCAAAATACATGTACTTCAATTTGAAATACATGTAGTTTGTTTTTGTAGTTTTGAACGCACACGCAACACGCAGAGTTATAGGTTTGGCCTTAGCTCAATCCTCCACTCCAGCAGTAATCTTAGTTCTATATTTCAGGATTTTAGCTCGATGCATTCACCAAATTCAAATTTTATCATGTTAACTATAATTTAGTACTTTTGGTACACATAAGAACGAATTTCAAAGGTTACTTAAATCCTACACTCCAACAGTAATCTTAATTCCAAATTTTAGTACCATTTAGTACTTTTTCGTTACCTAATATTAGGTATTTCCAATCTCATTTCAGCCATCAACGACCCTCATACCAAATTTCAGAATTTGTACGCATTAAAAAACTAATTAAATTATCGTTCATCGTACCAAATTTAGTACTTTTCATAACGTGGGTATAAGCTCAAAAAATTACCTTCTTATATCAACCATTTATATCAACCGCGATTCTCATTTCCAGCTCTATCAGTTCCCTTAAACTAAATTATAGTACTTTACATATAAATACATAAGAACGAATTTCCGGAACCTCCACCTTATGGTACGTATTTTGGCAACCACATGTTTCAACCCTACACTGACAATTATACAAAATAACAACATTAATATTGATTCCAAATCTCAGGATTCAAGCATTACATGTTCGTCCATTATCAAATTGTACCAAACCTAGTTATATTTAGCCATAAGTACGATTTTCCAAAACTACCTCAATTCTTCAATTTAACAGTAACTTTAATTCCAAATTTCAGAATTCCAGCTCTCTCCGTTCAACCATATCTAAATTGTAAGAAATTTAATACTCATCATGACCATAAGTACGAATTTTACAAAACTCCCTCAATCCTACACCTCAACAGTAATCTTAATTCTAAATTTCCAATTCTTCTTCAATCCCACACTCCATCTGTAACCTTATCTCCAAATTTCAGGTTTCCAGACCTATACGTTTAATCAATTCCAAATTGTACCAAATTTAGTACTTTTCGTACACATAAGTACAAATGTCCTAACCTATCCCATATCTCAATCCTACACTGCAACAGTAATCTTAGTCCCAAATTTCAAGTTTCCAGCTATTTCCGTTAACCCAAATCCAAGTTGTACTAAATATAGTATCAATTAGTACTTTTCGTTCACATAATTTACGAATCTGTAATCCTATCTCAATCCTACACTCCAACAGTAATCTTAATTCCAAATTTCAGGATTTGGACTCTATCCGTTCACACAAATAAAAGTTGTACTAAATTTAGCACCATTTAGTACTTTTCGTAGACATAAGTACGAATTTCCAAAACTACCCCCATATCTCAATCCTATACTCCGTCTGTAATTTTAATTCCAAATTTCAGGATACCAGCTCTATTCGTTCACCCAAATCCAAATTGTACCAAATTTAGTACCATTAAGTACTTTCCGTACCCATAAGTACGAATTTCCAAAACAACATCACTCCTACACCTCAACAGTAATCTTAATTCCAAATTTCAGGATTCCAGCTATATCCGTTCACACAAATCGAAATTGTACGAAATTTAGTACCATTTAAAACTTTCCGTACCCATAAGTACTAATTTCTAAAACTACTTCAATCCTACACTCCAACAGTAATCTTAATTCCAAATTTCAGGATTCCAGCTCTATTCGTCCACCAAATACAAATTGTACCAAATTTAGTACCATTTTGTACTTTCTGTGCCCATAAGTACGAATTTCCAAAACTACCTCAATCCTATACTCCAACAGTAATGTTAATTCCAAATTTCAGGATTCCAGCTCAATCCGTTTACCCAAATTCAAATTCTAAAAAATGTAGTACTATTTAGTACTTTTCGTACCCATAATTACGAATTTCCAAGTCTTCTTCAATCCCACACTCCAACAGTAACCTTAACTCCAAATTTCAGGTTTCCAGACCTATCCGTTCAATCAATTCCAAATTGTACCAAATTTAGTACTTTTAGTACACATAAGTACAAATTTCCAAAACTACCCCATATCTCAATGCTATACTGCAACAATAATCTTAATCCCAAATTTCAGGTTTCCAGCTATTTCCGTTAACCCAAATCCAAGTTGTACTAAATATAGTACGATTTAGTACTTTTCGTACACATGAGTATGAATTTCCTAAACCATTTCCTTTTGTAAACACCACTTCCCAACATTCATTTACATACCATATTCCAAGTTTCTAGCTAAATCCGTTCAAAATATACAACTGGTACTAAATTTTGTAACTTTTAGTACACTTAGAGGTTGAATTTCCAAAAACCCTTTGGTACATCTTTCTAACTCTCCATCAGTTACCCTCATTCCAAATTTCAGAATTCTAGCTCTTCCCGTTTGCCTAATACAAAGGGTACCATATTTAGTACCTTTTAGTACTTTTCGTACCCTTCTAGGTCGAATTTCTGAAAACTCAGCCTTATCTCACCCCTACACACCAACAGCAACCCACAGTCAACATTTCAGCTTTCTAGGTTCAACGGTTTCGTCTGGGCGATGCTATGCCAGTCAGTCACTCACTCACTTAGTCATCACTAAGCTCTTTTATATGTGTAGATTTACAGAGAGTTTTTGTACGTTTAGATTTACAAAATCCACAGGATTTCAAATCTCGATTCCATGGCGTATATATGTGTCAAAAAAAATCTTCGTCATCAACTATTGGATTATATTTGGCGTATACGCTATGGAATTGACATTTCTAATCCAGCCTCATTTATGACGATTTATTTGAGGTATTTCAATTTGCTTACATAAATAGACCCATGAAAAAAATGGAGGCCATATTATGTTTGTTTTTCCATTTGTAACACATTGAAATAGTAATTTGCGACCTTAGAAAGTACATGGGGAATTCCGGGTGAAATCGGACATTTTGGGGGAAGGTAGTTTTTTAGTTCCTTTATTTTTTGCTGTGTACTATATTAAAATAAATACTCATAACTTCTTTAAAATTGGTCTAAATAAAATAAATTTAATTAATTCTATTTCGAGTTGAGCTGTTATGAGGTACATTGACAAATAAGGAGTCTACCGAAGTCCCACACATCATCCAACGATTATGCTACGTTTCACGGGTGATTAAGTCCGATCATCAGGCGTGTAAGGATTTTGTTTTTGTAACAGACGAAGGCAATGTTTGGTAACTAGTATGTACATATGTATATGTAATTCATAAATGCAAAATCCAAACTTTTCCTATAGTCCAACATGGTAATCCCATTTTCCAATGTTCACAAATACTATGCTAAGTTTTATTCCTACGCCATTTGTGTTTGATCTTCTATATCATACGATTTTTTTGGCTCAGAACGCTAAGACGCCGGCAACCTTGGCACTCGGCTGTCGGGAACCCATGTTCAAATCCCAGCCTATTAAGGCTGGTCATTTATAGTGATTTTATTTAATTAAATCTCTTTCGGTAGACTCCTAATTTTTCAATGAAAGATCTAGTTCAATAGCTCAGCTCTTTTAATTGAACTAGTTCAGCAATCTAGTTCATAGTTCACTAGCCAGTTCAATTGTTTGGATCAGAATCGTTCACCGGCTCTTAATCGTTCGCTTGATGAAAACGCATACATACATACACCAAAAAGGAACAAACCATAAAAAATATCATTTAATTACTCCAGAACAAAAATATTACTGTTACATATTGGCATATTTTATATTTTTTCTAGAAATCTTTATTTCTAACCGATATTTATTCCATGCACCTCGACTACCCTAGGTGACTACCCTGAACGCATCGCATTACGAAGCCATCACTTAATACATATGACGGCGTCACTTTATGCATTTGTGAACGACATGTTGAACTAGATTGTGAATCGTTCATTCGCTGATCGTACGGTCATCGACTGATTCTAGTTCAGTGAACTATAATGAACTATATCGATCTATTTCTTACGCTCTTTTCAACGAATTGTCCAATTGAACTAGTTCGTTCATAACAGCTCAACTCGAAGGAAATTAATTAAATATAAACACTATAAATGACCTTCCTTTAATAAGGCACACATAGAAAAAAATGTTTTGGTATTGTTTGTTGTTTATTTTTATCATCAATATAATAAATAAAGAATAAATTTAAAAATTAAGTTACACTGTTTTATTTATAAATTTTTCGCTCAGCATCAAGTAGTATATTCTTCTTCATGATGGAATCTCTCAAATAAATCGCTTGCATTTAAATTAAAAAAAATTGATAAAATTAAACGGTAAGCATTTTATTTGAGAGATTCCATCCTAAAGAAGAATATACTCGACTTAATTTTTATAATTATTTTTTATTTTCAACTTTTAAGTAACCAAATTACAAATTTAGGCAAAAAATTTAGATAAAACCTTTAAAATGCCTGAAATAGGGTGGTACTGTTATTATTTTTTTTTCGATCGTTCCCACGCCACACATACCCACTCCTGCCGACCGAGGGAGCGACCTCCCCATAACGTATCGATCGCGTATGCACCATAATCCGCATTATGGTGGATATGTAGGGAGAACACTAGCTACAGAATCTTTTTCTTCAGCCAGTTAGTACATTAAACACACATCAAACAAATATAAAAATACTATGTTTGTTTAATTGGGCAACAACAAATTCTCCAGTTCGATAGGATAAAATGTTGAGGTGAGGGAGGGGTGATCCATAGGTATGTTTCTCAGTTACCGTATATGATGAGCAGTGGAGGGAGAAAAGAACAAGCGAAATAAAAACAACCAGTATTAATTCTTAATATAAATATGATTGCTGTTTATTGGTATTTTTCTTTTCTTACTACAACAAAGATTACCTTTTGTAACTGGAGTTGGCGCAGAGGCCTTGGTGCTTTCGCTTATAAAGATAAAACAAAAGTGTACGCAGAGGTTCACATGGATCGCAGAGGATCTTAGTGATCGCAGAGGATCGTGTTGATCGCAGAGGATCTTCGTTTATTACTAATACAACTACAATTATTCCAGTGAGAGAACAGTCTCTCCTATGTATCAAAATGAGCAAACCAACAACAACCGTCGCCCGTTGGTATCTACACTCTCCGGTATCCGCAGAGGGAACTTGTAGAGGTGATACCCGAGCTGTCAAACAGCATCCGTGATCGACTGGGCTCGAGAAGTTGAAGGCCAACGTATCTAACTTATACAATATTAGATTATTGATTTAAATAAGAAATTATATTAGTTTTGATCACATGTATGCTCATGCAGAAATTGTTTCTGAACAGATTCAATTTTTTTAGAGTGAATTGCATAGAACGGATCCCAAACAACTGAACAATATTCTAATATTGGTCTTACCAGAGAAATATAAAGCTGTTTTGTAAGGTAGGGATCAGAAAATTCTTTTGACCATCGTTTATTAAACCAAGAACACCAAATGATTTGTTTACCATAGTTGTAATATGGTTATTGAAGTTTAGTTTGGAGTCCATCAAGACACCGAGATCAACAAATGAATCAACAGAATTTAATACTGTGCCATTAAGGCGAAATTGGATATTAATTGGAGTACTTCTAGAAAAACACATGTGCTTACATTTTTTTAAATTCAGTTCCATGTTATTAATACTGCACCACTTTGAAAACGAGTCTAAATCATTCTGCAATGAGTTCGACTCAATTAAGGACTTATGAGTTAAGAATATCTTAACATCATCTGCATACATAAGAATACTAGAGTTACGAATTGAGAGAGGCAAGTCATTCACAAATAATAAAAATAGCACCGGACCTAGGTGACTACCCTGAGGAACACCAGATGGAACACTAATAGAATTAGACAGAGAATTTCCAAAAGAAATAACCTGGGATCTATTTTGTAGATAAGAAGAAATCCAATTCAACAAGTTACGGCTGAGTCCTAAACAATTTAGCTTATATAATAGTAACGTATGATTAACTCGGTCAAACGCCTTACTAAAATCGGTATAAATGGTATCTGACTGTTTTCTTTGGACGAAGCCATTTATAACATCAGACGTGAAATGAATAAGATTAGTTGATGTAGAGAGACCGCTACGAAACCCATGTTGATAGGGACTGAGAATGGGTTGGACTTTATGTGAAATTATTTCAGTTACGTGCTTGTCAAACTATTTGGGAATAGCGCTCAATTTTGCTATTCCCCTGTAATTCGAGACATCAGACAAGCTACCAGACTTGTGCAAAGGTATTAGGAAAGAAATTTTCCAGATTGAGGGAAAATGACCAAATTGTATCGAATAATGGAATAGAATTGTCAAAGGGTGTGATAGAGTACTTGAACAGTGTTTTAGAATGATTGCGGGAACCCCATCAGGGCCTGGACTATTACTAGGTTTCAAAGAACGTAAACTTTTTAAGACTTGATTGGCCTGGAGGAAAGGCATTGATATGTGGTTAAGTGAGTTAATATGACATGGGTACTGAATATTCTGTTGGTATTTTTGATCAGAGTATGTAGTCGAAAAGAAATTGGCAAAGCAATCTGCAATATCTTTCTCACTGACGTACTCCCTATTATTCATTTTTATGACTGAGGGTTTAGAAGATGACTTCCTTTTCATATTGACAAATTCATAAAATGACCTAGGATTGGTTTTAAATCCATTTTTCATCTTTACAAGATAAGATTTGTAAGCATTACGAGATTCTAATGTAAATTTAGATCGGGCAATAGAATAATTAGAATAATCAATTGAAGAGCCAGTTTTTTTAAATTTGCGAAACAGTTTGTTTCTAGAATTTTTCATACGTATTATTTCGGGCGTAATCCATGGAGATCTATTTCAGTTTATTACTCGGACTTTTGGAACACATTCTAATAGCATTTTATTCATAACTATGTAAAAATTATTGATTGCAACATCTAGGTCAGATAACACTTTACATTGAATAATAGAGTCCCAATTTATGGTTGACAGCAATGAGTTCAATTTTTGAAAGTTGGTTTTCTTATAGCAGAACATGGATTGATTGGAAGAAGACGAACGATTTGTATTTTCAGAATTATTACAATCCATTGAAATAAGCAACGAAGGATGATGACTATCTTCAGGAGTAGATATTGGGGGAATTCTGGTTAATTCAAAATAGTGAGGATCATTTACAAATGTAAGATCAAGTAATCTATTATTAATATTATTAACCTTATTAATCTGATATAAATTGGCATCAGAAAACCCGGAAATAATATCAAACACCCATTGGTTTGAGAATGAAGCAGAATTTAGAGGTGTTAAAGCTTCAGAGTCGGGCAGTTCAAGCCATTTTACCGATGATAAATTAAAGTCACCAAGGACGACAATACGATCACTATTCATCATATTATTTACAATCGAATTAATTGCATTTATATGACGCTGATAGATGGGGAATTCTGATAATGGGGGAATATATGATAAGATAACATACAATTTAAATATTTTAAGATCAATGCAAATAGCTAGAAATTCAATACTATCCGTATCATTATACATGACAGTATTGGAGGAAAATTTATTATCCACGGCAATAAGTACACCTCCACCTTTCTTATTGCAGCGGTCTTTTCTATATATTTGAAATTTAGAACAAAGAATTTCAGTATTTAGAATAGAGGATTTTAACCATGTCTCTGTAAAGGCAACGATAGAAAATTCAAAATGGACACTAACAATGAAAAGTCGAGATAATTTTGTGTTTAAGCCTCGAACGTTCTGATACCCGAGTGAAAAATTCTTATTTAGTTTTTTGATAAATGTCTAGGAGGTTATATAGGGACTATAGGAAAAATGGACCCATATTGGTTTTGATTTCATATTCATGTATTGTCATCCGAATCGGAAAAGTGTGCAAAGTTTTAGTTCGATTGGTAAACTGCAACTGTGTTAAAAATTAGTTACTAGATTTGAACTAATCAGACAACAAAGCAACACTGTAAAAAACATCGTCTACAACCTTAAAACTACCTATCCACTATTATAGGTGGGGAAGTTTCTGCACCATACAAAACATGGACCTATGCATGTTCACTATTTTTTATACCCTCACCATTTGTGCTAACGCACAGTGGAAAAAAGTACCGATTTAGCGCGCCAAAAATAAAAATTAATATTTTATCGTATGTTAATCCATGATTTGAATAATTTTAGTTCAAAAAGGATCATTTTAATTCATTTATTAATATATATGTCAATTTTTATTATATAACTAGCGGACCCGGCGAACTTCGTCTCGCTATTAAGGAATAAAATTTCATACAAAAACTCAATTTTCGATTTTTCCAATTTTCCGACTTTTCCAGAGAGATTTTCCAAAATTATCTTCCGTAAAGACTTTCTCCTCGAAAATACGAATAACTGACAAAAAATTTTACAGAAATCGGCCTAGCCGTTCTCATTTTATGAATTACTATACATTTTTTACACCATTTTTATATATATATATATGTAGATAGACAAAAAATACGAAAGTTTATCTTATTTCTGAAATTATGGTCAGTAGCAGCTAAACTATTGGGACCTCAAACAAGTAGCCTTTAGCAAAAATTTTTAAAGTAATGTGCTCAGTAATTCTTTAAAACATTCTGAAACTCTGAAATATTTATTTCATGTTGTTTAGGCGGTATTTCATATCATAGTTTATGCAAAACATATTTCAATCAATGTTCACAGGCTGTTTATTTTCATATTTGTGATATCAATGCATTGTTGATATATTTATCAAATTGTCTTTGAAAAATGTGCCAAAAACAGCTTGATATAGGCTTTTTACAAGAATGGAATGTTCTGAAAAGCTTACAGTAAAGCGGATATTTTTTCTAAAGGAAAGTCAACGAAAAATGTAACAGTTTTGGAGATATGGTGCGAAATATACAAATATAAAAAAATTGGTTGCAGTTTGTTGTAGCTAAAATTTTGTAAATTTGTTAAGAACTATGTGTACTAAAAATAAAATAAAAAATCTAGGCGCCATCCTGCGACACTCGCTAGTTATAGCTTTAAAAAAGTACTCAAGTTGAAAAAAAAAATCGGATGTCACATGTTTTAAGTGTAAAATCCAAGTTAAAATAAATAACATCTTATATTCGATATATTTTAATTCACCTTTCTACAAGAAATATTTAATACAATAAAGCTTTAAAATTACTTTGTACTAAAATATATTATGTTTTTGTACTAAAATATATTATGAAAATCAGTCCATAAATTTTCAACGAAAAATTAACCGTTATTCCACTCTGACTGATGGAAAACAAATTATTTTAACTTCCGTTAGATTCAGTGGACACCTTAGATCAATACTGCACTAATAATTTTTAAATTGGCGTATGTGCTTTTTTCACTTTTGGCACGCTAGATCGGTATTTTTTCCACTGTGTAACGAGGGTATATAAACTATGATAAGACCAAAAATGTGCCTCATCGAAATAATGGTTGTAGATCCCTAGTATGTTTGGACGAAAACCGCTTCAGCCAAGTTGGAGTCGATTTAGCCATGTCCGTCTGTCTGGCTGGTGCGCACGATAACTCTCGAGCGGATTTACCGATTTAAACCAAATTTTTCACATCGTAATATTTTGCCCGAACTTAGTTTAAGTTCGAAGATGGGCTATATCGGTCCACTCCTTCGGGTACCTCCCCCACAAAAAAATCAAAACATTTCGCTAAAATGGTGTGAACGATATTCTCGATGGGAGCAATCGATTTGGTCCAGATTATGGACATCGTAATATTTCTACGAGACATAGATCAGGTTAGAATATGGACTATATATGTCAACTCCTTCGATACCTCCCACACCAAATTTCGGAAAATTGCAGGTTAGGACCTCCTCTCGAATCTTTTTGATTTTTTTGCGCTCAATTTTCCTACTACGATGGTACAAGTTTTTTCAGTTGCAGGTCCATACGTCTTGAGAAAATTACCCGAAAACTGTAAAAAAAAATACTTACGGCCAGCATATGTAGTGGCTGGTGCGCACGTCTAACGAACTATGATGAATACCCTAAGCCCATGACAGTAAAAAAAAAACAATAACAGCATTGGTCTACCTAAATTTCCTATGAACAGATACCCAATTTTTAAAGTAAATAGCATTTTCATAGATGACAAAAGAACTTTGTAAGTTTTCAGCCTGTTTAGTTCTCGACTGATATGTGCGTTGTGGTACTGTGCATTTTCTGGAATCCACGTTGATGTTTTGAAACTGGGAAACTTTTTTCATCAAGGGAGGATTATAGTGCTCGCCATTTGGTGACAGGAGGCATATCGGGTTGTACGATTCGCAACTGCTGGAATCCTTGCCTGGCTTCAGTTACGGTACCACCCTGCCAACTTTCCAGACTTCTGGAATTTTTTCACTAAAACGAGCAATCTTTAGTGAATCGTTTGTTAACAACGGATATGTGAAAAAATTAATAAAACATTAATTAACAAATGCTGAAATTTGATTATTCCTAATGTAAATAATCCGTGCGTGTAAATTTAACATATTTAGAAAAATATTAACTTATAAACGTAACCCGTTTTTTTTGAGATATTATGAAGTCTTAAATGGAAACAATCTACCAACATAAACCCGATCTAATATCAAAATGTACAAAATGTCCATATTTTTCAGCACCATGTGTTGATTTTCTCAGAAAGCAAGCTGAATCGCTTGGTATGCAAATGCGTATCCATTATCCCGTCAATAAAGACAACCCTGTTGTGGTGCTTTCATGGCCCGGTTCCGACACAAGCTTACCAGCCATTTTATTAAACTCACACATGGATGTTGTGCCGGTATTTCCGGATAGTTGGAAACACGAACCATTCGGTGCAGAAATGGATGAAGAAGGAAGAATTTTTGCAAGAGGCGCCCAAGATATGAAATGTGTGGGTATGCAATATTTGGGAGCATTGCGTAAGCTGAAAATGAGTGGCAAGCAATTTAAGCGTACAATTTATGTATCATTTGTGGCGGGTAAGAGGGCAACAGAAGCATTTTTTGTTTTGCTTGGGGGAAACCATTGATTCTGTTTTTTTTTTTTTCAGATGAAGAAATGGGTGGCGGTTTGGGCATGCGGGAATTTGTAAATACCAGCGATTTCAAATCCCTGAATATTGGATTTTCCTTGGATGAAGGTTTGGCATCGCCTACTGAAGAGTTTCCAGTGTTTTATGCCGAGCGTAGTGTATGGCGTAAGTAGTTTGGGCTACAATAATTACTATTGGCAAATTTTTTTGAATGGTGCCTACATTCATAGTGCATACTTCTAGGAGTTTGGTTTATTTAATGTTTCTTGTTCTCCCATTTTTATGTGATTTTCCATTGTCGTTCGCTAGGAATTTATTTCAATATCAATGGCAATGCCGGTCATGGTTCTCTGTTGTTGAAAAACACCGTGGGAGAAAAGGCCAACTATATTCTGCATAAAATGATGTCAATGCGTGAGCAACAAGTACGTCGCTTGGAAAATAATCCTGAATTGACAATTGGTGATGTTACAACAATTAATCTGACCCAGGTGCGTGGTGGCGTTCAGAGTAATGTTGTGCCACCAACAATGGTATTGGGTTTCGATGTACGCCTGGCTTTGGATGTTGATCAGAAGGAATTTGAAGAGCAGGTAAAGTAGAAATTTCGAAAAACAATTTATTTTCTAAGGGGTAAAAAAACTGATTTTAAATCTATTAAAGGTCGAAAATATAGAAAATATTAAAAAAAAAAAAAATATTTTGCTTTTACATTTGAAAACAACAAATCTAAGATTAAGCTGGTTTACTTTAGAGTCGTCATAAAATTGGGGAAGAGTTCTCTGTTTCAAAACAAAGAACCAAGAGAACTAATGGCTTTGGACGGAACTAGTCATCTCCGCCTTTCCCGAAAGTAGATCAATTTTAGCTACACCCACTTTAAAAACTTGTTGTTTTTAAATTTGAAAACAACAAATATGAGATTAAGCTGGCTTACTTTACAAATAATAAAATTAATTTTCAACGGCTAATGTCATATGACATATTTGTAGTTCCAACTTCTTGATATAATTGTCCCACTTTAATAATTTCTCTATTTGCAGCTGCATAAATGGTGTGAAGAAGCTGGAGGCGATATTGATTTGACCTATGATCAGAAGCGTCCTCGTGTACCACCCACAGCTGTTGATGATACCAATCCCTATTGGGTGGCTTTCAAAGGAGCCACAGATGAATTGTATTTTAGCACCTCCAATATTCTTCTTTATGACTTTCTAAATGCATATTTTTTTGCAGGGGCCTTAAACTGAAACCACAAATCTTCACCGGTGGCACTGATAGCCGCTACATACGCCAGGTGGGCATACCAGCGTTGGGCTTCTCTCCCATGAATAATACACCTGTTTTGCTTCACGATCATGATGAATTTCTACATGCTGATGTCTACTTGCGTGGCATTGATATTTATGAAAAAATTATTGAGAATCTCGCTAATTGTTAGGGTTTAAGTGGAGATTGGAAATTCATATTTGCCAAAGATCAAATTTAGTTTTAAGAAAGAAATACGAAGAAAATGTTTAAAATATAACAAAAAATGTTATTTTAGCTGATTTCCAGTTTTGTCAAGGAGAAAATTAGGGGAATGATGTGGATTATAGAACTTTAAGAAGTTGTAAGGGTTCGAGTGGAGTTCGGAAAAATGTATTTGCCAAACAAACAAAACAATCTCCAAAACAACATAAATCCAACCAATTAAGCGGATTAAACAAATCAAAATTTTTGTCTGAAAATTGGTAAAATTTTTAATATAGGTCTTATAGCGTTCTTATTGAAAGGCACGTACCGCCAACGTAGGACACATTTGGAAGAAGATTTCTTCATCTTGTCACTGATGCCAATTATGTTAATGTACGTGGTCAGATAACAGAGTTATACGCTAATATATCCATAGAAACCCTATTCTAGGGCAGCTTTAGTCAGCAGCCCACCATTTATAATCTGGTACTAGATGGCAGCTGATTTAAATACTGAATAATCTTAAACCCATGAACTACTTTGGAAAATTATTCCCGAGGTGGGCACTGGTGGGCATCATGACTAAAACCTTAGGTCAAATTTAAGTATATGATCGAATTGGCATTACAAAATACACTAAGAAAATATGCAGCTTACTAGACTTCCACCACACGCTAAAACGCTATTTTTTTAATGAAAAATAAGCGATTACCTCCTCCTTCAAAATCCACTACAATATTTTGCTATACGTATTAGTTTCGCGATTTTTTGAATATATTTACTTGCACTTAAAATATAGGTTGTACTCACAACTAAATATATTAGTCAAATGTTCCGACTTTTGAAGCTATTCTTAAGAAGATCGCGTTCGAATAAAACAAAAATTATTATGTTTTTAAAAAGGTCCATGTCATAGCCGTCAGAGTTGTCAGATGTTGTACCAAAATTTTGACATTAATTTTTTTATTTTTGGCCAATGGGTTGATCCACTGTAGGCTGGGCCGAACTTTTTATACCCTCCACCATAAAATTGTCTTAATTAAAATGGAATAATTAGTTTCCTTTCACAGTTTTAGGCGGAAAAATTTGTTGACCATGGATAGATACACCAATTGTCTTAATTATCAAATCTAATTTAAAAAATGTGTTCAGCCAGGTGAAAGGTACCACCTACGGGACTATATCAAAGTGTCAACCTATCTTTATAATTTTTGGTGGAAAAGTTTTGTAACTGCTGGGAATCTCAAAATTCAAAGTACGGGTATTTTATAGACAGAAAACCATAAAAAGTTCTTCTATACACATAAGACCTTTAAAGGATCTTCTATATCAGAAGACCCTTTAAAGGGGCGTCTATATACAGAAGACCCTTTAAAGGGGCTTCTATATACAGAAGACTTTTGAAGGGCGTTCTATACACATAAGACCTCTAATAGGTCTTCTCCACACAGAAGACCTTTGAAGGGTGTTCTATACACAGAAGAGCCTTCTATATACAGAAGTCCTTTAAAGGGCCTTCTATATACAGAAGTCCTTTGAAGGGCGTTCTATACACAGAAGACCTCTGATAGGTCTTCTCTACACAGAAGACCTTTAAAGGGTCTTCTATACACAGAAGTCCCTTAAAAGGCCAGAAGACCTTGTAAGGGTCGTCTGTACACAGAAGACCTCAAAAGGGTATGCGGAAAACCTTTTAGGGGTCTTCTATACACAGAAGACCTTTAAAGGTTCTTCTATACACAGATGCATTTTAAAGGGTCTTCTATACACAAAAGGCCTTTAAAGGGTATTCTATACACAGAAGACCTTCACAGGGTCTTCTATACACAGAAGACCTTCAAAGGGTCGTCTATGGACAGAACACCTTATAAGGTCTTCTATGACAGAAGGGTTTTCTATGGGCAGAAAACCTTTGAAAGATTTTCTATACACGCAGAAAAAAATTCAGCAAACATATAATGTGTTTGGATGCAAACATAAAATATATTTGGATCCAAACATATTATATGTTTGAAGGGCTGATGACTTGAACTTTGAAGAAAATGTGTTTTATTTCACAACTAAGAAGAAAGAGAAGAAAAGTGCGACTTTTAATAAGTTATTTCATTCAGTTTTTATACCCTCAGCCTTTAGGCTAAAGAGGGTATTTACACTTTGATACGACCAAAAATGTGCCTCATCGAAATAATGGTTTTAGACCCCAAGTATGTTTGTACGATATCCGTTTCAGACAATTTTGAGTAGATCTAGCAATGTCCGTCCGTCTGTCTGTCTGTCTGTCTGTCTGTCTGTCCGTCTGTCTGGCTGGCTGGTGCGCACGATAACTCTCGAACGGATCAATCGATTCGGTTCAAATTTTGGGTATCGAAATATTTTGTCCAGATTCGATTTAAGTTCGAAGATGGGCCATATAGGTCCACTCCTTCAGGTACCTCCCCCACAAATGTTCAAAAATTGTCGCAAAACTTGTGCGCACGATAACTCTTGTAGGGAATAACGGATTTGGTCCATACTTTGCACATCGTGTAATTTCTACCAAACTTAGATGAGGTTTCAATATGGACTCAATCGGTCCACTCCTTCGGGTACCTCCCACACAAAATTTCGGAAAAATTCAGTTAAGGACCTGGTCTCGAATCGCTTTGATTTTTGTTTACGCAGGTTGTATTCGCTGTCCTCTATAAGACGCTGTAAGTTTCATTAGGGGCAAGCCCATACTTCCTGAGAAAATAGCCTGAAAGTTACAAAAAACCCTATGACGCCGTGTGTAGTGGTTGGAGCGCAAGATAACTCTCGAACGGATCTGCCGATTCGGTCCAAAATTTGGCTTTCGTAATATTTTGCCCAAACTTAGTTCAAGTTCAAAGATGGATTATATCGGTCCACTCCTTCCGGTACCTCCCCCACAAAAGTTCGAAAATGTTCGGAAAATTTGTGCGTACGATAACTCTTGCAGGGAGTAACCGATTTGGTCCATACTTTGCACATTATGAAATTTCTACCAGACTTAGATGAGGTTCCAATATGGAATCAATCGGTAAACTCCTTCGAGTACCTACCACACAAAATTTCGGAAAAGTTCAGTTTAGGACCTGCTCTCGAATCGCCTTGGTTTTTGTTGTAACATCTTGTATTCACTGTCCCCTATACGAAGGTACAAGTTTCCTCAGGGGCAAGTCAAACCATAAGCCATATCTGTCCACTCCTTCAGGTACCTACCCCACAAAAGTTCAAACATGTTCGGAAAAATTGGGCCACGATAACTCTTGATGGGAGTGACCGATTTGGTCCATACTTTACACATTCTCATAATATCTACCAGATATAGATCAGGTTCGAATATGGACTATATTTGTTCAGTCCATCCCGTACCTCCCACACAAAATTTTGGATAAGTTCACTTTAAGACCTGCTATTGAATCACTTTGATTTTTGTTGAAGCAACTTACATTCGTTGCCTCAATTACGATGGTAAAAGTTGTTTCAGGGCCAAGTCCATACTTCTTGAGAAAACAACCCGAGGGGTGTAAAAACCCCCTATGGCACCCCCATGGTATATGTCGGTCCATTCCTTTAAGTACCTTTTCCGCACAATTGTTGAAGTTTAATCCTAATCAATATTTTTGTCGGTTCATACGACCAAAATTTTGAAACCCCCTAAATACATAAGTTTTTTTTTTGTGAAAAAAGTGTTTCAATTTACACAGGCTGAGGGTATATCTCTGTCGGCAGAGCCGACTGATACTTTCTTACTTGTTTTCTTTTATTAAAGTCTGTTTTGTGTTTCTTTGGAATTTTTTATGTACCTATGTGTCTGTTGTGCTTTTGCTTTTGTTTCTATGACTTTCAATAAAACACCACCATACATAAATGTGTGTATATATTAGAGATAGCGCTTGCTAAGCGGTTGCTGAGAACAAGTGAGCATACATTTCAATGTGTTTCAGATTGAAATTTACGCTCCCTTGCTCTCAGAAAGCGCCCACTGGTGCATGTGTTTGTTTTTTGTGTTTTGGCTTTTGGGTTTGTATTTGTGTGTACCCAAACATAAAATTTGTTTGCATCCAAACATATGACTTATTTGCACCCAAACATATAATTTGTTTGCACCCAAATATATAATTTGTTTGTAGGACCCAAACATATGTTATGTTTGCGACTGCTTGCAAACAAATATATGTTTGCTGCAAAATATGTTTGGGACATATGTTTAAAGAGGCCTTTTTTCTGTGTGTACAAAATCTTTAAAGCATCTTTTATGGACATCAGATTCTTAAAGGGTCTTCTGTGGATAGAAGACCTTTTAGGGCCCTTTGATGGACAAAGGACCTTCGATGGACAGAAGACCTTTAATGGATCTTCTTCGGAAGGAAGACCGTTAAAGTGCCTTCTTCTATGGACAAAAGACCTTTAAAAGTTGTTATATAACAAAAAGAACTTTAAAGGCTCTTCTATAGCCAAAAGACAATTAGGTGCTTTTCGTTAGGCAGAAGAAATTTAAAAGTCAGAAGACCTGTAAATAATCTATTATAGACGCAAAAATTTTAAAAGCTCAAAAGGTCTGCAATGCACAAAAGATTTTCTTAAAGTCAGAGGACATGTAGAATCCCTGCTATAGACGCAAGATCTTCAAAAGCTCAGCTCTATAGGCAGAAAACCTTTAAAACTCTTCTATAGCTTTCCTGAAGACAGAGGATATTTAAAGGGACTTCTATGGACAGCAGACATTAAAGGGTCTTCTTTGGACGCAGGACTTCTGAAGGGTCTTTTAATTTAATTTAAAGGATCTTCTTCTTTTTCGGACGGAAAACCTTTAAAGGATCTTTTATGAATGGAAGACCTTTAAAGTGTCTTCTTCTATGGACAGAAGACCTTTAAAAGCTTTTATATAGCCAGAAGAACTTTAAAGGCTGTTCTATAGCCAAAAGACATTTAGGTGATTTTCTATAGGCAGAAGAAATTTAAAAGTCAGAAGACCTCTAAAATTCTTGCTATAGACGCAAGATTTTTAAAAGCTCAAAAGATCTGCAATACACAAAAGAGTTGTTTAAAATCCCTGCTATAGACGCTAGATCTTTAAAAGCTCAAAAGCTCAGCAATACACAAGAGAGTTTTATAGCCAGAAAACCTTTAAAAACTCTTCTATCAGGCATGTCACAGAAACGAATTTCGATCGATAGTGGAATTAATTCCGTATTTAGCTTCTTCAGAAAACGAAAAACGTAGAATTTTTCGGAATGAAACCACTTTTGAATTTGCAAACGGAATTGTATTTTTATTATTTTTTTTAATTTTTTTTTTTAACTTTAAATAACTCTAAAAACACTTAGAAATAACAAACATTTTGTTTCATTAACAAATTTACATTTAATTTCATATTTAAACTAAATAATGAAGTGTTCCGATTTCAAAAAAATCGATCGGAATCTGAAGAAGCTAAGACAAAAACGATCGAAATGAAATTACGGAACTGAAACCATTACGATCGGAATCTGCGACATGCCTGTATATTCAGACGACCTTTAAAAGCTCTTTTATAGTCAGAAGCCTTTAAAAGCTTTCCTGAAGACAGAAGAGTTTTAAAAGCTTTATTTTATTTAAAAGACCTTCAAAAGCTCTTCAATAGCCAAAAGACATTTAAAAGCTCTTCTATAGATAAAAGACTTTCTATAAATAGAAGACATTTAAAAAGTCTGGTATTGACTGAGGATAATTTATAAGCTTTTCTATGAGCACAAGACCTTTAAAAGCTCTTCTACAAGCAGAAGACCTTTAAAAGGTTTTCTATAGCCAGTAGACCTTAAGAAGCTCTTTTTTGTAGCCAGAAGGGTTTCAAACGCTATTCTATAACCAGAATATAATTAAAAGTTCTTCTATTGTCAGTAGAGCTTTTAAAGCTTTTCTATTATTAAAAGATCTTTAAAAGTTTTTTGTGGCCAGAAAACTTATGCAAGCTTTTCTATAGACAAAAGACATTTTAAAGTTTTTCTATAGACAGAATACCGTTAAAAGCTTTTCTATAGACGAAAGTTCTTCAAACTCTCTTCAGTAGACATAGGAACTTTTAAAGGTCTTTTATAGACAAAATACCTTTAAAATCCCTCCCTTCCATAGGTCCTGTATAGGCATTTTATGGACTGAAGACATACATATCGTCACCATAACTAACAAAATACTAATTTTACAGGAGAAGCAACGTTATAAAATAAAAAACTTTTATGGAATATTAATCTTATGAAGGAGGGTATATGGGATATTATCAATCATATATGAATGGGAATAAGTAATGAAACCAAAACAGCGGAAACGCATGGGTTTGGGATCCGTCATTACAACAAAATCTGCAATGTTATCCCATGTTCTGAAATGCCTTTTCTTGAATAGGATCGTTATTTTTTTTAACGTAGAAGCTTGACATTTTGCCAGAGCATGTATTTTAGTCTTATGTATTAGATTCAATCAAAAAAATAATTTTGATATTTTTGGAGATACGACTTCGGGCATTTATGGTGACGATATATATAAAGCCCGTAATCGATTCATTTAAATGTTACCGCTATTAAAAGAAATTAACATAAAAAAAACATACATATTTGGGTCGCTACTGCATTTAAAAATAACTTTCGGCAATTTCCACCACCAAATTACCAAACAAAACATACTGAAAAAAATTCCATTGGAAGTCCAAAATTTGTTTATTTTTTCACTTAAAAAGAGAACACCAACAAAAAAGTATCACAATGCAAACATTATTAAAAAAACGCTCAAAACTTTAACATAGCATACAAAGAAAACATAGCAATTATATAGAAAGTACTCCAAGCTGAGGCCGAAGACCAAGCCGATGATGATGAGTTGCCATATGGTCTGCCATCTGGTCCACGATTATATTGGGTATTGGAATTTGAATAACTAAAGGGACCTGGATAACCTGGTTGGCCAGGTTGTGGGGGAACACCATCAAAACCGGGTCCACCAGGAAATCCACCAGGTACATTACCACCACTATACGTTTGACTGCGACCCTGGCCATCATTTACATTGATGTGGAAACCACCATTACCGCCATAACTGCCATATGGTACACCATTGGCATCTACACCGCCATAACTGTAACTGAAATCACTTTGGGGTGGTTGTCCTGGCTGGCCACTTGAACTTGACGAAGACCATGAACTGGCGCCCGTATGACCCCAACCATTTTGACCGGTACCTGTTTAAAAAAGAAATAAAAAGTAATTCAATTTTAGTTTGAAAAGATTTCTTGGAATTGTTATTTAAATTTGTCTTTGTTTTCAAAGTTTGTTGTTTTTTGCGTTTTTTGCGTCTTACCTGAACTCATTATAATTTGACTGACTAGCACGACACTTCCCAACAGACTGAATGGTGATAACGCTAACATGTTAACTTGTTTCGAGTTGTTTAGCAACTGGTATGGGCTGGTGATGAATTTCATGATTTTAAGCCTGACTCATTTTTCGTTTTCCTCAAATTAAATTGTTGTGATTGCTAATATTTGGGAATTAGGGGTGGGGGAGGACGAAATTTGGTGGGAATTAGATGAGAGCCCGGTTGATGATGCACTTGTTTTGTTCGTAAAGAAAAAAAAAAACACAAATTGTTGTTGACAGAGAGTGTATTGATGGATTCCGTCATAGTTGTTGGGATTGAAATTTAAGTGTTATTTTTGGGCAATTTAATATTAGGGGTATTCAGGTCATCCACAAGAATTAAAAAAAATATTCTGAGAAAATGTTGTCAGAAAATCTTCATTAAAAATGTTGTTGGTGTGAAAAAATATTCTTTAAAAAATCCACGTTTGTTGGTGTGAAAAAATATTGTTTAAAAAATCCACGTTTGTTGAAAAAATTTTGTTTAAAAAACCCACGTTTGTTGGTGTGAAAAAATATTCTTTAAAAAATCCACGTTTGTTGGTGTGAAAAAATATTCTTTAAAAAATCCACGTTTGTTGGTGTGAAAAAATTTTGTTTAAAAAATCCACGTTTGTTGGTGTGAAAAAATATTCTTTAAAAAATCCACGTTTGTTGGTGTGAAAAAATATTGTTTAAAAAATCCACGTTTGTTGAAAAAATTTTGTTTAAAAAACCCACGTTTGTTGGTGTGAAAAAATATTCTTTAAAAAATCCACGTTTGTTGGTGTGAAAAAATATTCTTTAAAAAATCCACGTTTGTTGGTGTGAAAAAATTTTGTTTAAAAAATCCACGTTTGTTGGTGTGAAAAAATATTCTTTAAAAAATCCACGTTTGTTGGTGTGAAAAAATATTCTTTAAAAAATCCACGTTTGTTGGTGTGAAAAAATATTCTTTAAAAAATCCACGTTTATTGGTGTGAAAAAAAATATTCTGTAAAAAATCCGCGTTTATTGGTGTGAAAAAATATTCTTTAAAAAAATCCACGTTTATGGTGTGAAAAAAAAATATTCTTTAAAAAATCCACGTTTATTGGTGTGAAAAAAATATTCTGTAAAAAATCCACGTTTATTGGTGTGAAAAAATATTCTTTAAAAAATCCACGTTTGTTGGTGTGAAAAAATATTCTTTAAAAAATCCACGTTTGTTGGTGTGAAAAAATATTCTTTAAAAAATCCACGTTTGTTGGTGTGAAAAAATATTCTTTAAAAAATCCACGTTTGTTGGTGTGAAAAAATATTCTTTAAAAAATCCACGTTTGTTGGTGTGAAAAAATATTCTTTAAAAAATCCACGTTTGTTGGTGTGAAAAAATATTGTTAAAAAAATCCACGTTTGTTGGTGTGAAAAAATATTGTTAAAAAAATCCACGTTTGTTGGTGTGAAAAAATATTGTTTAAAAAATCCACGTTTGTTGGTGTGAAAAAATATTCTTTAAAAAATCCACGTTTATTGGTGTGAATAAAAATATTCTTTAAGAAATCCACGTTTATTGGTGTGAAAAAATATTCTTTAAAAAATCCACGTTTGTTGGTGTGAAAAAATATTCTTTAAAAAATCCATGTTTATTGGTGTGAAGAAAATATTCTTTAAAATATCCACGTTTATTGGTGTAAAAAAATATTCTTTAAAAAATCCACGTTTGTTGGTGTGAAAAGATATTCTTTAAAAAATCCACGTTTGTTGGTGTGGAAAAATATTCTTTAAAAAATCCATGTTTATTGGTGTGAAAAAATATTCTTTAAAAAATCCACGTTTATTGGTGTGAAAAAAAAATATTCTTTAAAAAATCCACGTTTGTTGGTGTGAAAAAATATTCTTTAAAAAATCCAAGTTCATTGGTGTGAAAAAATATTCTTTAAAAAATCCACGTTTATTGGTGTGAAAAAAATATTCCTTAAAAAATCCACGTTTATTGGTGTGAAGAAAATATTCTTTAAAATATCCACTTTTATTGGTGTAAAAAAATATTCTTTAAAAAATCCAAGTTCGTTGGTGTGAAAAAATATTCTTTAAAAAATCCACGTTTGTTGGTGTTAAAAAAATATTCTTTAAAGAATCCACGTTTATTGGTGTGAAAAAAAAATATTCTTTAAAAAATCCACGTTTATTGGTGTGAAAAAAAATATTCTCTAAAAAATCCACGTTTATTGGTGTGAATAAAAATATTCTTTAAGAAATCCACGTTTATTGGTGTGAAAAAAATATTCTTTAAAAAATCCACGTTTGTTGGTGTGAAAAAATATTCTTTAAAAAATCCACGTTTGTTGGTGTGAAAAAATATTCTTTAAAAAAATCCACGTTTGTTGGTGTGAAAAAATATTCTTTAAAAAATCCACGTTTGTTGGTGTGAAAAAAATATTCTTTAAAAAATCCACGTTTATTGGTGTGACAAAAAATATTCTTTCCTCATTTTTGTGATAGTCCGATAATCCGCTAAAAATATTCCATTCATTGAACACCCCCAATATTTGCCAGAACAAAAACATTCTGAATCACATTCGCTTGTGATATTAAAAAATCTAGGCTACTATTGCACTGAAAGGGAGTAAGCCATGTTGTTTTTGCAATTTATATCTTCCCAATTAATCTGAGACTTCTAGATTCTCCACTTAGTTACTCATCACAATTAAATTGTTTAAATTTTTGTTTTTATTTATTTTTTTTTTTTCAAATCTATCGCCGAAATAGTAAAGAAATAAAATTAATTGCTTTCAAAATATGGGGAATTGATGTGAGTGAGTGAAGCTATTAATACGTCATATACCTGTGTTATTCCGCAGCTGGCTATTTTTACTTTGTGTTTTTTTATTGTGAGAATATTCAAAGTTATGTTAATTTAATGGCCAATTAGCGTAAAAAGCAAAGTGGTATAAATCGAATAAATTAAATGAAATAAATTTTTGTGTGGAAATGTTATTGTTGTAGTAGCATGAAACCTACGTAGAAGCGTAGGTTTGATGCTGGCTTGGCAGCTGCTGGCCGAAACATTAGCTGAGCCCAATTGAACATATTTTTTCTTGTGATTCGGATAATCTATATATATATAAAAGAGCTTAGTGAGTGAGTGAGTGACTGAGTGACTGAGTGACTGACATATCATCGCCCAGACGAAACCGCTGAAGCTAGAAAGCTGAAATTTTGACTGTGCGTTGCTGTCGGTGTGTAGGGGTGAGATAAGGCTGGGTTTTTGGAAATTCGACCTAGAAGGGTACGAAAAGTACTAAAAGGTACTAAATATGGTACCCTTTGTATTAGGCAAACGGGAAGAGCTAGAATTCTGAAATTTGGAATGAGAGTAACTGATGGAGAGTTAGAAAGAAGTACCAAAGGGTTTTTGGAAATTCGACCTATAAGTGTACGAAAAGTTACTAAATTTGGTACCAATTGTATATTTTGAGCGGATATAGCTACAATCTTCATATTTGGTATGGGAATCAAGGTTGGGAAGTGGTGTTGATATAAGGAAATGATTTTGGAAGTTCGTACTTATGTGTACGAGTAGTACTAAATGGTACTAAATTTGGTACAATTAGGATTTGGGCGAACGGATAGAGCTGAAAACCTGAAATTTGGAATTTAGATTACCATTGAAGTGTACGATTGAGATATGGGGGTAGTTTTGGAAATTCGTACTTATGTGTACGTAAAGTACTAAATGGTACCAAATTTGGTACAATTTGGATTTAGATAGACATGGAAACCTGAAATTTGGAATTAAGATTACTGACGGAGGGAAGGATTGAGGTAGCTCTGGAAATTCTTACTTATGGGTACGAAAAGTAGTAAACGGTACTTAATTTGGTACAAATTGGATTTGGGTGAACGGATAGAGCTGGAATCCTGAAATTTGGAATTTAATTAAATTTGGAGTGTAGGATTGACTTAGTCTTGGAAATTCGTACTTATGGGTACGGAAAGTACTAAATGGTACTAAATTTGGTACAATTTGGATTTGGGTGAACGGATAGAGCTGGAATCCTGAAATTTGGAATTTAATTACTTTTGGAGTGTAGGATTGAGGTAGGTCCGGAAATTCGTTCTTATGGGTACGGAAAGTACTAAATGGTACTAAGTTTGGTACATTTTGGATTTGGGTGAACAGATAGAGCTGGAATCCTGAAACTTATAATTAAGATTACTTATGGAGTGTAGGATTGAGGTGGTTTTGGAAATTCGTACTTATGGGTACGGAAAGTAGTAAATGGTACTAAATTTGGTACAATTTATATTTGGGCGAACGGATACTGCTGGAATCCTGACATTTCGAGTTAAGGTTACTGTTGGAGTGTAGGATTGAGGAAGTTTTGGAAAGTCGTACTTATGGGTACGATAAGTACTAAATTTGGTACAATTTGGATTTTGGGTAACGAATAGAGCTGGAATCCTGAAATTTTGAATTAAGATTACTGTTGGACTATAGGATTGACTTAGTCTTGAAAATTCGTACTTATGGGTGCGGAAAGTACTAAATATCGTACAATTTAAATTTAGGTGAACGGATAGAAGGTAGTTTCGGAAATTCATACTTATGGGTACGGAAAGTACAAAATGGTACTAAGTTTGGTACATTTTGGATTTGGGTGAACAGATAGAGCTCAAACCTGAAATTTATAATTAAGGTTAGTTATGGAGTGTAGCATAAGTACGAATTCCGTACCCATAAGTACGAATTTCCAAAACTAAATTCGTACTTATGGGTACGGAAAGTACTAAATGGTACTAAATTTGGTACAATTTATATTTGGATGAACGAATAGAGCTGGAATCCTGAAATTTCGAGTTAAGGTTACTGTTGGAGTGTGGGATTGAGGAAGTTTTGGAAATTCGTATTTATGGGTACGAAAAGTAATAAATGGTACTAAATCTAAATTTGGTACAATTTAGATTTGGGTGGACGGAGAGAGGTGGAATCCTGAAATTTGCAATTACTGTTGGAGATAGTTATTGAAATTCGTACTTTCATACGAGAAGTATTAATGGTATTACTAATAGAGGTGGAATTCGGATATTTGGTATTATAGCCGCTGTTGGTGTGTAGGGTTGAGATATGGATGTGCTTGTGGATATATGTACAATAAGTGTACGAAAATTACTAAGGATAGTTTCCACTATATGTAAATGTCATTTGACATTTACTTTTTGCGTCCACGTCAGCAAAAATGTAATAAAATTACGTCTCCACATTGCCTGCGTGGGTAGATATGGAATGTTTTTATTTCGTGTCATATGACATTGATAGATAGTGAAAACTACCTATAAATGGCATAGAATTTGGTCCAAATTGTTATTGTTTAAAGGGGTAGAGCTGAAATTGTGAAATTCGGTATTAGTATAGCAGTTGACGTTTAGAGTGGAGATAGAGAGGAAGTTTTGGAAATTCGTACTAATGTATACGAAAAATACTAAATCGCTGTTGGGATATAGTTTTGGATAAAAGGAAGTAATTTTAAAATAAAATGTCTCAAAAATTAACTGTTATATAGGGTAGCATCTTCTGAGTAATGGTTTTCTACATTTTGATATCTAAAATTCCAAAATTCGGTTGGAAATGAGGATAACATTTTCAAAATACTCATACCGTTCTAATAAAACATGGACTGGAATTTAAAATGTAGGCCGCTGTTGAAGTGTACAGGTTTTTTTTTTTAAATTCGAACAAAACGTGTACGAGCAGTACTTGAAAGAAATTAAATATCAATTCAAATAGGTATTAGTACATCAAAATTTTCAGTGTTCTCCATATTAAATATTGTTTATTTGTATATTATTCCTTTTCCGCTTACGAAGTAGCGGGCATTTTGCTAGTCTAAATTAAATATATCTTTAAAGAAGAAAATTTCCACTTTAACTCATCCAAATATCCATAACAATTTTTTAATATCTAAAATATTAGTTATCCCATATCGTATTGTACCACACACACCTACTTTAATGAAACATTAACAGGCTAATGCCATACACGCTTTGTTTTTCTTCTGTGTCTGCACGCAATTGTGTTTGCATGCGTTTTGTTTTGTCAAAACTCATTTTTATTTTCCACAAAACTATCGACGATGACGTGACATTGTAAACACTTCGAAACTCCTTCGTGCATTAAGTGTTACGAACAAAAACATCGTTTAAACAATTAAAAACTTTAAAATTACGCACGCTCAAATACAATTCCGGAAATGTTTGGATTCTAAAACAAATTATTACACATTAGTTTATTTGCCATGATTAGATTAGAATAGTGTGGGAAAAAAGGTAACACCAGTTGTAGAATTTTGCAGTATCAATAGAAATTAAACAAGTAAAAAAGTGTTAAGTTCGACCGGGCCGACGGAGTTTTCTTCAATTTCTTCAATCGGGCGCCACTCTTATATGGGGGTATTTGGTAACCACGGGCAACTCCTAATGTCAAATAACAGGTAGTTCGGTGAAAAATGTGGATAAAACTCTCAAAATACCGAAAATCAGGAGGTACCGTTATAATGGGGCTATACCACAACATGGACCTATGCTGAACATTTTTGGTAGAGTAGTTTTGTGACAACAGGGAGCCCAAATGTCACATTGCAGGTACGTTTGTCAAAAAAGGTAGCTAAAATCCTCAAAATACCGAAAATCGGGAGGTACCGCTATATGGGGGCTTTACCCAAACATGGACCTATGTTGATAATTTTTGGTGGAGATGGTTTGTGACCTCTGGGAACCTTAAACGTCAAATTACAGGTAGTTTGGTCAAAATATTTTTCTAAAACCCTCAAAATACCGAAAATCGGAAGGTACGGTTATATGGGAGATACACCAAAACATTGACCTATGTTGAAATTTTTTGGTGGAGATATGTTGTGACCTTTGGGAACCTCAAATGGTAAATAACAGGTAGTTCGGTAAAAAAATGTAGCTAAAATCCTCAGAATACCGAAAATCGGGAGGTACCGCTATATGGGGGCTACACCCAAACATGGACTTATGTTGACGATTTTTGGCGGAGATGGTTTGTGACCTTTGGGAACCTTAAACGTCAAATTACAGGCAGTTTGGTCAAAACATTTTTCCAAAACCCTCAAAATACCGAAAATCAGAAGGTACTGTTATATGGGAGGTACACCAAAACATGGTCCTATGTTCAAAATTTTTAGTGAAGATATTTTGTGACTACTGCGAACCTCAAATGTGAAATTACAAGTAGTTCGGTGAAAAATTTAGATAAAACCCTCAAAATACCGAAGACCGGGAGGAACTTTTATATGGGAGACACACCAAAACATTGACCTATGTTGAAAATTTTTGATAGAGTAGTTTTGTGACAACAGGGAACCTCAAATGTCATATTGCAGGTGCTTCTGCCAAAAAAATTAGCTTAAATCCTCAAAATACCGAAAATCGGGAGGTACCGCTATATGGGGGCTATACCCAAACATGGACCTATTTTAAAAAGTTCTAGTACTGATGGTTTGTGACTCTGGGAACCTTAAACGTTAAATTACAGGTGGTTTGGTCAAAACATTTTGCTAAAACCATCAAAATACCGAAGATCGGGAGGTACTGTTATATGGGAGATACACCAAAACATTGACCTATCTTCAAAATTTTTGGTGGTGACATTTTGTGCGCATTGGGAACCTCAAGCGGCAAATAACAGGTAGTTCGATCAAAAAAATTTAGCTAAAATCCTCAAACTACCGAAAATCGGGAGGTACCACTATATGGGGGCTATACCCAAACATGGACCTATGTCGACAATTTTTGGTAGAGATGGTTTGTGAACTCTGGGTACCTTAAACGTCAAGTTACAGGCAGTTTGGTCAAAACATTTTGCTATAATCCTCAAAATACTGAAAATCGGGAGGAGGAGATACACCAAAACATTGACCTATGTTAAAAATTTTTGGTGGAGATATTTTGCGAGCAGTAGTAGTAGTTCGGCCAAAAACCACTGAGAACCTCAAATGTCCAATTACAGATAGTTCGGTTGAAAAATTTAGCTAAAATTCTTTCACCGAAAATCGGGAGGTACCCTTATAATGGGGCTATACGAAAACATGGACCTATGTTGACGATTTTTGGTGGAGAAGTTTCGTGGCCACTGAGAACCTAAAATGTCAAATTACCGCTAGTTCGGTTAAAAATTGTAGCTAAAATTCTCAAAATACCGAAAATCGGGAGGAACACTAATATGGTGGCTGTACCAAAACATGGACTTATAGTGACGGCATTTGCTGGAGAAGTTTCTTGATCACTAAGTACCTCAAATGTCAAATTACAGATAGTTCGGTTGAAAAATGTAGCTAAAATACTTAAAACAGCGAAAATAGGGAGGTACCGTTATAAGGGGACTATACCAAAGCATGGACCTACATTGACGATATTTGCTGGAGAAGTTTCGTGGCTACTGAGAACCATAAATGTCAAATTACAGATAGTTCGGTTAAAAATTGTAGCTAAAATCTCAATATACCGAAAATCGGGAGGGGGCTATACCAAAACATGGACCTACATTGACGGCATTTGCTGGAGAAGTTTCTTGACCACTGATAACCTCAAATGTCAATATTGTAGCGCAAATATATAGGGTTCTAGCTCAATTATTGCGGGCGCTAGAGTGATTACAACAGAGGGACATGGCTATATCAATCCCGAATTTTCTACTTTATATGATCGCCACCGTGGTGCAGTGGTATGCACACCCAGACTCAGAAGGTCTGCGGTTCGATTCCCAGGCCAGGCAACATCAAATGTTCAACGGTGGCAAAATATCTCTCAGTAATGTTGGCGACATTTCCTGAGTATTTCAGCCATGTAATACAGCTCTGCAAGTGGTGTCGTAAGACAAGCCCTTCGGACTCGGTGATAAACAGTAGGACCCATATCATTGAGATAATATGTATCATAGTCTTTGGTCACACTAGCGAGTTTCTTGAAACGAATAATATGATGAGGCAACATCGGAAATACAGAAAACCATGTACAGCGGTTTCACTACTTCATACCCCTTGCCTTTAAACACGAAATTGCCATGTTGAAACAGCGCTAGTGTGACCTTCGACATGCTATGGTGGGGTGTATGAAAAACATCATTTTAAGATTCAACGTATAGGTTAGCAACACTTTTGATATCGGTAGGTCTTAAGTGTATCGACCCAGCTGCAAAAGGCTGTTTAGCAGCAATCCTAACTTCATCGACGAATAGATCAGTAAAACCACACATTTGGAAAATGACGAAAATAATTCCGCTACAAAAACCTGATAAACCAACTAGCAAAATAGATTTATATCGTCCGATTTCCCTCTTGTCATCTCTAAACAAGGTTTTGGCTGCTACCTAGCATGACTGAACCTCTTATTGCAGAACAACACCAGCATGGATTCAAAGAGGCATACAGCACCAAAAAATTTCGCCAACAGCATTGTAAATGTCTTAAACCAAACAGTACATAAATAATGGACGATTGTAGTAGCCCTAGACTTGTCAAAGGCATTTGACCCAATCGATGATGTGTTGCGTTGTTTGAAGATATCTCAAACTGCACATTGCCTGTTACGATAAAGGATTGGCTATGCAAATACACTAATGACTGGTAGGCACATGTGGATTTCAGAGGAAAGAAGTCTAAAAGTCGGAAACTTAAACATGGGGCAAGAAACTGCTCCGCTTGCTATTTAACATTTACGCCTTTAATTTCCTATCCTAGGTAGGAGAAAGGACAATCCCAACAGTCAAAAATTCGGAAATACTGTGCGCGATCCTTGACAAACTTCTTACCTTCTCCAAACATGCAGTCGCTGTAAAATCTAAAGTTCAAAAAATAAATAACGTACTCAAGCAATCTCGAGTACCACTTGGGGCAAGGACAAAGAGATCTTGCTTATTACTTACAAAGCCGTTAACCGTTCAATCGTAAACAATGTAGTCCCCGTTTGGACTTTATTTTAAAGCGATACACAGAAAAAGGCGTTGCAAACCACTCAAAATCATGACCAACGAACCTTTATTGCTTGTGTCCAGATGTCGATTGTGGACTATCTGAATCAGGAGGTAGGGATACTGTCAGTGCATCAACATAATGTGTTGCTCGTTCGACAGCTCCTGCCGGCATATCATCAGTCATCGCATCCCAACCACCATATTGTGGGATAGGCAAGGTTCGTCCACTAGGCACATTCGGAAGGACATACGGCGTTACAGCTACGACATCCAAGATGTCATACCAATGGACATTGACCGAGTGTCACTGGCTGTCTCATTGAAAACGATTTATTACTTTACACCAAATTTCGTGGAATATATGCATATATACATATGTTCCCACAACGAAAGGGGCAATGGAAACTTCTCTCATATCAATAAGTGCACGCCTATTCATATTGGCTCAATTATATGGGACCAACTTTTTATCGCCGAACACGAACGACATGTCTTACGACACCATTTGTAGAGAAATTTTTCATGGCTGAAGTACTCAGAAAATGTAAGCCAACATTATACTGACGATATTTTCTATAGCCGAAAATTTTGTTGTTCTGGTCAGGGAATGACAGGAGAGCTTCTGATTGCAACGCGGACGTGCTTACCACTTCACAAATTTGGGTCTCACTTTCATGGAATAATGTGGAAAAAATGAGAAAGAACGTGCCAAGAGAAGTCTGATAGCAGTGAATTACTGCGAGAATTCCATTGCCAACAACTGGTGACTGAAACCACTGGTCATCCATTGGTTTTTTTCGATCATCGTATGTACGTCCAATTCTTGCCTAAGGAGCTCTGGTATGGGGAATGCTTTGAACAAGATCCATATGGTATCTTTGTAAATTAAAAAAAAACGTAAAAAGAGCGACATCAATCACCGAGACCATAACGCTGGCATCCAGGAGTACACTTGGGCTCTAGGAGCTAAATTTTTAGTGCAGATCCTACGGCGAATGGAACTACAAATTCGCTTCGGTTGATACAGCTTTCGCTGATAGATTTGGGCAATCTAGTTCCTAGTTCACTGTCCTAGTTCCAAAATGTATGATTAACATGAACTTACGTATTCGAAGTGTTTTTTATACAAACGGTGTGGACGATTGGAACTATGTAGTAAACTAGAATGTTTTATCTAGTTCAATTGACACAACTCTATTCTCAGATGACTGCTACATGTTTGGATCAGTTTATACTGACGACATGAGTGCTCAGATTTCCGACTATTAACCCACTGTCGATAATTTCTTTATGGAGCACAATCTTGTCTTATCGCCTACAAAGTCATCCGTATCGCTAGAAGAAAACCGAGAACTTGTTGCATTCTTCGGAGAAAGGACATTATATCACAGCTAATAATCCAAAAATACTGGTGGTAACCTTCGATAATCTCCACCGCTTCTCGTTCCAAAGCACTTAGATAAACCTGAAAGTGAAATCCATGAATAAAGTCCTTAAAGTAGTAGCTGGCACCACCTGGGGTTGTGATAAAGAAACATTGGTAGGGATGTTCCGTCCTTAATTATGCAGCTCCAGTCTGGACTTCCTTCCTCGGTGACAAACAATGAAGTAATTTCCAAACAACCGAGAATAATGCGCTCCGAGTTGCAACGAGTTGTGTCCAAATGTCCCGTGTGGATCACCTTCATGAGGAGACCAGTATGCAACATAATGTATTGCTGACTACACAGGTGGCATCCTATCTGCCGTGTAATCCCAGCCATAACAACACAGTGATGGAAAGGTCCACCTTCGCGACACATCCATCAGCACATCGTAAAAGCATCCAAGACGTCATTCCATCGGACGTCAGTCGATTTTCGATAGCGAATTCCATGAAAACCGTTAATTTACAGGCGGTCTTCGAAGTCGTAAGTGGCTATAGATGCCATAAAGTCCTAAATCAACATCCGCCTGCAATTTCGAATAGTATGCTAGCTTCCCACGCAAACACGTTCCACTCTGGCACAACTTTGGCCAGGATATAGCAGTTATTAATTATGGTTATCAGGAAATAACCCTCGAATCAGCCACTCGGCACAAAAACAACTATTGGTCTGGGGGCAAAATCAATGATTATATGTATATCTCCACAAATTAAATTCGAGCCAATAAATGTACACAAATATACAGTGACTGTAACTGAAAATGATGCAACATGAAATAAAAAAAATTAATCGTTGATAACTTAGAAACGAGTAGAGATTTTTTAACAATTCAAAATATAATTTTGTAGGCTGAAAAGTAGTCTTTAAGATGTCATAGAAAATTATTTCATTTTCAGTAGCATTAAACTAAAATTTTAACGGAAAACAAAAAATTGGCATTTTTAAATTGAGCATTGAAAATGATGCACCACAATAATCGATTAATCATTTCCATTTCCATCATTGCCATTTTAGTAATGAGAATGGTGTAATAATTGGTTCCCCATCGCGTCCAGTAGTTTTGTCAGTTTAGTCATCGATTCCGATAGAAAAATCAAGTTCCTGACGTAATTTTGGCATGATTGTTTGTAATTAATTTTTCTTTGTAGGTAGATATTTCTAGTTTTTGAAGTTATATTCCAAAAAATTACTATGAAAAATCATTTAGGGTTATGTCCAGAGTACGTACAAACACTCTAATGATACATGAAAAGTCCTGTATTAGCCTGGCTTGCTCTATATTATAAAAATAAAATAAATCGAACATTGGTGGCGTCGTTTTTTATTGGGATAGCTAATACAATTTTGTTTTTCAAAATAGTCTGGCTTAATCCGATTGTTGTTGTTTTATTATTTTAAAACAACTAATTTGTTAGTGGAAAAAGGTTGGCATTGTGCGCCAAGGGGTAAGGCAAGGAAGACTAGTTTCGATCCACGCCACTGGGTCTCATCAGTTCCCTTGTTTCTTGTTTGTGGATATTCTCCACCGAAGTTATTTTTCAATAACTTCTTCAACAAGAATCTTTTTGTACCCAAGCATCAATCGTCAGCTCGAAGTATAAAGGTGAACAAAGAAAAAACTTCAATGAGAAGTTTTTCTTTGGGAACCTAACACAACTCCGACGAAAGTGTTTTCGAAACAAGCCAAACCTTTTCCCACTGCTATGTGTCGTCGAATTTCGGCGAATGCATATAACTGATGAGATCCGTTGATGAATGGCGTTGATCGAAACTAGTCTTCCTTGCCTTACCCCTTGGCGAACAATGCCAACCTTTTTCCACTAACAAATTAGTTGTTTTAAAATAATAAAACAACAACAATGGGATTAAGCCAGGCTATTTTGAAAAACAAAAAAATAACAAGTAAAAAAGCGTTAAGTTCGGCCGGGCCGAACTTTTCATACCATAAAATATTCTGAACTAAAATGGAATAATTAGTTTTCATTCCTGTCCCCAACTTTTAGTGGGTACTTTAAAATGTCAGATAATGTACATAAAATGCTTCCTTCGGGAGGCCCTTTTTATGGTGCCTACATCTAACAATGTATGTTGACAATTTTTGGTGGGCTAGAAATTGGGAGGTACCGTTATAATAAAACATGGACCTATGTTTACAGTTTTTGATGGGGGCTTTAATGTCAAATAACTCCCAATTCGGTTAAAAATTGTAGCTAGAATCCTCAAAATACCGAAAATCGGTACATAACGTGGGAACTTCAAATGTAATTAACAGCTATTTCGGAGGTATGTGGGCTATACGAAAATATGAACTTAAATGAACAATTTTCGTTGCAGAATTTTTGTTGGCTTTTAAATTTAAAATTACAGAAATTTCGTCCAAAAAATAAAGCTAAGGTACGGAAAATCGGGAGGTTTGTTTTGGAGCTATACCAAAACATGGACCTACGTTTGTTAAACATTTTAAGTAAAATCCTCAAAGTACCGAAAATCGGGAAGTATCGTTATATTGGGGCTATGTTGATAATTGTTGATGCAGATGTGTGGTGACCACTACAACCTTCAAATGTCAAATTACAGTTAGTTCGGTTAAAAATTATAGCTTAAATTGCCAAATTACTAAAAATTGGTAGGTACCGTTATATGGGAGCTATATCCGAACATGGACCTATGTTGACAATTTTTGATGGAGAGGTGCTGTGACCACTAAGAGCTTCAAATGTCAAATTACTGCTAGTTCGGTTTAATATTGTAGCTCAAATCATCAAATTACTGAAAATCGGGAGGTACTTTTATATAGGGGCTTTATCAATACATCGACCTTTCTTGATAATTTTTGGTTGAGAGGTGTGGTGACCACTAAGAATTTCAAATGTCAAATGTTCAAATTATAGATAATTCTTTTAAAACTTGTAGGTAAAATTCCGAAAATCGGGAGGTACCGTTATATGGGGCTATACCAAAACATGTACCTATGTTCATAATTTTTTCGAATATAAGTTTTTTGCTCACTAAGAACCTTAAATATCAAGTTATAGCTAATTCGGTCTAGAAATGTGACTTAAATCGTCAAAATACCTGAAATCGGGGGTACCGTTATATGGGGGCTATACCAAAACGTGGACCTATGTCCACAACTTTTGTTATAAAAGTTTATTGACACTTATGAACCTTAAATGTCAAATTATAGCTACATCATTCTGAAAATGTAGCTAAAAACGTCAAAATACCGTAAATCGGGGGGTACCGTTATATGGAGGCTATACCAAAACGTGGACCTATGTCCACAACTTTTGTTATATAAGTTTATTGACACTTAAGAACCCTAAATGTCAAATTATAGCTAAATCGGTCTGAAAATTTAGCTAAAAACGGCAAAATACCGTAAATCGGGGGGTACCGTTATATGGGGGCTATACCCAAACGTGGACCTTTGTCCACAACTTTTGTTATATAAAAGTTGCAAACAAAATACACATTTTTCCCAAAATTTCAGCGTTCTATATCCATTTTTGTGGATGCTAGAGTGATTACCACAGACGGACGGAAGGACGGACGCGCACATATCGACTCAGAATTTTACCCTGATCAAGAATATATATACTTTATAGGGTCGCAAATGAGTATTTCAATGCGTTACAAACGGAAAAACAAACTTAATATACCTTCCATACTATGGTGGAGGGTATAAAAAAACTTTGACAAAAGCTACACCGAGTACATACATATATATGTATAAATTGGGCAATTGGGCAATTAATACGCTGAGGCTCCACGTAATTTGCAATAATGCCAAAACTGGGAATTTCTCTGTCATGTCATGTCATGTCATAGAGACAATTTGTAACATGGGAGGAAACTGTGGGTTTCAACAAAAAAACCCACTATATATTAGGGAGTTATCTAGCAGACACATTATCGCAATTTGCATCAGAGGAAGCGTCAGTAGCTCTTTTTACATATCTTGGCTACTTTGCCGGTATACGGTATATAAACGCAGTGTCGCGTCATTTGACATTTTTTGGAAAATTTGACAGTTTTTAGCCTAAGCGTACTCAGTACAGTTTGACATACGACAAACAAATGCAAACAAATGCAATTTACTTGTGAACATTTTCGTCCTATAATTTTTTACAAATTTCGACATGGATAATCACGGCAAGAGTGCATCGATCAAATTAAAGCTGTGTATGTCGATAAAGGACCATCCTATATCACTATGAAAAACTGGCTTAATGAATTCAATCGTGGCCGACACTCGCAAAAAAAAGAAGGTCGTGAGGGTAGCCCAAAATCGGCCGTTGTGCCGGATAATGCAAGATTGCCAATGTTACATATTGTGAGATAGAGGCATCCTTGGGCATTTCTTCCACTAACTAAGATTTGATTGATTTGTATGAACAACTGGCCCCAAAAATGGATTTTTCTCGCTGGTTCCAGCAAAATTGGTCAACCGTTCATAAAAAGGCTCTTGTGGATTTGTGCAAAAAATTGTGTAAAAAAAAAACGATAGCGGTGTTTCAAACGACATTTATAAGATCGTCACATGACGAATCTTGGATCTATGCTTAGGAGCCCGAAACAAAACAGGAATCGACCATTTGGGTCTTCGAAATCGAGCCCAATCCAACGAATGTTGTTCATGGAAGAAGACCCTCGAAACAAATGGGCCCCTTTGCCCGAAGTCTTCTGAGAAATTCGAAAAATGAACAAGATAAGACGAATCACTCTGCATCATGACAAAGCGAGCTCTCACACATCGATTCAAACCAGCGCCTGTTTGACCGGACAAACCGTGGAATTGATGGGTCATGCGCCATACAGCCCTGACTGGGGATCCAATGACTTTATTTGATTCCAGCACATCAAGAAAACAAGGCGTGGTCAACGATTTTCGTCGCCAGAAGATGCTGTAAAAGCGTTAAAACCATGTTTTGGAGTTGAGACACCTCCACCTGAAGTCACTGAAAACAACCCAATACATGGTCGCATGTTAAATTGTCCTAAATACGCTTAGGCTAACAACTGTCAAACCTTCCAAAAAAAGTCAAATGACGCCTGGCGACACTGCGGGTTGCCTAGATTAGAAGGATTTTTAGTGTCTCTCGTACGTCCTTCGGGAATTAAAATATGATATATTTTTGAGCTCTTACTTTTGCGACTATTGAGCCATAATTGTGACATCTAGCGTCTTTATGATTACACTACAAACAAATAACTGTATACATTAGGCTGTGGCTCTGTTATCTGACCTTTCACATCAACATAATTGATCAATGGAAAGGTCGAGATCTCGTCTTCCCACGTGGGCGAATGTGTCTTCCAGAAATAAAGATTTAAGCTGTATATTAACAATTTTTACACAAAAGTTGTGGTCTATTTAAGCCTCTAAATATTAGCTGATCATCATATCATATATTAAAAACACCGAAGGACAGATGCGCCGTGAGTCGAACTTCCACGTTATGGCGTGATGAAGTTTTTGCAAGAGACCCTGTAAGTCATCATAAATTATGATTATATCTTTGTTTGTTGTTTTTGTAGTGCACTTAAGCAACAGTGAACAAAGATATGGCGCTAATTCCTGAAGGCCCACAGGGTCTCTAACAAAAATTTTATCACGCCATAACGCGGAAGTTCGACTCACGGCGGATCAGTCCTTCGGGGTTCATAATATACTCACCAAGGCCTTTCTTCCCCAAGAGGAATTTTACGTGCCCCAGACTTTCACCTCCATTTTGTTGCACAGTGTTATCTAATCTAATCTAAAAAAATGTGTTCAGCTAGGTGAAAGGTACCACCTACGGGGCTATATCAAAGAGTCAACCTATCTTTAAATTTTTTGGCGGAAAAGTTTTATAGCTGCAGGGAACTTCAAGAGTCAAATTGAGGGTGGTTTCATCAAAACAATGTAGACCCTCAAAAATGGACCCATGTTGACGAATTTTAGTGAAGAAATTTCGTGACCACTGAAAATTCCCCAAAATCGGAAGGAACAGTAATATGAGGGGATATACCAAAACATGGACCTATGTATATTGACGATTATTTTTGAATGGACAAAATTGTAGCTAAAATTCTCAAAATACCGATCATTACAGCTAGTTCGGTTAATAATTGCAGCTAAAATTCTCAAAATACCGAAAATCGGGAGATACCGTTATATGGGGTCTATACCAAAACATGGACCTATGTTGACGATGTTTCGTTGGAGATGTTTTATGACCACTGAGAACTTCAAATGTCAAATTACAGCTATTTCGGTTAAAAACTGTAGCTAAAATGCTCAAAATACCGAAAGTCGGAAGGTACCTTTATATGGGGCCTATACCAAAACATGGACCTATGTTGACGATGCTTGGTGGAGATGTTTCATGACCACCGAGAACCTCAAATGGCAAAGTACAGATAGTTCGGTAAAAAATTGTAGCTAAAATTCTCAAAATACCGAAAATCGCGAGGTACCGATATATATATATATATATGGGGACTATATACAAAACATGGACCTATGCCCATATTCTTTGGGATATAAGTTTGTTGATCACTGGGAACCCTTAGTGCCAAATTATAGCTAATTCGGTCCGCAAATGTGGCGAATATCGTCAAAATATCTCAAATCCGGAGGTACCGTTATATGGGGGCTATACCAAAGAGTGGACCGATATAGCCCATCTTCGAACTTGACCTGCCTACGGAAAAAAGACTCTCGGGTGCAAAATTGCAGCACTCTATCTCAATTATTGCGGACATGGCTAGATCGTCTTAGAATTTTATCCTGATCAAGAATATATATACTTTATAGGGTCGCAAATGATTAGTTCGATGTGTTACAAACGGAATGACAAACTTAACATTGCCTCCATACTATGGTGTAGGGTATAAAAACTCTGAAAGATAGTTTAGTCTAAAGCTGGGTACACATTGTCAGTTTTGAATGTCGATATTTCGCAATTATCGATAACTGTCAAACCGTCCAGCAACCACAAAACATTTTGTGGTTGCATGATGAATGACAAAAATTAACAGCCACACTAGCAAGCAACAACAAAGCTGTCATTCAAAACTGACAATGTGTACCCAGCTTAAGTGTAAATCCGAGAAACATCGATTTGTCGGCTGGTTCGTAGGTTGGAAGTGCAGAAGTGTGTGGTTCGCAGGGTGGAAGTTCTGAGGGCGATGGTTCTTAATGTGGAAGTTCGGAGAGGGGAAGTTCAGAGGGGGTGGTTCGGAGGGTGGAAGTTCGGACAAAATGATTCGATCTTTATAATTTCTTATAATTACCGTGTTTTGAATTATTCCGAACAAAATCTCCCGTCGTTACGTTTTAAAAACTTTACTTGTTTTAACAATGTACATTGGCATAGAGGACGTTTACCCCGCAAATTTTAGGCAAACTTATCAAAATTTGATCTGCAAAAACAAAATGCTACATTTTCTGGGCAACGAAAGAGCACAATTTTTTGCAAAATCTTAGCAAAATATAGTTTGCAGTTACAACTTTTCACTTAGCAGAATAGGACGTTTGTGGAATAAAAATCAAAAAGAGAGCAAACATTTTTTGAAAACTTAGCTAACTCAATATACCTTTTGCAACTTATCACTTAGCAGAAATAAGCGATCTGTGGAACGTAAAAATTTGCGAACTGTAAACTATATTGCTAAGTGCAAAATAAAAAGTTGATAAGTTGTTTCGTGGAATAGGGACACTGTTCTCATAACTCCCCAATTCTAGACCATATACAATAATACCTACAAGACGGAAACTGGAACAGGAACAGGCGCCGACAGACTCCCATATAATTTGAACGAAATTTGCAGTGTCTTCCAAGCCAAATTCTTTGGAGCTATTTTTCCAGTCACTTTCCAATCTATAGTCTAGTTATACCCTCAGCATTTATGCCAACGAGGGTATATACACCACGGTGTGCTTAACAAAATTTAAATGGAAAGTGCTTACACCTGGGAAGTTTTTGCAGATTCTGAAACTACAATGTTCATAGATGAGAAATATCAAGAAACAAAAAAATCGCCGGAGGTATTTTCAAATAAATCGCGATTTAAGTTCACATTTTTAGGGATCCTTTAGGCTTTCACGATTTTGCTTGGAAGTCGCGAGTCCTATGTAAACGCGCATAAAGAAAATGTTGTAGCTGTGAAAATTCTCCACAAGATTGACCTTTATGATATTTTCGTAGGTCTTACCGTTTTTGAGATATAGAAGTTCAAATTGAGACAATGCAAGGACTGTATCGCCTCCTTATAAAACAATATCATACTAAGGTCCTCAGTTAAAATATTCCTTAAAAATCCACGATTCTTCATCAGATCCTTAATGAGAAAATATTCCATAAAAAATCCACGATTCTTGATCAGATTCTTGGTGAAAAAAAAATATTTTTTAAAAATCCTCGATTTTTGATCAGATTCATGGTGAGAAAATACTTTTTAAAAAATCCACGATTCTTGATCAGATTCTTGGTGGGAAAATATTCTTTAAAAATCCACGATCATTGATTAGAAAATATTCTTTAAAAATCCACGATCATTGATTAGAAAATATTCTTTAAAAATCCACGATCATTGATTAGAAAATATTCTTTAAAAATCCACGATCATTGATTAGAAAATATTCTTTAAAAATCCACGATCATTGATTAGAAAATATTCTTTAAAAATCCACGATCATTGATTAGAAAATATTCTTTAAAAATCCACGATCATTGATTAGAAAATATTCTTTAAAAATCCACGATCATTGATTAGAAAATATTCTTTAAAAATCCACGATCATTGATTAGAAAATATTCTTTAAAAATCCACGATCATTGATTAGAAAATATTCTTTAAAAATCCACGATGATTGATTAGAAAATATTCTTTAAAAATCCACGATCATTGATTAGAAAATATTCTTTAAAAATCCACGATCATTGATTAGAAAATATTCTTTAAAAATCCACGACCATTGATTAGAAAATATTCTTTAAAAATCCACGATCATTGATTAGAAAATATTCTTTAAAAATCCACGATCATTGATTAGAAAATATTCTTTAAAAATCCACGATCATTGATTAGAAAATATTCTTTAAAAATCCACAATCATTGATTAGAAAATATTCTTTAAAAATCCACGATCATTGATTAGAAAATATACTTTAAAAATCCACGATCATTGATTAGAAAATATTCTTTAAAAATCCACAATCATTGATTAGAAAATATTCTTTAAAAATCCACGATCATTGATTAGAAAATATTCTTTAAAAATCCACAATTATTGATCAGAAAATATTTATTAAAAAATCCACAATTTTTGATCAGAAAATATTCTTTAAAAATCCACGATTCTTGATCAGAAAATATTCCTTAAAACATCCACAATTTTTGATCAGAAAATATACTTTAAAAATCCACGATTCTTGATTAGAAAATATTCTTAGAAAAAATCTACGATTCTTGATCAGAAAATATTCCTTAAAAAATCCACAATTTTTGATCAGAAAATATTCTTTCAAAAATACATGATTTCTGATCAAAATATATTCTTAAAAAAAAAAATCCACGATTCTTGATCAGATTCTTGGTGGGAAAATATTCTATAAAAATCCACAATTCTTGATCAGATCCTTAATGAGAAAATATTCTTTAAAAAATCCACGATTCGTGATCAGATTCTTGGTGCGAAAATATTCTTTAAAAACCCACGTGTCAGTTAAAGTCATTTTACAAAGCCGGATGAGCTTTGCGGGGATACCAAATTCAGACATGGCTTGAAATACCTTTGCCGCTGGGTAAATATCTGGTCAATGGTGGGCTTGCCAGGTCTAAAGCCGCATTGGTATGGTCCAATTATCTCGTTGACCATAGGCTTTAGTCGTTCGCACAATATCCCTGACACTATCTTATAGGCAATAGGGAGAAGACTTATGCCCCTATAGTTTGAGCATACAGTCTTATCTCCTTTCTTGTGGACGGGACATAGGATGCTCAGGTTCCAATCGTCGGGTACGCGTTCTTCCTGCCAGATGGTGCTAACTAGCTGATGCATACACCTTATCAGCGCGTCGCCTCCGGTTTTAAACAGCTCGGCTGGTAAGCCATCGGATCCTACTGCTTTATTATTCTTCAGCCGGTTGATTGCTGTTTTTACCTCATCTTGGCCGGGCGGTATACATTCTATACCATCTTCTGGGATTGGATCTGTGGTATCATCGTCTTCGCTACTATTGGATACCAGCAGATTGGAGAAATGTTCCTTCCATATCCTGAGCACGCTATCTGTATCTGTTACCAGATTACCTTGCTGGTCTCTACAGGAGGATGTGCCTGTACCAAAGCCATCTGTTTGATGTTTCACTCTTTGGTAGAATTTTCGGACTTCATTCTGGCTTCTGTACATCTCGATTTTTTCACACTCCCGCTTTTCCATTTCTCTCTTTTTCTTGTGGAAAAGACGTTTCTCTTCTCCCCTTTTCTCCCGATATCTCTCTCGTGCGCTACGCGTTGCTACTGATTGTAAAGTAGCTCTATATGCCGCATTTTTCTCTTCGGTAGCAGCACGACACTCCTGGTCATACCATGAATTCCTTTGTGGAGGTCTCTGGAATCCAAGTATGGATTTTGCGGCTGTTTGCATGGAGTGGGCAATATGTTGCCATTGTGTTGTTATGTTATCGGGACAAGGAGTGCTCGCGTTAAGCAATTGGGCTAGTTGAGTAGAATATGCTGTGGCTATCTGTTGTGTTTGCAGCCTATCGATGTCCAACTTCCGCGTTGAGTCTGTTCGTGCTTTATTTGCAACGTTTAGACGGGTACGTACCTTTGCTGCAACAAGGTAGTGGTCCGAATCAATGTTTGCGCCTCGGAACGATCGTACATCCAACACGCTGGATGAATGTCTTCCATCTATTACAACATGATCAATTTGATTACTTGTTCTTTGATCTGGAGACAGCCAGGTGCCCTTATGAATATCGAGATGGTTAAATCTGGTACTGTTAACTACCATGTTTTTTGCAGCTGCAAAGTCTATCAGCCTCATACCATTGTCAGATGTTTCACTGTGGAGACTGAATTTCCCGACTGTTGGGCCAAACATGTTCTCCTTTCCAATTTTGGCATTAGAATCGCCTAGAATGATTTTAATGTCATGGGCAGGGCAACGGTCATATGTTTCTTCTAAGCGCTCGTAAAATATATCTTTGGTCTGTTCGTCCTTTTCTTCAGTGGGAGCATGAGCGCAAATAAAGCTGATGTTGAAGAATTTAGCTTTTATTCGAATTGCAGCAAGTCTTTCATTCACTGGGGTAAAGCTGGATACCAGATGTTTTAGTCTCCGACTAACTACGAATCCACAACCAAACTCAAGCTTTACGTCATGGCAGCTATAATACAGTGCGTCACCTTTAGGTGTTGTTGTGACGCCCTTCCCAACCCATCGTATTTCCTGTATAGCAGTAATATCGGTCCTGTACTTTTCAAGTACGTCTGCCAATGCGAAGACTGCACCTTCTCTATAAAGAGTGCGAACATTCCATACGTCACCCAAACCCCCCTAAATACATACGTAATACATACGTTTTTTTGGGAAAAAGAGTTTCAATTTGCACAGGCTGAGGGTATATCTCTGTCGGGAAATCCGACTGATACTTTTTTACTTGTTTATTTACTTAGAGTTTTTGTGGTTTATTAGAGACAACAAGTTTTTAAATTTAATTTTCAATTATTTATTGAAAAACCACAATGTCCAGTATTTCATGCAATTTTACTTTTTGTCAATGTTACCATTACAACCTGGAAGCCAATGGATCCAATCGTAACCATCATTGTTTTGGTCATCGGAGTCAGACCAACTACCTCCACCACGACTGATATCTCCATTGGAATCGGGCCTGGATCCAGAAACTGAACCATCTTCACAAAATACGGCTGCGATACGGAATGGAAAATTTTAATTTTTCTTTGAGCCTATATAACAAGAAAAAAAGTATCAGTCGGCTTTGCCGACAGAGATATACCCTCAGCCTGTGTATATTGAAACAATTTTTTTCCAAAATACGTATGTATTTAGGGGGTTTTAAAAATTTTGAACTTTGAACCGACAAATATGTTGATTAGGATTAAAGATCAAAAAAGATACTAAAAGGAGTGGATCGACATTGACCGTTATTTTTTTTATTTTTATATTTATTTTACACTCTTCGGGCTGTTTGCTCAAGAAGTATGGACTTACCCCTAAAAAACCTTTTACCATCGAAATTGAGGCAGCGAATGCAAGTTGTTTTAACAAAAATCAAAGTGATTCGATATCAGGTCTTAAAGTGAACTTATCCGAAATTTTGTGTGGGAGGTACCGGATGGAGTGGACAAATATAGTCTATATTTGAACCTGATCTATATCTGGTAGATATATTAGGATGTGTAAAGTATATACCAATTCGGCCACTCCCTTCAAGAATTATCGTGCGGACAATTTTTCCGAACATTTTTGAACTTTTGTGGGGGAGGTACCTGAAGAAGTGCACCGATATGGCTTATGTTCGAACTTAAACTATGTTTGGACAAAATATTACTAAGGCCAAATTTTGAACCGAATCGGCAGATCCGTTCGAGAGATGTCTTACGCTCCAACCACTACACACGGTGTCATAGGGGTTTTCTGCACTTTTCAGGCTATTTTCTCAGGTAGTATGGACTTGCCCCTGATGAAATTTGTACCGTCGTATGGAGGGCAGTGAATACAAGTTGCTAAAACAAAAATCAAAGCGATTCGAGAGATGGTCCTAAACTGAACTGTTCCGAAATTTTGTGTTGGAGGTTGTGACGATCCTCCCATCTGGTTCCATCTCCTCCAGAGTCCGCTACCTTCTGGCCCCGGCCGTGCTCAGTCTGGGGCAGTTCTTTTCCTTTGGAGATAGATTTGGAATCGTTCGCATAAAAGTAAACTTTAAGGTAGCTGTTTGTTGTTGTTGTGTTTTATGTGACATTCTGTTGGTGTGTGTGTTGGTTTTGTATTACTTTCTGTTGGTGTGGGTGTGTTTTGTATGACATTCTGTTTGTGTGTGTGTGTGCGTGTGTGAGCATTGGTGTTACGCTAAGGTAGGTAACATTAGATGATTATTTGTTACCATAGAATCTATACCCGCCCTACCTGCTGACGATTCGTTATTTGTCAGCCCTTGTATACCTCTTAAAAGACGACCCTCCCCTTTCGCGACGTTATAAACTCGTTTACTGATTCATATTTAAAAAATCTAAAACATATATTTTACAAACGAACAACATGGGTTAATGATTTATATGATATAATAAGAATTGCAAATATTTAAGAAACAGGATCTATGAATATTGTTAAATAGGATAGGGAATATTAAAATTTAATATTTACGTATCATAGAGCAATTGACAACAACAAAAAAAAAACTAATAATTATGACTGTTTTTATGATAATAAGGGATCGCCAACATTTATGAAATGAATGATATCTCGTTTTGGACTTACCCAATTTCTCCAACGTAGTCTCCAGGCCTGATGACGGTTGAATATGATGCCACTTCTTCTATTAAAAGGTGAAATTCATTCCATAAGGATGATGCGATCAGATATGTTAACAATTAGGTGTGCTCTTAATTAGGATAAAAAAAAAAAATACAGGAGGTCCTTCTTCAATATATTGCAACCGCAACGTGTCTTCCAAAATCTTGAGATATTGGTCACGTATTTCAAATGTTCAAATATAAATTCACAATATGACCAAAATTATCTATAAGACGTCTGATACAGATATAGTTTGGATTTTGAGAAATCTTAAAATCTTGAATTAATATTGAAAATGCGTATATCCCGTCAAGGAAATCTTGATTGTGTATTTTTTCTTCTTCAAATTTTCGGCAATTGATTTTTGATTTTATCGTAATAATAACGTGTCCAAGGCCAAAAGCAATTCGTCTCAAAGGACTATAGGATATAAATTTTCGATACAACTGGTATCCTTTAGTTTTTCCTTTCTTTTAAGGGATATTTTCCCACAGGAATCTTTAGGTATAAAAATATATTTTCGATGACTTTTAAAAAAAATTACGTTTTTCGATATTTTAGTTCTATTCGAATTGGTATGTATTCAGGTAATAATCAAAAAATGAAAAAAAATTCCTTTTATATATTTGAAGTAGACAAAATTTCTTTTGTTCGGCCTACTTTTAATTCAAAGTTCATTGTGAACAGTACCACAACCTATGAGGAACCTGGACTTGGACCATGGTCACAAGGTACCCGAAGGAGTGGACCGATTGAGTCCATATTGAAACCTTATTTAAGTCTGGCACACATTTCACGATGGGCAAAGTATGAATCAAATCGGTTACTCCCTTCAAGAGTTATCGTGTGCACAAATTTTCCGAACATTTTCGAACTTTTGTGGGGGAGGTACCGGAAGGAGTGGACCGATATAGCCCATCTTCGAACTTAAACTAAGTTTGGGTAAAATATTACGAAAGCCGAAATTTGAACCGAATCGGTTTATCCGTGCGCTCCAGCCAGCCAGACAGGCAGACAGACAGACAGACAGACGGACGGACATTGCTCAATCGACTCCAAATTGTCTGAAACACATTTCGTCCAAACATACTTGGGGTCTAAAACCATTATTTCGATGAGGCACATTTTGCCCGTATGAAAGTGTATATACCCTCGTTAGCATAAATGCTGAGGGTATAAAAATTGGTACTTTGCAACTTGTTTTAATAAAATTCAACCTGTTTATGCATCTGAAAAATATATAAAAATATGTACGTAATCTATACATCGCGAAGATTCAAATGAAACCAAAACTATACAAATCCGTTTAGTGGTTTTCATATTATAGCAAAAACAAAAAAAATATATTGAGGAAATTTATAAAATTTTTGTAAGAGAAAATATTTATTAAAATTTATTTTGTGAGTTAGTTGAAGAAAATGTAGGAAAAATAGGTTAGAGTTATTTTTCTATTTTAGTTAATTTTCACGCAAAGAATCACATTTAGAAGTGTAATCTTACATTAGAAGTGTAATCTTACGCGGTCGTAACTACCACGTAAATTAATTTTTTTTGTAAACATTTGAGCTTTGTACAAGAACATCTGAATTAATCCAGCAATAGTCATAGTTACTGGTAAACTACAACAGTTCGCGTATTATAATAGTGCAAACCTTGGCTTCATGGAAACTAAAAAAATTTGACTTTTCCTCATATACACTTTCATACGGGCAAAATGTGCCTCATCGAAATAATGGTTTTAGACCCCAAGTATGTTTGGACGAAATGTGTTTCAGGCAATTTGGAGTCGATTGAGTAATGTCCGTCCGTCTGTCTGGCTGGCTGGAACGCACGATAACTCTCGAACGGATGAACCGATTCGGTTCAAATTTTGGCTATCGTAATATTTTACCCAAACTTAGTTTAAGTTCGAAGATGGGCTATATCGGTCCACTCCTTCCGGTACCTCCCCCACAAAAGTTCGAAAATGTTCGGAAAATTTGTGCGCACGATAACTCTTGAAGGGAGTAACCGATTTGGTCCATACTTTGCCCATCGTAAAATGTGTACCAGTCTTAGATAATGTTTCAATATAGACTCAATCGGTCCACTCCTTTGGGTACCTCCCACACAAAATTTCGGAAAAGTGTAGTTTAGAGCCATCTCTCGAATCGCTCTGATTTTTGTTTTAGCAACTTGTATTCACTGCCCTCTATACGACGATACAACTTTCATTAGGGGCAAGTCCATACTTCCTGAGAAAATAGCCTAAAAGTTGCAAAAAAATCCATGTGGCACCGTGTGAGGTGGTTGGAGCGCAAGATAACTCTCCATCGGATCTGCCGATTCGGTCCAAAATTTGGCCTTAGTAATATTTTGTCCAAACATAGTTTAAGTTTGAAGATAAGCCATATCGGTCCACTTCTTCAGGTACCTCCCCCACAAAAGTTCAAAAATGTTCGGAAAATTAGTTCATACGGTAACTCTTGAAGGGAGTGGCCGAATTGGTCCATACTGTACACATCCTAATATATATGCTAGATATAGATCAGGTTCAAATATGGCCGATATTTGTCCACTCCATCCGGTACCTCCCACACAAAATTTCGGAAAAGTTCACTTTAAGACCTAATATCGAATCACTTTGATTTTTGTTGAAGCAATTTTCATTCGCTGCTTCAATTACGATGTTTAAAGTTTTTTTAGGTGCGAGTCCATACTTCTTGAGCATACAGCCCGAAGAGTGTAAAAACCCCCTATGGCACCATATGTTGTGGCTGGAGATCCACTTCCATAACGGTCAATGTCGATCCATTCCTTTTAGTATCTCCTCCGCAAAACCTTTGATATTTAATCCTAATCAACGCCCAAAATTTGTTAAAACCCCCTAAATACATACGTATTTTGGGAAACAATTGTTTCAATATACACAGGCTGAGGGTATATCTCTGTCGGCAAAGCCGACTGATACTTTTTTACTTGTTTTGGTGTATAAAGAGTAATATTTTTACGCAATCTTTTTAGAATGGAATTGTCAGCTTCAGGTAGCTATTTGAATCTTAAAAAAATATATTTATGGCAAAAGAAGTTTAGAAACATATTAAAAATTAATTTAAAATGTATAAATTTTTCCCTATATTTGAAATGCATTTAGAGTTAAAAAAGTAGCGGAATATTTTATATGGAGGTTATTCCAAAACGAAACTATATAGAGATGATGTTTGATAGAAATATTTTCAATAACTTCAAAATGCACAATTCACAATTTGAGCTAGTTTAGTTGCAATATATGTATAAAATATTCGAAAACTCACAAATTTGACTGTACTCTATATGGGGCATATACCAAAACATTGACCTAAATTGGCAATTTCTCAGACTATGAATTTTTAGGCATTCAGAACTATAAATCCTAATTTACAGATAAATGTACTAAAAAATGTGGTCAAGATCCTCGAAATACATAAAATCGGGAGATACCCTTGTATGGGAGCTACACTAAAATATTGACCTAACTTAATCATTTTTGCCAAATATTAGCTTAACCAATAATTTATCATATTATAAGATTTTAGATTCATCAAATAAGCAATGTTGGCAAAACCGTAAAAACACTTCATAGTTTTTATGGTACTCATTTCGAATATACCTCTCCAATCCCTCAATTTGCACCAAAACTGTGTTCCGTTATATTGATTGAAGTGTAAACATTCGAAAAATATGAACATTAGATCACTCAAATCCTTCCCTGAATTAATCCCCGTTTTTTGGAATCCTGCCCCAATGTGCGTCGGATAAAATAATGAAATAAGTAATTTTTATTTATTTATTTTTCATTGACAAAAGGACCTTATAGCCCAATAAGACACACGTCTTAAAATAAACATAAAATAAAATTAAATTAAATAAAACAAATAAGCAAATGCTATAGTCGGACGGGGCCGACCATGTCATACCCTACACCACTACCCCTGCAATTAGCTACTAGCACATCAAAATTCCTTTATTTAACAAATACATTTTTAGTAAGACATAACTTTGTGGATTTTACCGTGTCCTAAGACTCCACTTGTAAAGGTGTTGTTCATGGCTAAAGTACTCAGGAAATGTCGCCAATATTACTGAGGGGTATTTTGCCAACATTAACAATTATATGTTGCCTGGCCGGAAAAATTCATATTCAATTATACGTCACCAAAATAAATATTGAAAAAACTTTGATGACAGCTACACCGAGTACATATGTATGTATGTATATATAAATAGGTACGTATAAAAATCTAATTGGACAATTAATACGCTAAGGCTCCACGTAATTTGCAATAATTCCAGAACTGGGAATTTCTCTGTCATGATAGAGGCAATTTGTAGCATGGGAGGAAACTGCGGGTTTCTACAAAAAACCCACTATATATTAGGGAGAAGGCCCGCAATTTGCATCAGGGGAAGCGTCAGTAGCTCTTTTTACATATGTAGGATACTTTGCCGGAATACAGTATATAAACGCAGTGTCGCCAGGCGTCATTTGACATTTTTTGGAAAGTTTGACAGTTTTTAGCCTAAGCATACTCAGTACAGTTTGACATACGACAAACAAATGCAAACAAATACAATTTACTTGTGAACATTTTTGTCCTATAATTTTTCACAAATTTCGACATGGATAATCACGGCAAGAGTGCATCGATCAAATTAACTCTGTGTATGTCGATAAAGTGCCATCCTATATCACCATGAAAAACTGGCTTAATGAATTCAATCGTGGCCGACACTCGCAAAAAACGAGGGTCGTGAGGGTAGCCAAAGTCGGCCGTTGTGCCGGATAATGCAAGATCGCCAATGTTATATATTGTGAGATTTCTTTTCTTCCACTAACTAAGATTTGATTGATTTGTATGAACACCTGGCCGCAAAATGGATTTTTCTCGCTGGTTCCAGCAAAATTGGTCAACCGCTCATAAAAAGGCTCTTGTGGATTTGTGCAAAAAATTGTGTATAAAAACGATCGCGGTATTTCAAAGGACATTTATAAGATCGTCACACACGACGAATCTAGGATCTATGCTTAGGAGCCCGAAACAAAACAGGAATCGACCATTTGGGTCTTCGAAAGCGAGCCCAACCCAACGAATGTTGTTAATGGAAGAAGACCCTCAAAACAAATGGTCCCCTGTTTCTTCGGCAAAACTGGCCGTGTGGCGACTATACGGCTTGAGATATGTAGGATGGTTAATTCTTAGCGTTACACTGCAATTTGTTTGCCTAAAGTCTCCTGAGAAATTCGAAAAACTAACAAGAGAAATCGAATCATTCTGCATCATGACAAAGCGAGCTCTCAAGGGGTGAGTACATAAGCTGCCTTGCCTGCTTAACTTGCTTGCTTCTGATAAAAGAATAAAAAAGAAAAGGGCAACCCAGTTCGAAATTTGCTCGGCCTTCTTTATTCTTTTATTTTTATTATGTCAAAAATGAAGCAGGAAAGCAAGGCAATCAGGCAAGGCAGCTTATGTACGCAGGCCTTCACACATCGATTCAAACCAGCGCCTGTTTGACCGGACAAACCGTGGAATTGATGGGTCATGCGCCGTACAGCCCTGACTGGGGATCCAATGACTTTATTTGATTCCAGCACATCAAGAAAACAAGGAGTGGTCAACGGTTTTTGGTCGCCAGAAGATGCTGTAAAAGCGTTAAAAACCATGTTTTGGAGGTGTCTTAATGAAGCCACTGAAAACAACCCAACACATGGTCGCATGTTAAATTGTCCTAAATACGCTTAGGCTAACAACTGTCAAACTTTCCAAAAGAAAAAAATCAAATTACGCCTAGCGACACTGCGTGTTGCCTACACCAGAAGTATTTTTAGTGTCTCTCGTACGTCCTTCGGGAATTTAAATATGAAATATTTTTAAGCTCTTACTTTCGCGACTATTGAGCCATAATTGTGACCTCTAGCGTCTTTATGATTACACTACAAACAAATAACTGTATACATTAGGCTGTGGCTCTGTTATCTGACCTCTCACATCAACATAATTGATCAATGGAAAGGTCGAGAGATCGTCTTCCAAATATAATTTGCTAGCTTCTTCTTTGTCATATAATCTTACATTATTAAAAATTTCGAGGCGATCGGACTATTATTGCGACCTACAGAGCAGCTACAAAATTAGATAAAAATTTTGTTTTTGGTCCATTTCACCCCCTAAATATTTCACGATCATCGCCAAAAACTATAGGGGTCTATTCTGGTCGGATCCCGACCTAAATTTGAAGATTGACCCATAATTGCGGCCTGTAGTGGCGTACAAATTTTAATGGACGGACATACGGACGGACGGGCACACATCACATACGTACTGACATACACTTTTATAAAATAAAATAAAATAAAATAAAATAAAATAAAATAAAATAAAATAAAATAAAATAAAATAAAATAAAATAAAATAAAATAAAATAAAATAAAATAAAATAAAATAAAATAAAATAAAATAAAATAAAATAAAATTAAAATAAAATAAAATAAAATAAAATTAAAATAAAATAAAAAACCGAGAAACATCGATTTGTCGGCTGGTTCGGAGGAGGTTTTTCGGGGGTTGGTAGTTCGGAATGGGGTTGTTCGCAGGCTGGAAGTTCAAAAGGGTGTGGTTCGCAGGGTGGAAGTTCTGAGGGCGATGGTTCTTAAAGTGGAAGTTCAGAGGAGGTGGTTCGGAGGGTGGATGTTTGGAAAAATTAGTTCGATCCTTATAATTTCTTGTCATTACCGTGTTTTCAATATTTCCGAACAAAATATCCCGTCGTAACGTTTTAAAAACATAACTTTTTTAAAAATGTACAAAATGTACAAACTTATAAAAATTTGGTCTGCTAAAACAAAATTCAAAGTTTTCTGTGGAACGAAAGAGAAGAATATTTTGCACAATCTTAGCAAAATACACTTTGCACCTACAACTTTCCACTTAACAGAGGGGGACGTTTGTGGAACAAAAATCAAAAAGAGAGCAAAATTTTTTTGAAAACTTTGCTAACTCAATATACCTTTTGCAACTTATCACTTAGCAGAAATAAGGATTCTGTGGAACGCAAAAATTTGTGAACTGTAAAACCGTTACCGATTTGGTGCATACTTAGCAGATCGTAAAATTTCTACCAGACTTAGATGGGGTTCTAATATGGACTCCATCAGTCTACTCTTTCGGGTATCTCCCACACAAAATTTCGAATAAGTTCACTTTAAGACCTGCTCTCGGATCACTTTGATTTTTGTTAAAGAAACTTGCATTCGTGGCTTCAAATACAACGGTAAAAGTTTCATTCAGGGGCAAGGCCATACTACTTGAGAAAACAGCCCGAAAGGTGTAGAAACCCCCTATGTCACCATATGTAGTGGCTGGAGAGCACGAAAACTCTCGAACTGAAAAACCGATTTTGTCCAAATTTAGACTTCGTCATATTTTATCGAAACTTAGCTTCAGGTCGAAGATGGGCAATACCGGTTCCCAACTACCGGTACTTTCCCCCAATATTTAAAAAAATACTAAAATGGTATGCACGATATCTTTGAACAGGGCAACCATTTTAGACCAAACTTTGGATCTCCTAATATTTTGTTTAAATTTAGTTTAACTTCTAAAATGGCCCATATTGGTCCTCTCCTTAGGGTTATTCCCCCTCAATAGTTCAACATTTGTGTCTAAGTGCAGTTTAGGGTCTGTTCAAAGATCCTTTTGAAATGTATACTGATGCTGTTCGCTGTGGTCCTGTTTACAGCGATATTATGGTTTCCATGGACAAGCCCATGCTTCCTGGCATACTGGTCCAAAGTGAAATGACTAGTGGGATCGACTACGTCGGTTCATTTCTTTAAGTACCTCCTTCGCAACACTTTTGAACTTTAATCCTAATCCACATTTTTGTCGTTTCACAAACCCATAATTTTGAAAACCCCCCTAAATACATACGTTTTTTTGAAAAAAAGTGTTTCAATTTGCACAGGCTGAGGGTATATCTCTGTCGGGAAATCCGACTGATACTTTTTTACTTGTTTATTTACTTAGAGTTTTTGTGGTTTTTAGAGACAACAAGTTTTTAAATTTAATTTTCAATTATTTATTGAAAAAAACCACAATGTCCAGTATTTCATGAAATTTTACTTTTTGTCAATGTTACCATTAAAACCTGGAAGCCAATGGATCCAATCGTAACCATCATTGTTTTGATAACTAATTTTCCTAATATGTCTGGGAACTATTTATATATTACGAATTACACCAACCATTTTATAAAATCTACGCCGATGTAATTGATATGGTATATGACGTTTGTAAATACTGTGCAATGGCCTATTGTATGAAACTATAATACAATGTTTATAATTCGAAACATGAAAGAAAACACTTGTACAAATAAGTCATATCTGGTAGAAGAATTACAAAAACAAAGGGCTAACTAGTTCAAGGAAGGTAAAAGTGTTTTCCACTTAATATTTTATTCAAAAAGGTATCGGCCCAAAACATGCTTTAAATTCAAACAAACTTGTTACGCAACTCTTCTCAAACAGGGGACATGTTTTAAAATTATTTACTGCCTACTTTTAGGCTTTTTGAAATTTTCAAATGCAACTGGGAACAGTGAGATAAATCACTAAACATACATATTTTTATACCCTCCACCATAATAAGATGGTGGGTAAATCCGTCTATCCGTCTGTGGAAATCACTCTAGCGTCCGAACGAATTGAAGTAGATGGATCAAATTTTGGTAAAATCTATTATATGTACGTAGGACTTTTGGTATTGAAAGCGGGCTATGTAGGTCCACGTTTTCCTATAGTCCATACAAAGTGACGCGTCGCCGTGTTAAGGAGGGTATAATAAAACGAAACAAAATAAAATAAAATGACTTAAAATAAAATAAAAAAGTAAAATAAAATAAAACGAAAATAAAACGAAAATAAAAATAAAATAAAATAAAATAAAATATAATACAATATAATAAAATATAATAAAATATAATAAAATATAATAAAATAAAATAAAATAAAATAAAATAAAATAAAATAAAATAAAATAAAATAAAATAAAATAAAATAAAATAAAATAAAATAAAATAAAATAAAATAAAATAAAATAAAATAAAATAAAATAAAATAAAATAAAATAAAATAAAATAAAATAAAATAAAATAAAATAAAATAAAAATAAAATAAAAATAAAATAAAACTAAAAATAAAATAAAAATAAAAATAAAATAAAACTAAAAATAAAATAAAATAAAAGTAATATAAAAATAAAATAAAACTAAAAGTAAAAAAGTATCAGTCGGCTTTGCCGACAGAGATATACCCCTCAGCATGCGTGACATTTGAACTTGCCGAACATAGTCCATTATGGAAGTGAATCTTATTTTAGGAGTCATATCAGTCATTTCAGTGGGTCTTCGTATATCTTTTGGACCAGTATTCCAGGAAGCATGGACTTGTCCATGAAAAACATAATATCGCTTTAAACAGGACCACAACGAATAGCATTGGTATACATTTTCGAAGGATCTTCGAACAGATCCTAAACTGCACTTAGTCACAAATGTTGAACTTTTTTGCGAGAGGTAACCTAAGGATGGAACCGATATGGGCCATTTTAAAAATTAAACTAAAGTTGGATAAAATATTAAAAGACCCAAAGTTGGGCCAATTCGAACTTAAACTAAGTTTGGACAAAATATGTTGAAGGCCATATTTTGGACCAAATCGGTTGATCAGTTGGAGAGTTATAGTGCTCTCCAGCCACTACATATGGTGCCATTGGAATTTTTAACACTTTTCGGACTGTTTTATCAAGAAGTATGGACTTGCCCCTGAAAAGACTATTACCATCGTAATTGAGGCAGCGAATGCTAGTTACTTCAGCAAAAATCAAAGCGATTCGAGAGCAGGTCTTAAAGTGAACTTATCCGAAATTTTGTGTGGGAGGTACCTGAAGGAGTGGACAAATATAGTCTATATTTCAACCTGATCTATATCTGGTAGATATATTAGGATGTGTAAAGTATTGATCAAATCGGTCACTCGCTTCAAGAGTTATCGTGCACACAATTTTTTCCAACATTTTTGAATTTTTGTCAGGGAGGTAACTGAAGGTGTGGACCGATATGGCTTATCTTCGAACGAAAACTAAGTTTGGAAAAAATATTACGAAAGCCAAAATTTGGACAGAATTGGCAGATCCGTTCGAAAGTTATCTTGCTCTTCAACCACTACAGACGGTGTCATAGGGTTTTTGTGCACCTTTCAGGCTATTTTCTCAGGAAGTATGGACTTGCCCCTGATGAAACTTGTACCGTCGTATAGGGGGCAGTGAATACAAGTTGCTACAGCAAAAATTGAAGTGATTCGAGAGCAGGTCCTAAACTGAACTTATCCGAAAATTTGTGTGGGAGATAACCGAAGGAGTGGACCGATTGAGTCCATATTGAAACCTCATCTAAGCCTGGTAGATGTTTCACCGTGTACAATGTATGGACCAAATCGGTTGCTCCCTTCAAGAGTTATTGTGCGCACAAATTTTCCGAACATTTTCGAACTTTTGTGGGGGAGGTACCGGAAGGAGTGGACCGATATAAGCCATCTTCGAACTTAAACTAAGTTTGGACAAAATATTGCGAAAGCCAAATTTTTTACCAAATCGGTTCATCCGTTCGTGCGCACCAGCCAGCCAGACAGACGGACGGACAGACGGAAAATGTGCCTCATCGAAATAATGGTTTTAGACCCAAAGTATGTTTGGACGAAATGTGTTTAAGACAATTTGGAGTCGATTTAGCAATAATCGACTCCAAATTGTCTTAAACACATTTCGTCCAAACATACTATGGGTCTAAAACCATTATTTGGATGAGGCACATTTTGCCCGTATGAAAGTGTATATACCCTCGTTAGCATAAATGCTGAGGGTATAATAAAATAAAAACCTCTGAAAGAGGGTTTAGTCTTAGTGTAAAACCGAGAAACATCGATTTGTGGTGTGGTTCGGAGGCTGGAATTTCGGAATGGGGTTGTTCGCAGGGTGGAAGTTCAGAAGTGTGTGAAAATAAAATAAAAATAAAAGTAAAATAAAAATAAATTAAAAACCTCTGAAAGAGGGTTTAGTCTTAGTGTAAAATCGAGAAACATCGATTTGTAAGGTGGTTCGGAGGCTGGAATGTCGGAATGGGGTTGTTCGCAGGGTGGAAGTTCAGAAGTGTGTGTTGTGGGCGATGGTTCTTAGGGTGGAAGTTCGGAACGGATTGAAGTAGGTGGATGAAATTTTGGTAAAATCTATTATATTTACGTAGGACTTTTGCTATTGAAAGCGGGCTATGTAGGTCCACGTTTTCGTATAGCCCCCATACAAAGTGACGCGTGACTCGTCGTAGTTTTAAGGAATTTTTAAGATATTTGTCCCATTTGACCACCGAATTGGTTTTAATTTAGTATTTTGTGCCTCCAGAGGCTAAAACACATTTCTACCAAAGTTTGCTTATATAGGTCCACGTTATGGTATTACCCCCATATAATGCTCCATATACATATAGTAAGCGTCACATTAAGATATTTTGAATGTATTAGTCCCATTTGACCAGAGAATCGGAACTTTGTATTTTGTGTTTTCAGTGGCTAAAAAACATTTCTACTAAAAAATGTTTATATATGTAGGTCCACATTTTGATATAGCCCCCATAGGACGATATTTCCCGATTTTCGTATTTTGAAGGTTTTAGCCTCGTTATCATACCGAAACGGCTGAAATTTGGTATTTAGTCTTCGTTGGGGGTAGAAAACTTTTCTGGGGAAATTTGTCGGTATAGGTCCACGCTTTCATATAGCCACCAAAGGACGCTAAATCCCAATTTTCGGTATTTTTGAACGTTTTAGCTATATTATCCTCCAAAACTGGCTGAAATTTGATATTTCCTTTGGGATACAAAACTTTTTCCCAGAAATATATCGGTATCGGTTCACGTTTTAATGTACACCCCAAAGAGCAGTACATCCCAATTTTCGGCATTTTGGAGGGTTTAGCCTCATTATGACACCGAAATGGCGGAAATTTCGTACATAGTCTTCGTTGAGGGTATAAAACTTTCCTACTAACTCCTACACTGTGCAACAAAAGTAAATTTTTTTCAAAATGATGGCAAAAATCGAGTAGATTATGAAAATAGAGCTAAAAATATGAGACACGTGTATCGGCGTTTTAAAAGTTTACGTGGGAAAGTAACCAAAATAGGCGGGGCAAGTTCCGCCCATTTTTAATTTTTTCAAAATATTCGAGTTAAGATATCTTTGAATCCTTGCGGAATAAACCATAGAAATTTACATAAATGACTATACGTAACTGGGTTCGTTATGGTCATTCAGGATACAGCTATTTATGTTAAATGCTAGTGTTAATACCGTAAATGCCACCAAAGTAGGAGTTAGTTTTTTGGACCACACCAAATTGTGCATGTGAGAACCCATATGACACCTATATTTTCACTTGATCATAGCCGTAGACCTCTATGGATAATTTTGAATAAACTCAGGTGAAGTTCGACTTTAACCCTAAAACGTGTTTTTCATTTTTAGAGATTCCTGGCGATTAGACAAGAGTTACAGATTTGGTGTATTCTGAGACCTATAGTAAAATTTTATGGCGAACAATTTTGTGGAATATTCGGATTTGATGCGAACACATTTTCAATGAGTTTTTGAAAGATTTTCGAAAAAAGGACAAAAAAGACCCCTTTGATGAACCGCATGAGGGTTAAAATTTTTAACAAAAATATTGCTTACATACTCTTCTGTAAAGTTGCTAAAGACACTATATACCTGAAATGCAGGGATTCCAAGATATCAAAACTCGAATATTTCGAAAAATGTAAAAATGGGCGGAACTTGCCCCGCCTATTTTGCTTACTTTCCGACACAAAAACAAACATTGTTCCACAACATCCCATACGGGACAAGGGAGACTTCTCTCATATCAATGAGTGCACCCCGATTCATATTTAGCTCAATGATATGGGACCTACTGTTTATCGCCGAGTCCGAACGGCGTGTCTTAAGACACCACTTGTGGAGAAGTTTTTCAAGGCTGAAATACTCAGGAAATGTCGCCAACATTACTGAGGGGTATTTTGCCACCGTTGAAAAATGTTTGATGTTGCTTGGCAGGGGAATCGAACCCCCGACCTTCTGCGTGCAAGGCGGGCGTGCATACCATTGCACCACGGTGGCACCCGCTTACTTTCCGACGTAAACTTTAAAAACGCCGATACACGTGCCTCATATTTTAAGCTCTACTTTCAGAATATACTCGGTTTTTCCCATCATTCTGAAAAAAAATTGATTTTTGTTGCACAGTGTTATTAAACGTCTTCATAAAGCCCCCACAATACGGTACTGCCCGATTTTCGATCGTTTTTCGTTTTAGCCTCATTATTCCACCGAAGTGGCTGACATATGGTATTCAGTATTCTTCTTGGCTAAACAAATTTCCATTAAAAAATTTGTCGGCATACGTCCACGTTTTGATGTACCTCCCATAGAACGGTATATCCCAATTTTCATTATATTGAAGATTTTTGCCTCATTATAACACCGAAAAGGCTGCAAGTTATACTTAAACTTCGTTGAGGGTATAACATTTTCCACCTGAAATTTGTGGGTATAGGTCCACGTCTTTATATAGCCCCCATAGAATAATACCCCCCGATTTTCGGTATTTTGAAGGTCGTGTCCTCAATATCCCACCGAAATTTGTGAAATTTGGTGTTCAGTGTTAGATAATGGTATAAAACTTTCCACCTGAAATTTTCCGGTATTGTTCCGTGTTTTTGTATAGCCCTCATAGAAAAATCCCTCCCAATTTTCGGTATTTTGAAAGTTTTAGCCACATTATTCAACGGGAATAACTGAAATTTGGTATTTAGTCTTCGCTGGAGTTACGAAACTTTCCTCAAGAAATTTATCGGTACAGGTCAACGTTTTATACAGCCTCCATAGTACGGCGCTCCCGATGTTGTTAACTATTCAAATCCAGAATATGCAGGTTTATCTCTAGTCGGTATTGCCTAATTTTATGTATTTCGCTCAATACGGAAAATTGTAAATATTGATCCTTGTTTTGGAAAGAACAAAAATGTCGCCCCACAAATGAGCTGTTTTGAAGTCCTTGGTCTAGTGTGACCATTGAAATTCATTGAAATAATTTCATGAAATCCAGGGTTCCTAGGTCGATTTCCATACTAGAGTAAAATCATGAAGTTGCTGTAGTGGGGAACTCGATTTAAGAATCCCTAAAAGTTTCAATGAAACCACTCTAGTGTGACCTTCGACGAAGGGAGTATAATCAGTTGAGATATATGTACTACTCCTGCAATAAAAGGACGAGTTTAGTACTTTCATAAACGAAATTAAACTAATTGTTCCTATTCACTTCAATACAGTTCGTGGTGGAGGATATAAAAAGTTCGGCCCGGCCGAACTTAACGCTTTTCTTGCTTGTTGAACCTAAAATTGTGGACAGGAAAGTAAACTAATTATTCCATTTTAGTTAAGAATATTTATAGGGGAGGGTATAAAAAGTTCGATCCGACCAAACTCAACGACTTTTCACTTGTTTATAAATATGAATAAGAGAGATTAATTCGGTACTTTCTTGACAACATTGTCGCCGACTACTTACCAGTCTACTCTGAGAGAAATTCAATCCGATACCTTTATTGATTTCTTGATTCACCCATTCGGTAAATTTTTTCTGAGTTTACGTTCTTTTCGCCGCTTTCCCAAGCCAGAAGAGAATCAATCGTCGCTTGCTTTACTTGCTTCCCCAAATGTCAAATTATAAAGGAATGCCAGAGCCTTTTGGAAATCCGCCTGCGTTCTCCTTTAGGAGGCTCTGGCATACCTTTATAATTTGACATTTGGGAAGGAAGCAAAGCAAGCGACGATTGATTCTGCTCTGGCCTTAAGAGCAGCGATAGGCGGCGGGCGCTTACTGAGAGCAAGTGAGGATAAATTGCAATGTATTTCATATTGAAATTTACGCTAACTTGCTCTCATTAAGCACCCGCCGTCTATCGCTGGTTAAGAGTGTTACAATTGTATTTAACAGTTTTGTGCATTGAATAAAATTTAGCGCCATAAAGTATGCTTTGCATTTATTAGAACAATTTGGTTGAATGAAACTGCATTTACAGAGGAAATAATGAAGAAGAGGAATGAATGCAAAGCATGTTTAAAACTTGACTTTCTTTAGACATTATTTTTCCGGATTATTCAATATTTATTTGCCTGAAAAAATTGGAAACAGCTGCTCGAAATAACAATTCCGCTCTCTGTTGTGCAATAATCAATGAAAAATATTTACCAAAGTCATAATGGCATTAGAAAACAAATTGCTCAACAACAGCGACCATATGGCGGCAGAGCTAATGGCTGATCCAATAATACAAAATGTATAAAATCGCCAATGATTCTGGGAAATTCAAGTTAAACTTGATTTTCATACTCCATGTAAAGTCGAATTACTTTCCAAGCTGCCATAATGAAGTTTAGCCTTTGTTTGATTGCCCTAGTGATGGCCGTTTCAAGTAAGTTCCAAAGGGGAGACATTTTCTTATGGAATCCTTAAATTTACATTTTATTTTAATTTTTTCTAGTGGTCTCTTGTGAAAGCAATGCTGTTGATTATGAAACTGACTATTATGTTCAGGAAGAAGAGGGTGGAAATGCTGCTGATTATAATGTTGATAGTAATGTTGATTACAACGAGGAATGGTGGATTTGGGATATTTTCGATTGGGAATGGTTGGTGGGTTTTAATGAACAGCAAGCAGCAGAAGAGGAACCCCATCACGGTGGACATCAAGGACCCCACCATCATCATGAACATGAGGAACATGTTGCCCGTCCCAGACTGTTCCGTCCACATGTAGCTGTTGCCTAAGCAAAATTAAAATTTGTTATGATAAAATTTTGTTGAAATAAATAAAACATTTTGAAGAAAAGCAATCAATGGAAACGTTCAATGTTGGAAAATTATTCGAAAAAAAATCATTGCGTTTTGTTATGCTTAAACAATAAAAAAGGTTTCATTTGGCATTGCCGTGGCTGTTCAAAAAACACCTATAACAGGAGTTTTAGACCTGAAGGAACAATGAACAGCTCCTAAGCATTTTCATAGGTCACTAAAAAAGTTTTAAAAGTTGAAAGCGTACATTTTTGGCGTTTGTGGGCAAGGTGTCTTAAACAGTGGACCTTATTGTTTCACTGACAAACCAATTCAACACATTCTTCACCAAACAAACATACTTACTTAGCTGGCCCATTACAGGACATTTGTTCCATAATCCAAACTAAGAAATGATCTTCAATTCTTTCAATTTGCTGTTTCGCTTTCTGGAATACCGCACATTTTCATCTCATCATCCAATTGTTTGCTCCATCTAACCTTAGGCCTGCCAATTCTGCGTGCACCGCCATGTGGCACGTATTTATACGCCTTTTTTGCGGGTTCATCATCGCTCATTCTTATGATATGGTCTAGCCAACGCATGCTGATGTCGTTGTATAGCAGATACAGCTCGTGGTTCATACGACGTCGATATTCACCGTCAACGCAGATTTGTCCATAGATCTTTCGAAGAATTTTTCTCTCAAACATACTCTGGCTTCGGAACCATACATCAGCACGGGTAGTATCACTGTTTTTTGTAAAGCGTGGTTAAGACATCTGAAGAGATGCAACACTCACTCTCGAACGCTGCAAAGAAGGGAGTCGAGTCTTATGTCGCATTAAATATCTTCCTGCGGAGGAGGAACCCCCGCAGTTTACAATGGGTGAAGTTTGGGAATGTCATCAGGAACGCTAAATCCTCCAAACAGTTGACCCCTAATGGAAACTCCGTTCTGGAAAATGGACAGGGTGATCCCGCTACTGAAGCCAAGCAAAGATGGCAGAAAAAATGAATTGTACAGACGAATTTAATTTTTTTCGACCATGACCTTTGAGGCTTAAGTCTTCCCTAGCTATCCAGTTGCCGATAATCAATATGGGTTCCGTAAGCAGCACAGCACGACAACAGCGTTGCAAATTTCTGGAGAAAGAAATAGTTATTTCTCAGAAACTATAACAGATATTGTGTTCATTGTTTTTTTTTTTTTTTTTTTTTTTGTTAGCTTACAATTAATTACTTTAAGAATCGTTTAAATAAATTACCGTAACGTTTACACGAAGTGAGAGAGAGAGAGAGGGAGAGAGAGAGTCGTCTTTCAGCCCATATATACTTTTGTCCCCGTCCCGTTCCGTCCGTTTAACACTTTTTCAATTTTTTTGGAAATACAATGTGTAAAAATGTTTTTTTTTTCCATACCATTTCACATATAAATTACAGCTTTTTCACACAAATGGTAATTTTTTTAATATATGACTTTTTATAAGAGTTTTATGAAATACAAGAAGTTTTTTTTTAATTTTGAAAAAAATAAATTTTGAAAAAAAATTGTTTTCCAAAAAAAAAAAAAAATTTTTTTGTATTTCTGTATTTTTACCAATTTTTTTATTTTTGTGTTGAAATAGTTAGAACATATGAAAAATTCAAAAACACTCATATTTTGAAATATGAAAAAATTTAATTTTTAACTTTGACCTTGAATTCCTCTGCAGACCGAATTTAGTGGGTTTTAATGTGTCCGAAAGTGTTATATCGTGTCGAACACTAAAAAAATTATGAAAATATCTCTATCCGTTCAAAAGTTACAGAGTTTTGACCAGGAAAAAACAATTCTGAACCACTGTGCGGCCCCTCTGATGCAGAGAAAGAAACCTTGTTGACGGTAAATAACGCGATAATTCGGTCTGTGATTAGCTATGCGGCGCCAGTGTAGTCCGCGAATATACGTGTAACGCGGTGGAAAAATATGCATCCTTATCAGTATATGGTGGATTGGATGTCAGGAGGTATCTGCATGATCTAGAAAGAAATATCCAAAGTTACAAGAGAATAACCACTAGATCGGCAAGCTCTCAAGCGGGTTTGAATAGCATACACACTATCGTGTGAATGCGATTCTCGAAATATATCCCCCATATATCGCAGCTGAGGAACGTTAGCTGCCACCGCAAACCAGAGAAGATTTGGCTCAAATAAGTTCGGGAAAGGATTGATGACACCGTGTAAAACATCTGCCTAGCATGCAGCATGTGGGTCTCAAGAGTTCATTTTCATTTTCCATCCACAACAGAAGGTTCCGCAGTAGGGTTATGACTTTTCAACATTTTTTCTCAAAAACGAGTTCCTGTAGCACGGATGAATGAATTTTTGCCTATTAATTACTAAAACAACGTTTATTCCATTGAAATATAACAAAATTTCACGCACAAATCGATTTTGAAACATGAAAGAACGGCGTTAAGTTCGGCCGGGCCGAAGTTGTTAAACCCTCAACCACGATTTGTATTGAAGTAAAATGGACCAATTAGTGTCCTTTTGTTTATGAAGAAGACTAAATGCCAAATGTCAGCAATATCGGTAAAACAATGTGGCTAGCCTTCAAAATACCGAAAGTCGGGAGGTACCGTTCTATGAGGGATATATCAAAACGTCAATCTATACCGACAAATTTCTGACGGAAAGTTTGTAGACTCGAAGAAGACTAAATACAAAATTTTCAATAATTCGGTAAGATAAAGTGGATCAAACCTTCAAAATACTGAAAATCAAGAGGTACGCTTCTATGGCGGATATAGGAAGCGTAGCCCTATACAAATAATACACTTGTGGAATATTTTATATTCAATTATTATTTTATAATTCAATCATTCGGTGGAATATTCAAGCCACAACCATGAAAATGCCGGAAACCGGTAGGTACCGTTCTATGGGGGCTGTATAAAGGCGTGGACCTTTAACGACAAATTTAAGGGGGAAAGTTGAATACTCCCAACGCAGACGAAGTAACAAATTTAAGTCATTTCGGTGGGTTATTATGGCCACAACGCTCAAAATACCGAAACTCGGGAGGTATCGTTCTATGGGGGCTATATTAAGGCGTGAACCTATAGCTACAAATTTGAGGGAAAGATTAAATACCACCAACGTAGACTATATACCAAATTTCAGCCATTTCAGAGGAATATTGAGGGTACAACCTTTAAAGTACCCAAAATCGGGAGGCTATATGATGGCGAGGATCCATACCGACAAATTTCATATGTAAAGGTTAGTACCCCAAATGAAGACTGAATACCAAAATTCAGCCATTTTGGTGGATTATTGTGGCCACAACCTTCAAAACACCGAAAATCGGGAGATACCGTTCTATTTGGGATATATGAAGTCGTGGACCTATACCGAAAAATTTGTAGGGAAAGGTAAAATACCCCCAACGAAGACTAAATACCAAAACTCAGCCATTTCGGTGGGTTATTGTGGCTACAACCTTCAAAAGGCCGAAAATCGGGAGGTACCGTTCTATGGGGGCTATATGAAGTCGTGGACCTATACCGACAAATTTAGAGCGAAAGGTTAAATACGCCCATCGAAGACTAAATACCAAAATTCAGCCATTTCGGTGGATTATTGTGACCACAACCTTCAAAATACCGAAAATCGGAAGGTACCGTTCTATGGGTGCTATATGAAGTCGTGGACCTATACCGACAAATTTAGAGAGAAAGGTTAAATACCCCCATCGAAGACTAAATACCAAAATTCAGCCATTTCGGTGGATTGTTGTGGCCACAACATTCAAAATACCGAAAATCGGGAAATACCGTTCTATGGGAGCTATATTAAGGCGTGGACCTGTACCGACAAATTTCATATGGAAAGTTTTATACCCCAAACGAAGATTTAATACAAAATTACAGTCATTTCGGTGGTTTATTGCTGCCCCAAACATTTACAATGCCGAAAATCGGCAGGCACCGCTCTATGGGGACTATATTAAGGGGTGGACCTATAACGACAATTTTCATATGGAAAGTTTTATACACCCAACAAAGACTAAATACCAAATTCTAACCATTTCGGTGTGGTAAGGAGGTTAAAACCTTCAAAATACCGAAAATCGGGCGGTACCGTTATATGGGTGCTATATCAAAACGTGGACCGACATAGCGCATTTTCAATACCAACCATCTTAGGAGTAATCGAAACTTCTATACCAAATTACAAAGCTCTATCTTAAAATTGCGAGCTCTATCTTGATTTCAACACGACTTAGAATTTTACCCTGATCAAGAAAATATATACTTTATAGGGTCTTCGATGAATACTTCGATGTGTTACAAACGCAACGACAAATTTAATTATACCCTCCATATTATGGTGGAGGCTATAAAAATATGTTTGTGAAAAAATGTATGAAATTAATTTGTTTTTTCAAAAATTATTTTGAGTGGTTTGTCACAATTTTCTTTACGTTGTTGGGGAAATTACAACAAAAATATTTTTTTTTATAAAGGGATTTGACTTTTCATATTCGAACAGCTGGTGTGATACCACTACCTTGGTAATAAAGTTTATTCCATTCAAATATTGAAAACGGTCATGCATAAAACACTTTGAAAATTTTTTTTGTTAAAAAATTATATCTTTGAAAAAAAAAGCGTTTACGATGTTTTTATGATTCTCAGAATTAAAGAAAATTGGTAAGAAACAAATTGTATGTCAGTTTGGTTATCTCATGTGGCTCAAAAGTTTTTTTTCAATTATATCTGTTTAAAGTGACTTTAAAAATTGCGCATAATTATAATTCAAATACATAAATTCAAATTTTAAAACGGTCATCCACAAACCACTTTGAAATTTTTTTTTTTTTTGATTTTTTTTGTCTTTGTTAAAAAATTATATCTTCGAAAAAAGCGTTTACGACATTTTTATACCCTACACCACTATGTGGGGAGGGTATTATAAGTTGGTTTTGGCCAAAAAGTTTGTAACGCATCGAAATAATGGTCGTAGACCCATACTTATATATACCAAAATGAATGTCTCGACGAGCTGAGTCGATCTGGCTATGTGTGTCCGTCCGTCTGTCCGTCCGTCCGTCCGTCTGTCCGCCTGTCCATCTAAACCTTGTAATTACGTTACAGGTCGCAATTTTGATCGGATCGTCACGAAATTTTGGATATTGATGGGGGTCCCGGAGGGGAAGAAGCCTATTGATTTTGGTGATGGTCGAGTAATATTTAGGGGTCGGAAAGGGCAAAAAACTTAGGTGGATAAGAAGACAACGTTTTTTTCCACAGCGAATATCTCTGCTTCTATATGGGGTATACCAAAAGCAAAACCTGACAATGAAAGTAGAAAATATCACCTTTCTAATGATGTAAAGTTGGTGCTCGTAGTTGATCAAACAACGAAGATATCGCAATAGTAGCAAATAAAACCCCAATTTTCATTTTTTCGATTTTAATTATATTGACGAATATCACAGCTTTGGTTGGAAACTTTCCAAAAGCAAAGCCTGACTATGAAAGTAGAAGATCCCGTTTTTACAATGATGTAAACTAGGTCGGCGTAGGTAACCAAATAACGGAGAAATCGCTATAGTCGGTAATACATCCCATTTATCCATTTTTTTAGAAATCACGCTACAGGTCCCAATTTTGATCGGATCGTCACGAAATTTTGGGGGTTAATGGGGGTCCCACAGAGCAAGAAGCCTACTGATTTTAATGATCGGATCGAATAATATTCAGGGGTCGGAATGGGCAAAAACTTATTTGGAGAATGGTCAACGTTTTATTTCAAAGCCAATATCTCTGTTTCTTTAAGAGGTATATCAAAAGCAAAACCTAGCAAGGAAAGTAGAAAATATCACCTTTACAACGATGTTGTCGTAGCTGCTCAAACAACAGAGATATCGCAATAGTCGGTAATGCATCCAATTTTCCGATTTTTTTTTGTAATCACGCTACAGGTCGCAATTTTGATCGGATGGTCACATATTTTTTTGATCATATTTTTTGGATTAAAAACCAAAATATGTTTGGTGGTAGTTGGATTATGTTCCATAAAATAAATGTTTACCAGTGAAAAGCTTATGCACAGGGGTAGTGGTGTAGGGTATCACATGGTCGGCCCCGTCCCGACTATAGCCCTTGCTCACTTGTTATTATTCTCAGAATTAAAGAAAATTGGTGAGAAACAAATTGTATGTAAGTTTGGTTATCTCATGTGGCTCTAAAGTTTATTTTCAATTAAATATCTGCTTACAGTGGCTTCAAAAATTGCGCATAATTCTGATAAATTCAAATTTTAAAATCATTTTGTGCGTGAGGTTTTTTACCCAATCACCTTATAATTAAGATTTTATGTAACTTATCACGCTATAGTACAGGGATATGAGGTTGTATAAAAATGTCATAACTCTATTCCGCAGTCTTGTTGACATGTAACTCGATACGGGTTGCGCGTCCCTGCAATCGATCATAGACCTAAATTTTTAAATTATCTTACAAAGGATTTTCTGAAGAATACCATTGGCGAGGTACTAGGCACTTCCGATATTCTAGGGATAGGTTAGATGATAGCAAATTTTCAAAAATGTGCATACACTATCACTAATATTAAAAATTCAATTTGAAACTTATTCTACTGCTTTATCTAGAAGATCTAGAATCACTAGACTTCCAATGGGTTTGGGATCCTTTTGTCTACCTCCATAACTTTCTCTATCTACTCGCTACAGCAAATACAAGATTTACGCTTAGCTTTCTTGATATCGCTGTTGTATTTATTGAAAGACACCACATAGTTTACCCAATCCATGAACAACTTTGTTTTGTCGGCATTGTTTTATATCCTTCTGATGATTTTTCTTAGATTATCTAGATCCTTTGTCCATCAAAGAGACTGACACCTCCACCTGGTTTTGTTAGTAGCCAGGAGGCCTCATAGTTATCCCCAAGAACCTGTGTCACTGCTTTGCCAACTTCCGTGGCTGTTGTTAGACAGTCGGATTCCCTTAGCTTAGTGACTATGAAAACTCTGTGTTCTCCATAGTTTTCTATGTTGTGGTGGTGGTTGGTGATATCGACTTGGAAAAGTATCTTCCCATGGTCAGAAAAGCAATATTAATTTGATATTTTTATGTCACTAATGGGAGATTTATACTTATTAATAAGGATTATGTCGATAACCTCCATCCGGGCTCTATTTTGAAAAGTAATTTCATTACCTCTATGGCTTCGAAAACCTTCAAAAATATTTCTTTCATAATATTTATTCCAGTGATAAAAATTGCAGTGTTAAAGGGCTTGATTAGTTTGTGGTAACATATCCGATTGATTATCATTTAAGCCGTTTCAATTATTCTTGGACCTCAACAGGTTCATTCGGTTGTCCGTGTGGACTGTTTGGCCAGCCAAATTTATTAGACCACTGACCAACCCATCCCAAATCAAAGCCAGCACCATTTTCATCGTTTGATTCAGAGGAGCTACCGCCGCCACCACCACCGCCTCCTCCATTTGGACCGCTAAAGCCATAACCATAATCACCATGATGTTCATAGTGATAGCCACCATCAGGACCAGATTCACCGCCAGAACCATCTTCACAAAGGACGGCTGGAAATCGATGTAAGGAGCACTACAATTAAGAACCTTCAATTCAATTCAATTCCACTTTCTTACCCTCAGACATTATGGCCACCACCAGGGTAACCAATAGAATTGCAAATTTCTGCTTCATATCGACAGTTGGGTTTCCACTTAACTGATGAAAACAGTTCTGCTTATGGAAGGTATTTATAGATTTAAATATTTGTATTGGCTTGTTATATATTCAGGTTCACTATAAAAACCTCGGAAACATCTGTTCATATATTTGAAATTTACATGTTGTTGGTGTGATAATATTTTTATACGTATACACTTTGATAAGACCAAAAATATGCCTCACCGAAATAACGGTTTCAGACTCCAAGTATGTTTGGACGAAATTCGTTTCAGCCAATTTGGAGTCGATTTAGCCATTTTCGTCTGTCTGTCTGGCTGGCTGGTGCGCACGATAACTCTCGAACGGATTATCCGATTCGAACCAAATTTTGGGTATCGTAATATTTTGTTAAAACTTACTTTAAGTTCAAACATTGTCGACCACCTTCCTCACAAAAGTTCAAAATTTTTCTGTAAACTGGTGTGAACGATAACTCAAGAAGGCAGCAACCGATTTGGTTCAAACTATGCACTTCGTATTATTCCTTCCACATACAGATGGGGTTCAAATAAGGGCTACATCGGTCCACTCCTTCGGCAATCTGTTGCAGTTCTCAGGTTTGGATATTCGCAGACCAAACTGGCGCCGCCTAGCTTATCACACACCGACCTATCGCGTTATATGTGGTCAACAAAAATTTCTTTATCCTTGCCCCAAGTGCTACCGGCTAGGGACTTGATGTCCTTGATCCTACATATCATCTTGTCGCAGATAGCTATGGCATGGGCGGACGACATGAACATACAGTCGAATGTGACCCCTAGAGTTTTGGGGTTGTTTGTGGTCTTCCGACTACCATCGACCATGACATTCAACTCTGTTCTTACCTCTGCCGTCCATGTGGTGAACAGTGTGGACGCATATTTGTTGCCAGATATTTGAACATTCCTCGCCTAGAAAAATGTGATAAGATCAGTCAAATAGGAGTTCAGCTTTTTACAAAGGACTTCAGGGAAGGTACCTGGCGCCAAGATTGTACAATCTGCCGCATACGTTACGATCTCAATGGCGTCTGAAGCGAAAGGGGGGATACAGGAGCGGTAGATGTTAAACAGTTCTGGATATATCACTCCGGGCACTCCCCGTTTCACTCTATGGGCGTCCACACATATAATGGATTAGCCAACGTTTCAAAGTTGGCCGGAGGGTTGCCTGCTCAATCAAAGGCTTTTTATAAGTCGAGCGCCAACATCACTGTTCTATCACACGGCTTGCTCCAGTTGCGTCCCCGACTAATATGCGAAGAGATGTCGTGCTGTGCTGCATATGAAATCAACGCTGATGATCGGCAATTGGATAGCTATTTCTTACGCTAGGGACGAGTAAAGCCTCAAGAGTATTTGCTAGGGGCGACAAAAGCGCAATCGTTCTCTACAATTCAGCATTGCTGGCATCCTTGCCTGGCTTCAGTAGCGGGACCACCCTACCCATTTCCAGATTTCAGGAACGATGTGGGTGCCTAGCGAGAGGTTGAGATTTTTAGTGACTTACTTGACTCCCGGCTCATCCAGATATTGCAGCATTACCATGGAGATTTCATCAGGGCCCAAAACTTTTGATGATTTGAGGTTCCTGGTGACATTGTAAAGTGTGATGGCGCTTCCTCTGCCGAAACAGAGTACTGCTTCGTAGTACTCTTCTCTTCGCCCTGTCACTCCCGGGGTGTTTGAAAAACTGCAGATTGAAATAACTTGCGCACCTCTTCGGATCAGTCAGGATAACTCGCCTATCATATCTTCCTTCTTTCCAGGGTTAGAGAGTAACTAAAGCGTTGCCCACAATTCACGTATTCCGGCTCCAATGTTGCAACTATCATAAAGCTTCCATCAGGGCTTTAAATGATTTAGAGTTCCTGATGACATTCGCAACATCATCCATTGTAAATTGTTGTGGTTCATCCTCGGTAGGAAGAGATCTAATGCAGCGTAGTACTTTTCTCTTCCCCCTGTCACTACCGAGGTCTAACGTTGTCCAACGTGACTGTTGTTCTATATTCCTTCTTTCCAGGGTTCGGAGTGACTTAACCGTTGTCAACAATTCATTTATTGTGGCTCCAATGTTGCAACTCTTCAGATGATTTAACCGATTGTTCCGCTTATGCTCACCGCCCAACCTGTTAACTTCCAATGTCAGCTGTCTGACTCTGGGGTCACTGGATAGGCACGACGAAACTCATCTCGATAATTTGCTAATCCCGACGCCCCTGCTGGGAAGTTTGGTCTCACTTCGGGTATTCGATCAGCAGGTATATTGCGAGCGGCTACAGCAGTGATGATGTCTCAGAACGTCTTTTCTGCTACCCGAACATCAGAAGGGTGGGCAGATCTTTGAAGCGGTGATTAGTGAACTATCTGAAACTAGGCCAATTAGCTGTGCCATAATTGATGAAAGATGAACGCTCTGCTGATGGAGACAATTAGAGGGATATGGGCTGATCCAAGATAAACTACGGGTTGTCAGGTGACGGCATTTGTCAAACCATTTGACACGATGGTTATGCCTGGAGAACTGTGACACCCTCCGCTAGTTCTGGTAATGGAGTCCTCATTCACCGTGCAAAACGTAGAACTATCAACTTTCTCAACCAGCACTATACTCCTCTGGTCATGATGAGCATTAAAGTCCCCCAAAACCAGACGGCTATGACCTTCCAAAAGCGGGCTAATGTTGGGCCTTTTAAACTTGAGTACAGCTATTTTTTCGCGGAATGTATACGTTCAGCATTTCAACATCGGCAGTTCCACACCTGACTGCTTTCCTTGTTCGGGTCATTAGTGCCAGGCTCAAGCGAGATAGGTCTGAATTGCACAGACTGGAAAACTAATCCCCCACCTCCACTTCTGTTACGATCCTTCGTCAGTACGTTGTACCCAACACCACCGCGACCATCATATTCTTCCGAATCATGATATCCACTTCGCCCTTGATCTTACCTCGGAGTCAATTGCAATTAAATTGCAAAAACAATGGCCTTTTAGGGATTGGAACAACAATGGCTGCTGTTAGGAGACTATAAAGACAAATCACGCAACATTCAGAAACATAGTCCCTCGCATGGACGAGACCCGAACAACCCCAGAAATGCATCCACTCTTAATAACAACTTCATCTCACCGAAGTTTGAATGTGGTGGATGCGAATGTGACAAACTTGTGACGACGTATTTTCGCTTTGAAGCTGGGGTAGGTTCAGCGGGGCCAGGGTCGTCATAAGAATTTATTTTTTATAGGGCATCAGAGAGAGGAGGGAGACACACATTTGATTTTTCTTTAAAACGTTATAAATAATATTTTATTTATTAATAAAAATAAAAAACTGCATTGAGTATTATTATGACAATGATGAGAGCATTCGGCTGGATGAATGCTGACGGAAGACAGGGACGTAGCCAGGATTTCATTTCGGGGGGGGGCCCACCTGACCCAAAATTTTGAAATTTCGTGTTAGCGAAAATGTCTTATTTAGAAAAGATGTAAACTTTATTTTAGACTTATTTTACTGAAGAAATAATTTTCATTACTATTTTTTAATTCAAATGGCGTAAGACTTCTTGGCCAATTTTATCTTGTTTTTAGAACTTTTTTGAAAATTTGTAACAGGTAATATATTGTCCAATGAATATATTAATAATCCCATATATTTTTGGGCGTATCATTTATCAAATAATTTGCAACTATAGTGAATGTTGTGAAATTCAGTGATATCACTTCGGTAAGACCAAAAGAAAGCGAATACAATCGGAAAACCTCAGAAATATCATAACATCTCTTAACATTATAATTTTCAAATATATGCAAAAATCCGATGTCTACTTATCACACAGAATTTCTGAAGGCCGAGAACTAATGCTGAGCAATAGTTAGTCTATCCATCAAGCACATAATCGCGGTTATGTAAATGACAAATTCTGTCGCCAAAACATGCATCTGTCAATAGACTAATTTTGGCGTCCAATCGTCGTACTTCACTTAAAGAAATTCTGGATCTTCTCATAAATTGATCAGGAACAAGGGGAACTCTGGAATCTAGTCTTAAATTCTTTTAAAATGAAATTATGTCCCCAATCCAAGGTCTATACCTGTATACATTTTTCTAGCAAAAATTCATAAACACAATTTTTCCCAATCTACATTTTTTATACTCTCAGCCTTTAGCAAAAATGTGCCTCATCGAAATAATGGATTTAGGGCCAAAGTGTGTTTGGAAGAAATCTGTTTCAGAAAACTGCCTGGATAGCACGATAATTCTCAAACAGATCAACCGATTCTGTCCAAAATTTGGCCTTCGTCGTTGATCAACTTCGAAGATGGGCCATATCGATCTACTCCTTCGGCAAACTTCCGCAGAGTATTTCAAAAAATTTCAGCGAAGTCCAGTTTAGGACCTCCCTGGATAAGCTGTGTAAGCTTAAAACCTCAATGGTCATGGCTTCACTTCCTTAATGCTTATAATTTTGTTATAAGTAAAAATATGAAATAAATAAAAGAATTCTCTGGAAACGCTTTGCCTTTTTGCAACAAGTGTTCTCGGGGCCCCTATTACTACAGTACAAGTTTTTCAGAGGCAAGTCTACACTTCCAGAGAAAATGGCCCGAAAACTGTAAAGAACACCTAAGGCAATCATGTGTAGTGGCTAGTGCGCACGACAACTTTCGAACCGGATATTGCGTTGGTCCAAACTTTATTTATCGCAATCATTCAGCGCGCCTGATATATACAAAATTCGAAGATGGTGCTTTTCGGTCTACTTCTTCTGGTATTTCCCCCCCAAATTTCAAGAATTTTTGGCTAAAGTGGTATGCGCGAGTTTTCTTGAACGGAACAACAGATTTGGTCCAAACTTTGGATTTAGTAATATTTTTTCCAAACTTAGTTTTTGCTCGAAAATGGTCCATACCGGGGTACCTTCCTCACAAACCTTCCAAATAGTTGTTTAAGTGCAGTTTAAGGTCTATTTGAGGATCTTTAGATATTTTTACTGAAGGTATTCCTCGTGTTTAGAGCGGTATTATGTTTTTCGTTGGCAAGTCCATTTTTCCTGACATAAGGGTCAAAAGGTGAAAATTATACTGTTGCGAACTGAAATGACTGGTGGGCGCAATATCTTTTAAAAGGAATGACTCCCAAAATAAGATCTACTCCCAAAATGACCTATGTCGGTCCGGTCCATTTCTCCATACCTATTCCGCAACACTTGTGATCAATGATACAAATCCATATTTTGTTTGTAAGTTCATACGTACGAAAATGGCTAAAAATTTCTGAAAATCTCCTAATACATAATTTTTGGGTTTAAGGATTTTGGCTGTGTAGCCGCTATTCGATCTGTCTATAGATGAAAGTTTCAATTCACACTTGCTCAGAGTATATTCCTATCTGCAAAGTCGAGTGGTACTTGTTGAGATTTTGACGAATAAGAGTCTGTTTCCGATCAGTTATTAGATTTTGTTTGTCGTCACAAAGTCTTTTTCCGAAGGAGCAAAATTAACATTTCTAAAAATGTGCATCCATTGAAAGTATGTACTTCCCAAAATACAGTTGCTGTGGGTTTCTATGACGTTTTCTTCTAGTTTTCTTGAAAGAGTAATCGACAGAAAAATCCCTGAAGATGAAATTCATTGTAATTTTGAAATATTGGAAATAACATGTAATAAATCAATACATTTAAAGTAGAAAAATGTTTGTACGTTTGTTTGTTTGAAGTTTATGGACTCAAAAACCGCTGAACTTGATCCGGAGATATAGCATCAGAATCGGAGGTACCTCCAAAAAATTTAGATTTTTTATGCAAATATCTATAGAATGGTAACATATAAGGTCTCCAAATTTTGGATGGGTGCAGGAATGGTCTAGAAATAAATTTGCCAAATTATATTGAAATCGGTTCAGATTTGGATATAGCGCCCATATATATTTTCGGCTGATTTCATGTATTTTATGCATTAAACACGCTATGTATGTCCAATTTCAAAATATATTTTACCTCATTCGGGGTAGCGAAGCGCATTGACCTCTAGCTCAATAATCTTGATTTTATTAACATTCGAAAAGTCAAACAAAACATACAAATTCGACAGAAAAATCCTTTCCAATAGACATTTACGACACTGCGGTGGAACAGAAATTATATCATAAAAAATGGTTGATATAGTTTTTTTGCAAATTTCAAACATAATAAAGAATTTGTAATTGTTATGAATTTCAAAATAGTTCATTATAAAAACGTGTTAGAGAAAATATACAAATACTTAAAACCACAAAGATTAAACAACGGTTTTATGTTTTATTGTTGAATTGCTCTTATAAAAATTTAAAAAATATCGCAAAAATATTTTTTCTGGATGTTGTTTATAAGCCAAAGTCATTGTCGTAATATGTTACAAACGTTCAATAAATACAAATAAAGGCTTTGTTCTGACCTCAGTACCACTTACAGCCTAAAATTCCGATTAAACGCTTAAACAACACCTTAAAACTTAACAAGAACTATGCATACAATTGCTCAAAAAGCCTAACTTGTTCATTATTTTTATATTTTCAAATATGTTGGACAATAAGTATACCAATGTAGTTATATAATTCTCTGTAATACTTCCAACTACTTTACATATTTCTTGAACAATTTAAAACAGTTTAAAATTTTACTCAAAAATTAAAAAAATGTGTAACATAAGCTAATATCCTATGGGAACTGAAATCATTTCGGGGGGGGCCTGGGCCCCCCGGGCCCCCCCCCCCTGACTACGTCGGTGACGGAAGAATAGTTGGCAGTGGCTTTGGCATAGCAAAGGCCAAGGAATGTTGACAGTTGTGTATCTGTCGGAAACCGATGGCACGGCAATCTCCCATTTGCCTCCAAATACACTACACAAATAGGTCTAAAGCCAGGGCATGGCAACCCCCCTCCTAACTCCATAAATATGTCTGGTCCAAGGGCACGGCAATCCCAAACTTGACTCCAAACACACACAAAAAGATGTCTAAAGCCAAGGGCACGTCTCTTAAAACACACACGTTCCACAAATATGTCGTGGGCAAGGGCACGGTAATCCCCAACTTGACTACAAACACAGACAAAAATTTGTCTAAAACCAGGGTCACGACAATCCGCTCCTGACTATAAACACACAACATAAACAAAAACTTATTTCTGATTGGCTAAGGGCACGGCAATCCCCCACTCAACTCAACAGTCTAATGCTACACTACATCCACTTTGGCCACGGGTACGGCAATCCCCCACATGACACAACAGCCATCAACAAACGACTGTCCCGATTTTTCGACACTACTAAGCCAGCTGATTGTATGGTGACGTTGTTTGCCCAGCTGATAGTATGGTATCGTTGTTTAGTTTTACTAGGTGTTGTATTATTAATAGTTGGCAGTGGCTTTGGCATAGCAAAGGCCGAGGAACGTTGACAATTGTGTATCTGTCGGAAACCGATGGCACGGCAATCTCCCATTTGCCTCCAAATACACTACACAAATAGGTCTAAAGCCAGGGCATGGCAACCCCCCTCCTAACCCCATAAATATGTCTGGTCCAAGGGCTCGGCAATCCCAAACTTGACTCCAAACACACACAAAAAGATGTCTAAAGCCATGGCCACGGCAATTGCCCTCCTGACTCTTAACACACACACGTTCCACAAATATGTCTGGTGCGAAGGGCACGGCAATCCCCCACTTGACTCCAAACACACACAAACAATCCAAAAATATGTCTAAAGCCAAAGGCACGACAATCCGCCACTTGACTGCGAACACACACACACAAAAAGATGTCTAAAGCCAAGGGCACGTCTCTTAAAACACACACGTTCCACTAATATGTCGTGGGCAAGGGCACGGTAATCCCCAACTTGACTACAAACACACACAAAAATTTGTCTAAAACCAGGGTCACGACAATCCGCTCCTGATTGGCTAAGGGCACGGCAATCCCCCACTCAACTCAACAGTCTAATGCAACACTACTTTCACTTTGGCCACGGGTACGGCAATCCCCCACATAACACAACAGCCATCAACAAACGACTGTCCCAATTGTCCGACACAACTAAGCCAGCTGATCGTATGGTGACGTTGTTTGCCCAGCTGATAGTATGGTGTCGTTGTTTAGTTTTACTAGGTGTTGTATTATTCCAGGTCAATCCGGTGCAAAAGAACCCGCTGCCGTGGAATTGAAAGTAAACATGTGGATTTTGCACGCGCTGGAATTGCACAAAGTTCATTTTTAATATTTTCTATTGGAAATGAAGTGAAGTAATAATCCAAATAATAACTATAAATACTTTTCATTTTCGTGACATTGGAAATTTCCAATATATGAACAGATGTTTCCCTAACTATAATATAGTGGACTTGAAAATAAAACATTTCAACAATGGCCAATTGAGAACAATACATATTTACAAAAGCTAACAACAAATATTGTCGTTGCATTAAATTCATCTATAAATATCTTACACAAGAAAAATTTTGTTCATCAGTTAAGTGAAAACCCAATTGTCGATATGAAGCAGAAGTTTGCAATTCTCTTTGTTGCCCTAGTGGTGGCCATAATGTTTGAGGGTAAAAAATTCAATTTTCAATTCATTAAACAACTTCTTTATTCTAATGCTCCTTACAACGATTTCCAGCCGTCCTTTGTGAAGATGGTTCAGGCGGTGAATCTGGCCCTGATGGTGGCTATCACTATGAACATCATGGTGATAATAGTTATGGTTATGGCTTTAGCGGTCCAAATGGAGGAGGCGGTGGTGGTGGCGGCGGCAGCAGCCCCTCAGGATCAAACGATGAAAATGGTGCTGGTTTTGACTGGGGATGGGTTGGACAGTGGTTTAATGGATTTGGCTGGCCACGTCCTGAACATGGACAATCCGGCGAACCTGCTGAGGCCCAAGAATAATTGTAATGGTTTAGAAGATTATCTCTCGGATATGTAACCGCAAACTAATGATGCCCTATGACGTTGTGAATTGTTTATCTATAGAATAAATGTCACAAAAAAACTTCTTCTTTTCAAAATATTTTTTGAGTAAATTAAACAAAAAAAAGGAAAAAACTATTGATATGCTGGCAAATGTTTACACTACGATTACTCTAACATAGGATGTCACCTGCAGTAAGCACAGAAAATTGTTATCGTCTGGCTTAAAGGACTTGCAGTTCCCAAAAAAATATTAATTTTCGTAAAAGGACCGCTGTAAAATTTCAAAACTATTTGAGAAGTGATTTTAAACTGTATTTTACGAAAAATTTTCTATGGTAGGTAACCGAAGAAGTGAATCGATATTGTCCATATTTGAACCTGATCTATGTCTCGAAGAAATATTTCACTGTGCAAAGTTTAAACCAAATCGTTTGCTCACTTCGAGAGTTACTGTGAGCACAATTTTAGCGAAAAATTAAAAACTCTTGAGAGAAAGGTACTCAAAGGACTGGACCGACGAAATCAAAATCTAAAATTTGGACCAAATAAGTTGAGAGTTATCGTGCGTAGCAGCCATCCCGACAGATCTGTTTAACTACCACATTTCTGAAATTTGGCTTACGTGGGGACTATAACCTTAACACCGCTCGTGAAATGATTGTTATTCCGTTATAATCTATTGGTAACTATATCACGCCTGATGAGTTTCTAAATCTCAGAAGGTATTTCAGACTTTGGTCCGGTTGTCTCAGCAAGATCGTGAAGGAACGGTCGTCAAAGAGCTTTAAATCATCACTTCATTTGTTTACGACAGGAACAGAGAAAATGCTCAACCATTTCTTTCTCTTTTTTCTTTTCGTAGCTACGGCAGTAGTCGTTATGTGGTACATTTAAGTTTCCTGGGAGCAGACACCCGAGCTGTCTCCACAATTCATCTTAGAACCTTCCATTCTTTTCTACTTGAAAATGTGACTTCAAAAGGCTGGTTAAAGGAGGAATGCAGTAATCAGCATCAATTGCTTTCTCAATCTGTAGTTTGTGGAGCAGACAGGCATGTCCATATTCTCTATCACACCACATTTAGAGCAAGTATTTTCGTAGTCTTTGTATATTAGGGATTTTTTGCATATATGGTCATTGTAGTGAATAGCACCATACCAGTTTTCCCAAGCACGCACTGGTTTTAGGACTTCATTTATGATGACTCTACTCCAGCTACTGATAAGTGAATCTACGCCGAAGTTATCTATAGTTTGTTCTATTGCTGAGGTACTAACGTTGTTAAAAGCACCATTTGTATTCAGGAAGGCTAGGTTAGGTTAGGTTTTAGGATGCGTAGCTGCTGTGATGGCAGCCACTACACTCGGAGACCTTGGGGTCCATTGTGATCATCCCGAATGTTGAAACGGATTGTAGTTGTGGTTGTGATATAAAGGAGATGTGGATGTGTGATAGTAGTTGTGGGTAGACGGAGCTTGTGAGTGATGTGGTTGTAGATGCGTAGAATCCAATAGTTCAGGTGTGGTGGTGATGGTATTGAAGGCGATGACGGGTGAGATGTAGTGATGTATAGGCGATGTCTGCAGATTGGGTGTAATTTTCTGCAACTATAGGAGTAGAAAGAGATTGTAGATGAGAATGTAGATGGGGAGGTTAGATATAGAAGTAGTGAAATTGTAGTTGTGATAATAGAGGTTAGTTGTAGCTCGGACGTGGTTGACAATGCTACTATGTAGGGATGGTGCTTGTCCTGTTCTCAGCACGTTGGAGCCATTTTAGGCCTTTTGCCATGTGTAATAGATCCGACGGCTCTGCTTGGCAGAATGCTGTAAGAGATTGGATGGTGTGCACACCCATGGTGCATTGTCTTCTAGAAAGGAGCATAGGACAACGACATAAAAGGTGCTCGATCGTTTCTATTTCTTCCTCATCCTTGCACAGCCTGCAGTAGTCAGCCGTGTGGTCTGCTTCCCATTTGCTCGTCATGGATCATATTCTGCAGTGACCCGTGATAATCCCCACTGCTAGTTTAAGGTCTGATTTCCTCATTGAGAGCAGTGAGGCGGTTCTTGACTTGGACAGGATTGGCCAGATTGCCCTTGATATGCTGCAGTTTGGCGTGTTTTGCCATTGTTGGCAGAATTTCTCCCGACATTTTTGCTCTATTGTTTTCCTGAAGTGGCACAGGTGGCTTGATGGAGTAGTCGATTTCAATGGTTTGTGACTCCGATCCACAGCCTGCCAGTTCGTCGGCTGCCTCGTTTCCTTCGATGTTGCAATGCCCTGGGACCCAACACAAGGTGACGATTGATTTTAGTGGCTCCAAAGCGTGTTTGCAGTCTAGAAAAGCCGCGGACTTGATGTACTGGGATTTGAGTGATTTTAGGGCCGCTTGACTATCAACGTAGATAGTCACCGGTCCAACTATTTCCCCTCTCATGTTGTTTATCAGTTCCGCGGCCTTTCTGATCGCAAAAACTTCGGCTTGGAAGACACTACAATATTCGTTCAGCTTGTATGATTGTCGTAGATCAAGGGATTTGCTGTAGACACCTGTCCTGTGCCTGTTTCCATCTTAAGGCCTGCGTACATAAACTGCCTTGCCTGCTTACCTTGCTTACTTCTGATAAAAGAATAAAAAAGAAAAGGGCAACCCAGTTCGAAATTTCCTCGGCCTTCTTTATTCTTTTATTTTTATTATGTCAAAAATGAAGCAGGAAAGCAAGGCAATCAGGCAGAGCAGCTTATGTACGCAGGCCTTTAGACCCATCAGTATAGATCTCTATACCGTCTAGAGGTTGGCTACTGTGTGTCCATTCATCCCTTTGGGGTATGTGCACCTTCGTTGCCTCGAAGCACATTTGTGGTGATATATAATCACTGATGTTCCCCGAGGCCGTTGATAGTCCCAATCGACGTAGAATTGCAGTTCTTCCGTGTTCGGAACTGCGCCATGAACCTAGCTCCTTAAGACGAAGTGCACTCATTGCTGCCAGTTCCTGTACTACTAGGTCTAGCGGATGTAGATCCAGTAGCACATTCAGGGCAGCTTGTGGAGTGCTCCTCATGGCACCAGTAATTAGGACTGATGACGCTCTTTGGACGCTGTTCATTATACCCTCCACCATATGGAGGGTATAATTAAATTTGTCATTCCGTTTGTAACACATAGAAATATTCGTCGGAGACCCTATAAAGTATATATATATTATTGATCAGCGTAAAATTCTATGTCGATTTGACCATGTCCGTCTGTCCGTCCGTCCGTCAGTCCGTCCGTCTGTCTGTCTGTTGAAATCAAGATACAGCTCGCAATTTTAAAGATAGAGAGTCAAAATTTGGTACAGAAGTTGCTACTACTTGCAGGATGGTTGGTATTGAAAATGGGATATATCGGTCCACGTTTTGATATAGCCCCCATAGAACGGTACCTCCCGATTTTCGGTATTTTTAAGGTTTTAGCTTCATTATCACACCGAAATGACTGAAATTTGGTACGTAGTCTTCTTTAGGGGTACAAAACTTTCTCCCAGAATTTTGTCGGTGTCGGTCCATACCTTCATATAGCCCCCATAGAACGGTACCTCCAGTTTTTCGGTATTTTGAAGGTTTTCGCTTCATTATCACACCGAAATGGCTAAAATTTGGTACGTAGTCTTCTTTAGGGGTATAAAACTTTCCCCTAGAATTTTGTCGGTATCGGTCCACACCTTCATATAGCCCCCATAGAACGGTACCTCCCGATTTTCGGTATTTTGAAGGTTTTAGCTTCATTATCCTACCAAAATGGCTGAAATTTGGTACGTAGTCTTCTTTAGGGGTACAACACTTTCTCCCAGAATTTGGTCGGTGTCGGTCCATACCTTCATATAGCCCCCATAGAACGGTACCTCCCGATTTTCGGTATTTTGAACGTTGTGGCCTCAATATTCCACCGAAATGACTGAAATTTGGTATTTAGATTTCGTTGGGGGTACTCAAACTTCCCTTTTAAATTTTTCGGTATAGGTTCACGTCTTCATATAGCCCCCATGGAAAGGTACCTCCAGATTTTTCGTATTTTGAAGATTGTGTCTTCAATATTCCACCAAAATGGCTGAAATTTGGTATTTAGTCTTCAATGTGATATAAAACTGTTCGCCAGAAATATGTCTGTACAGGTCCACACTTCCATATTGCCCCATTTCTGACTAACATTCGTCGGTATAGGTCCACGTATACATAGCCCCCATAGAACGGTACCTCCGGATTTTCGTAATACTGAAGATTGTGACGTCAATATCCAACCGAAATGGCTGAAATGCGTTATTTCGTCTTCCAAGAGTTATAAAATATTTCAGAAGAGTATTATCGGTATAGGTTTACGTCTTCCTATATCCCCATAGAAGCTTACTTCTTGATTTTCGGTATTTTTAGTTATAGCCACATTCTCTTACCGAAATATAGGAAATTTGGTATTTACTCTTCTTTGAGCCTAAAAACTTTCCGTAAGAAATTTGTCGGTATAGATCGACGTTTTGAAATAGCCCCCATAGAATGGTGCCTCACATTGTTATACCGAAATTGCTGAAATTTACTATTAAGTCTTCTTCATACACGAAAGGAAACAAATTATTCCATTTCACTTCAATACAACTTGTGGTGGAGGGTATAACAAGTTCGGCCCGGCCGAACTTAACGCCGTTCTTACTTGTTTTGTTTAGATATGTCATTTTATTGAGAGCATTCCACCATACCAGAGAGCCATATGTAAGAATTGGGCGTACAATGGTCGTATATATCCAGTGGATTACCGTTGGGCTCAGACCCCAGCTCTTGCCAATGGAATTTTTGCAGGAGTATAGAGCTATTAGACCTTTCTTGGTGCGCTCCTCGACATTCCTTTTCCACGTGAGTTGGTGGTCTAGGATAATGCCGAGGTATTTGGCTTCCGAAGAGAGTTCAAGAATAACTCCGTCCAGCACTGGTAGGGTGAATGGTCTAAAGTTTTAAGTTCACCTGCTTCGGTTATGAAGACAACTTTTATCTGTCTCCAATTCATTGCTACAATGTTTTGCAAAATTTTTGGTATAATGCCATCTAATGCCCCGGACATTTGTGTGACCTTAATCGGACTTTTTATCTTGTCAACCAGACAGATCCGCAGGTAATCTGAAGCTGCTATAGAGTACTTCTGATCGATCTGCGCGTCCTTGACGTGGATGGCTTTTCAGTATCGTCGACTTCATAGTCATTTTCTCCATTCGGGCTTGTGTGTGTTTATTCGGGCCTTATGTCAATAGAACTGCTTGTTTCCTAATCTCCACAGTGCCTTCACTCCTGCATATGTTATCGAGAGAAATAGACTAATGTTGTTGTTGTTGGGTGACGCTTACGGATAACTCGTTCAGTGGAACATCTTTGTTTATCTTCGCCAGAAATTTCATTTCATTACTCATTGGGATTTCCTGGGCCGGTATCAGCCTCAGGTTGATAACCACAAGGCTTAGCTATGCTCTTTTCCACGAACCCCTTTGAGAACATGTCTATGCATTTGATGACCCTGTAAATACGATGCACCTCGCTAACAGAATCTTCGTTTGTTAAAAACATGTTCCATAAGCTGTTCAGACAACTCAGTTTCTACTCTATCCCATTCCACAGTGATGAATGGGGACAACATTCCCTTCTTATCAGAATACGTAAAAATACTTTAAATAAAATTTCCAATCGTTTCGTTTCGTATTTTCCATAGGAACAATACAAAACGAAACATAACCCTCGTTGGCCGAGCTCGCTGTTTAGTTTCGTTTTGTTTACATTCGTGAGTACGAACAAAACGAAAAGCGAAAAGTACTCAACTCCACAACAACAGATAGAAAACTAAATAGTACTTAACACATGTGAATAAATCAAAAACGTTTGGTGGTTGATAAAATTCACTGTGGTATGCTGATGCTAACTTATAGGGTTGTTAAGCAATCACATGTGTGTGTGTGTGTCTGAGTGTGTCATTGACAATACGCACGGCAAACGTTTCCCAAAAATACTTGTCGTTTCGGTGGTGAATGAAACAACACGGCAAAGCATAGCCGAAGTTACATTTCACCAATCGTACGGTTTGCATCTTTTTACGTTGAAAAGTTTGTGTTTTTGTTTTGGTTGTGAGAATGAAACGATTCAGAGAAGCTGAAAAGTTTGTGGCTTTGTGTGATTGGTACGGGAATCGTTTTGTTTCTTTCCGTTCATTGCTTCTTATCGTTGGTCACAGCAACCATCAGGTTGTATTTAACGACTTTGGGTCGTTCTACTCTTGAAGAGGTCGTAGTATTTATTGTATTTTAGTTTCTTCCTCTTAGGGGACTTTATATCCAGTGTCCGGGAACGTTCTAATATACGAGCTAGTACTCCTCAGCAATACCACAATACCGTCGACATTTGAACGCTGAAATATTGGTCGATGGTGGCTTTATCATAATCCTAATATGTGAGCTAGTCCTCCTCAGAAATATGTATCCACCACTAAATCTGCTGCCACTTGGACGCTGAAATATTGGTCGAATTCCACCCGAAGAATTTGGGTGTTCGACAGAGCATTTAAACCGACAGCGTAAGCCACTGTTATTTTCGATAAGGTCAGAAGTAAGAACAAGGTCCTCACGCGATTTCACCGGTTAACCAGCACAGCAAGATACAGTCGATGGGTTTTTTAGGATAGATCTAGAAAAAAGCTGAAAAAGTGAACCTTCGATCAGTCATAGGCATCAAAACATATGCAGACATAAATTTGATGCTCGCGAACATATCGACGCCTCCAAACAATAGTATGCTAAGTCGACTTAGCATGTTTTCAAGTTCTTTACATTTTTATATTTAACGTCCTTTAACTTAAATTCTGTCAAATTTTGGTAATAATCGGACAATCCGAACAGAAGTTATAAACAAATATTGACTTAGCATAGTACTGAAGGTCAAAGAAATTTCCAAACTTTTAGAGCTTGTCCTGCAAAACTCACTGTTCAGAATTAGCAAACTATTATTTGGAGTTGTCGAACGTCCTTTAACTTAAATTCTGTCAAATTTTGGTAATGATCGGTCAATCCGAACAGAAGTTATAAACAAATATGACTTAGCATAGTACTGAAGTTCAAAAAATTGTCCACACTTTGAGAGCTTCTCCTACAAAACTCACTTTTTAGACTTAGCATACTATTATTTGGAGGTGTCGATATGTGCTTTACACCGATGGTGTCTGTCTGGTTGGCAACCGTGACTGCTTTAGATCAACGAGCCAATCGTGTAAGCTTGAATAGCATTAAGACTAATATGTATAGTTGCGCAGGTAGTTACAAATATATAGCGTAGATGACGTACTCGAAGACCTCCTCCTCTCCTTCGTAGCAGAAGCAGGCCAGATGGAAAGGAAAACGCGAGTGGTTTAAACAAAACGGAAATTGAGGTTATCCTACTATTTATTTTTGTTGGGAATATGTAATGGGGCACAATTTGTGAGAAAATTAATTCAAAAGGAAAGTCCTTAAGTGTAAGGATTAAGGATTATTACATAATTTATAACGACAATGGCCCCAAAAGCATGGGTTTCCTTCAAGAAATTCCCGTTATATCAAACAGGACAAGTTGAAATTCGATCAAGATCACAGCATATTAAAACTTTCGAGCTGTTCTGAGCATTTCATGGCTATAGAATTCATAAACAGCACATAAGACCCGGAATTTTGTCGCTACAGTAGTTGTATTTATAGATGACCAATTTTTTCTCGGTTTTACCATCCAGTGTGCGGTAGATTTGTCACTGTAAGTACTATAACTGTCATTAAAACTAAATAATATCCTCTTGAGAATCTTAAATTCAGATTTAGTTTTATTTTGTTCATAAATATCTAGAATTTTTTAAACAGTTACACATGGATTATTGAGATAGACCTTTGTAATTGGGTGTAGAAGGTTCTATTACTCCTTGGAATTGCAAATGCGGCGCTTTTAATGCGGTATATCGGTCCACGTTTTGATATAGCCCCCATAGAAAGGACCACACGATTTTCGGTATCTTAAAGGTTTTAGCCTCATTATCACAGAGAAATGACTGACATTTGTTAATTAATCTTCGTTAGGGGTATAAAACGTTCCTCCAGAAATTTGTCGGTATAGGCCAACGCCTTCACTTAGCCCCCATAGAATGGTACCTCCGAATTTTCGGTATTTTGAAGGTTGTGGCCACAATATTCCACCGATATTACTGAAATTTAGTGTTTCGTCTTCATTTGGGGTATTAAACGTTACATATGAAATTTGTTGGTACAGGTCCACGCCTTCATATAGCACCCATAGAACGGTACCTCCCGATTTTCGGTATTTTGAAGGTTGTGGCCTCTATATTTCACCGAAGTGGCTAAAATTTGGTTTTTAGTCTTCGTTGGGGGTATTAAACGTTACATATGAAATATGTCGGTATAGGTCCACGCCTTAATATAGCCCCCATAGAACGGTACCTCCCTATTTCCGGTATTTTGAATGTTGTGTCCTCAATATTCCAACGAAGTGGCTAAAAATTGGTATGTGGTCTTCATTTGGGGCATTAAACGTTCCATTTAAAATTTGTTGGTATAGGTCCACGCCTTCATATAGCCCCCATATAACGGTACCTCCCGATTTTCTGTATTTTGAAGGTTGTGGCCTCAATATTCCACCGAAGTGGCTTAAATTTGGTATTTACTATTTATTTGGGGTACTAAACGTACCATATGAAATTTGTCTGTAGAGGTCCAAGCCTTAGTATAGCCCCCATAGAAAGGTACCTCCCTATTTCCGTTATTTTGAAGGCTGTGGCCTCAATATTCCACCGAAGTGGCTGATATCCGGTATGTGGTCTTCATTTGGGGTGTTAAATGTTCCATATGAAATTTGTCGGTATATTTCCACGCCTTCATATAGCCCCCATAGAACTGTACCACCCGATTTTCGGTATTTTGAAGGTTGTGGCCTCATTATCGCACCGAAATGGCTGAAATTTGGTATTTAGTCTTCGTTAGGGGTATTAAATGTTTCACATGAAATTTGTCCGTATAGGTCCACGCCTTCATATAGCCTCCACAGAACAGTACCACCCGATTTTCGGTATTTTGAAGGTTGTGGCCTCAATATTCCACCGAAGTGGCTGAAATTTGGTATTTACTATTCAGTTGGTGTACTAAACGTACCGTAAATTGAAATGAAATTTGTCTGTAGAGGTCCACGCCTTAGTATAGCCCCCATAGAACTGTACCTCCCTATTTCCGGTATTTTGAAGGTTGTGGCCTCAATATTCTACCGAAGTGGCTGAAATTTGGTATGTGGTCTTCATTTGGTGTATTAAAGGTACCATATGAAATTTGTCGGTAACGTTCCATGCCTTCATATAGCCCCCATAGAACAGTACCTCCAGATTTTCGGTATTTTGAAAGTTTTAGCCTCATTATTACACCAAAATGGCTGAAATTTGGTATTTAGTCTTTGTTGGGGGTATTAAACGTTTCATATAAAATTTGTCGGTTTAAGTCCACGCCTTCATATAGCCCCCATAGAAGGATACCTCCCCATTTTCGGTATTTTGAAGGTTTTAGCCTCATTATCCCACCGAAATGGCTGATATTTGGTATTTAGTCTTCGTTGGGGGTATAAAACGTTTCATATGAAATTTGTCGGTATAGGTCCGAGCCTTTACATAGATAGCCTCCATAGAACAGTACCACCCGATTTTCGGTATTTTGAAGGTTGTGGCCTCAATATTCCACCGAAGTGGCTAAAATTTGGTATGTGGTCTTCATTTGGGGTATTAAAGGTTCCATATAACATTTTTCGGTATAGAACCACGCCTTCATTTAGCCTCCATAGAACAGTACGACCCGATTTTCGGTATTTTGAAGATTGTGGCCTCAATATTTCACCGAAGTGGTTGAAATTCGGTATGTGGCCTTCATTTAGGGTACTAAACGTTCCATATGAAAGTTGTCGATAAAGTTCCACGCCTTCATATAGCCTCCATAGAACAGTACCACCCGATTTTCGGAATTTTGAAGGTTGTGGTCTCATTATTCCACCGAATTGGTTGAAATTATGTATTTAGTCTTCATTTGGGGTATTAAACGTTACATATGAAATATGTCGGTATAGGTCCATGCCTTAATATAGCCCCCATAGAACGGTACCTCCCTATTTCCGGTATTTTGAATGTTGTGTCCTCAATATTCCAACGAAGTGGCTAAAATTTGGTATGTGGTCTTCATTTGGGGTATTAAACGTTCCATTTAAAATTTGTAGGTATAGGGCCACACCTATTTAGCCTCCGTAGAACAGTACCTCCCGATTTTCGGAATTTTGAAGGTTGTGTTCTCAATATTCCACCGAAGTGGCTAAATTTTGGTATGTGGTTTTCATTTGGGGTATTAAACTTTCCATGCGAAATTTGTCGGTATAGGTCCGCGCTTTCATATAGCCCCCATAGATCGAACCTCCCGATTTTCAGTGTTTTTAAGGTTGTGGCCTCAATATTTCATCGAAGTGGCTGAAATTCGTTAGGTGGTCTTCATTTGAAGTATTAAACGTTACGAACCGATATTGCTGTAATTTAATATTGTGTGGCCAGGAATTCAAAAGCTCAATTCGGAAACCATCCATAGACGCCCCATCTGAGCTCTTTTGAAGGGAGTATTATCAGTTGGAGGGAGTATTATCCTCTTATTGGAGGTGTAGTATACCTCCAATAAGAGGAAGAGCTTAAACTTTCATAAACGAAAGGAAACAAATTGTTCCTATTCTCTTCAATACCGTTCATAGTTGTGGGTATAAAAAGTTCGGCCCGGCCGAACTTAACGCCGTTGTTACTTTTTGATGTTTTCTTTCGTATTGTCCGTAGCTGTTTATATAATTCACAACTCGTATATTCACAGGAATTTCCAATATCCGCAACCTGTATATGCGTCAGTTAGATATTATTTGTGCTTCCCCAAATGGTGGAACTCAATGAAATCTGAGTCTGAATGACGTTTCGCACGTTAGAATTTGGCGGAGGATTTATTCACACTCTGAGAAATATTATGGTCACACTAACCAAAATTGGAAGGAGAAAGAATACAAAATTTCGATTTTATCCTCCATGTCAACCCTAAGGGCCTTTTTATGTATGTCGATAAGAAAACGAATGCGGAAGAAAAACTACCAAATTTGAGTGTGTATTTCAAATTTGTTTTTTGTTTTGAAGCAAAAGCAAATGAAATAATATTTCAAAAACTAAAGTTTGGGTGTCTTTCATGCGCACACATTTTCGTTTCGAAATACATAAACTGGCGGTAAGATTTTAACTTGGTAATTTAAGTCTCCCTAAAAACCATACAACAAAAACACTTTGTAAATCAAAAATGTAACAAAATGAATTCATTTAAATACTAATTATTAATAATGTGTATTTGTAATTTAAATAGCAATCAATTATGACTGCATTGTCAAGTAGATGGATGTTGTTTTTCCCTTTTTGTAAAAAAATCTGTCACTGCAACAACAATAACGATTGAAACTGATAGCCAATGACTGATATATTTCCTATGAATCGTTGCTGTCGTTCTGCACCTGAAATAAAAAACCCCCGACATAATATAAAAAAGTAAAAAACTACATTACAACAAGTCGTTGTTGGCTGTGGCGGTTTAATTGCGAAATCAGAATCAAAAGAATGAGGCAGGTGATTGCATGCTGTTTATTTGTCGTGTTGGAGCTAATTTGTGCTGAAGGTATGAACGCGATGAGATTGAATTATTATCAGGATAAAATAATTAATTGTTGCTTTTTTAATAGTGGCTTTGGCAGATAATGCCCACTATCCCAGGGGTCCAAATGTTGAAGGGGTGCGAGTAAAACGCCAATACGGTGCTGGCCAACCTGGAGCTCCTGGTAGATTTGGCGATGGACCTCAGGGTGGGCGTGGTGGTTATGGAGGTAGTGGCGGATATGGTGGCAGCCCTGGCCAGCCTGGTGGTAATGGAGGAAACGGTGGAGGAGGAGGAGGTGGTGGAGGAAATGGTGGCGGAGGAGGAAATGGAGGAGGAGGAGGAAATGGAGGAGGAAGTGGAGGCTCTCCAGGTCAACCTGGAGGCAATGGTGGCTATGGAGGTGGTGGTAATGGTGGTTATGGCGATTATGATGGTCAACCCGGTCAGCCTGGTCAACCAGGCGGTTATGGACGCTGATTTTAAAAAATATATATACATAATTATATTTTTTCCATAATAAAAAAGCAAAAAAATCGTTGTTGATTACAAAACAAAAATGTAAGATATTATTTTTTTGAATAGACCAAGTAACATAAATAATTGAGAATGTATTTCAAAGAATTTCAGAACTTGAATCGTGAACTGATTAATATTTTTCAGAAGATTTTAAAATTTGATTTTCAATTCTTTAAGGAATTTTTTAAGATTTTACATTATTTTAAAGATTCCAAAAATTGAATCGTGCGTGGATTTTCTAAGACTTTTTTTTTAAAGATTTCAAACATTGAATATTGATGTTTCTATGAAATTTTCTCAGAGATTTTAGAAATTCAAAGATTTTAGATTTATTTCAAAGATTTCAAAACTTGAATCGTAAATTTTTCTGATATTCAAAATTTTAGGAGTATTTTTTTCAATTTTTTATGAATACTTTCTCAAAAATGTCAAACCTAAAACCGTTGGTTTTTTAGGAATATTTATTAAAAATTATATTTTTTATGACATCAAACTTTGAATTATGGACTTTTTAAAATATTTTTGGGACTTTTAAATTTTTTTTTTCAAGATTTCAGGCTAAGGCTATTTATTTTATTTTTTAAAGATTACAAACTATAGATTTTCCAAAATGTTTTATGAAGACTATGAATCGTGAATTTTTTAATATATTTTGAATATTTCAGACTATGGATTTTCTAAATATATTTCAAGATTTCAGACTGTGAACCCTTGATTTTTCAAAATATTTTTCATGATTTCAGACTATCGATATTTAAAATATTTTTCAAGATTTCAGATTGTGAATCGTGGATTGTTTAAAATATTCTGTCAATATTTCAGACTATGGATTTTTTAATTTTTTTTTTTAAATTTCAGAAATTGAATCGTGCATTTTTTGATTTTTTAAAATATTTCTTTCAATATTTCAGGCCATAATTCGTGCATTTTTTTAAATATTTTTTCAAGATTTCAAACTATGAATCGAGGATTTTTTAAAACATTTTGTCAAAATTTCAGATTGTGAATCGTGGACTGTTTAAAATATTTTTCAATATTTCAAACTATAAATCGTGAATTTTTTAAAATATTTGTTCAATATTTCCGACTATGGAATAGTGGAATTCTTTAAGACAAGAGTTCAGACCATGAATCGTGGATTTTTTAAAACATTTTTTCAATATTTCCGACTATGAAGTAGTGAATTTTTTAAAATATTTTGTTAAGATTTCATGCATTGGAAAAGTGGAATTCTTAAAAAACATTTTATCAAGATTTCAGACCATGAATCGTTGATTTTTTTTTAATATTTTTCAAAGATTTCAGACTATGAATCGTGGATTTTTAAAATATGGTTTTAAGATTTCAGACTATGAATCGTGATTTTTTAAAATATTTTTTCAATATTTCAGAATATGGAATAATGAATTTTTTTAAATATTTTTTAAATATTTCCAAATATTATGTTTTCAAGATTTTAGACTATGAATCGTGGATTTTTTAAAATATTTTTTAAGATTTCTGACTATGATTCGTGCACTTCAACCTAGAACTGTTGTTTTTTAAGAATATTTTTTTAAAATTCTAATTTTTTATGACTTCAAATTTTCAATCATCGATTTTTTAAAATATTTTTTGGATTTTTAAAATATATTTTTCAAGACTTCAGGCTAAGGATTTTTTTTTAAGATTTCAGACTATGGATTTTCTAAATATTTTTCAAGATTTCAGACTGTGAATCCTTGATTTTTCAAAATATTTTTTCATGCTTTCAGACTCTGGATTTTAAAAATATATTTCAGGATTTCAGATTGTGAATCGTGGATTGTTTAAAATATTTTTTCAATATTTCGGACTATGGAATAGAGGATTTTTTTAAAGATTTCAAGCTATGTATCGTGAATTGTTTAAAACATTTTTTCAATATTTCTGACTATGGAATAGTGGATTTTTTAAAGATTTCAAACTATGAATCGCGGATTTTTTAAAATACTTCTTTCAATATTTCAGGCCATAATTCGTAAAATTTTTAAAATATTTATTCAAAATTTCAAACTATGAATGGCGGATTTTTTAAAACATTTTTTTAAAGTTTTCAGGTTGTGAATCATGGATTTTTTAAAATATTTTTCAATATTTCAGACGATTTATAGTGGATTTTTAAAATATTTTTCAATATTTCAGACTATAAATCGTGGATTTTTAAAATATTTTTTCAAGATTTCAGACCATGAATGGTGGAATTTTTTTGTAATATTTTCAAAGATTTCGACTATGAATAGTGGATTTTTTTAAAATATGTCTTCAATATTTCAGACTGTGAATTGTGATGTTTTAAAAATATGTTTTCTATATTTCAGACTATGGAATAATGGATTTTTTAAATATTTCAGACTATGAATCATGGATGCTTTTTTTTTAAATATTTTAAAAGATTTCAAACTATATTTTATGAAGATTTCAGACTATTAATCGTGGATTTTTTAAAATATTTTTGTAACATTTCAGACTATAATTCGTGGATTTCTAAAAATATTTGTTAAGATTTTAGACTATAATTCGTTGATTTTTTCAAATATTTTTTAAGATTTCTGACTATCTATCGTGGATTTTTTAAAATATTTTTCAAGATTTTTGACTATGAATCGTGCACTTGAACCTAGAACCGTTGTTGTTTAAGAATATTTTTTTAAAATTCTAATTTTTTTATGACTTCAAATTTTCAATCATGGATTTTTTAAAATATTTTTTGGATTTTTAAAATATTTTTTCAAGATTTCAGGCTAAGGATTTTTATTTTTTAAGATTTGAGACTATGGATTTTCTAAATATTTTTCAAGATTTCAGGCTGTGAACCCTTGATTTTTCAAAATATTTTGTCATGCTTTCAGACTATGGATTTTTAAAATATATTTCAAGATTTCAGATTGTGAATCGTGGATTGTTTAAAATATTTTTTCAATATTTCGGACTATGGAATAAAGGATTTTTTTAAAGATTCCAAACTACGAATCGTGAATTGTTTAAAATATTTTTTGAATATTTCTGACTTTGGAATAGTGGATTTTTTAAATATTTCAAACTATGAATCTTTTTAAAATACTTCTTTCAATATTTCAGGCCATAATTCGTGAATTTTTTAAAATATTTCTTCAAGATTTCAAACTATGAATCGGGGATTTTTTATAACATTTTTTAAAAATTTCAGTTTGTGAATCATCGATTTTTTAAAATATTTTTCAATATTTCAGACTATAAATCGTGGATTTTTAAAATATTTTTTTAAGATTTCAGACCATGAATCGAGGATTTTTTAAAATATTTTTTCAAGATTTCAGACCATGAATCGTGGATTTTTTAAAATGTTTTTTCAATATTGGAATAGTGAATTTTTTAAAATATTTTATTGAGATTTCATGCTTTGGAATAGCGGAATTCATTAAAACATTTTATCAAGATTTCAGACCGTGAATGGTGGAATTTTTTTTTTAAATATTTTCATAGATTTCAGACTATAAATAATGGATTTAATAAAATATGTCTTCAAGATTTCAGACCGTGAATGGTGGATTTTTTTAAATATTTTCATAGATTTCAGACTATGAATAGCGGATTTATTAAAATATGTCTTCAAGATTTCAGACTATGAATTGTGATTTTTTAAAATATTTTTTCAATATTTCAGACTATGGAATACTGGATTTTTTTTAAATATTTCAGACTATGAATCATGGTTTCTTTTTGAAATATTTTAAAAAATTTCAAACTATATTTTATTAATATTTCAGACTATTAATCGTGGATTTTTTAAACTATTTTTGTAAGATTTCAGACTATAATTCGTGAATTTCTAAAAATATTTTTTAAGATTTTAGTCTATAATTCGGTGATTTTTTCAAATATCTTTTATAATTTCTGACTATCTATCGTAGATTTTTTAAAATATTTTTCAAGGTTTTTGACTATGAATCGTGCATTTGAACCTAGAACCGTTGTCGTTTAAGAATATTTTTATAAAATTCTAATTTTGTATGACTTCAAATGTTTAATCATGGATTTTTTAAAATATTTTTTGGATTTTTAAAATATTTTTTTAATATTGGAGGCCAAGGATTTTTATTTTTTAAGATTTCAGACTATTTATTTTCTAAATATTTTTCAAGATTTCAGAACGTAAATTCTTGATTTTTCAAAATATTTTTTTATGATAGTGAATCGTGGATTTTTTAAAATATTTTTTCAATATTTCGGACTATGGAATAGAGGATTTTTTAAAGATTTCAAACTATGAATCGTGAATTTTTTAAAATATTTTTTCAATATTTCTGACTATGGAATAGTGGATTTTTTAAAGATTTCAAACTAAGAATCGTGAATTTTTTAAATTTTTTTCTCAATATTTCAGGCCATAATTCATGAATTTTTTAAAATATTTCTTCAAGATTTCAAACTATGAATCGCGGATTTTTTAAAACATTTTTTAAAATTTTCAGATTGTGAATTGATTAAAATATTTTTTCAATATTTCCGACTATGGATTAGTGAATTTTTTTTAAATATTTTTTCAATATTTCCGACTTGAAATTTGTGAAATTTTTGAAATATTTTATCAAGATTTTAGACCATTTTTTAAATTTTTTGATTTTTTAAAACATTTTCAAAGATTTTAGACTATGAATCGTGAGATTTTTTAAATATTTTTTTCAAGATTTCAGACTATGAATCGTGAATTTTTAAATATTTTTTCAATATTTCAGACTGTGGAATAGTGGATTTTTTAAAATATTTCATCAAGATTTTAGACTATGAATCGTGGTTGTTTTAAAATATTTTTTTTTATTTCAAACTATTCATTCAATATTTTTTAAAATATTTTATCAAGGTTTCAGACTATGAATCGTGAATGCTTTAAAATATTTTTTTTAATATTTCAGACTATTCATTCAATATATATTTTTTAAATATTTTTTCAAGATTTCAGACTATGAATCGTGGATTCTCTTTTAAATATTTTCAAATATTTCAAACTATAGATTTTCTAAAATATTTAATGAAGTTTTCAGACCATGAGTCGTGGATTTTTTAAATATTTTTGCAAAATTTTTAATAATTCGTGGATTTTTTAAAATATTTTTAAGATTTAAGACTATAATTCATAGATTAATATTTTTATTAATATTTTTTTTTTTAAGATTTAAGGCTATAATTCGTTTATTTAAAATTTGTTTCAAGATTTCAGACTATGAGCGTGAATTTTTTTAAATATTTTTCAAGATTTCAGACCATGAATCGTGGATTGTTTAAATAATTTTTTTTTCAAGAGTTCAGACTATGAATCGTGGATTTTTTAAAATATTTTTTCAAGATTTCAGACTGTGAATCGTGTTTTATTAAATATTTTTCTAAGACTATGAATCGTGGATTATCTTAAATATTTTTTTTCAAGTTTTTTTTTAAAATTATGTTTTCAAGATTTCAGACTATGAAACGCGTTTTTTAAAAATGTTGTTTTATGATTTCATACTATGACTCCTGGATTTTTAAATATTTTTTTCAGACTATGAATCGTGGATTTTTTCATGTATTTTTCCAATAATTCAATCTATGAATAGTGGAATTTTTAAATATTTTTTGTTCAATATTTCAAACTATGAACCGTGGATTTTTTAATATATTTATTCAAAATTTTTTACTATGAATCGTGGATTTTTGTCATCATTTTTTCAGGATTTCAGAATCGTGAATTTTTGAAAATATTCTTTCAAGATTTCAGACTATGAATAGTGTTTTTTTAATATTTTCAAATATTTTATTGAAAAACAAATACTTCAAAAATCCACGATTCATAGTCTGAATTTTTATTTAAAATATATTTTTTAAGATTTCAGACAATGAATCGTGGATTTTTTTTATATATAATTTTGTTTCAAAATTTTAGGCTATGAATCGTGGATTTTTAAAAATATTTATTCAAATATTTCAGACTATGAATCGTGGATTTTTTTTAAATACTGTTTCAAAATTTTAGGCTATGAATCGTGGATTTTTTGAAATATTTTTCAAGAGTTCAGAATATGAATCGTAAATTTTTTAAAATATTTTTCAAGAGTTCACACTATGAATCGTGGATCTTTTAAATATTTTTCATGATTTTAGACTATAAATCGTCGATTTTTTAATATTATTTTCAAGATTTTAAGCAATGTATCGTGAATTTTTTCAAAAATTTTTTAAAGAATCTTGGTTTTTTTTAAATATTTTTTGAGATTTCAGACTATGAATCGTGTATTTTTTTAAATGTTTTTCAACATTACAGACTATGAATCGTGGATCTTTTAAATATTTTTCATGATTTCAGACTACGAATAGTGAAATTTTTTATGGCCTGTTTCTCTAAGACGATTCGAATTCAAATTCGTTCTATTGAAAATAAAAACAATTCAAATATTGTTCAAAAAACAGAACATTGGTAGTAGTTCGAACGACTTTTTATTCGAATCGTCTTAGAGAAACAGACCATTAATATTTTTTCAAGATTTCAGACTATCAATCGTAGATTTTTAAATATTTTTCAAGATTTCTGACTATGAATCGTCGATTTTAAAATATTTCTCAAGATTTCAAATTTTTTTCGTGGATTTTAAAATATTTCAAATTTTTTTAATATTTTTTTTTCAAGATTTCAAGCAATGAATCTTGATTTTTTTCAAATATTTTTTCAAGATTTCAGACTATGAATAGTTTTTTTTTAAATATTTTGTTCAAGATTTCAGACTATTAATCATGGATTATATAAAATATTTTGTTATGTTTCAAACTATGGATAGTGGATTTTTTAAAATATATTTTTTTTCAGGATTTCAGACAATGCAACATATTTTTTCAAGATTTCAGACTATAAGTCGTGGATATTTCTAAATATTTTTTAATATTTCAGACTATGAATCGTGGATTTTTCAAAATATTTATTTTAAGTTTTCAGACTATGAATCGTGGATTTTTTAAAATATATTTTTTTCAGATATCAAACTATGAATCGAGGATTTTTGAAAATATGTTTTTTTTTCAAGATTTCAGACTATGAATTTTTTTGAAAATATTTTTTTCAAGATTTCAGGACTTTTGAAAATATTTTTTGCAAGATTTTAGACTGGATTTTTTTAATATTTTTCAAGATCGAAGCTTTTTAAATATTTTTCAAGATCGTGAATTTTTTAAAATATTTTTTAAGATTGTGGATTTTTTAAATATTTTACAAGATCGTGGAGTTTTTAAGTATTGTTCAATATTTCAGACTATAAATCGTGGATTTTTTTAAATATACTATAAATCGTGGATTTTTTAAATATACTATAAATCGTGGATTTTTTAAATATACTATAAATCGTGGATTTTTTGGAATATTTCAAGTTTTTTTTTTCTAAAGGCTATTATAAATTTTGAAAACATTTTTATCTACTTATTTCGGTTGTTGTTTTTGTCGATTTTTGGTACACCCTAACATACATTTAACATATAATTAAATGATGATATCTAAACAATAGAAAACCCATAACTACAATTTATGAGAACGGATCAATCAATTATTTCACGAAATATACACACTATAAATATAGAGTTGGAACGAGTTGGATATTTTACTTGGTTTCATTATTTTTCGATATACGAATAAACGAACGAAATGACGCTCTGTAAAAATCTCGGAGTACTTTTATTTTTCATTTTAATACTTAATGATGGTAAGTTGTTGAATTGGAACAAACTAAAAAATCAAATTACTAAAATTTCAAAATTTCGTTGCAGGTGTTATTAGCTTTATGAATGTCTTTACGGAGACATTGAACGAAGGACATCTTCGAATAAAGCGAGAAGGTGGCTATGATCAAATGAGTAGTGGTGGATATGGTGGTGGTCCCGGTGGAGGATATGGCAGTAGTCAGGGAGGAGGAGGATTCGGAGGTGGTCCTGGAGGAGGTTCTGGTGGTCGTCCTGGTGGTGGATACGGTGGTGGTCAGGGAGGAGGATATGGTGGAGGTCCTGGCGGCGGTTATGGTGGTCGTCCTGGTGGTGGATACGGTGGTGGTCAGGGAGGAGGATATGGTGGACAAGGTGGAGGACAAGGTGGAGGTTCTGGCGGCGGTTATGGTGGTTATGGTAGATAGATAATTAGATAATTGTCTGATAACATTCAAACTTTATTTGAGTTTTAACACAAAGTAATTAAAACAAGTTATAACGAAACGAGGGTGGAACATCAAAATATATTATATCAAAAAATCTATACCCAGAAGATCAATGAGAGGCGTTTTACTTTAGAAGGATTTATTTCTCTAATTTTTAGAGTAAAGTAATCTTCTGGGAAGTTCCGAGAAGAGAAAATCATAAGTTGCGGCGTTAGCCACATCGTAATATTGATTGGCACACAATTTTAACCTAATTTACCATGTACATCGGTCTGTTCGTCCATCTATACTTATAAAAGAGTTCAGTAATGATGACTCACTGACTCACTGATTCACTGACTCACTGATTCACTGACTCACTGACTGACTGACTGATAATCAACGCCCAGACTAAACGGCTGGAGCTAGAATCTTGAAATTTTGGGTGAGGGTCACTCATGGTCCGAATAGGTCAGATAAGGCTCGGTTTTTGGAAATTCGAACTAGAACAGTACGAAAAGTACTAAAAGGTACTAAATATGGTACCATTAGTATTAGGCAAACGCGAAGAGCTAGAATTCTGAAATTTGGAATGAGGTTCACTGATGGAGAGTTAAAAAGGTGTACCAAAGGGTTTTTGGAAATTCGAACTATAAGTGTACGAAAAGTAATAAAAGTTACTAAATTTAGTACCATTTGGTATAACGTGAACGGACAGAGCTAAAATCTTGAAATTTGGAATGAAAATCAAGGTTTAGCAGATAAGTTGATATTAGGAGGTGGTTTTGAAAATGTGTACTCATGTGTACGAATAGTACTAAATAGTACTAAATTTGGTAAAATGTGAATTTGGGCGAACCGATAAAGTTGGAATTCTGAAATTTGGAATTACTATTACTGTTGGAGTGTAGGTTTGAGATATGGAGGTAGTTTTCGAAATTCGTACATATGGGTACGGAAGGTACTAAATAGTACCAAATTTGAAATTTAGAATTAGGATTACTGTCGGAGTGTAGGACAGAGGTATTTTGGAAATTCGTACTTTTGGGTACGAAAAGTACTAAATGGTACCAAATTTGGTACAATATGAATTTAAGTGATCGGATAGAGCTGGAATAGTGAAATTTGGAATTAAGATTACTATTGGAGTGTGGGATTGGTATACTTTTGGAAATTCGTACTTATGGCAACGAAAAGTACTAAATGGTACCAAATTTGGTACAATTTGGATTTTGGTGATCAGATACATTTGGAATCCTGAAATTCGAAATTAAGATTACTTTTGGAGTGTTGGATAGAGGTAGGTTTGGAAATTCGGACCAACAAAAAGCACTAAATGGTACTAAACTTTGTACAATTTGGATTATGGTGATCTGATGCAGCTGTAATTCTGAAATTTGGAATTAAGATTACTGTTGGCGTGTAGGCTTGAGGTAGTTGTGGATATTCGTACTCTTGGGTACGAATAGTACTAAATAGTACCAAATTTGGTACAATTTGGGTTTGGGTGAACGGATATAGCTGAAATTCCGAGATTTGGAATAAGGAGTACTATTGGAGTGTAGGATTGATAAAGTTTTGGAAATTTTTAGTTATGGGTAGGAAAAGTACTAAATAGTACTAAATTTGGTACAATTTAGATTTCAATGTTGGGATACATTTGGAATCGTGAAATTCGGAATTAAAATTGCTGTTGGAGTGTTGATAGAGGTAGGTTTGGAAATTCGTACTTTGGATACGAATAGTACTAAATGGTACCAAATTTGGATTTGAGTTATCGGATGTATCTGGAATTCTGAAATTCGGAATTAAGCTTATTGTTTGAACATAGCACTGAGGTAGTTTTGAAAATTGGTACTTATGTGTACGAAAAGTACTAAATGGTACCAAATCTGGTACAATTTAGATTTGGGTGAACGGATATAGCTGGAATCCCGAGATTCGAAATTAGGATTACTGTTGGTAAGTAGGATTTATGAAGTTTTTGAAATTTTTAGTTATGGGTACGAAAAGTACTAAATGGTACCAAATTTTAATTTATGTGATCGGACACATTTGGAATCCTGAAATTCGGAATTATTGTTGGAGTGTTGAAAGAGGAAGGTTTGGAAATTCGTACTTTGGATACGAAAAGTACTAAATGGCATCAAATTTGGTACAATTTGGATAACGGTGATCGGATGCAGCTGTAATCCTGAAACTTGGAATTAAGATTACTGTTGGCGTGTAGGATTGAGGTAGTTGTAGAAATTCGTACTCATGGGTACAAAAGTACTAAATGGTACCAAATTTGATACAGTTTGCATTTGGGTGAACGGATATTTTATTTTAATTTATGTGATGTTGATGTTGGAGTGTTTATAGATGTAGGTTTAGAAATTCGAACTATGGATACGAATAGTACTAAATGGTACCAAATTTGGATTTGAGTTATCGGATATATCTAGAATCCTGAAATTCGGAATTAAGCTTATTGTTTGAACATAGCACTGAGGTAGTTTTGAAATGGGTGCGAAAAGTACTAAATGGTACTAAATTTGGTACAATTTGGATTTCGGTGATCTGATGTAGCTGCCATACTCAAGTTTGGAATTAAAATACCTGTTGAATTGTAGGATTGATAAAATTTTGGAAATTTTTAGTTGTGGGTAGGAAAAGTACTAAATAGTACTAAATTTGGTACAATTTGGATTTGAGCGAACGGATAGAGTTGGAATCAAGAAATTTGGAATTAAGATTACTGTTGGAGTGTAGGATTGAGATATGGAAGTAGTTTTTGAAATTCGTACTTATGAGTACGAAAAGAACTACATTTTGTACAATTAGGATTTGGGTGAAATTATAGCGCTCGAATCCTAAAATGTGGAATTAGGTACACTTAGGGGTACGAAATGGTTCCATGTGTGGTACACTTTTCTATTGGTTGAACGAATAGATCTGGATTCGTGAGATTTGGAATTAAGATTACTGTTATCATTTGCTTTTAACGTCCGATTTACACAGGATTTGGTACAATTTGTTATTGTGTGAAGGGAATTAAGGAGGAGGTTCGTATTTATGCATTTACATGTAAAGTACTAAATAGTTCTATAATTGGTTTTGGGGGAACAGATAGAGCTGGAAATGAGGATGGCGGTTGTTGGGTTAGGCCGTATTTGCGCTGAGAACCTCAATTAAAATATTTAAAAAAATGTGGACTGCTCTTGATGTGTAGGCGTGACGAAAATCGGACTAAAGTTGTACGTATTAGTACACAAAATGTTTCCACCATTCTATATTATATATTGTTTATTTGTTTTGTATATTTAACGCATACGAAGTAGCGGGCACTTTGCTAGTACATAATATTATGTTGGTCCTAAGATGGTTGATATTGAAAATAGGTTATATTGGTCCATGGTTTTTAATGAATCCACATAGAACGGTACCGTCCGATATGTGATAGTGGGGTTTTTAGCTACATTATCCAATTAATATGACTAAAAGTTGACAATTGATACTACCAAGTTAAAAAACCTCCTTAAAGAAAATTCTAGATATGAGTTTACCTTTCTATGTAGCTTCCGGTTTATGGTAATTTGGGATGATCCACATTATATACTTGTGCCACAAACATACCTGAAGCGAAAAATCAATGAGTGCACCCCGATTCATGTTAGTTCAATGATATGGGACTTACTGTGTATCGCCAAGTCCGAAGGAATAAGCTCAAGAAATGTCGCCAACATAACACTGAGGGGTATTTTGCCACGAGCACCGGCATAACGGATGTACCTAAAATTGCATTCATTCTTGGATAAAAAAGACTCTTCGATTTTCGATATTTTAAAGGCTTTTACAAAGTAATTAGTTGCGTCCATTTTAGATATTCCTAAAACTGGATATAGACCCAAAGCCAGATCAAGCAGAAAAACGAACTTACAAACATATCATGTACTGTTACAACAACATCTAATGAGGACGGTAACGTTCGAATTGAGTATACGATTTGGATGAAAGTTTGCACATCGTACATCAAGTTCCAAGAAGATCTAGAAAAGTTCAAGTTTTCCGTAAAAGTGCCGTTTAAGGTCTCTTCGAGGGCGTTTATTAGTTCGCCTAAAGAGCGGGTGCCACCGTGGCGCAATGGTATGCACACCGCCTTGCACACATAAGGTCGTGGTATCGATTCCCCGGCCAGGCAACATTAAAACACTTTACAACGGTGGCAAAATACCCCTCAGTAATATTGGCGACATTTCCTGAGTATCTTAAGCATGTAAAACTTCTCTACAAGTGGTGTCTTAGAACACGCCGTTCGGACTCGACGATAAACTGTAGGTCCCGTATCATTGAGCTAAAAACGGGTAGGATGAGGCGTATGATCATACTATTTTGTTTAAAATTTAAAAATCTAGGGTATTCATAGTTAGGTAGAGAATAGTGTGATTACCTGCCTCGGGGAATCTATATTCTCCGAGGACAAAGAACTGACCAAGGGGACACCCCTCAAAAAAAAAAAAAAAAAAAAAAAAAAAACAAGTAAAAAAGCGTTAAGTTCGGCCGGGCCGAACTCGACGATAAACTGTAGGTCCCGTATCATTGAGCTAAAAAACGGGTAGGATGAGGCGTATGATCATACTATTTTGTTTAAAATTTAAAAATCTAGGGTATTCATAGTTAGGTAGAGAATAGTGTGATTACCTACCTCGGGGAATCTATATTCTCCGAGGACAAAGAACTGACCAAGGGGACACCCCTCAAAAAAAAAAAAAAAAAAAAAACAAGTAAAAAAGCGTTAAGTTCGGCCGGGCCGAACTTTTCATACCCTCCACCATAAAATATTCTGAACTAAAATGGAATAATTAGTTTTCATTCCTGTCACCAACTTTAAGTGGGTAAGTTAAAATGTCAGATAATGTACATAAAATGCTTCATTCGGTTTTTTATGGTGCCTATATCTAACTATGTATGTTGACAAATACAACATACCGTTATATGGGGCTATACCAAAACATGTACCTATGTTTATAATTTTTTCGAATATAAGTTTTTTGGTCACTAAGAACCCTAAATATCAAATTATAGCTAATTCGGTCTAGAAATGTGACTTAAAACGTCAAAATACCTGAAATCATGCGGTAATGTTATATGGGGGCTATTCCAAAACATGGACCTATGTCCCCTAGTTTTGCTATATAAGTTTATTAACACTTAAGAACCCTAAATGTCAAATTATAGCTAAATCCGTCTGAAAATGTAGCTAAAAACGCCAAAATACCGTAAATCGGAGGGTACCGTTATATGGGGCTATACCAAAACGTGGACCTATGTTCACAACTTTTGTTATATAAGTTTATTGACACTTAAGAACCCTAAATGTCAAATTATAGCTAAATCGGTCTGAAAATGTAGCTAAAAACGGCAAAATACCGTAAATCGGGGGGTACCGTTATATGGGGGCTATACCAAAACGTGGACCGATATAGCCCATCATCGAACTTGACCTGCCTGCAAACAAAAGACACATTTTCCCAAGATTTCAACGTTCTATCTCCATTTTTGTGGATGCTAGAGTGATTACCACAGGCGGACGGACGGACGGACATGCACATATCGACTCAGAATTTTACCCTGATCAAGAATATATATACTTTATAGGGTCACAAATGAGTATTTCAATGCGTTACAAACGGAAAAACAAACTTAACATACCCTCCATACTATGGTGGAGGGTATAAAAACAAGTAAAAAAGTACAGTCGGCTTTGCCGACAGGGATTTACCCTCAGCATGTGTGAAGGTTCCCTAAAGAGAAGATCGATATGTACCATTTTGGAAGTTAAACTATATTTGGATAAAATATTAGGAGACCTTTGAATCCCCTTGAGCAAATCGGCATGCCCGTTCTAGAGATATAGTGCGTACCATTTTAGTGACATTTTTTAAACTTTTGTGAGGGAACGATATGGTTCACCTTCGAACTTAAACCAAGTTTGGACAAAATATTACGAAGTCCAAACTTTGGATCGAATCCGCTCCAGCTACTGATGTCGTAGGGGGTTTACAGCTCTCGGGTCATTTCCTCAGGAACTATAGACTTGCCCCTGAAAAAACTTGTTCCGTCGTAATGGGGACAACCAATACAAATTGCTACAACAGAAATCAAAGGGATTCGAGAGCAGCTCTTAAACTGCACTTTTCGGGAATTTTGTGTGGGAGGTACCCGAAAGAGTTGACATATGTAGTCCATATTCGAACCTAATCTACGTCTCGTAGAAATATCACGATGTGCACCATATGGACCACCTCGGTTACTAACATCGAGAGTTACCGTGCACAACATTTTAGCGAAAAGCTTAGAACTTTTGTGAGGGAAGTATGGACTTGCCCATGATGAAACATGTACCGTCGTATAGGGGACAGTGAATACAAGTTATTACAACAAAAATCAAAGCGATTCGAGAGTAGGCCCTAAACTGAACTTTTTCGAAATTTTGTGTGGGAGGTACCCGAAGGAGTGGACCGATTGAGTCCATATTGCAACCTCATTTAAGTCTGGTAGAAGTTTCACGATGTGCAAAGTATGGACCAAATCGGTTTCTTGCTTCATGAGTTATCGTGCGCACAAATTTTCCGAACATTTTCGAACTTTTGTGGGGGAGGTACATTGCTAAATCAACTCCAAATTGTCTAAAACACATTTCGTCCAAACATAATTGGGGTCTAAGACCATTATTTCGATGAGGCACATTTTGCCGGTATGAAAGTGTATATACCCTCGTTAGCATAAATGCTGAGGGTATAAAAACGAAATGTGAACAAATTTGGAAATTGTAATAATGTTACGAGTCACATCCTGTCGTCATCAAGCAATCGTGTACAAATCTCTAACACGGATGGGTATTTGTGGTCGAAGGTACTGCGACAAGCACAGAGACTAAGGGATAATATAGCGAGGAGGAGAAGACTGAAATACAGGGGACGTTCAAACTCGACCCAGCATTCAGATAAAAGTAACGACTCAGAATCGATTTTTTGGTCAATCCCGAAATTTTTTGTCTTCACCGATTTTTATACCACCTTAGTCCACCGGTCAACGTTTTGTTATAGCCCTCATAAACGGTACTTTCCCATTTTCGGTATTATGAGGGTTTCAGCTACATTTTTTACTGAACTACCTGTAATTTTACATTTGAAGTTCCCTGCAATCACGAAACTTCTCCACCAAAAATGGCCACTATATGTCCATGCTTTTGTATAGCTCTTATATAACGGTACCTCTCGATTTTCGGTATTTTGAGGATTTAGCTGCATTTGTCTATCTGTAATTCGACACTTGAGGTTCCCATTGGTCAGAAAATTTCTCTATAAAAAATTATCAACATAGGCCCTTGTTTTGGTTTAGTCCACATATAACTAACTGTACCTCCAGATTTTCGGTATTTTGAGGAATTGGCTACATTTTTTTTTATTGAACTACCTTGAATTTGATGTTTGAAGTTCCTTGTAGTTACGAAATTTCTCCATCAAAAAATGTCAAATTAGTTCCATGTTTTGGTATAGGCCCCATATAACAATACCTCCCGATTTTCGGTATTTTAACTACTTTTTTTTGACTGACACTTGAATTTCTTTGTAATCACGAGGATTTTAGCGACATTTGTTGCCTAATCTATCCGTAGTTCTTCCTCGTGGTCAAAAAACTCTTCTACCAAAAATTTTCAACATAGGTCCACACTTTGAAAAGCCCCCCTATGAAGGTACTGCCCAATTGAAGACATTTTTAAATATATTAAGTATTGTTTTATTTCAAAAAAAAAAAAAAAAAAAAAAAAAACAAGTAAAAAGTCGTTAAGTTCGGCCGGGTCGAACTTTTTATACCCTCCACCATAAAATAGTCTTAATTAAAATGGAATAATTAGGGTCCTTTCACAATTTTAGGTGGAACAACTTTTCGACAGTGGATAGACTCCTACTGTCTCCCACTATTGCTTAAATTGTACTGTGAACACAAATGTTGGGGCAGAGATAATTCCTTTTGGAGATGAAAGCCCTTGGTGTGTATATTAAAAACCCCGAAGGACAGATGCGCCGTGAGTCGAACTTCCGCGTTATGGCGTGACGAAGCTTTTGCAAGAGACCCTGTACGCCATCATGAATTAGCATTATATCTTTGTTTGTTGTTTTTGTAGAGCACTTAAGCAACAGTGAACAAAGATATAACGCTAATTCCTGATGGCCCACAGGGTCTCTAACAAAAATTTCACAACGCCATAACGCGGAAGTTCGACTCACGGCGGATCTGTGCTTCTGGGTTTTTAATATACACACACCAAGGGCTTTCATCTCCAAAAGGAATTATCTCTGCCCCAACATTTGTGTTCACAGTACAATTTAAGCAATAGTGGGAGACAGTAGGAGTCTATCCATTGTCGAAAAGTTGTTCCACCTAAAATTGTGAAAGGACCCTAATTATTCCATTTTAATTAAGACTATTTTATGGTGGAGGGTATAAAAAGTTCGGCTCGGCCGAACTTAACGACTTTTTACTTGTTTTTTTTTTCACAGTTGCACAGTGTTATCTATTCTAATCTAAAAAATGTGTTCAGCTAGGTGAAAGGTACCACCTACGGGGCTATATCCAAGAGTTAACCTACCTTTAAATTTTTAGGCGGAAAAGTTTTATAGCTGCAGGGAACTTCAAGAGTCAAATTGAAGGTAGTTTCATCAAAACAATGTTGACCCTCAAAAATGGACCCATTTTGACGAATTTTAGTGAAGAAATTTCGTGACCACTGAAAATTCCCGAAAATCGGGAGGTACAGTTATATGGGGTGACATACCAAAACTTCTATATTGACGATTATTTTTAAATATACAGAATTGTAGCTAAAATTCTCAAAATACCGATCATTACAGCTAGTTCGGTTAAAAATTGCAGCTAAAATTCTCAAAATACCGAAAATCGGGATATACCGTTATATGGGGTCTATACCAAAACATGGACCTATGTTGACGATGTTTCGTTGGAGATGTTTTATGACCACTGAGAACTTCAAATGTAAAATTACAGCTATTTCGGTTAAAAACTTTAGCTTAAATTCTCAAAATACCGAAAATCGGGAGGTACCGTTATATGGGGGCTATACCAAAACATGGACCTATGTTGACGATATTTGGCGGAGATATTTCATGACCACTGAGAACTCTAACTGGCAAATTACAGCTAGTTCGGTTAAAAATTGTAGCTAAAATTCTCAAAATACCGAAAATCGGGAGGTACCGATATATGGGGGCTATACCAAAACATGGACCTATGTTGACAATGTTTCGTGGAGATGTTTCATGACCACTGAGAACCTCAAATGTCAAATTACATCTATTTGGGTTAAAAATTTTAACTAAAATGCTCAAAATACTGAAAATCGGGAGGTACGGTTATAAGGGGGCCGTACCAAAACATGGACCTATGTTGACGATGTTTGGTGGAGATGTTTTATGACCACTGAGAACCTCAAATGTCAAATTGCAGATAGTTCGGTTACAAATTGTGGCTAAAATTCTCAAAATAAAGAAAATCGGGAGGTACCGTTATATCCTTTCGGGTATAAGTTTGTTGATCACTAGGAACCCTAAGTGCCAAATTATAGCTAATTCGGTCTGCAAATGTGGCGAAGAACGTCAAAATACCTCAAATCCGGAGGTACCGTTATATGAGGGCTATACCAAAGAGTGGACCGATATAGCCCATCTTCGAACTTGACCTGCCTGTGGAAAAAAGACCCTCGGGTGCAAAATTTCAGCACTCTATATCAATTATTACGGGCGCTAGAGTGATTACAATAGACGGACAGACGGACGGACAGACGGACATGGCTAGATCGTCTTAGAATTTTATCCTGATCAAGAATATATATACTTTATAGGGTCGCAAATGATTAGTTCGATGTGTTACAAACGGAATGACAAACTTAATATACCCTCCATACTATGGTGGAGGGTATAAAAAAAGAAAAAAAACCGAAAAGATTCTTCCGAAAATCTATGATCAATTAGTCATAATCTAATTTTCCATTTATGAGATTCCCGAAAAAAACGCTTTTTCTTCGGACACCCTAATGTATAGCAAAATTATTATTGAATGATTACATCTAAGCAATAAAACCTACAACTTGTAATTGTGGGAACTTATCAATAAGTTTGCGGGAAATATATAAATAAAGCTGACTTAATTTTGTTTCATTTCAACGAACGAAATGGAGAGCTGTAAAAAATTGGGAATAATTTTATCGGTCATTTTAATTTTTAGTGAAGGTAGGTTGTGACATAAAAAATGAAATAAAGAAAAACAATAGAATAAAATCATAATATTGTTCCAGGAGTAATTGGCTTTACAAATGGCTACACCGAGATATTAAACAAGGAACATTATCGCATAAAACGCCAAAGTGGTTATGGTAGTTACTCGAGTCCTGGTGGCAGCTATGGTTATGGATATAGTGGAGATAATAGTTATGGTTATGGATATAGCTCGAATGGCCAGTCGGGACAAATGAGTGGAGGAGGAGGTTATGATAGTTACAACGATGCTGGTGGAGGTTTTGGTGGTGGTCCTGATGGAGGGTTTGGCGGAGGATTTGGTGGTGGTCCTGGTGGAGGATATGGTGGTGGCTCTGTTGGAGGATATGGTGGTGGTCCTGGTGGAGGATATGGTGGTGGACCAGGAGGTTATGGAGGATATGGTAGATAATATTCCTGCTGCTTTTAAAAAGTATATTTTATTATAAATAAATTTAATTATTAACCATTTAATTATTAACCTAAAAAATTAATTGTTCCACAAACATCCGCGAAGGGACTTCTCATATTAGCTCAAATTGAAATTCGAATTTGTCAATTGGTAGTTCGAATTATTTAATTTGTAATTCGAATTAATCTATTTGATATTCGTATTTGGTCTGTTCCAGAACTGCAAGAATCTACTAATTTTTACTATTTTTTCCGATAACATAAAGGAAAAAATGCTATCGTAGTAAAAAGTAGTAGCTTCTTGCAGGTTCTCGAACAAAGCAATTATTTTTAATTCGTATTATTCCATTTGAAATTCGAAACAAAAAATTGAAAAAAATTTTGTTGCGTTGGTTTTATGTTGGGTTTGGAATCATTCGAATTTCAAATGGAATAGTTGGAATTATAAATGAAATAATTAGAATTTCGAATGGAAATATACAAATAGTATTCGCGAATTACAAATAAAAGTTTCGAAATACAAAAGAAATTTTACAAATTACAACAGAAATGAATCGAATTACATCTGAAATAGGTGTAATAATGATCACAATGACTATTAGCTTTTAAAATGTCAACACGCTTCGTGAAGTGGCCTTAAAATTAAAGATAAAATCACAAATTATGTCGACATTTATGTAGGAGGGTCATTTCTTTTTATAGTTTTCATGTCTACCAGGCATTTCAGCTGGCAACCGTAGAAGTTTTTTAGAAAACGAAAAATAATTTTTATTGTTGTAGTCAGACTCACAAGGACTACATACTACATTTGATGGAATACTTATGGCCTGTTTCACTAACACGATTCGAATACAAATTCTGTTTTTTGAAAAATAATTTTTTTTATTTTCAATCAATCAAACATTTCTTACAACGACTGGAGTTTGGTAGTGCTTCGAACGAATTTGAATTCGAATCGTCTTGAGAAACAGGCCATTAAAAACAATCCTCGAACGACCTTAAACTGCAATTAAATTTGAACTTTTGTAAGGCAGGTGCCAAAAGGAATTGGCCAATACTGGTCATCGTACTTGAATAAAATTTCTGGGAAATATTACGGCGTGCAAAGGTTGGACCAATGTCAGTCAGGCACTACCAACGAAAGTTGTCGTCACAACTAGCCATTTTAGTGGGTCACCGTGGAATATTTTAGAACTTTGGACCATTATGTGAGGAAGCATAAACTTGCCGATGAAAAAACTAATTCCACCATTTTGGACTTTTCTAAGGTGGGTGCTGTCCGATATACATAGACTTTCTTTGAAGAAGAAATTTTACGTTGTGGAAAGTTTCGGCCAAATCGGATACTCAATTCGTGAATTTCGTCAGTCATTTTAATTGTTGTTGGCAAGGATATTAACAGTTTTGGCTCATTATGTCAGGTAGAATGGAGTATCTTTCTTCTACTCTTCGCTTTTATACCCTCCACCATAAAATATTCTAAACTAAAATGGAATAATTAGTTTCCTCTTAGGTGCAAAACTCGTTCAACCACGGATACCCCAAATGCCTAAATCAATTAAAAATTTATCCAAAAATTTCCGTTATATGGGGCTTATACCAAAATATGGACCTATGTTAACAATTTTTCGTTTTTTCATAGTAGGATGTTTTTTCTAGGGGAGGGTTACTAACCCGACGCCCAAACCCAAGTTTTTAACGTTCTTATGGGTGAACGCGCGGCACAATTTACACCAATAGCCACATGTCACTTACCTATGCTGATGACATAGACATCATGGGACGATCAGTAAAGGAAGTAACTGATACCTTTAGGAAGGTCGAAGCAGAATCTGCGAAAATGGGTCTGGCGGTAAACGGCGAAAAGACCAAATTGATGGTGTCGACGCGCAAAGCGTCCTTAGAGCTCGGACCAACTGTGGAAGTTGGTACCTACAATTTTGAGGTAGTTAAAGACTTCGTCTACCTCGGCACTGCCATAAACACAACAAGCAACATCAGTTCTGAAATAAGAAGAAGAATTGTATTGGCCAACAGATGCTACTATGGTCTAAGTAAGCAATTTAAAAACAAAGCCACATCTCGTCAAACAAAAATAACACTATACAAAACGCTGATACTACCCGTGCTAATGTATGGCTCCGAAGCATGGGTACTTGCGCATGCAGATAAGGCAGTGCTTGGTGTGTTTGAGAGGAAAATTCTTCGAAAGATCTACGGGCCGATTTGCGTTGACGGTGAATATCGACGTCGTATGAACCACGAGCTATATAAGCTATACAAAGACATGAATATAGTTAAACGTATCGAGATGCAACGATTGCGTTGGCTAGGCCATATTATGAGAATGAGCGATGATGAACCCGCTAAAAAGGCGTATGAATACATGCCACATGGCGGTGCACGCAGAATCGGCAGGCCTAAGCTTCGATGGAGCAAACAAGTGGATGTAGAAATGGAAAGGCGCGGTATTCCAAAAAGTCAAGCGAAAAACAGAGAGGAATGGAGATATTTTCTTAGTTCGGTCTATGGAACAAATGTTCTGTAATGGGCAAACTAAGTAAGTAAGTAAGTTAACAATTTTTGGTTTCGTGACCTCTGTAAACCTTAAGTGTCATATTACAGCCAGTTGCGTTAATTTTTAAACATCCCCAAAATACCGAAAATCGGAGGTAACGTTATATGGGGCTACACCAAAACCTGGACCTCAAAAGTCACGAAACTTCTCCACCAAAATTCGTTAACATAGGTCCAGGTTTTGGTGTATGTTCACAATTTTTGGTGGCATAGTTTCATGTGCACTGCGAACCTCGAATATCAAATTTCAGCTAGTACGGAAAAAATACCTTCAAATACCTTAAATCGGGAGTAAACGTTATATGGGGCTATACCAAAACGTGGACCTATGTTGATAATTTTTAGTTGAGATGTTTTTTAGTCTTTGGGAACCACAAATGTAAAATTTCACCTAATCCGGTCAGAAAATGTAGCTAAAAACACTTTACAACGGGAGGTTCCGTTACATGGGGGCTACAACAAAATGGACCTATAGTGGCAGTTTTTAGTGCAGATTTGGCAATTTTTAGTGGAGAAATTCTTTGGTAATTGATAACCTTAAATGTCGAACTTCAGTTAATTCGGTTCGGTCAAAATACCTCAAATCGGAAGTTACCGTTATATGGGGCTTGTACCAAAACGTAAACCTATCTCCACCAATTTGGGTGCAGAAGTTTTTTGATCTCTTAAAATTTCAAGTGGTAAATTGGAGCCAATTTGTGTGGAAAATGTAGCTAAAATCCTCAAAATATCCTAAATCGGGTGGTACTGTTATATGGGATGGTATAACAAAACATGGACCTATATAGCCCATCTTCGAACTTGACCTGCCTATGGATTACAATTGACGGCAGACGTCTTAGAAATTTATCGTCTTATTTAGATCGTCTTAGAAATTTATCCTGATCAGCCTCGAATATGACCTGCCTATGGAAAAAACACTCGGTTGCAAAATTTTAGCAGACGCTAGAGTGATTACAACTGACGGCGGACGGGCATGGCTAGATTGTCTTAGAAGTTTATCCTGATCAAGAATATATGTACATATATACTTAATATACCCTCCATACTATGGTCGAGGGTATAAAACAAATCATTAAACTGCGATTCTGCCAAAATGTTGAACATTTGTAAGGAAGGTACGATATTCTCGTAGCCCTCCTTGAAGTTGATATACGTTTGAAAGAAATTTTACGTTGTGAAAAATTTCGGCCGAGTCAGATGGTGTAAATTCGTAAATTATCGTGATCATCACTCATTTATGTTGATACCGGCAGGGAGTCATTGTCGGTGGAAGTATTGAATTGCTTCCACAAGAAGTACTGCCGTAATAGTGGTCGCGTTAACATCCCATGGCAACCAATTTAAAAACAATCCTCGAACAGCCATGAAACTGCACCTTCGCTAAATATTTTGAAATTTTGTATGGTAGGTATCTGAACAGCAACTGAACAACGTAATAATAATCAACAACAACATCTAAAGTGTGTAGTACTTAGTGGTCGTTAAAGTGCTTAGTTGTTTATGAACCTAATTGTTGTTGTTTAGTATAACGATATTCCGATATTAGTATAACTATATTCCAACCTAATCTATGTGCCGACAAAAAGTACCTTCGTATTGCGGTCACAAGAACAATTTACACCAAAAAATTGAATAACAATCCTCGAAGAGCCATTTAACTGCAGTTTCGCTAAAAATTTTGAAGTTTTTGTTGGACGTATTTATCAAAGCAAAGAGAAGGCATTAAAATCTGTCATATCAATGCGCAGAGTATAGTGAATAAGGTTGACGAATTTAAATACATTTTCGAAAAGTCAGGAATTGACGTGGTATGTGTTTCAGAAACTTGGCTGAACTCCACTATATCTGACGCCCTTATTAATTAAAAAGGTTACTCTGTGTTCAGATCCGACAGGGAAACCGTGGAGGAGGCGTAGCTATCTTTATAAAAAACAATATAAATGCTAGACTTATAACTAAATCTATACATGGTGCAATTGAACATATATTTATAGAGGTTAAATCTGGCAATACTAAAATGTTAATTGGTTGTTTATATAATAATATTGACATAGACATCCTTCAAAATATTCTCCAAGATCTATCACTGGGCTATCACGAAGTGGTAATAACAGGCGACTTTAACTCGAATATACTTACTGGGGCTACGTTGACAAACAATATGATTGCGTTAGGGTTATATGTAACAAATAACTCCTGTCCTACGCACTTTTCCTCAACTAATACACTCCTTGATTTATTTTTTGTAAATAATCCCCATAATATCCTCCTATACGATCAAATATATTTCTTAGTTACAATTTCAATCTCCAATCTGCTGAACGAACCTATTCATTTCGCGATTTCAATAGGCTGAACTATGGAGTTCTGGCAAATAAATGTCAATACATCAACTGGGATGAAATATACCATTCAACTTCCGTTGATCAGCAATCGGAATTTATGCAGTAAAATGTCATGTTTCTTTATAATGAGACTGTTCCAATAAAAACTAAGCGTGTCGATAAGAAAAGTAAACCCTGGTTCAACTCGACTATTAAAGCTTGTATTGCAGATAGAGACATAGCTTATAATAGATGGAAACGCTATAAAACTCCTGAACTACATGACGAATTTCGCTCAGCTCGGAGGAGAGCAAGTAGTCAAATAAACATTGCCAAAATGGAATATTACTCGACTCGATTTAGTTCCACATTGGGCTCCAAGAGTAAGTGGAAACTTATTAATGAAATTGGTGCTGGCAAACCAACTGCTACTACTTCCGTTCAATGTGACGTGGATGACCTCAATAAATCATTCATCGATATTCCAGATATTCCAGCAGACCTTTCCTTTTATAGCACCAATAGTGCATCTAATGACGAAATATCTGGTGAGGTATCTTTTGAGTTCCGTTGTGTCACCAGTGACGAAGTTTTACGTAGTTTTAGGAGTGTTAAGTCTAATGCCATTGGTTCTGACGCTATTGACCCTATGTTTGTCCGTATAATCCTACCACTCCTCCTACCTTATTGTTCTTACCTATTCAACACAATACTGACCACAAGTACTTTTCCCACCCTTTGGAAACATGCCAAAATTGTTCCTATCCCGAAATCGAATATGGAATATCGGCCTATTGCTATACTTCCTTTTATATCTAAAGTTTTCGAGAAACTTAAACACGCCCAAATATCAGAATACCTCCTATGCAATAGACTACTGTCTGATGTGCAGTCAGGTTTCCGATCGGAGCACAGTTGCATCAGCGCGTTATTAGAAGTTTCAGAGTCAATTAGATGTGACGTTGATGAGAGCAAAGCATGTTTTCTCGTTTTATTGGACCACTCCAAGGCTTTTGATACCGTCGGTTATAATAATCTCTATATTAAACTTCGCCGTCTTTTTAATTTTTCCAATACATCGACTAACCTCATCAAATCCTACTTGTCCAACCATTCACAATCGGTATACTCAGGAAGCTCTAAATCAAAACCATTGCACAGTGTCCGATTTTCAAAAAAACCTGGCCAAAAATTGAAAAAAAAATTATAAATTTACACTAAAAAGTGTCAGATATTGTTTATAGGATCCCAGTGCGTGTAGTTATGAAAAAATATATACATTTCTTGTTTAATAAGTGGGTATAAATGCAGGTCGAAGTGACCCTATTTGGAATTATTTTTTTTTAATATTTAAGTTGTTTATAAATCTATGATAATATGCAAAATAAACAACGGTTATTAAATATTTTCTTTTTGTAATTGTAATGAAAGGTATGTGAAACGTATTGACCTTCCCAATCAAGTAGTTCACAGCAGTGTACATATGTACACTTTACACAAAACACTTTTAAAATATCTTCGTTAGACAGAAGACCTTTAAAAGCCCTTCTTTAGTGGAAAGGGCCTTCTTTGTGCAAAAGTATTCTATACACAAAACCTTAAAATGCTCTTATTTAGACCAAAAGCCCCTTAGAAGGATTTATTTGGGCGAAGGAAGTAAATGGTCTTCTTTAGAAAAAGTTCCTTAAAAGGCTTTATTTAGACAGAGGAATTGGTCATGACTGCCATTAGATATACGCCCCTTAAACGGCCTTCTTTGGGCAAAAGACTTCTTTACACAGAAGACCCTTTAAAATATCTTCTTTACACAAAAGTCCCTTGAAAGGCCTCTGTAGACAGAAACACATTAAAAGGCTTTATTTAAAGGAAAATTCCTTTTTGGGGCAAAAGTTTTCTTTACAGAGAAGTTCTGTCAAGGGCCTTCGTTAGACAGAAGCCTATAGACAGAAGTACTATAGAAAGTTCTTCTTTAGATATAAGTCAATTAAAAATCCTTAAAATACCGCAGAAAAGATTTTAAAAAGTCCTTCTTAAAAAGTGTTTATTTAGACAGAAAACCCTTAAAAGACCCCTAGAAGTCCTTCCTTAGACAGAAGCCTTATAACAAGTTCTTAAAGACCTACTTGCAAAAGTCCTACTTTAACAGAACACTCTTGAAATTCATTTTTTATACAGAAACGTCTTTTATAGGCCTATTGGTTGGTTATATTGGTTTCTTTGGGTATCTGTTGATAGGCACATCAGCTTTGAAAGCTGTTGCATGAGGGTGCAACTTCATTTCAAAATTAAAATTTTTATAAATTTCTTTTAAAATATTTTATTTACAAAATTAACTTAACATTCACGGAAGCTTAGATGATCATTTCAAAATCTATGGACATGGTGGCATCCATGATGGTCTAACACAGTCCGGGCCACCAGCAGCGCCAGCTCCACCTGGTCCATTACCAGCACCGCCACCTCCACCACCTCCTCCTCCTCCACCACCACCAGGTTCACAATTACAGCCACGGCCGCCTCCACCACCACCGCCTCCGCCGCCACCGCCAGGCAGGGGAGAAGCTAAGAAGAAAAAAAAAACAATTTTAATTAAATAAATAATTAATAAATAAAATTATATTTTATTTGTTTTTTTTTAATAACAAATCATAAAATTAGTTGCTTTTTATTACCTCCATTTAGTGCCAAAAGGCCACAGATTAAACTAAAAATTAACAAATAGTTCATCTTGCTGTAATAAAGTCGTATGGACAATTGTTCCTCTAATTGGCTATTGAGTTTTGTTTTTATAGTCTCTTATCGCCGCCGGTTTTTTTGTTTCAAATTAAATCGTCATCATATTTGCTTAACTATGTAGTCGGTGCTACTCTAACAAATTCATTAGAATTTTTTTATTTTCACGGTGCTTTTTCATTTAGGGGAAATCTCAATAGTGTTTTTTTTTGCCTTTCTTCAAGTAGTCATACACTCGTGGAGAAATGTAAATTAATGTCATAAAATAATGCAGGAAGTAACTAATAAATTAGGGCATATATTAATATAATGAAATTCTAACCAGATTGTGAAAACTATTATTATCAATTCGATCAAAGGTAAAAAAATAGAAAGAATTTTTCTTAAAACATTGTAGATAATATCAAATTTTCCCATTATTAAATAAAAGTTGTTTTATAAATTTTTTAAAACAATGACTACTTCAAAAAATAAATAAATAATTTATCATAATCATCCCAAATAAATACGCAAATCCTCTCGAATTAGAACAATTGTAGATACATACCTCTTAGCGTAATATTGGCTTAACATTTCTGAGTAATTCAGTCAACATATTTATAATTATGTCATACTATTATCATAAAATTATTTTATCATACTTTTTATGACTTATTGTTTGCCATATTTTTTTCCAATTTTTCACATTGTTCAACCTAAATTTTTTCTCGAGTGTATAATTCCCTTAGTCTAATGACTTTTTTGTTTACAATTGATTACACTTGAATTTTACTGTAGTGTCGTACTTTTGACAGTTGTTATCACTTCAGGCTGTTGTTTTCAATAGGCTTTCATTCATCCAGTTCTAATCACGTTGCAATACCTCACGTGGGATTTTCCAAAATTTTACGTTCCATGAAATAGTGCCATTAAACTGAGATGTTGACATATATTTTCTTAATCGAAACTGGTTAATGTAAATTAATTGATCTCGTTGTAAGATCTTTATCTTAAACCATTTTTAGGTGCATAGCAATAGGCCATCTATAGACAGAGAAGACCTTTGAAAGAAGTTCTATAGGCAGATGACATTTAAAAAGCCTTTGAAAACCACACGTGACGTTTAAAATATATTTTATATAAATAGGCCTTTAAGAGGTTTCCTATGGATAGATGAACGTCAAAAACCTGCTATAGACATATCAGGTGTCTTGAAAAAGCAGAATATCTTTAAAAGCAATGAACAACTGTATATGGTCTTTTGTAGACGGAAGAACTTGAAATGTCATCTGTAACCGGAAGGGTTTTAAAAGAATTTGTAGAGAGAAGACCTTTCCAATGTCTTCTTTTGATAGAACACCTTTAAAATGTCTCTTATGGATAGGACAATTTTAAAAGATCTTCTATTGGAAGAAGAATTGAAAAAGGTATTCTATAGAAGGAAACCAGTAAAAGGTCTTCTATAGAGGAAAGACCTATAAAAGATATTCTGTAGACAGAAGTTCTTTAAACTGCCTTCTAGAAACAGAAATGTTTTATTCCTACTCATTTTTTTAAATTTATTTCAAAGAAACTACCAATAAATTTAAGTAGGCCTTTCTTTCAACTGAAAGAGTACAACTTAAACTACTTTTAACTTTTTTGTTGCATAGTGTTGTGGTAAATAGCTACCTGCGAAACACTGTTTTTTGAAAAAGTATGTGCCAACAATAACTGTGCCAACAATAACTCGAACACGAATGGGCGGATCTTCATATGGGGATTTCTGAGTGAAATCGGACACTTTTCCAAAAAGTGGTTTTGGATTTATTTTATTTTTTGCTGTGTTGATGCTGCTCCCCAGCAAAATATTTCAGTATATTGTTTACTAACGGTTCCAGATATATCACGCCTTGAAAAAGTCGAATTCTATAAAAACTATATGCGAAGAAATATTCATGGGTGACGTAGGGGATGGAAGATACCAAGGAACGGCCCTGGCCGGTTTTAACATGGCAAAGCCCAGGATTTATCTTAGTCCCTCTTTCATCTCAAGTGGACACTGACCTCACCGTGGTGCCACCTGGGTAACTGCCTTTAACATCCGTTAAAGGTAGTGAGCTAACATGTGCCGCGCGTTCTCCAATAAGAACGTTAAAAACTTGGGTTTGGGCGTTGGGTTAGTAACCCTCCCCTAGAAAAAACAGCCTACTATGAAAAAACGAAAGAAAAGAAAAACAAACCCCTCTAAAGTTGACGAACCCCGCAAACGTTTTAAGGACGATGATCTGCGAATCTGTACCTGGAATGTTCGCACTCTTTATAGAGAAGGTGCAGTCTTCGCATTGGCAGACGTACTTGAAAAGTACAAGGCCGATATTACTGCCATACAGGAAATACGATGGATTGGGAAAGGCGTCACAACAACACTCAATGGTGACGAACTGAATTATAGCTGCCATGACGTAAAACATAAGTTTGGTTGCGGATTCGTAGTTAGTCGGAGACTAAAACATCTAGTATCCAACTTCACCCCAGTGAATGAAAGACTTGCTGCAATTCGAATAAAAGCAAAATTCTTCAACATCAGCTTTATTTGCGCTCATGCTCCCACTGAAGAAAAGGACGAACAGACCAAAGATATATTTTACGAGCGCTTAGAAGAAACATATGACCGTTGCCCTGCCCATGACATTAAAATCATTCTAGGCGATTTTAATGCCAAAATTGGAAAGGAGAATATATTTGGCCCAACAGTCGTTAAATTCAGTCTCCACAGTGAAACATCTGACAATGGTATGAGGCTGATAGACTTTGCAGCTGCAAGAAACATCGTAGTTAGCAGTACCAGATTTAAACATCTCGATATTCATAAGGGCACCTGGCTGTCGCCATATCAAAGTACAAGAAATCAAATTGATCACGTTGTGATAGATGGAGGACATGCATCAAGCGTATTGGATGTACGATCGTTCCGAGGTGCAAACACAGACTCGGACCACTACCTTGTTGCAGCAAAGGTACGTACCAGATTAAACGTAGCAAACAAAGTGCGAATAGACACAACACGGAAGTTGGACATCGGTAAGCTGCAATCACAACAGATAGTCACAGCATATTCCACTCAATTGGCCCAATTGCTTAATCAAAGCGCTCCTTGTCCCGATAACATATCAGGACAATGGCAAAACATTGCCCACTCCATGCAACCTGCCGCAAAATCAGTACTTGGATACCAGAGACCTCCACCAAGGAATCCATGGTATGACCAGGAGTGTCGTGCTGCTACCGTAGAGAAAAATGCGGCATATAGGGGTACTTTACAGTCAGTAGCAACGAGTAGCGCGCGAGAGAGGTATCGGGAGATAAGGAGAGAGGAGAAACGTCTTTTCCGCAGGAAAAAGAGAAAAATGGAAAAGCGGGAGTGTGAAGAAATCGAGATGTACAGGAGCCAGAATGAAGTGCGAAAATTCTACCAAAGAGTGAAACATCCAACTGATGGCTTTGGAACTGGCACATCCTCCTGTAGAGATCAGCAGAGGATATGGAAACAGCATTTTTCCAAACTGTTCGTATCCAATAGTAGCGAAGTAGACGAAGATACCACAGATCCAATCCCAGAAGATGGTATTGAATGTATACCACCCGGCCAAGATGAGGTAAAGACACCAATAAACCGGCTGAAGAATAATCAGGCAGCAGGAGCTGATGGCCTACCAGCCGAGCTGTTTAAAACCGGAGGCGACACGATGATAAAGTGTATGCATCAGCTAGTTAGCTCTATCTGGCAGGAAGAATGCGTACCCGACGATTGGAACCTGAGCATCCTGTGTCTCGTCCATAAGAAAGGAGATAAGACTTTATGCTCCAACTATAGGGGCATCAGTCTTCTCCCTATTGCCTACAAGATATTGTCATGGATATTATGCGAACGACTAAAGTCTATGGTCAATGACATAATTGGACAATACTAATGCGGCTTTAGACCTGGCAAGTCCACCATTGACTAGATATTTACCCTGCCGCAAATCCTGGAGAAGACCCAAGAGATGCAGATCGACACATACCACCTTTTTGTCGATTATAAAGCAGCCCTCGACAGCCCGCTAAGTTCAAAGTTATTCCAAGCAATGTCTGAATTTGGTATCCCCGCAAAGTTCATTCGGCTTCGTAAAATGACTCTAACTGACACAAGATCTTCAGTTAAAATAGGAAAGAACCTCTCCGAAGAATTTTGTACCAAAAGAAGTTTCAGGCAAGGAGACAGGCTTTCGTGTGATCTTTTCAACATCCTGCTAGAAAAGGTTATACGAGACGCAAACGCCAAAAGAAGTGGCACAATCTACACCAATGTTACTTGCTTATGCTGATGATATAGACATCATGGGACGATCAGTAAAAGAAGTAACCGATACCTTTATGAAGGTCGAAGGAGAATCTGCTAAAGTGGGTCTGGCGGTAAACGGCGAGAAGACCAAGCTGATGGTGTCGACGCGCAATGCGTCCGTTGAGATCGGACCAACTGGTGAAGTTGGTTCCTATAATTCTGAGGTAGTAAAAGACTTCGTATACATCGGCACCGCCGCAAACACAACAAACGACATCAGTATTGGCCAACAGATGCTACTTTGGCTTAAGTAAGCACTTTAAAAACAAAGCCACAACTCGTCAAACAAAAATAACACTATACAAAACGCTGGTACTGCCCGTGCTAATGTATGTATGGCTCCGAAGCCTGGGTACTTGCGCAAGCAGATAAGGCAGTGCTTGGCGTGTTTGAGAGAAAAATTCTTCGAAAGATCTACGGACCGATCTGCGTTGACGGTGAATATCGACGTCCTATGAACCACGAGCTGTATCTGCTATACAACGACATCAATATAGTTAAACGTATCGAGATGCAGCGATTGCGTTGGCTAGGCCATATAATAAGAATGAGCGATGATAAACCCGCTAAAAAGGCGTATAAATTCGAGCCACATGGCGGTGCACGCAGAATTGGCAGGCCAAAGAATAAATGGCGCAAACAAGTGGATGAAGAGATGACAAGGCGCGGTATTCCAAAAGGCGAAGCACGAAACAGAGAGAATTGGAGATCTTTTCTTAGTACGGTCTATGGTACAAATGTTCTGTAATAAGCCAGCTAAATAAGTAAGTGGCCAATGAAGTGCGGGTTTTTTAATATTTGATGTCCGTACTTGTTGATTTTTATAGGTCAATTTTCACAATAAATAAAGAAAATAGTTATAAGTTGCATCCCTTTCTTAGTTTCATGGTTTTTGGCATCATTTTAGATCAAGTTCGGATATCTCCATCACAAAAGTTCAACATTTTCGTTTAAGCTAAGTTTAAGGGCTGTTCGAGGATCATTTTGAAAATTGTATATAATATTTTACATGACATAATGGTCCAAAAGCTCTAAAAAATTCCACGGTGACCATGTAAAATGACTGGGGGCATGATAACTAACTAAAGGAGTGACTGATATTTATTTAACATTTGCACATCGTACTATTTCTTTCAAACTTGAATCAACTTCGACAATAGGTTAGGTATATAACTACCTCCGCTGCATGCTTCCGAAAAGTTCCAGCTTCCTACAATAATAGACAAAAGGCTCTAAAAATACAACGTTAGCCAATTAAAATGGTTAGTTGTCACGACAACTATCAGAAAGAATGACTCACAAAATTAGATCCAGTCGGTCAATTCCTTCCTTCCTACCCGCAAAAGTTTCACATTTTTGCCCTTTCATCAAGTTTAAAGTCGTTTTGATCTTGAGTAAAGAATATTTTTTCTGTAGGGCCATTACTTTCATTGGTATGGGTCGAAATGTCCCTATATTTAATAATTATATTCTATATAGACTGTGGTGATTGGGTTTGTCAGTGAAATTAGTAGCTACAAAGTCTATGAATCGTTTTTTCCTGGTAAAAACTCTGAAATTTTTAAACGATAGCGATTTTTCATAATTCTCCTTTTATTTTATTTTTTTGTTAGATAGATAACACAACCAGCTTTCCGATGAATATAGAACGGCCAAATTCGGTGTAGTAGGTGCAGAGGAATTCAAGGTCCTACTTCAAGTTTAGAGGTTTTTTTACTATTTTTCGCCAAAAACTAAACTAAAAAAATTTGAATGTTTTTTCATAAAATTTACAATTTTTCGAAAGTTAAAAAAATACTCCTTGGGTTTTCATAAAACTCACATATATATATAGCTACTTAAAAAATCCGATTTGTATAAAAAACTGTATCAAATATGGGAAACGGTGTGGAAAAAACACACATTTTTACGTTGAACACGGACGGATCGGAAGGGTGCAAAAGTATATATGGGCTGAAAGAAAACACTCTCGGGCATTGTCCTGTGAATAACAAACCGAGTTCCATATTGTTCCCTAAAAGTTCTACTACACTTATGTTGAAATTTCACAAAAATTTAGTATCTGAGGAAAAATAAAATAACTCACTACATGTAAACGCTAGGGTAATTTATTGAAACGTTTCTTAAAGATAATAGCTATTTCTTTCTCCATAAATTAGCAAAAATTACGTATTTTCCAAAATTATAAAACATTTGTCGTCTTCAGGAGCATACCACGCCCACACCTTCCAATATTTCTACCATTTTTTTTTTTTTGGTTTCCTTTGTTTCAATTTGTTTACCATCGAATCCCATATAGAAATCGATTACGACAAAAAATTGGGGTTTTGGCGAGGAAAATCGATTCCTGAAACACTGGGCGCTGGAAACTTCCGAAACTTCTTTCGGCATCTACGAAAATTTACTTTTAAAATTTGGAATCTGTGTATAGTCCGCCACCATTTAGGTCCGCCACTGATTTTTCGTTTTTCCTAGCAGTCAACGAACACACTCATTTTCATAAAATGTATCATATCAGGACAATTATCCACTCCATGCAAACAGCCGCAGAATCAGTACTTGGATACCAGAGACCTCCACCAAGGAATCCATGGTATGACCAGGAGTGTCGTGCTGCTACCGAAGAGAAAAATGCGGCATATAGGGCTACTTTACAATCAATAGCAACGCGTAGCGCACGAGAGAAGTATCGGGAGAAAAGGAGAGAGGAGGAAAAAGAGTGAGATGGAAAAGCGGGAGTGTGAACAAATCGAGATGTACAGGAGACAGAATGAAGTGCGAAAGTTCTACCAAAGAGTGAAACATCAAACAGATGGCTTTGGTACAGTCACATCCTCCTGTAGATACCAGCAAGGTAATCTGGTAACAGATACAGGAAGGAACATTTCTACAATCTGCTGGTATCCAATAGTAGCGAAGACGATGATACCACAGATCCAATCCCAGAAGATGGTATAGAATGTATACCGCCAGGCCAAGATGGGGTAAAAACTGCAATCAACCGGCTGAAGAATAATAAAGCAGCAGGAGCCGATGGCTTACCAGCCGAGCTGTTTAAAACCGGATGCGACGCGCTGATAAGGTGTATGCATCAGCTAGTTAGCTCCATCTGGCAGGAAGAACGCGTATTCGACGATTGGAACCTGAGCATCCTGTGTCCCGTCCACAAGAAAGGAGATAAGACTTTATGCTCCATCTATAGGGGCATAAGTCTTCTCCCTATTGCCTACAAGATACTGTCATGGATATTATGCGAACGACTTAAGTGTATGGTCAATGACATAATTGGACCATACAAATGCGGCTTTAGACCTGGCAAGTCCACCATTGACCAGATATTTACCCTGCAACAAATCCTGGAGATGCAGATCGACACCTACCACTTTTTGTCGATTATAAAGCAACCTTCGACAGCCCGCTACCCGGTATTCCAAGCCATGTCTGAATTTGCTACCCCGCAAAGCTAATTCGGCTTTGTAAAATGACTCTAACGGACACAAGATCTTCAGTTAAAATAGGAAAGAAACTTTCCGAAGAGTTCTGTACCAAAAGAGGTTTCAGGCAAGGAGACAGCCTATCGTGTGATCTTTTCAACATCCTGCTAGAAAAGGTTATACGAGAGGCAAACGGCACAATCTACACCAATAGCCACATGTTACTTGCTTATGCTGATGATATAGGCATCATGGGACGATCAGTAAAAGAAGTAACCGATACCTTTATGAATGTCGAAGGAGAATCTGCTAAAGTGGGTCTGGCATTAAACGGCGAGAAGACCGAGCTGATGGTGCCGACGCGCAATGCGTCCATTGAGATCGGACCAACTGTTGAAGTTGTTTCCTATAATTTTGAGGTAGTAAAAGACTTCGTATACCTCGGCACTGCCGTAAACACAACAAACGACATCAGTTGTGAAATAAAAAGAAGAATTTTATTGGCCAAGAGATGCTACGTTGGCTTCAGTAAGCACTTTAAAAACAAAGCCACAACTCGTCAAACAAAAATAACGCTTTAAAAAACACTTATACTACCCGTGCTGATGTATGGTTCCTAAGCCTTGGTACTTGCGCAAGCAGATAAGGCAGTGCTTGGCGTGTTTGAGAGAAAAATTCTTCCAAAGATCTACGGACCGATCTGCGTTGACGGTGAATATCTGCTATACAACGACATCAATATAGTTAAACATATCGAGATGCAGCGATTGCGTTGGCTAGGCCATATCATAAGAATGAGCGATGATGAACCCGCTATAAAGGCGTATAAATTCGAGCCACATGGTGGTGCACGCAGAATTGGCAGGCCAAAGAATAGATGGCGCAAACAAGTGGACGAAGAGATGACAAGGCGCGGTATTCCAAAAAGCGAAACACGAAAAAGAGAGAAGTGGAGATCTTTTCTTAGTTCGGTCTATGGAACAAATGTTCTGTAATGGGCCAGCTAAGTAAGTAAGTCGCCAATGAAGTGTCCGTACTTGTTGATTTTTATAGGTCAATTTTCATAATAAATAATGAAAAATAGTTGTGAGTAAGCTTGCATCCCTATCTTAGTTTTATGGTTTTTTGGCATAATTTTAGATCAATTTCAGATGGCTCCATCACAAAAGTCCAACATTTTCGTTTAAGCTAAGTTTAAGGGTTGTTCGAGGATCCTTTTGAAAATTGTATATAAGATTTTACATTACATAATGGTCCAAAAGCTCTAAAATAATCCCACGGTGACCATGTAAAATGACTGGGGGCATGATAACTACCTAAAGGAGTGACTGATATTGATTTAACCTTTGCACATCGTACTATTTCTCTCAAACATGAATCAACTTTGGCAATATGCTAGGTATATAACTACCTCCGCTGCATGCTTCGGCCACAACTTGCAGCTTCCTACAATAATAACCAAAAGGCTCTAAAAATACTAAGTTAACCAATTAAAATGGCTAGTTGGCACGAAAACTATCAGAAAGAATGACTCCCAAAATTAGATCCAGTCGGTCAATTCCTTCAACTTCCTAATCCGCAAAAGTTTCACATTTTTGCCCTTTGATCAAGTTTAAAGTAGTTTTGATCTTTCGTTTTTCCTAGCAGTCAACGAACGCACTCTTGCAGTTTACCACGTGACAAGTATTAAACTCTAATGAAATTTCCCATTGTAACAATAACAATTTAAAGTTGGGTACTTTTACTTCTATTCTGGTAGTAATGTTAAGTATGATATATTAAAAATAAATAATATTGTATTACAGACAAAACATCTTCAAACCCGGCCAACGTCATTAAGACATCTTCAGTGTAAACGTGACCATCCATTATTATCATTACTAAAATGTTGTTATTACAGATATTGTATTACAAATAAACGATTAATTAACGTATGCTTGTGTTTATTTACATTGGAAATATTTTATTTAATTGGAAAACATACAAAAGACTTCACTATTCAAGTGTCAATTGTAAGATGAGGGCGTTTCTCTGAAATTAAATTGAAAACCCCCCACAAAGAGTTATCTTTCAATAGACCACTCAAATTCTAAAAAAAAAAAACAATAAAATCACTCACTATAAATACTATGTTATCATAAAGATTGGACATCATTTCTTGTTTGAATAGTTTGAAATGAAATTCTACGTGTTCTTTGCATTTTTATTATGTCTGGCTGCATTGGCCATGGGTAAGTTATCCTTTGAGGAGGAAAATCTTAAATAATAAACATTTCGTGTTTTTCCAGGCATACCCAGTCCAAATCCCCAACCTCAACCTGAACCCTTACCAGGTGGCGGAGGCGGTGGTGGTGGAGGAGGTGGCGGCTGGTTTGGTGGTGGCGGCGGAGGAGGTGGTGGTGGCGGTGGAAAATAGATTATGGCTCCCATACGCTAATGATTTTTTTGTTGACAAATTTTGTTATATATTGGACTGAAATAAAACAAGTAAAAAGTCGTTAAGTTCGGCCGGGCCGAACTTTTTATACCCTCCACCATAAAATAGTCTTAATTAAAATGGAATAATTAGGGTCCTTTTACAATTTTAGGTGGAACAACTTTTCGACAATGGTTATATTCCTACTGTCTCCCACTATTGCTTAAATTACACTGTGAACACAAATGTTGGGACAGAGATAATTCCTTTTGGAAATGAAAGCCCTTGGTGTGTGTATATTAAAAACCCCGAAGGACAGATGCGCCGTGATTCGAACTTCCGCGTTATGGCGTGATGAAATTTTTGCAAGAGACCCTGTAAACCATCATGAATTAGCATTATATCTTTGTTTGTTGTTTTTGTAGAGCACTTAAGCAACAGTGAACAAAGATATAACGCTAATTCCTGATGGCCCACAGGGTCTCTAACAAAAATTTCATCACGCCATAACGCGGAAGTTCGACTCACGGCGCATCGGTCCTTCGGGGTTCATAATATACTCACCAAGGCCTTTCTTCCCCAAGAGGAATTTTCCGTACCCCAGACTTTCACCTCCATTTTGTTGCACAGTGTTATCTGATCTAATCTAAAAAAATGTGTTCAGCTAGGTGAAAGGTACCACCTACGAGCTATATCAAAGAGTCAACCTATCTTTAAATTTTTTGGCGGAAAAGTTTTATAGCTGCAGGGAACTTCAAGAGTCAAATTGAGGGTAGTTTATCAAAACAATGTAGACCTTCAAAAATAAACCCATGTTGACGAATTTTAGTGAAGAAATTTCGTGACCACTGAAAATTCCCGAAAATGGGGAGGTACAGTTATATGGGGGGATATGCCAAAACATGAACCTATATTGACGATTATTTTTGAATAGACAAAATTGTAGCTAAAATTCTCAAAATACCGATCATTACAGCTAGTTCGGTTAAAAATTGCAGCTAAAATTCTCAAAATACCGAAAATCGTGAGATACCGTTATATGGGGGCTATACCAAAACATGGACCTATGTTGACGATGTTTCGTTGGAGATGTTTTATGACCACTGAGAACTTCAAATGTCAAATTACAGCTATTTCGGTTAAAAACTGTAGCTAAAATTCTCAAAATACCGAAAATTGGGAGGTACCGTTATATGGAGGCTATACCAAAATATGGACCTATGTTGACGATGCTTGGTGGAGATATTTCATGACCACTGAGAACCTCAAATGGCAAATTACAGCTAGTTCGGTTAAAAATACCGATCATTACAGCTAGTTCGGTTAAAAATTGCAGCTAAAATTCTCAAAATACCGAAAATCGTGAGATACCGTTATATGGGGGCTATACCAAAACATGGACCTATGTTGACGATGTTTCGTTGGAGATGTTTTATGACCACTGAGAACTTCAAATGTCAAATTACAGCTATTTCGGTTAAAAACTGTAGCTAAAATTCTCAAAATACCGAAAATTGGGAGGTACCGTTATATGGAGGCTATACCAAAATATGGACCTATGTTGACGATGCTTGGTGGAGATATTTCATGACCACTGAGAACCTCAAATGGCAAATTACAGCTAGTTCGGTTAAAAATTTTAGCTAAAATTCTCAAAATACCGAAAATCGGGATGTACCGTTATATGGGGGCTATACCAAAATATGGACCTATGTTGACGATGTTTCGTGGAGATGTTTCATGACCACTGAGAACCTTAAATGTCAAATTGCAGATAGTTCGGTTAAAAATTGTGGCTAAAATTCTCAAAATACCGAAAATCGGGAGGTACCGTTATATGGGGACTATACCAAAACATGGACCTATGCCCATATCCTTTGGGATATAAGTTTGTTGATCACTAGGAACCCTAAGTGCCAAATTATAGCTAATTCGGTCTGCAAATGTGGCGAAGAACGTCAAAATACCTCAAATCCGGAGGTACCGTTATATGGGGGCTATACCAAAAAGTGGACCGATATAGCCCATCTTCGAACTTGACCTGCCTATGGAAAAGAGATCCTCGGGTGCAAAATTTCAGCACTCTATCTCAATTATTGCGGACGCTAGAGTGATTACAACAGACGGACAGACAGACGGACATGGCTAGATCGTCTTAGAATTTTATCCTGATCAAGAATATATATACTTTATAGGGTCGCAAATGATTAGTTCGATGTGTTACAAACAGAATGACAAACTTAATATACCCTCCATACTATGGTGGAGGGTATAAAAATCACAAATTTAAATATCTCCTATTCAATGCCTTCCAGTTGATTCATAACTTTTTTATTTGACCATCTAGTTGGGTTCATTGGGATCATGAGCAGCCAACCTGCTCTTCTCGGCATCTTATTTCATTATCGGCATCCCATGAGCCTTTGGGCTTATCGCTGATAGCTGTGAACCGCGCGGCTGACTTAAACATGCCGTCGATATAATCCCAGGGTTTTGAAGTAGCCAATGTTCACACTGAAGATAACATTACACTTTCTAGAGTACTTCAGTAGTGTAAAACAATGATTTACGCAGTCCATGTGGAAAAAGTCACTGTGATTAACTTAAAAGGAGTTTTAATGTGCCCATATTTCCTATGATGATAGGACATGATAGGACCTAATGCAACAATACGAGTATACGTGCAAATATGCCGCACACGGTAAGATACACATTTTTAGCTCGCATTGCTAATATTTTTTTCAAAAACAAAATCATTGCATACTTTCAGGCAGTTATTGTAAATTTTCACAGGGTACCGCAAAATAAAATTCCAAATTTTAAAGTCAACATATAATCTAACTGGGAGTACTTGGTGGTCTTACTACAGAAGACCACCGACTAAATTCATTATATATATATTATATATTCTTGCTCTACTTTGTTTTCTTATAACAAGTGTGCACAAATAACAGTTAATCTCCTTAAGAGTTTTATACAACAATTGTTTTTATATCCTCAACATTTATGCTAACGACGATATATACACTCTCATACGGGCAAAATGTGCCCCATCGAAATAATGGTTGTAGACCCCAAGTATGTTTGGACGAAATCCGTTTCAGACAATTTGGAGTCGATTTAGCATTGTCCGTCCGTCCGTCTGTCTGTCTGCTGGCTGGTGCGCACGATAACTCTCTAACGGATGAACCGATCCGGTTCAAATTTTGGCTTTCGTAATATGTTGTCCAAGCTTAGTTTAAGTTCGAAGATGGGTTACATCGGTGCACTCCTTCCGGTACCTCCCCCACAAAAGTTCGAAAATGTTCGGAAAATTTGTGCGACCGATAACTCTTAAAAAGGAGTAACCGATTTGGTCCATACTTTGCAGATCACGAAATTTATACCAGACTTAGATGAGATTCAAATGTGGACTCAATCGTTTCACTCCTTCAGGTACTTCCTACACAAAATTTCGGAAAAGTTTAGTTTAGGAACTGCTCTCGAATCTCCTGAGAAAATAGCCTGAAAGGTGCAAAGAAAACCCATATGACACTCTGTGAAGTGGTTGGAACGCAAGATAACCCTTGATGCGAGTGACCAATTTGGTCCATGCTTCACCGATCCTAATATATCTACCAGTTATCGGTCAGGTTCGAATATGGATTTTAAGTGTCCACTCCTTCGGGTACCTCCCACACAAAATTTGGGATAAGTTCACCTAAGACCTGCTCCCGAATCACTTTGAGTTTTGTTGAAGCAACTTGCAACTGCCTGAAAAGTGGAGAGCACAATAACTTTCAAACGGATCAACTGATTTGGTCCAAAATTTGGCCTTCGGCATATTTTGTAAAAACGTGGCAACCAATTCAGTCCAAACTTTGGATCTCCTAATATTCTGTCCAAATTTAGTTTAACTTCTAAAATGGCCCATATCAAAATTTGTGTCGAAGTGCAATTTATGGTCTGTTCGAAGACTTTGGAAATGTATACCGATGCTGTTCGTTGTGGTCCCGTTTAAAGAGATATTATGTTTTCCGTAGACATGTCCATGCTTCCTGGCATACTGGTCCAAATTTCAACGATGACCCACTTAAATGACTAGTGGGCGCGATATAATAATAATAATATTATTGTTCCACAAACATCCCAGATGGGACAAGGGAGACTTCTCTCATATCAATGAGTGCACGCCGATTCATATTGGCTCAATGATATGGGACCTACTTTTTATTGCCGAGTCCGAACGGCGTGTCTTACGACACCACTTGTAGAGAAGTTTTTCATGGCTTAAATACTCAGGAAATGGGGAATGGGGAATTTTTCCACCGTTGAAAATTTGATGTTGGTTGGCCTGGGATTCGAACCGCAGACCTTCTGAGTGCAAGGCGGACATGCTAACTATTGCACCACGGTGGCCCCCAGTGGGCGCGATATCTTTCGAAAAGATATGACTCCCAAAATAAGATCCACTTCCATAATGGACCAATCCTAATCCACATTTTTGTCGGCAAGCTCTTATGTCCAAAAAGGGCCACAACATTTTGAAAAGGCCCTAAATATATTCGATCAGTCCGTAGATAAAAGTTTAAATTCACATAGGCTGAGGGTATATCTCTGTCGGCAAAGCCTACGGATACTTTTTTACAACGATATACTATTTTTCGTGGGCAAGTCCATGCTTCCTGGCAAAGCTCAAAATACTACGGTGACCAACTAAAATGGCGTGTGGCGCGTTAACTATTGAAAGTAGTGACTTTCAAAATAAGATTCATTTCCAAAATGGACTATGCCGCTCCATTTCTACAACATTCTAAAAACTCCCTGAATACATAATTTTTGGGGAAACCTATTTTGGGTTGTGTAGCGCGTATTCGATCTGCTTATTGCCGCAAATTCACAGAGGCTGGGGCACATACAGTCTGTCGCAAAAGTTAGTATACACCGTTGAAACCAAAATATATTAGGGATAAAAAGCACAATAACTTATTGAAAACAACAAACAATTAGTTTTATTTGAGAGACACGAAGGTCGTCTTCGGTAATAACAATTAAAAGTGCGCAATATTTGCATACATTAGCAAATTTATGGTTCGAATCCAAAAAAGACCAAAATTTATATCGCAAAAGTTAGTATACAACAGAGAATCCCCGTGGAACTGTTTAAAAAATTCTTGATATTTTTGAACAAAATGAAACTAAATCTGTACTTAAGATCATAAAGAGTATATTAACTGGTTTTAATGGCAGTTATAGTACTTATAGTGACAAGTCCAACGTACACTGGATCGTAAAATCCACAAAAATTGGTCATCTACAAATACAACAACTGTAGCGACAAAATTCCGAGTGTTATGTCCTGTTTATGAATTTTAAAGCCATGAAATTATCAGAAAAGCTCTAAAGTTTCAATATGGGGTGATCTTGATCAAGTTTCGACTTGTCCTTTTTGAAGAAACGGGAATTTCTTGAAGAAAATCCATATTTTGAGGTCATTGTCCTTTTGAAACATGTAATAATCCTTAATTCTTACACATACGGACTTTCCTTTTCAGTTAGCTTTCTCACAAATTAGGGCCCTTTTCACATTCCCACCAAAAATAAATAGTAGGAGAACCTCAAGTTCTGGTGTAAGCCCTACAGTGATACTCCACCACCACAGAAGGTTATGGTAGCTAATTTAAAATTTTAATACAGAGCTTTCTATGATGTTATAACGCATGGATTGTGCAAAAACGTTCTGAAAAACTGTGTTCGATTCACTTAGGACCAAAATACAACTAAATGGATCAGTTAGAAGTAGCTCATTAGACACTAGTAGTACATTAGACACTATGGACACGAGACGCATGTCCGATACGGTAGGACAGTATAACTGTAGGGCTTACAACGGATCTTGAGGTTCTCCTACTATTTACTATTGGTGGGAATATGAAAAGGGGCAACATTTATGAGAAAATAACTCAAAAGGAATGTCCGTTTGTGTAAGGATTAAGGATTATTACATGTTTCAAAAGGACAATGGCTTCAAAAGTATGGGTTTCCTTCAAGAAATTCCCTTTTTTTCAAACAGGACAAGTCGCAACTCGATCAAAATCACCCCATATTGAAACTTTAGAGCTTTTCTGAGCATTTCATGGCTTTAGAATTCATAAACAGGACAGAACACCCGGAATTTTGTCGCTACAGTTGTTGTATTTGTAGATGACCAATTTTTGTGGATTTTACGATCCAGTGTACGTTGGACTTGTCACTATAAGTACTATAACTGCCATTAAAACCAATTAATATACTCTTTATGATCTTTAGTACAGATTTAGTTTCATTTTGTTCAAAAATATCAAGAATTTTTTACACAGTTCCACGAGGATTCTCCTTTGTATACTAACTTTTGCGACATAAATTTTGGTCTTTTTGGGATTCGAACCGTACATTTGCTAATGTATGCAAATATTGCACACTTTTAATTGTTATTACGGAAGACAACCTTCTTGTCTATCAAATAAAACTAATTGTTTGTTGCTTTCAATAAGTTATAGTGATATTTATCCCTAAGACATTTTGGTTACAATGGTGTATACTAACTTTTGCGACAGACTGTACGAGTATTTTTCGGCAAAGGCGACATATTTTTTTTTTTTTTTTTGCTAATTTTTCAGAAATCAAAAGTCACAATTTTTTTAGTTCGTTTTCAACCGATTACAAGTTATGACAAATATACAACCCTTGTGGCACAAGTGGTCAATCGACAATCTTGATTAATTTGCTTATTATTAGCGAATATTTATCGATTGTTATTTGTCAAAACTACGTGACATTTGAAGCAATAAATGTAATTTAAGAAATATTTAAATTCCCACTCCAATAAGTTCCAAGAACATAGTCCAGCAAATTGTTTATAATCATCGAGTCGAAAAACTTCCACTAGCATAATTAAAAAATTAATGCTTTTCTGTAACATTATATCGAAAGTAGGGAATACAACCGGAACAACAATCATGGATGTTTTTCGACTTGCAGTGTCGCCAGGTGTCATTTGACATTTTTTTCTGGAAAATTTGGCAGTTTTCAGCTTAAGCGTACTCAGGTCAGTTTCACATATGACCATGTGTTGGGTTGTTTACAGTGGCTTGATTGAGACACCTCCAAAACATGGTTTTTGAACGCTTTTACAACATCTTCTGGCGACGAAAATCGTGGACCACGCCTTTTTTCTTGATTTGCTGGAATCAAATGAAGTCATTCCACGCTTTGTCCGGTCAAACAGGCGCTGTTTTGAATCGATGTGTGAGAGCTCGCATTGTCATGATGCAGAACAATTCGTCTTCTCTTGTTCGTTTTTCGAATTTCTCAGGAAACTTCAGGCAAACAAATTGTAGTGTAATGCTCAGAATTCACCGTCCTTTATTTCTCAAGCCGTAGAGTCGCCACACGGTCAGTATTGCATAAGAGACATGCGAACATTTGCTTCGAAGGTCTATTTTCATGAACAAATCTGGTTGGATTTGGCTCGCTTTCGGAGACCCAAACGGTCGATTACTGTTTTGTTTCAGGCTTCTAAGCATAGATCCAAGATTCGTCATCTGTTGCGATGTTATAAATGCCGTTTGAAGCACCGCGATTGTTTTTATGCACAATTTCTTTGCACTAATCCACGATATGCTTTTTTTTGAGCGATTGACCAATTTTGCTGAATCTAGCGAATAAATACCCAAGGATGTCTCTATCTGACGGTATTTAACATGGCGATCTTGGATTATCCTTTTACGCATGGCTTAATTTTTTTCTGGCACAACGGCCGTTTTTGTACGACCTTCACTACCTTTGTTTTTTAGCGAGTGTCCGCCACGATTGAATTCATTGAACCAGTTTTTCATAGTCCTATAGGATGGTCCCTTATCGACATACAAAGATTTAGTTTGATCGATGTACTCTTGCCGTGATTATAACCGTCGAAAGTTGTCAAAAATTTTTGGACGAAAATGTTAACAAGTAAATTCAATTTTTTAGCAAAAGTAATTTTTTCAAGTCACTGTAAAGAACCCAACACATGGTCATATGACAAACTTACCTGAGTACACTTAGGTTAAAAACTGTCAAACTTTCCAAAAAAATGTCAAATGACACATGGCGACACTGCGAGTTGCCTAGGCCAGAAGGTTTTTAGTGCCGCTCTTATTTTCATTCGTGATGTAGTTTTTTTCATACTGTACAGGTACCTCACATAAGATACATGTGCAGTTTCTTATATCCATCCGAAAGCCACAATTCTTTCAAAAATATGTAAGATTTTCATGAGATGCAAAATCATATTCTTATTTTTCCCTACATTGCTCTCATATTTCCTCTCTTATTTGGTAAATGCTCTCAACATTGTTCTCGTTTGTTTTTGTATGGTCACATAGCTCCCCTATCCCAATGACACTGTATCAAAAACCACAACACAACCCCCACCATCGTCTCACCATCACATTGAGAATATATTAACAAACCACAACAATACACAACCTCACTACAGCTAAATGACCCCGTCGTACCAATTGTCAGTTAGTCGACAAACCAAATAACTACAGTGCGTTTGGTGTCTAAAGCAAAAAGTGGTTGGCTGTTGTTCGCATCTACAATTTCTTAATTTCTTTAATATAAAGGCAACATCTAATATCTCAACCTAGTGGTGATAGATTCGACATGTATGTATGTACATATGGTTCATATTGTTCTGCTTTGTTCACAAGACGATAACAACTACAGTGAAAATCATTAGAAGAAAAACGGTAAGTTACAATAATACAAAATAAAACCATTAATAAAAAGCAGAAAAATTTTGTTATTTTGGAGGTATTTTATTCATAGAAGTCGAAAAAGGGGGTTATGTTTGGGTCGAACTATACCCTCCAACACATCAAACCCGTGTATGAATTGAGTTCATCCTACTCGCGAATAGAGTTATATAGGAATTGGATTAAAAGGAATCCCAAAATCTAATCTAAGATCTTCGAAATACTGGCGATAGCAGAAACAATTGCAATTCTCTGTGGTTGAAAAATTCTGGGAGGACCTATAAAACATCTGCGGGCGTCTTATCAAGGTAGATCTTACGAAGTTTGGCCTAACAAAAAATTTTTCCCCAAAAATTTGTCAGTACAAGTCCACGTTTTGATAATTTATGTAGCCCCCATAAAATTGCGGAAATTTGGTATTTAGTCTTCTCTAGGGTCAGAAAACTTTCCCCCAGAAATTTGTCAGTACACGTTTTGATATATACTTCCCATTTTCAGTATTTTAAAGGTTTAGGTTCATTATCATAGCAACATGCAGCTGTCCCCTCCCTAGAAACATTATTAAACATTTGTATTTGCTTCTTGATAGTGGGTTCCCAGATTAGAAGGTAAACGATGTGAAGTCTTTTAAAGGATTTTTTACTGAAGTGGCTGTAACTTGGGTGACGTAGGGGATGAAAGATACCAAGGAACGGTCCTGACCGGCTTTAACATGGCAAAGTCCAGGATTTATCTTGGTCCCTCTTTCATCTCAAGTAGACACTGAACTCCCCGTGGTGTCACCTGGGGTAGCTACCTTTAACACACGTTAAAGGTAGTACGGTAAGCTAGTAACCCTTTCCTAGAAAAAGCAGCCTACTATGAAAAAATAAAAGAAAAGAAAAACAAATCCCTCTAAAGTTGACGACCCCCGCAAACATTTTAAGGACCATGATCTGCGAATCTGCACCTGAAATGTTCGCACTCTTTATAGAGAAGGTGCAGTTTACCTTCAATGCGTCACAACAACACCTAAAGGTGACGCACTTTATTATAGCTGCCATGACATAAAGCATGAGTTTGGATGCGGATTTGCAGTTGGTCGGAGGTTAAAACACCTGGTCTCCAGCTTCACACCAGTGAATGAAAGACTAGCTACATTCGAAGAAAAACAATATTTCTCAACATCAGCTTTATTTGCGCTCATGCTACCACTGAACATATGACCGTTGTCCTGTCCATGACATTAAAATTATTTTAGGCGATTTTAATGCCAAAATTGGAAAGGAAAATATCTTTGGTCTAACAGTCGGAAAATTCAGTCTCCACAGTGAAACGTCTGACAATGGTATGAGGCTGAGAGACTTCGCAGCGGCAAAAAATATGGTAGTTAGCAGCACCAGATTTCAACATCTCGACATCCATAAGGGCACCTGGCTGTCACCAGATCAGAAAACAAGAATTCAAATTGATCGCGTTGTGATAGATGGAAGACATTCATCGAACGTGTTTGATGTGCGTTCGTTCCGAGGAGCAAACATAGACTCGGACCACTACCTTGTTGCAGCAAAGGTACGCACCCGGTTAAACGTAGCAAACAAAATACCACCAGACACAACACGAAAGTTAGACATCGGTAAGCTGCAATCACAAGAGATAGCCACAGCATATTTCACTCAACTAGCCCAATTGCTTAACCAAAGCACTCCTCATCCCGACAACATATCAGCGTAATGACAAAGTATTGCTCACTCCATGCAAACAGCCGCAAAATCAATACTTGGATACCAGAGACCTCCACCAAGGAATCCATGGTATGATCAGGAGTGTGTTGCTACCGAAGAGAAAAATGCGGCTTAAAGGGCTACCTTACAATCCGTAGCAACGCGTAGCGCACGAGAGAGATTTCGGGAGAAAAGGAGAAAGGAGAAACGTCTATTCCGCAGGAAAAAGAGAGAGATGGAAAAGCGGGAGTGTGAAAAAATCGAGATGTACAGGAACCAGAATGAAGTCCGAAAATTCTACTAAAGAGTCAATCATCAAACTGATGGCTTTGGTACAGGCACATCCTCCTGTAGAGACCAGCAAGGTAATTTGGTAACTGATACAGATAGTGTGCTCAGGATATGGAAAGAACATTTTTCAAAAATGTTGGTATCCAATAGCAGCGAAGACGACAAAGAGGTATTGAATGTATAGCACCCAGCCGGCTGAAGAATAATAAGGCAGCAGGAGCCAATGGCTTACCAGCCGAGCTGTTCAAAAACGGAGGCGACACGCTGATAAGGTGTATTCATCAGCTAGTTAGCACCATTTGCCAGGAAGAACGAGTACCCAACGATTGGAACCTGAGTACCCTGTGCCCCGTCCACAAGAAGGGAGATAAGACTGTATGCTCTAACTATAGGGGCATAAGTCTACTCCCTAGTGCCTACAAGATCGTGTCAGGGATGTTGTGCGAACGACTAAAGCCTATGGTCAACGAGATAATTGGACCATACCAATGCGGCTTTAGAACTGGCAAGTCCACCATTTACCTTGCGGCAAATCCTGGAGAAGACCCAAGAGATGCATATCGGCACCTACCACCTTTTTGTCGATTATAAAGCAGCCTTCGACAGCCCGCTGCGTTCAAAGGTATTCCAAGCCATGTCTGAATTTGGTATCCCAGCAAAGCTCATCCGGCTTTGTAAAATGACTTTAACTGACACGAGGTCCTCAGTTAAAATAGGAAAGAACCTATCCGAAGAGTTTTGTACCAAAAGAGGTTTCAGACAAGGAGACAGCCTTTCGTGTGATCTCTTCAACATTCTGCTGGAAAAGGTTATACGAGAGGCAAACGTCAAAAGAACTGACACAATCTACACCAATAGCCACATGTTACTTGCTTATGCTGATGATATAGACATTATGGGACGATCAGTAAAAGATGTAAGTGATACCTTTATGAAGGTCGAAGGAGAATCTGCTAAAGTGGGTCTGGTGGTAAACGGTGAGAAGACCGAGTTGATGGTGTCGACGCGTAATGCGTCCATTAAGCTCGGACCAACTGTGGAAGTTGGTTCCTATAATTTTGAGGTAGTAAAAGACTTCGTCTACCTCGGCACCTCCGTAAACACAACAAACGACATCAGTTGTGAAATAAAAAGAAGAATTGTATTGGCTAACAGATGCTACTTTGGTTTAAGTAAGCAGTTTAAAAACGAAGCCATATCTTGTCAAACAAAAATAATGCTCTACAAAACACTGATACTACCCGTGCTGATGTATGGCTCCGAAGCCTGCCTACCTACGCAAGCAGACATGGCATGTTTGAGAGAAAAATTCTTCGAAAGATCTACGGACCAATCTGTGTTGACGGTGAATATCGACGTCGCATGAACCACGAGCTGTATCTGCTATACAACGACATCAGTATAGATAAACGCATCGAGATGCAACGATTGCGTTGGCTACGCCATATCATAAGAATGAGCGATGATGAACCCGCTAAAAAGGCGTATAAATACGGACCGCTTGCCGGTGCACGCAGAATTGACAGGCCAAGAAATAGATGGCGCAAACAAGTGGATGAAGAGATGAAAAGGCGCGGTATTCCAGAGTTCGAAGCAAAAAATAGAGAGAAATGAAGACTTTTTTTTTGTTCGGCCTATGGAACAAAAGTTCTGTAATGGGCCAGTTAAGTAAGTAAGTAGGCTGTAACTTGGTATTTCAGATTCTCAATGGGTCGAAATGATCGATGTCTCCTTGGTATTAAATCTTTTTTTTAAGAAATTGATATTCTTCAGTTAGCATATTCCACTTCTCGTAAAAATAAGGTTTGACGTTGCGGAAGAGCTTAGTACTTTCATAAACGACAGGAAACTATTTTTTTTTCATTTTACTTTAATACACCTAGTGGTTCGTATATGATTGTCGGTCGTAAAAATATATTTGGTTTACTCGTCATTTCTTTTGTCGGAGCATGGATGCAAATAAGACTGCTGTTGAAGAATTTAGCTTTTATGGAATTGTCGCTAGTCTTTCATCCACCAGGGTGAATCTAGAGGTAAGAATTCTTAGCCTTCGTCTTATAATCAATCTACAGCCAACTAGTCTCATGACAGCTATGGTAAAACATACCACCTTTAGGTATTGGTATTGGTGATGTGGGCTTCTGTTTCGTCCATCGTATTCCTTGCATGGCCGTGATATCGGTCATAATGTACTTTTGTTAGTGCATGGTCTGAATTGCGTTTAGAGTTGCTCCTCCTTTCTCATTCGGGCTTGAGAACGGCCAGGCCGGATCTTCTGAGATCTGAAAAGGCAAACCCCTACTAGTATTTTTATATTCTCGATATGTACTTTAAAAAATGTAATTTCCTTTTTGAATCACTAAATTTCTATTGTAATATTCAAAACAAAATTGTCTATCTAATTTGCCTAACAACTGAATAAAAGTATACTTAAAAGCAAGTTATCTCTTCCACCACTCCCTAAATTTCGTATATGATTTTATATTGATTTTATCCTCTAGATGATCTAGATTTTATCCTGATGGATCAGTAGTTGTTACTCCAGTAGAAGATTCGGTTGATGTAGTTGACTCAGTAGTTATTTGCTGCGTTGTTGTTTCCACATTTAATTTCGTATTGTCTTTTTGCTCTACGGCAGCTGTAGATGTTGGCTGTTGTGTAGTTGGTATCTAAATGGGGTTATACATTTCTCATTGGTTAATTTTTCTATTTCAAATTATCAGCATTATTCTGAACGCAAATTTCCCGTGAGGTTTCTAACTTTCTCATTTAAGTTGAAACGGCAGAGAGACAAAACTCGCGGGGAGTTTACATTCCGAATAATCCATGCATTGTAATTCTCGATCTTAAAACAAGTTCAAGATATTCTTTGGAACATAGGATAGGTGATTGCAAAACTTATATAACGCACGCTTTCGCCAATTGTTTGTAAAGATATTTTCACTAATTCCCTGAAAACAAGTTCAAGTTATTCTTTGGAACATAGGTGATTGCAACACTTATATAACGTACACTTTTGCCAATTCTGTGAAAAGATATTTTCACTAATTCCTTGAAATTACATTTTCACAAATTCTTTGAATCACATTTTTACTAGCCCATCGTAATATATCCAAAGAATGACAAAAGTATTTTACATCGAATTACTTAAATGAGGTTCATTTGAGCAACTTGTTTACCTGGTTATTTTGATTTAATGCTGTAGTTGTTGAAACGGTTCCAAAAATTTCATGTCGGTTACTCGGTCTATATTCAGGTCCTTTATCTAGTTTTGAGTACTGGGTCATTGATGTAAGCAGTGGTCGTGTTATTGCTGACGTTAAGCTATCTATCATAGAACCAATGTTTCCAAAAATGTTACTGAACAGACCCTGGCAAGCTATGCCGGCACTTAAGAGAGTCATTGTAATGACAATTGTTTGGAAATTCATTTTGAGCGTTAAGATAATGCAAATGAACTGAGAGATAAATGTACGGATTTAAAGGTATTTTATAAACAATTCTGTGTAACATGTCGGGGCATTAATTAGTTTTGTTCAGTTCATAATACAGTAAGGGAGGTAACGCATTTGTATTAATTGCGGATATTAAGTGAGATATAGGGGAACAAATTGTGTTATATTTTGTGTTATATTATACTTAAGTTATTATGGGAAGATCTTCAATCTTATTTCAATGTTAATTGCTTTACAAATAAATTATATTATTATTATTACTATTATTATTATTATTATTATTATTATTATTATTATTATTATTATTATTATTATTATTATTATTATTATTATTATTATTATTATTATTATTATTATTATTATTATTATTATTATTATTATTATTATTATTATTATTATTATTATTATTATTATTATCCACCCACACGGGGTGCTCTACTAATAGAGCTGCACTCCGAGTTACATCAGCATACCGTACCGTATCAGCAGAAGCCACTCTGGTATAGCTGGAATGATCCCCATCGATCTGCAGGCAATGAAACGAAGAAATGCTTTTACGGCAAGATTGCAAAGTGTATCCCAAACAGACGAAACAATGGATATATTTCAACCCAGGTAGACGAATGGCACGAAGGTAAGATGGACACACAAGCTTACTTCCGAAAGTACCTGTACCACATGGGGAAATGCGGAACACCGTACTGTATCTACGAGGAGGAAGACGAATTTGACGACGCCGAGCATACCTTCCTCAAGTGTGACCGATGGGCTCCTATACGAGAAGTACTGGAAGCAGAGGTGGGAGAGCTGACCATTGAAAATATTGTCCCCAAAATGCTGCAAGATGAAAGAGCTTTGAAAGCAATAAGGTTTTCGCGGAAAACGTGATACGAGAAAAGAAAGATCTTGATACGAAACAACTTATCAACTTTTCACTTTGCACTTAGCAATATTTTTGAAAATTTTCACATTTTTGTGTTCCACAGAACCGTTATTTTTGGTAAGTGATATGTTAATTGAGTGCCTAAGTTCTTAACAATTATTTGCTCTCTTTTTAATTTCTGTTCCACCAACGTTTTCTTCTGCTAATTTTGGATAAGTGCAAAGTGAAAAGCGATAAGTTGTATCGTGGAATAGGGCCCTGGACGCAGGTTAATGTAGACGAATTGGTGCACGAACACCAATTAAGGGATCCACCTCGAAGTAATGTTGAGCGATTCCGAGGTGGTGTTAATCCCTGGGGTGGACGGGGTGGGTTTTTTGGCCGGTAAACACTCGAGCCCATCATATGACGATTGTGACGACATCGCCAGATGCGTAAAGCATTTTCCCATCCCGAATAATATGTAAATTGCAAATAATATGTAAATTATTATTGCCGATTCACGAATGCTAAAGAAGAAAACGAATTCAGTCTTTCAATGAATTTGACAGCTTGGAGGAAATCATCATAGTGCGCATCAATACAGTATAAATATAATATAAACATTAGTATACCCACCTTACTATATTTCAGCGTATAACAATTTTAGTAGCATCATAACTATTTTCACAAAATTTATTACCAGACACAAGTCTTCTCAGAAGTAATAAATATGACTTAAAAAGGTTAGTTACAGTTTCAGTTTAAAATTTAATAAGCTAGGTCGCTGAAAAAAAGTAAGAGCAACTTAAACCGGAAAATCAGCATGAAGGAATTAACAGCCGCCTTTCTTGTGATAATTATTATTGCCATTATGGGTTTGGATGAACTAATGGGACGTCTAAGTATGCTGACAAATGCCCAGGCTGGGTTAATGCAATCCCTGCAGCAATTGCAAGGTGCTTTGCAGGGTAAATGAAGTGAAATTTGTTTCAAAATGAAAATGGAATAATATAATTTGTTTGTATGTAGTCAATAAACATTATAAACAATTATGTGGATATATGGTCTGTTCCAGAACTGCAAGAATCTACTACTATTTTCTATTTTTTCCGATTACATAAAGGAAAAAAATTTTATCGTAGTAAAAAATAGTCGCTTGTTGAAGGTTCTGGAACAGACCAATAATTTATTGCAAAAGACTAGTTTTAGGTTTAAGGACGTGCGACTGTAATTTATTAGGAAAGAGAAAATAGGACTTCAAAGAGGAAGTCGTCAGTTAATTGCAATTATGTAGTTAAAACCTAAGGCTTCTTGAGAAAAGGGCAATGACTACTACGTCGTAGCTTGATATATATGTGTACAGTGTTAAACAACACTAAACACATATATATCAAGCTACGACGTAGTAGTCATTGCCCTTTTCTCAAGAAGCCTTAGGTTTTAACTACATAATTGCAATTAACTGACGACTTCCTCTTTGAACAAGTTCTGAATCACACATAACAGTGCCCCGTGATGACATCTACATCAATTCTGATCTCGGCCTTGTTGAGTGGAAGTTAGGAAGAAATTAAGCGTCTCGATATAATCGGCCAGATAATCTTAGATCTGTGAAGAGTTTGCCTGTTAAGTGTCACATTGGAAGATGTACAGATTTCTCAATTGTGATATTGGAAAACTGTGATCTCACAGTCCTTCATCATCGGCAACCTCGTTCCCGGCAATTTCACAGTGTCTCAATACCCAACGAAAAGTGATCTCGGTTTGTAGACTTCCTGGAAAATCTTTACACATGTTTACAACCTGGGATTTAATAAAGCAGGATTTCAGTGCCAAAAGTGCCGTTTAATAGTCGATAAACACCACTACCGACCTCTCACAAATCCACCGCGGCCGGTTCTATTTACCAGAGGAATCTTCGACCAGTGGCCGTCACCACAACAACGATGTGTTTGTGTTCATGTAGTTTCTTCACGGTAGGAGCGGCAATTTATACCGCAATGCCTGCTCCGAGCTCTTTTGGTCCGTGCCGGAATAGAGGTGGGTCCCGAGTCATGCAACTAGTCCGTTTGCCAGATCCGCATCCAACACATGTCAATAACGGTGAAATGTAATGGATGTAGGGAATGGGTGCACTTCCGACGCTGTTCTGGCCATAGTCGCTTTCAGCGTTTCTCTATCATCGCCCTCCGATTCGTCGGAATACAATACACCCCCAGAGTCTCCACAACAACAACAACAGTCGCAACATCAAACGCCATAAGTTGTTGTTCAGCACCCTGCAATTGAATTGCAACAGTCTCTGCAACAAGGTCGGCGAAATTGTGGATTTTATGAGCCGCGATCCTCGAAACAATGCTTTCCTTCACCCCTACCTTGAAACGTTGTGATGGTTAAAAGTTTTGCGAAAGGATTGTACAAGAAGCAGAGGAGGAGGAATTGCCTTCCTTATACACCACGGATTGGTGCACTTCCCAGGCTGCTCTGGCCTTAGTCGCTTTCAGCGTTTCTCTATCTTCGCCGTCCGATTCGTCGGAATACGAGACACCCCCGTAGCTCCACAACAACAACAACAGGCGCAGCATCAAACGCCATAACTTGTTTTTCAGCACCCTGCAATTGAATTGCAACAGTCTCTGCAACAAGGTCAGCGAAATTGTGGATTTTATGAGCCGCGATCCACGAAACAAAGCTTACCTTCACCCCTACCTGAAACGTTGTGACGGTTACAACTTACACTGTACAAGAAGTAAAGGAGGAGAACTTGCCTTCGCTATACACCAATCTGTCCAATACAGACCTATTTCTCTCGAGGTTGACTCTAGTGACCCATACATACATAGAATGTATGAGGGTAAAAGAAATGTGTGGAACTGCCGAAGTAGAGTTGCTTAATGTGTACATTCCGCCCATGAAGAGCTGTGCTTTACTTTGTACGCGCGACATTACTTCGCTTTCGGAGGTCAAAAATTGTCTGGTGCTAAAGGACTTAAATGTTCATCACGAGCTTTGGCATAGGAAATTCGGTGTAGGACTAAACCAGAACAGGCCGTGCGACCGAATAATCTTGGTAGCTCCGTTAATAATCGTTTGCAGAATTCAGAAATAAGAAGTCCAGTCCCCATAGAGGGAACTGAGAGTTTGGGCGCTATCGTCAACGTCATACATTTGTGATAGATTAAATGTTTAAGCAGCTGACTTCGTACAGCTCTCCCATCTGAGGAATATGACAATATCCGTCACTAAATCCTCTGTTCCACACTGTTCACAATCTGGACCTCAGAAATGAGGCTCCCACTGAACATATTGATCGATGGTGCCCTGATTGCGATCACTAACTACTCCAAGATAATGGGTGTAACTTTCGACATCATGTTTAAACCACAGTTATTTACGACAAGGTCAGAAGTGAGAACGAGATCATCAAACCGTTGGTCGGTAGCACTTGTGATGGCGACAAAGAAACCTTGTTGACCTCTTATAAAGCAATAAGCTAGTCTTTCGTAAGCTATGTGGTGCCAGTATGGTATGCAGATGTTAGTACTACGCTTGAGTGTTAGCGGCGTGAACATCCCTGTCACGATTTAGTGATTTAGGCTTCCCTCGCCCATGTACTACAGGAGCGATCTTCTTGATCTGTAGAGATAGCTTCAAAGGCCCAAGCGAGAACCTCTAAATCAGGCGAGAACCTCCTATCAGGCAGGCTTAAATAGCATTCATACTGATGCGGGTTGGGCAGCCTGTATTAAGTTATAGTGAGCATGCCGTACTTGGAGACCACCCCCCATCCATCTTACCAAAAGAAACCCCGCTGCTAAGGACAACACGAGTGGTGCTCTTGAACCCGATGCAGCCGCCTCAATTCAGATTGGACCGGAATTGATGGCACAATATGCAACACTTGTCCTGCATGTGGATTGGAACCGCACAATACGCTGCATTTGTTTAGCTGCCCAGTTAACCACACTCAACTGTCTCCTGATTCTTTATGGACGCAGTCAGTCCAGTTCGCAAAATTTTTGAATCTGGATACAGAAGAACCAGAACCAGATAACTAAATAAAATATAGGACACTGTGCACTTGAACCAACTTTAAATGGAAGGTGCTTACACCTGGGAAGTTTTTGCGGATTCTGAAAATACAATGTTTATAGATGAGAAAAATTAAAGAAAAAACATATCAAAAAATGTTGTCACGGCGTGTTACCGTTCAAAGCCAAACTCATAACTTCAAAGGCAGCGCAAATTAGCGTTTGTCATGAAGAAATACATTTCAACGGCCAAATATCCGTTAATGTATAAAAACACATTTGCATTTGAAAAACGAAAAGTTCTAGGACAGAGAAGTCATTCGACAGTCGATACGTCTGAAGAGCTGCTTAACCAACAGCGAAACCAGGTAACGTAATTTAGTGACTGTGTGGGTTCGAGTCCTTGGCTTTCCTTTTACACTTGCAAAAAATTTCCGATCATCAAGCTTAACTCTAAACGAAAAAATTAATAAAAAAATCGCCGAAGCGCTTTTGAAATAAATCGCGGTCAAATTTCACATTTTTAGATTTTTTTAGGTTTTCACGATTTTGCATAGATTATCACGGTTGTATAGCAGTGAAAATTGTTTACCAGATTGTCCTTCATTGTGTTTTCGTAGATTTTACCATTTTTGAGATATAGAAGTTCAAATTTTCACATTTTACTGGCTGTATCGTCTCCTTATAAAACAATGTCATGACTGCAATTTCCCAAGTTAAATTTATATATCTCAAAAATGGTATAACCTAGGAGAAGATTACAAAAGCCAATCTTGTAGAGAATTTTTACAGCTAAAAGATTTTCTCTAGTCCCAATTCGATAAGATTTGCCGTTTTCAAGCAAATCGTGAAAACCTAACAAAAAACCTAAAAATGTGACCTGAACTTCATTTTCTCAAAAATTATAAAACCTAGGAAGACATCATAACGGCACCGTACATGATATTGTTTTATAAAGAATCGATACAGTCAGTGCATAGTCCCAATTTGAACTTCTATATCTCAAAAATTGTAAAACCTACGAAAATATCATAAAAATCAATCTTGTAGAGAATTTTCACAGCTACAATATTTTCTCTATTCCAATTTCGATAGGACAAAAAAAACCTAAAAATGTGAAATTTGACCGCGTTTTATTTAAAAAGCGCTCCGACAATTTTTTTGATTGTTTGATTTTTTCATCTATGAACATTGAAGTTTCAGAATCCGCAAAAACTTTCCAGATGTAATCACCTTTCATTTAAAGTTGGTTCAGGTACATCTTGCGTATGGGGGCTACACCAAAGCATATACCTATGTTTACAATTTTTAGTGGAGAAGTTTCGTGACTGCAGGGAACCTCAAATTACAAATTACAGATAGGTCGGTCAAAAAAAAATTTAGCTAAAATCTTGAAAATATCGCAAATCGGAAGAAACAGTTATATGTGGGAGTATACCACACATTGAAATATGTGGACAATTTTTGGTGGCGAAACCAAAACATATACCTATGTTGAGAGTAGACCTCCAGAAATTTTCTGATGTCGTAAGAAGGCCTTCAAAGGTATTCTATTGCCTTTAGAAGACCTCCAAAGGTTTTCTGTTGGCTTTAGAAGACTTCCAAAGGTATTCAATTGTCTTTAGAAGACCTCCAAAGGTCTTCAGATGCCTTTAGAAGACCTTCACAAGTCTTCTGTTGGCATTCGAAGACCTACAAATATCTTATCTTGTCTTTAGAAGACCTCCAAATATCTTCTGTTGGATTTAGAAAACCTTCAAAGGTCTTTTGTTGGCTTTAGAATACCTCCATAGATCTTCTGTTGGATTAAGAAGGTCCTCACAGTCCTTCAGTTGCCTTTAGAAGACATCCAGAAGTCTGCAGTTGGCTTAAGAAGACCTCCAAAGGTCTTCACTTCTGTTTAGAAGACCCCGAAAGGTCTTGGGCTGTCTTAAGAATACCTCCAAAGGTATTCAGTTTTTTTTAGAAGACCTCCAAAGATCTTCTATTGTTTTTACAAGGCATCAAAAGGTCATCTGTTGTCTTCAGAAGACATCAAGTGGTCTTCTGTTGTCTTTAGAATACCTCAAGAGATCCTATGTTGTCTATAAAAGACCTCCAACGGTCTCCTGCTGAAGACCTCAACAGATCTTCTGTTGTCTATAAAAGACCTCCAAAGGTCTTCTGTTGTCTTTAGAAAACATCGAAAGGTCTTCTGTTGTCTTTAGAAGACCTCAAAAGGTCTTCTGTTGTCTTAAGAAGACATCAATAGGTCTTCTGTTGGCTTTAGAACACCCCAAAAGGTCTTTAGTTAGCTTTAGAAGAATCCAAGAGGTCTACTGTTGTCTTTAGAAGACCTCAAGAGATCTTCTGTTGTCTATAAAAGACCTCCAAAAGTCTTCTGTTGTCATTAGAAAACATCCAAAGGTCTTCTGTTGTCTTTAGAAGACATCAAGAGATCTTCTGTTGTCTTTAGAAGACATCAAAATGTCTTCTGTTCTCTTTAGAATACCTCAAGAGATCTTATGTTGTCTATAAAAAACCTCCAACGGACTCCTGCTGTCTATAGAAGACCTCCAAAGGTCTTCTGTTGTCTTTAGAAGACATCCAAAGGTTTTCTATTGGCTTTAGAAGACCTCAAAAGGTCTTCAGTTACCTTTAGAAGAATCCAAGAGGTCTACTGTTGTCTTTAGAAGAACTCATCAGATCTTCTGTTGTCTATAAAAGACCTTCAAAGGTCTTCTGTTGTCTTTAGAAGGCATCAGGAGGTCTTCTGATGTCTTTAGAAGACCTCAAAAGGACTTCTGTTGTCTTTAGAAGACATCAAGAGGTCTTCTGTTGTCTTTAGAAGACCTCAAAATGTCTTATGTTGTCTTTAGAAGACCCCTAGAGATCTTCTGCTGTATATAAAAGACCTCCAAAGGTCTCCAGTTGTCTTTAGAATACATCCAAAGGTCTTCTGTTGTTTTTAGATCTGTTGTCTTCAGAAGACATCAAGAGGTCTTCTGTTGTCTTTAGAAGACCTCAAAATGTCTTCTGTTGTCTTTAGAAGACCTCTAGAGATCTTCTGCTGTATATACAAGACATCCAAAGGTCTCCTGCTGTCTGCAGAAGACCTCCATAGGTCTTCTGTTGTCTTTAGAAGACATCCAAAGGTCTTCTATTGGATTTAGAAGACCTCAAAAGGTCTTCAGTTACCTTTAGAAAAATCCAAGAGGTTTACTGTTGTCTTTAGAAGACCTCATCAGATCTTCTGTTGTCTATAAAAGACCTCAAAAGGACTTCTGTTGCCTTTAGAAGACATCAAGAGGTCTTCTGTTGTCTTTAGAAGACCTCAAAATGTTTTCTGTTTTCTTTAGAAGACCTCTAGAGATCTTCTGCTGTCTATAAAAGACCTCCAAAGGTCTCCTGCTGTCTATAGAAGATCTCCAAAGATAGAAGACATTCAAAGGTCTTCTGTTGTTTTTAGAAGACCTCAAAAGGTCTTCTGTTGTCGTTAGAAGACCTCAAATTGTCTTCTGTTGACTTTAGAAGACCTCCAAAGGTCTCCTGCTGTCTATAGAAGACCTCCATAGGTCTTCTGTTGTCTTTAGAAGACATCCAAAGGTCTTCAATTGGCTTTAGAAGTCCTCAAAAGGTCTTTTGTTATTTTTAGAAGTCATCAGAGGTCTTCTGCTGTCTGTAAAATACCGCCAAAGGTCTCCTACTGTCCATAGAAGACATCTAAAGGTATTATGTTTTCTTTAGAAGACATCCAAAGGTCTTCTGTTGCCTTTAGGAGACCTCGAAAGGTCTTCAGTTGCCTTTAGAATACCTCCGAAGGTTTTCTGTTGGCTAAAGAAGACCTCCAAAAGTCCTCTGTGTTCTTTAGAAGACCTCCAGATAATTCGAATTAAAGATAGTTCGGTCAAACAATGCAGCTAAAGTCCTGAAAATACCGAAAATCGGAAGGCAACTTTATATTTAGGCTATACCAAAACATGGACCTATATTGACAATCAATGTCGCTAAAGCCGACTTGTACTTTTTTACTTGTTCGCTTTAACTTATACCATAGTCTAAGCAACTACCTTTAAACCTTTTAAGTTAGTAACCTAAAAATCTTGCAACTTCTCAACTTGAGTTTCTTCATAATTTTCATAGTCATGTTAATATTTTTAACAACCACCATGATGAACATGATGATGATTATGACGTTGTTCATGTTCTACATTTTGTTATTAATTAAAAATTATTAGCAAACAATAATTGAGGCAAAAAGCTAAGTGTGTTTGCACTAAAGTCATACCCTCAATTTCTGTTGTTGCATTTGTTAAACATCTTTTGGAGGTAGTTCATGTTTTCTGTGCATTGTTCTGATCATTATCTTCAAACACGAAAAAGGTAGTAATTTAGAGTAGAGGTTTAAGTCACACCCTATTGTCAAGATTAGCAAGACGAGACTAAAGCAACAAAATTCAAACAAAAAGTAGAATAACATAAGGACAAAGTGTACAGATATTAATTGGCGGACTTCACACCTTAAAGTCTATGACATTATGCAGTATAAACACATACATACATGTACATATTAGAGTTGTGTCGTTCATGAACGAACCGGCTCAAAGGAACGATTCCGTGAAAAGAACGAACGGATTCGTATCCAGTTCATTCTTTTATATCGTTCATTAGATCCCCGATGGACGAGTCATTACTGCTTACAAAATTAACAACAAACTCTAAACAAACGCTGCGTTACTGCAAGCAGCACAAATTTCCACACAAAACAAACAATGATTCAGAGAGCTACTCTCGCTCAGTAACTCACCTCATTCAGTAGCACATATCGGTCATATCTTTCTTTTGCATCATTCGTTCATCTGGTTCTTTCATATCAAAACCACCACCACTTCGTTCAGAAACAAAACCACCCCCATTCGCACACAAACAAGCAAGTAACACAACAGTTGTGTCATTCGTGAACGAACATTTTCAAAAGAACGATTCGGTGAAAAGAACGACGGAGACATATGCAACAGAGAACGAACGACTTCAAAAGAAAGTAATACAGTCAAATGTATTGTTGAACGAAAAAGAGCCAACGAACGAAGTAAAGGACCCGGATCTTTTTGGTGAACGGAATGAAAAAGATCGATCCGCTCAATGAACGAGATTGCCCAACACTAGTACATATATGTGAACATTTGGTTGCTAATGGCTGGTTAAAGACAAACAAATGGGGGGGCTCATAAGTCATGGTGTAATTAAACTTTAGGTTAGGCTAAAGTTTTAAATAAATAAAAGCAATTATATGAACTTATGTATGGAACCATAACTTAATAGCCTAGACATACTTGCGAAAATAAAAAATGAAATTAAATCAGCAATTTTAACGTTTCTTTCAAATAAGTAGTGGCCTTTCGCGAATAGCATAGCAGCTAATCGTTTTTCGCGCCTTTTTACTTATTTACTTACTTAGCTGGCCCATTACAGAACATTTGTTCCATAGACCGAACTAAGAAAAGATCTCCAATTCTCTCTGTTTAGTGCTTTGCTTTCTGGAATACCGCGCATTGCCATATCTTTATCCACTTCTTTGCGTAATCTATTCTTTGGCCTGCCAATTCCGCCTGCACCGCCATTCGTCCCGAATTTATACGCCTTTATAGCGGGTTCATCATCGCTCATTCTTATGATATGGCCTAGCTAACACAATCGCAGCATCTCGATACGTTTATCTATACTGATGTCGTTGTATAGCTGATACAGCTCTTGGTTCATGCGACGTCGATATTCACCGTTAACACAGATTGGTCCGTAGATCTTTTGAAAAATTTTTCTCTCAAACACGCCAAGCACTGTCATGTCTGCTTGCGTAAGTACCCAGGCTTTGGAACCATACATCAGCTCGGGTATTTTGTAAAGCGTTATTTTTGTTTGACGAGTTGTGGCTTTGTTTTTAAAGCTCTTACTTAAGCCAAAGTAGCATCTGTTGGCCAATACAATTCTTCTTTTTATTTCTCAACTGATGTCGTTTGTTGTGCTTACGACGGTGCCGAGGTATACGAAGTCTTTTACTACCTCAAAATTATAGGAACCAACTTCAACAGTTGGTCCGAGCTCAATGGACGCATTGCGCGTCAACACCATCAACTTGATCTTCACGCCGTTTATCGCCAGACCCAGTTTAGCAGATTCTCCTTCGACCTTCATAAAGGTATCGGTTGCTTATTTTACTGATCGTCCCATAATGCCTATATCATCAGCATAAGCAAGTAACATGTGGCTATTGGTGTAGATTGTACCACCTCTTTTGACGTTTGCCTCTCGTATAACCTCTTCTAGCAGGATGTTGAAAAGACCACACTAAAGGCTGTCTCCTTGCCTGAAACCTCGTTTGGTACAAAACTCTTCGGAGAGGTTCTTTCCTATTGTAACTGAAGATCTTGTGTCAGTAAGAGTCATTTTACAAAGCCGAATGAGCTTTGCGGGTTGCCGAAGCGGGCTGTCGAAGGCTGCTTTATAATCGACAAAAAGGTGGTAGGTGTCGATCTGCATCTCTTGGGTCTTCTCCAGGATTTGCCGCAGGCTAAATATATGGTCGATGGTGGACTTGCCAGGTCTAAAGTCCCATTGGTAAGGTCCAGTTATTTCGTTGACAATGGGCTTTAGTCGTTCGCACAATATCCCTGCACTATCTTGTAGGCGATAGGAAGAAGACTTATGCCCCTATAGTTGGAGCATAAAGTCTTATCTCCTTTCTTATGGAAGGGACAGAGGATGTTCAGTTTCCAATTTTCGGGTACACGTTCTTCCTGCCAGTTGGAGCTAACTAGCTGATGCATACACCTTATCAGCGTGTCTCCTCCGGTTTTAAACAGCTCGGTTGGCAGGCCATCAGCTACTGCTGCCTTAATATTCTTCAGTCGGTTTATTGCTGTCTTTACTTCATCTTGGCCGGGTGGTATATATTCAATAACATCTTCTGGGATTGGATCTGTGGTATCTTCGCTGACTTCGCTACTATTGGATACCATACAGATTGGAAAAATGCTCTTTCCATATCCTTAGCACACTATCTGTATTGCCAAATTACCTTGCTGGTTTCTATGGGAGTATGTGCCAGTGCCAAAGCCATCAGCTTGATGCTTCACTCTTTGGTAGAATTTTCGAGCTTCATTCTGTCTCCTGTACATATCTGTCTCCTGTACATATCTGTCTCCTGTACATACCGCTTTTCCATTTCTCTCTTTCGTTTCTCCTCTCTCCTTTTTTTCTCCCGATACCTCTCTCGTGCGCTACGCGTTGCTACTGATTGTAAAGTAGCACTATATGCCGCACTTTTCTCTTCGGTAGCAGCACGACATTCCTGGTCATACCATGGATTCCTTGGTGAAGGTCTCTGGTATCCATGTACTGATTTTGCGGCTGTTTGCATGGAGTGGGCAATGTTTTGCCATTGTCCTGATATGTTATCGGGACGAGGAGTACTTTGATTAAGCAATTGGGCCAGTTGAGTGGAATATGCTGTAGATATCTGTTGTGATTGCAGCTTACCGATGTCCAACATCCGTGTTGTGTCTGTTTGCACTTTGTTTGCTACGTTTAATCTGGTACGTACCTTTGCTGCAATAAGATAGTGGTCCGAGTCTATGTTTGCACCTCGAAACGGTCGTACATCCAACACGCTCGATCCATGTCTTCCATCTATCACAACGTGATCAATTTGATCTGGAGACAGCCAGGAGCCCTTATGATTATCGAGATGCTTAAATCTGGTACTGCTAACTACCATGTTTTTTACAGCTGCCAAGTCTATCAGCCTCATACCATTGTCAGATTTGTCCTGTGAAGACTGAATGGGCAGGGCAACGGTCATAAGTTTCATCTTAGCGCTCGTAAAAAATATCTTTGGTCTGTTCGTTCTTGTCTTTGGTGGGAGCATGGGCGCAAATAAAGCTGATGTTGAAATTATAGGAACCAACTTCAACAGTTGGTCCGAGCTCAATGGACGCATTGCGCGTCAACACCATCAACTTGATCTTCACGCCGTTTATCGCCAGACCCAGTTTAGCAGATTCTCCTTCGACCTTCATAAAGGTATCGGTTGCTTATTTTACTGATCGTCCCATAATGCCTATATCATCAGCATAAGCAAGTAACATGTGGCTATTGGTGTAGATTGTACCACCTCTTTTGACGTTTGCCTCTCGTATAACCTCTTCTAGCAGGATGTTGAAAAGACCACACTAAAGGCTGTCTCCTTGCCTGAAACCTCGTTTGGTACAAAACTCTTCGGAGAGGTTCTTTCCTATTGTAACTGAAGATCTTGTGTCAGTAAGAGTCATTTTACAAAGCCGAATGAGCTTTGCGGGTTGCCGAAGCGGGCTGTCGAAGGCTGCTTTATAATCGACAAAAAGGTGGTAGGTGTCGATCTGCATCTCTTGGGTCTTCTCCAGGATTTGCCGCAGGCTAAATATATGGTCGATGGTGGACTTGCCAGGTCTAAAGTCCCATTGGTAAGGTCCAGTTATTTCGTTGACAATGGGCTTTAGTCGTTCGCACAATATCCCTGCACTATCTTGTAGGCGATAGGAAGAAGACTTATGCCCCTATAGTTGGAGCATAAAGTCTTATCTCCTTTCTTATGGAAGGGACAGAGGATGTTCAGTTTCCAATTTTCGGGTACACGTTCTTCCTGCCAGTTGGAGCTAACTAGCTGATGCATACACCTTATCAGCGTGTCTCCTCCGGTTTTAAACAGCTCGGTTGGCAGGCCATCAGCTACTGCTGCCTTAATATTCTTCAGTCGGTTTATTGCTGTCTTTACTTCATCTTGGCCGGGTGGTATATATTCAATAACATCTTCTGGGATTGGATCTGTGGTATCTTCGCTGACTTCGCTACTATTGGATACCATACAGATTGGAAAAATGCTCTTTCCATATCCTTAGCACACTATCTGTATTGCCAAATTACCTTGCTGGTTTCTATGGGAGTATGTGCCAGTGCCAAAGCCATCAGCTTGATGCTTCACTCTTTGGTAGAATTTTCGAGCTTCATTCTGTCTCCTGTACATATCTGTCTCCTGTACATATCTGTCTCCTGTACATACCGCTTTTCCATTTCTCTCTTTCGTTTCTCCTCTCTCCTTTTTTTCTCCCGATACCTCTCTCGTGCGCTACGCGTTGCTACTGATTGTAAAGTAGCACTATATGCCGCACTTTTCTCTTCGGTAGCAGCACGACATTCCTGGTCATACCATGGATTCCTTGGTGAAGGTCTCTGGTATCCATGTACTGATTTTGCGGCTGTTTGCATGGAGTGGGCAATGTTTTGCCATTGTCCTGATATGTTATCGGGACGAGGAGTACTTTGATTAAGCAATTGGGCCAGTTGAGTGGAATATGCTGTAGATATCTGTTGTGATTGCAGCTTACCGATGTCCAACATCCGTGTTGTGTCTGTTTGCACTTTGTTTGCTACGTTTAATCTGGTACGTACCTTTGCTGCAATAAGATAGTGGTCCGAGTCTATGTTTGCACCTCGAAACGGTCGTACATCCAACACGCTCGATCCATGTCTTCCATCTATCACAACGTGATCAATTTGATCTGGAGACAGCCAGGAGCCCTTATGATTATCGAGATGCTTAAATCTGGTACTGCTAACTACCATGTTTTTTACAGCTGCCAAGTCTATCAGCCTCATACCATTGTCAGATTTGTCCTGTGAAGACTGAATGGGCAGGGCAACGGTCATAAGTTTCATCTTAGCGCTCGTAAAAAATATCTTTGGTCTGTTCGTTCTTGTCTTTGGTGGGAGCATGGGCGCAAATAAAGCTGATGTTGAAGAATTTTGCTTTTAATCGAATTGCAGCGAGTCTTTCATTCACTGGGGTGAAGCGGGAGACCAGATGTTTTAGTCTCCGACTAACTACAAATCCGCAACCAAACTCAAGCTTTGTGTCAGGTATAATACAGTGCGTCACCTTTAGCTGTTGTTGTGACGCCTTTCCCAATCCATTGTATTTCCTGTATCGCAGTAATGTCGGCCTTATACTTTTCAAGTACATCTGCCAATGCGTAAACTGCACCTTCTATATAAAGAGTGCGAACATTCCAGGTGCAGATTCGCAGATCATGGTCCTTAAAACGCTTGCGGGGTTCGTCAACTTTAGAGGGATTTGTTTTCCTTTTTTTTCGTTTTTTTCATAGTGGGCTGCTTTTTCCAAGGGGAGGGTTACTAACCCGACGCCCAAAAACAAGTTTTTAACGTTCTTAAGGGTTCGTTCTATTCGCTCCTTCTATCAAACCTATTTTTTAAAATAAAGGGGGGGTTGTGGGGTAAAATGTAGAAACTACAAGGAAAATAGAAAACAAGTTCAACAGCATGCTGTTGACAATTGGCCACAGCATTGGGACAAGAAAAGAAGAATTTAACACAAGTTAGAAGGAGGTAGAGCCGGAGAACCATGGACAATGCAGGAACTCGATTCGCGAACTCGACTATCAAAAGCGTGGAAAATGTATCAACATATGTTTGAAAAAGATAGATAACATGGATAATGTATCTATGGTATCTGGATAACTTGGATAACGTATCTGTGGTATCAGGATAACACGGATAATGTATCTATGGTATCTGGATACCTTCGATAATGTATCTATGGCATCTGTATTATGTGGGTAATGTATCAATGGTGTGGATAACTAGGATGGATGGATATGGATATTCTAGCTATGGTATCTGGATAACGTGGATAATGTATCTATGGTATCTGGATAACATGGATAATGATCTATGGTATCTGGATAACGTAGATAATGTATCTATGGTATCTGGATAACTTGGATAATGTATCTATGGTATCTAGATGACGTAGATATTATATCTACGGTATTTGGATAATGTATATATAGTATCTGGATAACGTGAATAATGTATCTATGGTATCTGGATAACGTATCTATGGTATGTAGATCAAGCATGGCCACATTTGGCACGGCGGTGCCGATGATTTTCGGCAATTTACACTCACACGACGCGAATGCACAGAAAGAGCGTACAAAAGAGAACAAATGTTTTGATTTGTTATTGTTTTACAGCTTGCGTGAATACAAGCTTACTAACACACTGTTATAAGTTGTCAATATTTTGAATACATTCACATTTTCTCCGTTCTCTTTTTGGTCATGCCTGATCTAGATGACGTGAATATTATATCTACAGTATTTGGATAACGTGGATAATGTATTTATGGTATCTGGATAACATGGATAATGTATCTATGGTATCTGGATAACTTGGATAATGTATCTATGGTATCTAGATGACATGAATATTATATCTACAGTATTTGGATAACGTGGATAATGTATCTATGGTATCTGGATAACTTGGATAATGTATCCATAGTATCTAGATGACGTGAATATTATATCTACAGTATTTGGATAACGTGGATAATGTATCTATAGTATCTGGATAACGTGCATAATGTATCTATGGTATCTGGATAACGTGGATAATGTATCTATGGTATCTGGATAACTTGGATAATGTATCCATAGTATCTAGATGACGTGAATATTATATCTACAGTATTTGGATCACGTGGATAATGTATCTATAGTATCTGGATAACGTGCATAATGTATCTATAGTATCTGGATAAATTGGATAATGTATCTATGGTATCTGGATAACACGGATAATGTATCTATAGTATCTGGATAACTTGGATAATGTATCTATGGTATCTAGATGACGTGAATATTATATCTACAGTATTTGGATAACGTGGATAATGTATCTATGGAAGCTAATATCATCTTCAAATGTTTCCTTCTACTCGTAGGTTGTACCATTTTTGAGATATATAAGTTTAAGTTGGGAAATTGCAGTCATTACATTGTTTTATAAGGAGACGATACAGTCAATCCATTGTCCTAATTTGAACTATTAAGATATCAAAAAACTCAGTCTTGTAGAGAATATCCATAGCTACAACATTTTCTTTAGCCCCATTTCGATAGGACTTGCGGTTTCCAAGCAAAATAGTGAAAACCTAAAAAACCCTTAAAAATGTCAACTTGATTCGCAATTTATTTAAAAAGCGCTTGGTTTTTCTCATCTTTGAACATTGTAGTTTCAGAATCCGCAAAAACTTCCCAGGTGTAAGCACCTTCCATTTAAATTTGGATCAAGAGCACCGTGTAAAGTTTTGCGACAGTTTTACTATATTGAAAATACTCAAAAATACCGCGAGTAAATTAAATTAATTTTTTCTTTATCGTGGTGAGAAAGTAAAAATTGCATTTTGTAAAGACCAGTAAACTTTATGAAATAGTCTGCTGGTTACAACGTTTAGGTTAGGTTGAAAAGAGGGGCAATATAAAAATCGCCACATGTCCGTATGGACATAGAGACATAGAAGAAGATTATTGTTTAAGATATTTAAAAAGGTATCATTTTAGAAAATCTTTCCCATTTACAAAATCTCTTAAGTTTTTGAACTCGTTTGCCCTAATTTGGTTGAGTTCTTGTATAGTATCGTAACCTAGGTGTTGGTTTCTCAGAGTCGCGAAGGCTGGACAGTGACAGAGAAAATGTTCCAACGTTTTTGTCTTCGCTGTTTTCTTCACAACCTATTTTGTGCAGATGGACAGCTTTATACATATATGTATATTAGTAATTGCAGTTTGTAAAGACCAGTGTTCCAGAGGGATATATGAGCATTGTTTGCCCATGCTTTTAACTCTAGACGCGCCGCTTTTAAAGGCTTAGCGTTGTCTAGGTTCATCATAGTTTGCTCCCAAGCACATTTTGCTAAGGAGTTAGCTATCTCGTTACCCCTAATACCTGCATGTCCTGGTACTCACATAATGTTAACCGAGTGTTAGTGTCTTGTATACGGAAGGTTAAATTGTCCCTTACTCGCATTTTTAAAAGAATTATTAGAGGAAACACTCTGCACAGTTTCCAGTTATCAGGTATTACATGTGTATATCGATGGCCAAAGACGATCCTTGGGACACAATAATTGTGTTCCAGAACCTGCAAAATTGTACTGTGACTTTGTCAATTCTTCTTGAGTTTTTGTAATTTTACCCAACTTCTGTATGGAAAAGCACTAAATCTGTTGCTAGCTTTACCTTTAAAAAATACAGGAACACAATGAATGTCAACAAGCCTCCTTTAGATTTCAGCAAAACTATATACAATGCCAAGTTTTCCTTTGTTGCCAACACGCTTAAGTATAATTAAAAAAAAAAATAGGTCTACGTGCCTGTTGTCATGTCGCAAAAATTGAAATCAAGTGATCTGATATGTGCCTGGAGGACCGACCAACCACATGTTCTTGTTTCGGCCACCACAAGTTTTATGCAATTTTTTGTTGTTGATATAATGTTTTTCGAGTTACTGAACTGAAACGAAGAAATAAGAGGCGTCACAAGACCAAGTTTTTACAGTGTCATAAAGTGACAATAAATCACTTTTCAAAACAAAGCGTGATAATTATTTTGAGAGAAAAAAAAAACGAATAAAATATAAAATTTAGTTGTGTTTTAATTGAATTACAACAACAACAACAATTACATTTTGTATATTACATGTGAATAAAAATATAACAAGGGACAGATATTATAAGGGCCTTAGGTCTCAGATTACATATTAAGAAAACAACAATAACAATAACAAACAAAAAACTCAACAGAACACGACAAGGCTTCATGAACAGTTGGCAACAGAATTTGTAGGGACCAAAATGTTGACTCTAAGGCTTTATAGACGAACAAAAAAATGACGTCTTTATAGGCGACCAAAAAGATCGTCCCTATAGGCGACAAGAAGGTCGTCTTTATAAATGACCACAAATTGACAAAAAGTCAAAAGACCAGAATCGTCTTTATAAGCGCCAAAATAGATCGTCTCTATAAAAGAAAAGCAGGTCGTTTTTATAGGCAACCAAAAGTTCGTCCTCAAAGGCGACTAAAAGGTCTGTATATTGCGAGCAAAATGTTGTTACAGGCGACCAAAAGTTCGTCTTACATAAAGAGCAAATGGTCGTCTCTATAGGTGTCCAAAAGGTCCAAGGTCGCTTTGTAGCCAACAAAAAGTTATTTATAGTCGACCAGATGGTGGTCTTTATAGACAACCGGAAGGTCGTCTTTATAAGCTTTGTAGTCAACAAATAGGTATTTATAGGCGACCAAATGGTCGTCTTAATAGGCAACCGAAAGGTCGTCTTTATAAGCTTTGTAGTCAAAAAAAGGTATTTATACACCACCAGATGGTCGTCTGTATAGGCAACCGAAAGGTCATCTTTATAGGCCACAAAAAGATCATCCTTTTAGGCAACTGGAAGTTCGTATTTGTGTGGATCAGACGGTCGCCTTTATAGGCGACCACAAGTTCGTTTTTATAGGCGACGACAAGGTCGTTTTTTTAGGCGACCACAAGGTCGTTTTTATAGGCGACTACAAATTCGTCTTTATAGGCGACCGGGAGTTCGTCTTTAGAGGCGACCAGTAGGTCGACTTTATAAGCGAACAGAAGGCCGCCTTATAAACGACCAGAAGACCTCCTTATTAGCGACCGGAAGGTCGTCTTTATTGGCGCCCAGAAGATCGTCTTTATACGCGAGCAGAAGCTCGTAATTTTGGCAGGGCAGTTGAAAAAGTACACTATGTCGTGCTTGCCTGTGCCACAAGCTTGGTAGATGTTTTACACGGCGATGGCTGCACAATCTCGAGCATACTTGAGCAAAAACTACTCTGACGCTGACGCTCCTCAGCTAAGATAGATTGGTGATGTTCTCCGAGAACTGCATTCACACGATAGTTTTTATGGCATCTGCGACTACATCCTGATTGAAAGACTTGTGGATATAGAGGTTCTCTCTGATAGGGGAAAAGTCATCTCCGGTGAACTTTTGTATAGGAAAAATCATCTCCGGTGAACTTTTGTATAGGAAAAGTCATCTCCGGTGAACTTTTGTATAGGAAAAGTCATCTCCGGTGAACTTTTGTATAGGAAAAGTCATCTCCGGTGAACTTTTATATAGGAAAAGTCATCTCCGGTGAACTTTTGTATAGGAAAAGTCATCTCCGGTGAACTTTTGTATAGGAAAAGTCATCTCCGGTAAACTTTTGTATAGGAAAAGTCATCTCCAGTGAACTTTTGTATAGGAAAAGTCATCTCCGGTGAACTTTTGTATAGGAAAAGTCATCTCCGGTGAACTTTTGTATAGGAAAAGTCATCTCCGGTGAACTTTTATATAGGAAAAGTCATCTCCGGTGAACTTTTGTATAGGAAAAGTCATCTCCGGTGAACTTTTGTATAGGAAAAGTCATCTCCGGTAAACTTTTGTATAGGAAAAGTCATCTCCAGTGAACTTTTGTATAGGAAAAGTCATCTCCGGTGAACTTTTGTATAGGAAAAGTCATCTCCGGTGAACTTTTGTATAGGAAAATTCATCTCCGGTGAACTTTTGTATAGGAATAGTCATCTCCGGTGAACTTTTGTATAGGAAAAATCATTCTCGGTGAACTTTTGTATAGGACAAGTCATCTCCGGTGAACTTTTGTATAGGAAAAGTCATCTCCGGTGAACTTTTATATAGGAAAAGTCATCTCCGGTGAACTTTTGTATAGGAAAAGTCATCTCCGGTGAACTTTTATATAGGAAAAGTCATCTCCGGTGAACTTTTGTATAGGAAAAGTGAACTCCTTGTAACTTTGGACCTCTCTTTCTAGATCATGAAGTTCCCACCTAACATGCCTGGGTGGGGGTCTTATTCAACTTATGGTTATTAGGATGGCTCCAACGGTAACGCCCAGCAATTACTGCAACGAAAGCATGCAATATGTAGATACTCCACTGAAGACATGAGAAGGTACCCTGTTGCTGCTCTCAGAGCGGCATTCTGACAAGATTAAATATTTTTTTGCATCGCGTTGCACTTCGATTCCCAGACCAAACTGGCGCCGCATAGCTTACCACAGACCGATCTATCGCGTGTGTTGTACGGGCCTGTGCCGCATGCTGAGCAGATGTTTTGACATCGTGCAAAACATCTGATTCTTCTCCTATAGGAATTCAGACGGCTGCACCATACTAAGGGTAGTTGAGCCAAAATTACTCTAATTTTTCGTGGCAGCTAACGCCCCTTCAGGGCAGTTTGTGGTCGGAATTCTGCTACCATCGACAATGACATTCAACTCTGTCCTCACCTGTGCCGTCCATGTGGTGAACAGAGGGTCCGTAGATTTAGTGGCGGATATTTGCATATTGCTCGCACGGAAAAAATGGTAAGATCAGTCAAACAGGAGTCCAGCTGTACACAAATGACATCAGGGAAGGTGTCTGACATCAAGGTCGTGCAATCATCTGCATACATTTCGAACTCAATGACGTCTGGAGTGTGCGGAATACAGAAGAGGTAGAGCGTAAACTGTTCGAAAGATATCACCCCACCTTGGGTAACTCCCTGTCTCACTTAACGGGGCTTGGATTTTTGTCCCTGAATTCCACGTAAGTCTGGTGTCCACACATATAATTGATTAATCAACGTTTCAAACTTGGCTGGAGGATAGTCTGCCCGATGTCCTCAAACAGCGTGGATTGTTTGACGGTGAACTTTTGTATAGGAAAAGTCATCTCCGGTGAACTTTTGTATAGGAAAAGTCATCTCCGGTGAACTTTTGTATAGGAAAAGTCATCTCCGGTGAACTTTTTTATAGGAAAAGTCATTCTCTGTGAACTTTTGTATAGGAAAAGTCATCTCCGGTGAACTTTGTATAGGAAAAGTCATCTCCGGTGAACTTTTGTATAGGGAAAGTCATCTCCGGTGAACTTTTGTATAGGAAAAGTCATTCTCGGTGAACTTTTGTATAGGAAAAGTCATCTCCGGTGAATTTTTGTATTGGAAAAGTCATTCTCGGTGAACTTTGTATAGGAAAAGTCATCTCCGGTGAACTTTTGTATAGGAAAAGTCAACTCCTTGTAACTTTGGACCTCTCTTTCTAGATCATGAAGTTCCCTCCTGACATGCCAGGGTGGAGGTCCTATCCAACTTATGGTTATTAGGATGGATCCAACGGTAACGCCCCAGCAAGTACAGCAACGAAAGCATGCAAGATGTAGATACTCCACTGAAGACATGAGAAGGTACCCTGTTGCTGCTCTCAGTGCGGCATTCTGACAAGATTAAATATTTTTTTGCATCGCGTTGCACTTCGATTCCCAGACCAAACTGGCGCCGCATAGCTTACCACAGACCGATCTATCGCGTGTGTTGTACGGGCCTGTGCCGCATGCTGAGCAGATGTTTTGACATCGTGCAAAACATCTGATTCTTCTCCACCATTACTGTTCTATCACACGGCTTGCTAGGGTTGTGCTGCTTACGGAACCCATGCTGATGATCGGCAACTGGATAGCTATTTCTGAAGCTGGGGAGGAGTAAAGCCTCAGGGTCTTTGCTACGGGCAACAAAAGCGAAATCGGTCTGTAGGATTCATCTTTGCTGGCATACTTGACTTACTTCAGTAGCGGGACCAGACTGCCATTTTCCAAACTTCGGGAACGATATGGTTGGCTAGCGATAGGTTTAGAACTTTATTGAAATAGTCGACTTTCGGATATCAAGCTGATTCGATTAGGGCCCAACCTTGGGTTGATTTAGCGTTCCTCATGACATTCGCGACATCCTACATTGTAACCTGTGGGGCTCATCCTCGGCAGGAAGAAATCTAATGCAACGTATTACTCTTCACTTCGCCCTCTCACATCCGGTTTGATCGACAAACTGTCGACTCAAATAACTTGCACGCCTCTTCGGATCAGTCAGCGTAACGTCGCAATACGTAACGGAGTTCCTAACTTCCTTATTTTCAGTGATCGAGAGCGACTTTACCGTTACCCACAATTTATTTAAGCCGGCTACTAGGTTTCAACTTTTCATATGATTTAGCAACTTGTTCCGTTTATGCTCTCCAACCAATCTGCAAACTTCGAGTTTCAGCTCTGGGGTCACTGGGGTTGCATGACGAAGCTCCTCAAGTTTGCTCTCACTTCGGGTATTCGACCATCAGGTTTATGGCGAGCGGCTGCAGCAGTGATTATGTCTAGTAACATTTTTTCTGCTACCCGAACATCAGAAGGGTTGATAAAATCTCTGAAGCGGTGATAAGTGGACTCTCTGCAACTCGGAAAATTAGCTTTCCTATGATTAATAAAAGTGCGGAGGTGCTAAAAATGGACGGTCTGATGATGGAGATGGTCTGATCCAAGAGAACAGACGGGTTTCCCGGTGACGTCATTTGTCAGATCAGGTGACACGATGGTTATGTCTGGCGAATTGTGTCACTCTCCGCTAATTCTTTTAGGCGTCCTCATTGACCGTGCTAAACGTATCAATGTGCTCAGCCAGCACTGTAGCACTCTGGTCATTTCCGAGGATCGAATGACTCATTTCCATAGGACATGAGCCGGCCAATACCAGACAATTATGACCTTCCAAAAGCGGGCTAATGTTTGGCCTATAACCTGGAGTTCATCAATTTATCAGCGGCATGTTGAATCTAAGCATCTCTATCTTGGAACTTCCACACCTGACTGCTAACTCCATACATTCCATGTACGGGTCATTAGAGCCAGGCTCAAGAGGGATAAGTCTGTATTGAGCAGGCTGAAATCCAACATTTCATGAATTCCACCATTCCGACTCATGACATCCACCATTTCCTCGATCTTACCTCGGAGCCCACTGCAATTAATTTGCAACAGTGATGACTTTCTAGGAATTAGAACAACAACGGCTGTTGTTAGGTGCTGCATGAGCGTTTGCTCTTGGGGGTGGGGCTGTGTTCACGCAGCATGCGCCAACCTAGACCCTGTCGTAGTCTCTCGAATGGACGAGTACAGAACAAACCCTGAGAAGCACTCACTCCCGGCATCAATTGCACCTTACCGAAGGTTGAGTGTGGTGGATGCGGTGTGACAGACTGAGCACATATAAACCGATCCCGGGTTTTCTCCATCCCAACACGGATCAAACGAATCTAGAGCAGGAATTCCTTGATATGCTCCCCTCAACACAGAAGAACAATACGAATACAAACATGTATACACTGAAGGACCCGTCGCTGGTCTGAACACGGGTGTTGTGTGATTCCGGGTCAATCCGGTAACGAAGAACACGCCACTGTGGGATTGAGGCGGCCAAAATATGTTTCTTATTGCCGACTAAATTATAAATTTTATAGGTGCCCAAAAGATCGTCAATATAGATCACAAAAAAAGTTCTTCCTTATAGGCAACCACAAGGTTATCTTATAGACGATCACAAAGTGGTCTTTATAGACGACCACAATGTCTCCTTCGTATGGTACGACCAGGAGGTCATATTTATAGGCGACCAGGAAGTCGTCATAATATGCCGTCATCATAGGTGATCGATAGGTAGTAATTATAGGCGACCAAACCATCGTCATTATAAGTTAGTCCCGACTAGAATAATACTTCCCACCACACCATCGCTTCTTAACACAATTTACATATAAATAAAAACAATTAACTACTGCCTACAACTGTCACAGTGTACAACAAGTAATTATTCCCTTACTAAGTTTTCTCATTAATTATGTATGCAAGATAGCAAAAAAGCTACCGCAGCCCATAAAAAATCATTTAATGAATCTAATCTTAGAAAATATTGCAAACTAATCTAATTGCACAACTGCAATGTAATTGCATTTATGGAGGCCTTTATGGTAATAAATCCACAGACTCAAAACATTTTCACGTGTCACGTTGCCATTCACTGTTGCTCCATCACAGCTATTAACGAACAAGAACTTGAACATTTAACACAGCAACGTGCAGCTCACTATCTGCTCTCAAGTTTAACACACAACGACCATAGATAATTTTCCGCAACGATTTTATGTTGCAAAGATTTTGCAATAACAACATTCAAAACGTTTACGCATGTCCGCTTGCAACATTTGCCATTTGATGTGGTGGAAATGAACGTTCACTTGTAGGAAACAAGTTCAAAGTTGGTCAGAGAGGAAGTTGGCAGTAGTTGGCTGCAAAAGAACACTACAGGAAAAGTTTTCTCAAAGAAATGTTCAATTCAACCCGCCAGAATAAAGATTTCCATAGGAAATTTGCAATTCAGCCTGGCTGAATACAGATTTCCATAGGAAATTTGCAATTCAGCCTGGCTGAATACAGATTTCCATAGGAAATTTGCAATTCAGCCTGGCTGAATACAGATTTCCATAGGAAATTTGCAATTCAGCCTGGCTGAATACAGATTTCCATAGGAAATTTGCAATTCAGCCTGGCTGAATACAGATTTCCATAGGAAATTTGCAATTCAGCCTGGCTGAATACAGATTTCCATAGGAAATTTGCAATTCAGCCTGGCTGAATACAGATTTCCATAGGAAATTTGCAATTCAGCCTGGCTGAATAAAGATTTCCATAGGAAATTTGCAATTCAGCCTGGCTGAATAAAGATTTCCATAGGAAATTTGCAAATTCAGCCTGGCTGAATAAAGATTTCCATAGGAAATTTGCAATTCAGCCTGGCTGAATAAAGATTTCCATAGGAAATTTGCAATTCAGCCTGGCTGAATAAAGATTTCCATAGGAAATTTGCAATTCAGCCTGGCTGAATTAAGATTTTCATGCGACATATTCAAATCAGCTATCCAAAATTAAGCTTCAGTTTGCTGAATAAGGCTTTGTATTTTTCTTGACACACAAAATTATGGAATGGTACAAAAATGTCCCATAAAATGGAGGCTTGTCACTTCTGGAATTCACTTCCGTGGTCATAGCCATTAGCCATCTGCCATAACCGGTTCTCTTAAGAGTAGTCGTAGATGTAGTAAGTCATTTTATAGACACACAAAGCAAATGCATCGTAAATAATCAGCAATTAACAGAATTATAACCACTTTTATGCGAGCTTAGCCTTTAAGAACAGCTTTATGTCCCAAGAGATCAATTGACCCAGCAGTGCTGATGAAATGATGTTGCATTCTCCAGTCAACTACTCTAACTACCGGTTGAATACCGGTCGTATAGTAAGGAACCATCAACGGTTTGGCTGGCTAGACTTGTTAAGACACCAGCCGGGTTTGAAGAGAGATTTTGCAAGCATTGCAACACCAGACATGACAGAGAACATCAAAAACAAGGCACAACATTAACAGTTAAAAGAACACTACCTTGTATCTTGGCTGGCAAGAGATGACTTCTCCATATGCTGCAGCCAAAACCAGTTGAATGTTTTTTGTGTTCAAATTTGGTTGCATGGCGACAACGACATTAGCCAACGTCTGAGTTTTGCAGGCAACAACATTAATACATATTGAGGAGGGTAGTTCGGCAACACAAATCTTTTGACCTGAGAATCAGTTGCCCACTTTTGGAGGCAAATGAGAAATGATGAACTTAAAGACAATCTTGTTGGAGTTCTTGAAGATAAATTCTCTAAAAACTCTACCTGGATCTTTTGTTGCCTATAAAAACGTAATTTTGATCGCCTATACATCCGCCTAAACCTATATTCGACGAAGTTTATGTCGCCTGTATAGCAAACCCGTTCGTGGGTATTGATTTGGTTACGAAGTTTTTCGGCAAATCACACACACGCGACCCGAACGCAAAGTAAGAGAGCAAATGTTTTGATTTTTTTACTTCAGTCTTGTACTGAATTTCATGCAAGCAGGTTGATGCCGCTTTATTTGTTTAATTTTGGGTACACAGAAAAGATTTTTCAGTTGTACAGCAAATATGTGGAGGGAAGAATTTGAAAATGATTTTTGTTTTGTATTAATATTTTTAATGACGCAAAATGCCTCGTCTGCATTTAGAAAGTCTTAATACAATTTGTTTTTTCTCTCAAAAAAATTAACATATGAAGAAAAATACTTTTCAAATTATGAAGTTATTTATATTATTTTTAATTTAAGTCATACAAAGCGAACGCGCCAACAATATATTTTTCATTTCACACTCAATATGAAAATCATCACCCTGTTCTGTCAGTGTAATTTTACCCACACATAAACAATTTAAGCGCTCGCTCTTCTTGGTCGGCTATGCTGTATAGGCGACCTTTTGGTCGGCTATAAAGGCGACTTTTTAGTCGCAAATAAAGGTGACCTTATGGTCGGCTATAAAGGCGGCCTTTTGGTCGGCTATAATGACGACCTTTAGGTCGCCTATAGAGACGGCATTTTGGTTGCCTATCAAGGCGACCTTTTTGCCGAATATAAAGAAGACCTTTTGGTCGGCTATAAAGACGACCTTTTGGTCTACTATTAAGACGATCTTTTGGTCGACTATAAAGGCGAAGTTTATGTCGCCTATAAAGACGACCTTTTGGTTGCCTATAAAGACGACCTTTAGGTCGCCTATAAAGACGACCTTTTGGTCGACTATAAAGACAACATTTTGGTCGGTTATAAAAACGACCTTTTGGTCGATTATAAAGGCGACTTTTTGGTCGCCTATAAAGACGACGCCTTAACTTTTATTCGACTTGAGGTCGCCTATAAATACGACCTCTTGGTCGGCTATAAACACGACCTTTTGGTCGCCTATAAACACGACCTTTTAGTCGACTATAAAGACGACCTTTTAGTCGCCCATTAAGACGACCTTTTGGTCGCCTATGAAGACAACCTGTCGGTCGCCTATAAAGACGGATTTTTCTTCACCAATAAAGACGACACCTAAATCGCCTATAGAGACGACTTTTATCACGCCCTAGAGACAAATTTTCGGTTTTCTACAAAGGCGGCATTTTGGTCGCTACGAACTCATACGTTTGGCCCCCCATTAAGACAACTTCTATGTCGCCTCTTCATGCTCTACTTTTAAAATGTTTCCCTTCCCACCTTTACCACCCTCGTTGCTTTTATTTCATATCACAACAATAAACAAACCCACACCAATAGAGTAACCGTCTTAATTTAAGTCAACATTCATTCATTCATACCTATCAACTTGTCTGTCGTCTAGAGGAACCGGCTGATTTTGAAATTCATACAATCGAAACCAAAAAAAAAAAACAAACTCGTTTGTCGTAGTTCTCTCATTAAAGTTGTTGTTTTAATCATGACAGACAAAACAAATGCGACAACAACTCTGGCAATAAAAACAAAGCCAAAGTAGAACTAAACTTGGTTGACTAGCGGTGGCAGTGGTGTTGCCACATTGGCATGCAACCGCACATGGACAAGTAGTTTTGTGATGACCTAGAAATGCTGAATGTCCGAGTGATGGGCTGAATTTAAGTTGCATCCATTTACAAACATGCAACGGAGAAGTGGGTAATTAAATTGATAATGTTGCAATGTAAGAGCATTACATAATATCTGGGGAAATATGGGTCAAGGTGAAGGGTATAATGAAAAGTGATCTTCTTTGGAATGTGAATGGAAAAGAATCTTTTGTGGAAGATAAACAAGCTACACCTGTACTTGAAATAAATCAATGGAAAGTTTTTGGACGTCTTAGCATATGGATGGTGAAGCAAATTAACTTCGTAGGTGAACCAAAGGTGAAGTCTTATTTACAACCAAAGAGAACATTCTCTTTACACACGACCAGAAGGTTATCGTTATGTATCATCAGAACACTTTTTATAGGACAACTAGTATGTAGGTCATCCCAAAGTTTATTTTAATTGCAAGCAAGAGGGCCATCTTCATAGTTATTACCAACGACAATAATTGAAGGACTCAATTAAGTTGATTATCATATTACTAATATATGAGATGACAAAGTGACATTTTCTCTCGACGCAACCTTTAGATGCGGAAAGAAATTTTCTCAAGAATATCGAAAAAAATACCATTGTGGAAGAGATGCATGTCTCACTGAACCAGACCACTTAATCCAGTTAGGTTGGGCATTGTTTTGTGACCTTTTTTGTGCCACCATTGGTTACAAAACCGCCAACGAGGTAATTGACTCTATAACTGTGGCTGAAAGTGGGGTCCCAAAAGAGCCAAAAGAGTAGAGGTGGCAAACTATTGATAGTCAAACTATCGTTTTGATCGCTGTCGTAAAGCTTTGTTTATATCGGATTCCAAAGCTATTATTTTTCAAATAATTCACGACAAATAGCCCAAAAATGATATTTTAGTGGTCAATGTAAACTTAGTTTTTCCACAGCAATCAAACCGAAAGTCTGACTATCGATAGTTTGACAGCTCCACAAAAGAGGCTCCATTGTTACCGGGTTAACGTAGACATACATAGGTACATTAGTACCACCCATTCACAAAGCATCAATTAACCAATTCCTTGGAATACGGTTAACAGAAGCAGAGATATCCGTCATGAAAATAAAATTTCTCAAATTGGAAATTGGTATAGCTGGGCGTTGTTTCCGATATCTCTGGAATTTGTCCACTTTGGGTAACACATTTGGTAACAATTTAAAGCTCAGAAGTTATTCTTTGAGAGCTGGAAAAGGGCCCGCTACTTCATATGCGGAAATGATATAAAAAGCAAGTCGGCTTTGCCGACAGAGATATACCCTCAGCCAATTTGAATTTATACTTTCATCAACGGACAGATCGACACTAGTGTTGAACTTTTGTAGGGGAGGTACCATAAGGAGAAGATCGATATCGGCCATTTTAGAAGTTAAACTAAATTTGGACAAAATATTAGGAGATCCAACCAATGGACCAATTGGGTTGCCCCGTTCAAGGAATATCGTGCATACCATTTTAGTGACATTTTTTTAAATATTGGAGGGAAGTACAGGAAGTTGTTGCCAATCTTCGAACTGAAACTAAGTTTGGACACATTTTGGACTGTTTTGTCAAGAAGTATGGGCTTGCTCCTGAAAAAGCATTTACCGTCGTAATTGAAGCAGCGAATGCAAGTTGTTTCAACAAAAATCAAAGTGATTCGAGAGCAGGTCTTAAAGTGAACTTATCCGAAATTTTGTGTGGGAGGTACCCGACGGAGTGGACAAATATAGTCCATATTCAAACCTGATCTATATCTGGTAGATAAATTAGGATGTGTAAAGTATGGTTCCAATCGGTCACCCACTTTAAGAGTTATCGTGCGCACAAATTTTCCGAAGATTTTTGAACTTTTGTGGGGAGGTACCTGAAGGAGTGCACCGATATGGCTTATCATCGAACTTTATCTAATTTTGGACAAAATATTTGGAAGGTCAAACTTTTGGCCGAATCGGCAGATCGGTTCGAGAGTTATCTTGCGCTCCAACCACTACATACGGTGTCATAGGGCTTTTTGTACCTTTCAGGCTATTTTCTCAGGAAGTATGGACTTGCCCCTGATGAAGCTTATACCCATCTTCGAACTTAAACTAAGTTTGGGCAAAATATTGCGAAGTGCAAAATTTGGTTCGAATCGATTGATCCGTTCGCGAGTTATCGTGCGCACCAGCCAGCCAGACAGACAGATGGACGGACATTGCTAAATCGACTCCAAATTGTCTGAAACGGATTTCGTCCAAACATACTTGGGGTCTAAACCATTATTTCGATGAGGCATATTTTGTCCGTATAAAAGTGTACATTAGGCTATAACCAAAAAAATACCACCACATAGCCGTGTAGAGCATGGAAAACTATTATGAAATACGGCATCAATTTTTCTCTATCGCGAAAAAAGTTTCCGCACCAAATGCATTGAAGTTCAGTAATGCATTTTTTAATTTTAGCTGTTATGACAACATATTTGCTTTTAATTAAAATTTTTATTTTTTTGGAATCTAATTTAAAATCATTATCAAAGCGTTCTGGACCAATTTGTTCTCAAATCGCGCCATTTCGGAGCGTAGTAGGAACTTTTGATACTATTGCAATTTTTGCTTTTTCTTTATAAACTCGTGAATTTTATGTTTATATTTTTTGTACCTACCGGACAACAGAATATGGGGTCATTTGCAACGAAGTCGCGAAAGTTACAGCCTGTTTTTGTTGACTTTGCCTGTGAGAATCGTATATGCTTTTTACAAAAATACATCACCAGTACCACGTGGGGAATTTTGTCCTAATAATGAAAACGCGTTTCTAAGATCGATTCGGTGAAAAAAGTTTCCGCGCCGACTGTAATTACTAAAACCCTTTTGATATTTTTTCTACTTATATTTTTAAATTTGCTTTGTTTGAATAAATATTCATAGAAAAAAATACAATTTTCACAGGCAACTTTCGCGAATTTGTTGCAAATGACACCATATTCTCTTGTCCAATATGTACAATAAATATAAACATAAAATTCACGAGTTTATAAAGAAAAAACAAAAATTTAAATAGTGTCAAAAATTCCTAAAATTCTCCAAAATGGCGCTATTTGAGAATAAATTGGTCCAGAACGCTTTGATAATGATTTTAAATTAGATTACAAAAAAATAAAAATTTTAATTAAAAGCAAATATGTTGTCATAACAGCTAAAATTAAAAAATGTATTACTGAACTTCAATGCATTTGGTGCGGAAACTTTTTTCGCGATAGAGAAAAATTTACGCCGTATTTCATAATAGTTTTCGATGCTCTACACGGCTGTGTGGTGGTATTTTTGATATTTGCAAAAAAGTGCAAAAAGTTATAACCCTAGTGTACATACCCTCCTTAGCATAAATGATGAGGGTATAATTATGAAGTGCGTTGAAATTGAAAACAAAATTCCACCGCAACTGTTCTAAAAATGGGACATATGTTTTTTAGCTAAAGTAGGAACAAGGTCCAAGTCGCTGGCCGGCAGCACTTGGGCATGTGGATTGGGGTCGCACGACATGCTTCATTTATTTAGCTGCCACTCATAAGAATCAATTTGCTTATCTCTTGATTCATTATGAATGCAACCATTCCAGGTTTTTGAATTTTTGAGTGTGGATACAGTCAAACCAGAACCTGATAACTGAAGTAATACACGAACGAACATATTTGTGTCGCTATAATAACCTAATAAGTATGGACTGAAAGATGATTCACTTAAATATTTACAAATATATATTAAGCTCTTTCTTAAACAAAGACAAGTAAAAAAGTTTTCGTGGGCCGAACTTTTTTCCGTCCACCATAAAATATTTTGTACTAAAATGGAATAATTAGTTCCTATTTTATACAATTTTAGGTCGGAAGGTTTTCGACCACGGATACTCCAAATGCCTAAGTTAGGTCAGAAAATGTACCTAAAAATGTCTTCAATCGGGCGGTACCTATATATGTGGCCTATATCAAAGTGTGGACTTATGTTGACAATTTTTGTGGGAAATTTTCTAATTTCTAATAATCTAATCATCAAAATACCTGAAATCGGGAGGTATATTCATATGGCGGCAATAATAAAACCTATTATGAACATTTTTGTTTGAGCGGAATTATGATTACTGGTTTCCTTAAATGTTAAATTACGGTCAAAAACTGGAGCTAAAATCCTCAAAATACCTACCGTTGTGTGAGGCGGTACTAAAACATGGACTAATGTCAACAAATGGAGCTAAAATTTTCAAAATACTTAAACTCGGGAAGTACTCTTATAAGCGGGCTATAGCAAAACATGGACCTATGCTGAAAATGTTTGGTTTAGAGTTTTGGTTTTTTGGGTACAGGAATCTCAAATGTTGAATTTAAGTTAGTTCGGTAAAAACTGTAACTAAAATCCTCAAAATACCTAAAACGGAAGGTACCGGCATATGGGGGCTATACCAAAACATGGACCCATGTTGACAATTTTTAGTGGGAAGGTATGTGACCACTTGGAAAATCAAATGATTACAGCTAGTTCAGACAGAAAATGCAGCTAAAATCCTCAAAATACCTAAATGAATGTTCAATAGGTCACAGAAAGGCTGTATTCTTGTCTGAAACCTCTTTTGGTACTAAGCTGTTCGGAGAGGTTCTTTCCAGTACTTTGATTAAGCAATTGGGCCAGTTGAGTGGACTCCGCTGTTCTTACTTTATTTGCAACGTTTAATCGGTAGATTAAAAAGGTAGAGGTCCGAATCCACGTTTGCTCCTCGGAACGATCGTATATCCATCTATCACAGCGTGATCAATTTGATTTCTTCTTTTTTAGTCCGGAGGCAGCCATGACCCTTCTGAATATCCAGGTGCTTAAATCTGGTACTGCTAACTACCATGTTTATTGCCGCTGCGAAGTTCATCAGCCTCATTCCATTGTCACTGTCGAGACTGAATTTCTTAACTATTGGGCCAAAGGTATTTCCAATTTTGGCATTAAAATCGCCTACAATAACTTTAATGTCATGGGCAGGACAACGGTCATATGTTTCTTCTAAGCGCACGTACAATATATATAAGGTCATGAGCGCAAATAAAGCTGTAGCAAGTATTTCAGTCACTCGGGTGAAGCTGGAACCCAGATGTTTTAACCCTCGACTAACTACAAATCCGCAAACAAACTCATGCTTTGTGTCACCTTTAGGTGTTGTTGTAACGCCTTTCCCCATCCATCGTAATCCCTGTATGGCCGTAATATCGGTCTTGTATTTTTCAAGTACATCTGCCAGTGTTGTTTTTCACAGTAGCATGCTTTTTTCTAGGGGGTGTTTACTAACCCGACGCCCAAACGCAAGTTTATATCGTTTTTATGGGTGAACGCGAGGCTCATGTCGGCTCACTACGTTTAACGGGTGTTAAATGCAGCTTCCCAGATCAAACCTGGGCACCTGGGTTAGAGATCCGGAATTACGTTCAAAGCAGCGTGAAAAGGGCGGTGATGAGAATTGACACAGCCTTTTTTTTGCACACTTGATACAAGTAGTATGGACAAATGTATCTTATTCCTAATTGACAGACAAGTCTACCATAGGTAAAGGTGGGCAGAATCGCGGTTACATAAAGTCAGTGCATTTATTTTTCGGCTCTTCGATATTACTTTTCCATGTCAAGCGATTGTTTATGATTATATCGAGGTATTTAACTTCCTGAGAAAGTTTTAATGCGACTCCGTCCAAAATTGGAGGCTGAAAATAGGGAAAAAATTTCCACTTATCTGCAATAGTATAACATCACCGGCATAGGACAATACCTTAACCTTCAGCCGGTCGAAACATACCAGAATTTCATTTATTACTAGAAGCCAGAGCAGAGGTGGGAGAACCCCTCAATAAAGTGTACCTCTGTTAACCGTTTTCCTCACGGACCTTTCTCCTATGCACGAGATGCTGATTATGGATTATATCCATAGAACTAAGCTTCAGATTTTTGAAGGCCCCCTCTATATCGAGAAAATACGCCAGAGTGAATTTTGAGTTTTATATATCGTTACCTGAAATGCCCAAAGACGTAACCCTCAACGTAACCTTTTGAGGGTTACGTCTTTGGGCATTTCAGGTGACGATATTCTTCTCAACGTGTCTAGTCACCCAATGTAGGGCCGCTTCCACTGATTTTTCTTTGACGTAGGCGTGCTGAGACCTGCTGATATGTTTGGGATCTAATAGTGCCCCAACTTCCCGACCCAGTAACCTTTCTGCGAGAAACGCAGGTACACCTTTCAGACAACCTCCGATTCTCTATATTAGGGTCGTCCATTTGGTCTCCACGCAGGCGGAGAAGACTGCAACAGCAACTCCTGCGTAACCTTGCCTGGTGTGCCGAGGTCTTCATAAGGCATGCAAATCGAAGACAGTATCAAACGCATCTTACGCCCTCTTTCCATCCGTACCGTCACGTGTAACCTCTACTGTAATTAGACTTACTTACTTACTTACTTAGCTGGCCCATTACAGAACATTTGTCCTATAGGCCGAACTAAGAAAAGATCTCCAATTCCCTCTATTTGTTGCTTCGCACTCTGGAATACCGCGCCTTTTCATCTCATCATCCACTTGTTTGCGCCATCTATTCCTTGGGCTGCCAATTCTGCGTGCACCGCCAAGCGGTCCGTGTTTATACACCTTTTTAGCGGGGTCATCATCTCTCATTCTTATGATATGGCCTAGCCAACGCAATCGCTGCATTTCGATACGTTTAACAATATTGATGTCGTTGTACAGCAGATACAGCTCGTTGTTCATGCGACGTCGATATTCACCGTCAACGCAGATTGGTCCGTAGATCTTTCGAAGATTTTTTCTCTCAAACACACCAAGCACTGCCATGTCTGCTTGCGCAAGTACCCAGGCTTCGGAGCCATACATCAGCACGGGTAGTATCAGTGTTTTGTAGAGCGTTATTTTTGTTTGACGAGATGTGGCTTTGTTTTTAAACTGCTTACTTAAACCAAAGTAGCATCTGTTGGCCAATACAATTCTTCTTTTTATTTCACAACTGATGTCGTTTGTTGTGTTTACGGAGGTGCCGAGGTAGACGAAGTCTTTTACTACCTCAATATTATAGGAACCAACTTCCACAGTCGGTCCGAGCTCAATGGACGCATTGCGCGTCGACACCATCAACTTGGTCTTCTCACCGTTTACCGCCAGACCCACTTTAGCAGATTCTCCTTCGACCTTCATAAAGGTATCAGTTACTTCTTTTACTGATCGGCCTATGATGTCTATGTCATCAGCATAAGCAAGTAACATGTGACTATTGGTGTAGATTGTGCCACTTCTTTTGACGTTTGCCTTTCGTATAACCTTTTCCAGCAGGATGTTAAAGAGATCACACGAAAGGCTGTCTCCTTGTCTGAAACCTCTTTTGGTACCAAACTCTTCGGAGAGGTTCTTTCCTATTTTAACTGAGTACCTCGTGTCAGTTAAAGTCATTTTGCAAAGCCGTATGAGCCTTGCGGGGATACCAAATTCAGACATGGCTTGGAATACCTTTGAACGCAGCGGGCTGTCGAAGGCTGCTTTATAATCGACAAAAAGGTGGTAGGTGTCGATCTGCATCTCTTGGGTCTTGTATAGGATTTGCCGCATGGTAAATATCTGGTCAATGGTGGACTTGCCAGGTCTAAAGCCACATTGGTATGGTCCAATTATTTCGTTGACCATTGGCTTTAGTCGTTCGCACAATATCCCTGACACTATCTTATAGGCAATAGGGAGAAGACTTATGCCCCTATAGTTGGAGCATAAGACTCCCTTCTTGTGGACGGGGCACAGGATACTGCCAGATGGTGCTAACTAGCTGATGAATACACCTTATCAGCGTGTCGCCTCCGGTTTTGAACAGCTCGGCTGGTAAGCCATCGGCTCCTGCAGCCTTATTATTCTTCAGCCGATTTATTGCTGTCTTTACCTCATCTTGGCTGGGCGGTATACATTCAATACCATCTTCTGGGATTGGGACTGTGGTATCTTCGTCGTCTTCGCTGCTATTGGATACCAACAGTTTTGAAAAATGTTCTTTCCATATCCTGAGTACACTATCTGTATCAGTAACCAAATTACCTTGATGGTCTCTACAGGAGGATGTGCCTGTACCAAAGCCATCAGTTTGATGCTTGACTCTTTGGTAGAATTTTCGGACTTCATTCTGGCTCCTGTACATTTCGATTTTTTCACACTCCCGCTTTTCCATCCCTCTCTTTTTCCTGCGGAAAAGACGTTTCTCCTCTCTCCTTTTCTCCCTGTATCTCTCTCGTGCGCTACGCGTTGCTACGGATTGTAAAGTAGCCCTATATGCCGCATTTTTCTCTTCGGTAGCAGCACGACATTCCTGGTCATACCATGGATTCCTTGGTGAAGGTCTCTGGTATCCAAGTACTGATTTTGCGGCTGTTTGCATGGAGTGGGCAATGTTTTGCCTTTGTCCTGATATGTTATCGGGATGAGGAGTGCTTTGATTAAGCAATTGGGCTAGTTGAGTGGAATATGCTGTGGCTATCTGTTGTGATTGCAGCTTACCGATGTCTAACTTTCGTGTTGTGTCTGTTCGTACTTTGTTTGCCACGTTTAAGCGGGTGCGTACCTTTGCTGCAACAAGGTAGTGGTCCGAATCAATGTTTGCGCCTCGGAACGATCGTACATCCAACACGCTCGATGAATGTCTTCCATCTATCACAACATGATCAATTTGGTTTCTTGTTTTCTGATCTGGAGACAGCCAGGTGCCCTTATGAATATCGAGATGATTAAATCTGGTACTGCTAACTACCATGTTTTTTGCAGCTGCAAAGTCTATCAGCCTCATACCATTGTCAGATGTTTCACAGTGGAGGCTGAATTTCCCGACTGTTGGGCCAAAGATATTCTCCTTTCCAATTTTAGCATTAAAATCGCCTAGAATGATTTTAATGTCATGGGCAGGGCAACTGTCATATGTTTCTTCTAAGCGCTCGTAAAATATATCTTTGGTCTGTTCGTCCTTTTCTTCAGTGGGAGCATGAGCGCAAATAAAGCTGATGTTGAAGAATTTTGCTTTTATTCGAATTGCAGCAAGTCTTTCATTCACTGGAGTGAAGCTGGATACCAGATGTTTTCGTCTCCGACTAACTACAAATCCGCAACCAAATTCATGCTTTACGTCATGGCAGCTATAATACAGTGCGTCACCTTTAGGTGTTGTTGTGACGCCTTTCCCAATCCATCGTATTTCCTGTATGGCAGTAATATCGGCCTTGTACTTTTCAAGTACGTCTGCCAATGCGAAGACTGCACCTTCTCTATAACGAGTGCGAACATTCCAGGTGCAGATTCATCAGATCATGGTCCTTAAAACGTTTGCGGGGTTCGTCAACTTTAGAGAGGGTTGTTTTTCTTTTCTTTCGTTTTTTCATAGTATGCTGTTTTTTCTAGGGGAGGGTTACTAACCCGACGCCCAAACCCAAGTTTTTAACGTTCTTATGGGAGAACGCGCGGCACATGTTAGCTCACTACCTTTAACGGGTGTTAAAGACAGTTCCCCAGGTGACACCACGCGGAGGTCAGTGTCCACTTGAGATGAAAGAGGGACCAAGATAAATCCTGGGCTTTGCCATGTTAAAGCCGGTCAGGACCGTTGCTTGGTATCTTCCATCCCCTACGTCACCCACTGTAATTATACAGAAGGATTAAATTAAGGCTCCCTTGCCCCTATGCGATGTTTGTAGAACAATTATATTTGTAGCCACTATTTCAGCTCGCACCATTCGAAGCGAAGAAGACTGTAGGTCTTGCCTCTTAGTTCGCTCTTTTTGTTTCTACAAATAAGGAATCTGGACGATGGTGGTGTCGATGTCTAAGGTCGGGAGAATGTCCAGCAGTTGTTTACTCCATCAAAACGGTTGTGATTTCTTCGCAGGAGTAGATTATTGGTTAGAGAATCCACAGCTCCCTCGACTATATGAAAGCTATTGCCTCCGCACAATTTTGAAGTCGTCAGATCTTTGAATTTATCCCAGTCCATTCTCCTGAGATTTCTATGGAGACTCCGTATTACTCCAAGTATAGAGATTTGGTAGAATATTATCCGGTGATCCGAGAAGGGGCACATTTCAGATACCCTCCGATTCTCTATATCGGAGAAGGGTTATATCAGGTCAGGGCTATATCGACCACGGAGGCGGAGAAGACTATATAGGTCTTGCCGCTTAGTTCGCTCCCCTTTTTGTAGCCTACATCACCTTGTGGTAATTGTTATTATTGCTTTGTTCCTTTACTTTTTAATGGTAAAGAGAAAGCTGTCAAAATTGCTCAAAACTGTCTCTCATGAACATTTTTACCAGAAAAGTAAAGGAACGAAAAAATGGTGGATCTGGTAGCAATGTCAAAAAGAAACATAAAAATCTAATTTCTTCTTTTATTTCAAAGTTTTAAATTTTATTTTGTCAGCGTTCGACTTTTTCTTCTGTTTTTCGTTCATTTTTTCTTCATTGTGAAATAATCGTCAAACAAAGGTCGAAAAATCAGTTCAACCATTGTTTACCTGCAGAAATTTGTCTGGTAGCCTGTGGTAGAAGAGAAAGGCATATGTGCTCTCTCTCCTCTCTCACTCTCTTAAAAATTGCTGCCAGTTTTACCACTTTTTGGGGTTAAGGAGTGCTTTGCAGGTTAAAAATAGTAACAAATGGTAAGTAAAGGAACACAGATTATGTCTTTGTGCATTTGTATGTAACATAAAAAAGTAAACGAGATAGACCTATAGTTCCCTCTAGGGATATACATAGAATCACTTTCTGAGCCGATTTATGCATGTCCGTCCGTCCGATTGTTTGCAATGTACAGGTCGCATTTATTATCCGATTCAGCTGAAAATTTGGAACATAATTTTTTTTAGCCAGCCGAAGAATGCTATTGTTTTTGGTGAAAATAGGTTCAGATTTGGATGGTTTAAGTTAGGTTTAAGGATGCACACTATATTAGAATAGGTGACTGCTTCACTCGGAGACCGTTGGCCCATTGTGTTCATCCTGTGTAGGCTATTTAAAGATGATGGAGATGATGATTTAAAGATGATGATGGAGGTGTGTTGATGAGATGATTTAATATGAAGGAGAGGGTAGAGTGCAGCTTGATGAGATGAGGATGATAGGATAGAGATGATGAGACGATGATGAGTGTGGGAGATGTAAAGATTGACGCCAAGGAGTTACCTGGAAAGGTGAAAAGAGTATGATTATTACGGGTTGTTAAGGGCCTTTGAAAAGCCATGCTAGATGTCTGGCAAAGTTGAGTAGGACAATGGGATCTATGTTAGACAGGAAGGTTTGGTATCTCCTTGTTTGCAACATGGGACACCTACAAAGCAGATGTTCGACAGTCTCTATCTCCTCCGCATCTTCACATAGTCTGCAGTAGTCAATGCCACTGTCGTCCCATTTTGAAGTTAGGGACCTCACTCTGCAGTGACCTGTTATAAGTCCCACCGCGATTTTGATCCCTAACTTATCAAGTGAGAGTAGGGAAGCCGTTCTTCGACGAGAAACCACAGGCCAGATTACCTTGGTTACCCTACAACCAGGTTCCAATAGCCATCTTTGATGTGCTTTCTCATTGAAGATCTCCCGAAGTTTGCCGATGTAATAGCACATCGGTGGCCGGACGGTTTCATCAACTGATAAGTCGATAGACCTAAAGCCACATCGAGCCAGTTCATCTGCTACTTCGTTTCCCATGATGTTGCTATGACCCCGAACCCAACATAGCTTTACGATATCGTGTATATCTTGCAGAGCTGTCCTACATTCAAGTATAGCTCTTGAATTTATGGTCCGTGACTTGAGAGTCTTGAGGGCCGCTTGACTATCGACATATATAGTCACCGGTCCTGTAAGACAGCCTTCAAGCCATTTCACCGATAATTTGGAGAGTAACGCATTATTCCCAAGAGCTTGCTACCAGACCAGTCCACCATAGGTAAGTATGGGCAGGACCACGGTTACATACAGCCAGTGTATAATCTGTGGTCTCAAACCCCAGCTTTTCCCAATGGAGTTCTTACAGGAATAGAGTGCCATGAGTCATTTCTTTGTTCGCTTCTCTACATTTCTTTTCCATGACAAGCGATGGTCCGAGGTATTTAGCTTCCGTAGAAAGTTCCAAGTCTACTCCGTCCAGGACTGGAGGCTCGAAATTGGGAACTTTGCGTTTCTTAGTGAATAGTACAAGCTAGGTTTTCTACGGGTTTACTCCCAGACCATTGTTCTGGGCCCAGTTTGCGAGTTGTACTAATGCTCTTTGCAGATTTGGATATAGCTCCCATATATATTTTCGGCCGATTTTAGGTATTTGATGCACAAAACACGCTATATACATATGTCCGTTTTATTGAAATTTGGAATGTGTGATAGAATTCGGTCTAGAAATAAGTGTGTTAAAATATATCGAAATCGGTTCAGATTTGGATATAGCACCCATATATATTTTCGGCCGATTTTAGGTATTTGATGCACGAAACACGCTATATATGTCCGATTTCAATGAAATTTGGAATGTGTTATGGATTTTTTTCCTTTATAAAAGTTTTCATTTCACATTTTCAAAGAAACAGAATTGGGCTTCCATATATAATTACATATTCACAGTGGTGTAGGGCCCCGCCCGACTTCGATCCTTTCCTTATAGGTTTTGTAGAAATAATTGTTTTTTGGACTAGGGTGATGTCGATTTCTAAGGTCCGGCGAGTGTTCAGGAGTACAGCAGCAGCAGATTTGCAATGATCTGCTCAAAGCTAAACTTTTGCTACTTGCTTCCTATTTGTGCTTTTGAGGGATTCAGAAGCAATACCCTTCTAGCCCGAACTTAAGCAACCCCTGGACTTCTCAGATATTTCTCCCCAGACTTGTCAGTGGCAGCATCCGTACATGTTTGATAATTTGATGCCGTTTGCCCACATTCCCATAAAAATTCTATCAAATCTGGCATGGTTCTTTAGAGCATGTTCTACATCAATTCTTTCTTTAGATTAAGATAGAGTTGTTGTTGTCGTTGTGCTTGTGTTTTTGTTGTGTTACAGTAACATAGTTTCAACTGGTTTTTCTGTATTTATTTTTGTTCTGAACCGCAACGTTGCGCTTCAGTTGTATATTGGCGTGAGTTTGAGCATGAGAACAATTGTTATTGTATTTCAATGTCTGTCCTTTATGCTGAGATTGAAGCTGAGGCACAAGCCGATTGACTACCGTGATTGCATTTTAAACTCACACAAGCGCAAACGTTCACCAAAAGATGTTTTACCTACCGCCAGTCTGAGTTAAAGTTGTTGATGCTTCCGTCTTTAAGACTGAGGAACTGGTGTTATTGTTGAAAAGCCGAATGAAAATACCAAGCATATAAAAAATTCTTAACAGTTTGTTTACAATTCTGGGCTCAAGCGCACGTCTGACTTCTGAGAGGAAGAATGAAATTTTAAGCAACACAAGAAAGAAATACTTTTATTGTGCGAATTGTTTGTCCGCTGAAGTAAAGAAATTATGAAACAATAAAAACGGTTAAACGAAAGAAAAGACCAAAAAAAAAAAAAAAAAATAAACAAAGTTGCAAAGACATAACAAGAAAAAAAAAGGTGAAAGTTAACAATTTTAACCTAATTTTGTAACGACTAATGACTTTTGCAATCCACCACTGAACCTCACTCTCATGTCAGCCAGCCACCAACGGCCAGTCACCTTAACGCCGCAGCCATTAAACAATCAAACAAAACCCCAAAACCAAGGTGTAAATCAAACATTTCAATATATTGTTGTTAACCGGTTTAACCTTTTTTTTCGAAACACATTTTGATGCTTTGATGCCATTCGTTGATTATCCAGACTAGATAGATGAATTTGTTTAAATTATAAAAAATAAAACAAAATCGTATTTAATTCGACTGGAACTCCGACTAAGGTTTCAGTTCATTGTCGCAGTCGCAGTACAACAAGCATAACATGAAAGCAAATGTTTGGCAAAATAATACATTTTATATAAAAAAATATTTTATTTTATAAATCAAACAATTTAAAGAAAACAAAAAAAAAAACGTTAACAAAAAATTCAAAATTTGTTATTCAAAAAGAAATAAATTAAAATTCAAAAGCTCATACCAAAGCAAAGAATTTTTAAAACAAGTGTGCGTGTAGTGATCCGCAATTTTGATTCTTCCAACATATTCAAAGAAAATTGAAATCACAACCTTTAATATATGACGAGTAACCAAAAAACTAAAACAATTCCGATAGCTGGTTTAAAATTTCAACTTCAAAGCCAAAGAAATTGTGAATTTTGCTCAATTACATTTCCACAAACATTTTCTTTATATTTTCTTAAGAAAATATCAATGAATATAAACAACTAAATGTCAATACCATTGTAAAAAAAACATAATAAAAAAATAAAAACAACTCTGCAAACTTTCTTAAATAATACCCAAGCCTTGAAAACGCTTAAAAGCTCTACAATCAGACTTTAACCGTAACGAGTAACCGTTTCCAAATTGGTGGGAACCTGTAAAAATTACTATAATAATTACGGTGTTTGAAATCCAATATTTAGAAAAGAAGATAACACATGGTGAAAATAAAAAATCCTATCGAATAACAAAAAGTAACCGGTTCCAATATTGTAGAAATGTTCAAAATTCCATAAAAATACCAAATGCAATTCAATTTTGTAAATTCGTAGCTCAAAACCTCGAACATTTGCGCAATTTTATGGCAAAAACAAGTCGAATAACAAAAAATAATCGGTTACTCAAAAACTGAAAATCGGAGAAAAACAAATCCCATAAAAATACCAAAAGTAATATACTTATGTAAACACTTCGCTCATAATCTTGAACACTGGAGTCGTTTTGTGGCAAAAACTTTTCGCAAAACAAAAAGTAACCGGTTTCCGAAAAACTGAAGATAGAAAAAAAAACAAACTAATCCCATCTAAACTACAAAATCGATAAAATTTGTGGACTTCTTGCTTAAAATCTTGAATACTTGAGTAATTTTGTGTCAAAAAGTCTTCGAATAAGAACAAGTATCGGTTCCTCAAAAACTGAAAAAAGAAAAGAAAATAACCAAATCTCGTTAAAACAAAACAAAAACAATTAAACTTTGTGCATACCTAGCTTAAAAACTTGAACATTGCAGTCATTTTGTGGCAAAAACTTTTCGAATAAGAACAAGTAATCGGTTCCCCAAATATTGAAAATAGAAAAACAAAAATTGTTTTATAAAAAATACCAAAAACAAATAAAATTTGTTATTTCCCTGTTCAAAATCTTGAAATTTTGAGTCATTTTGTTGTAAAAACTTTTCCAATAAGAAAAGTAACCGGTACCTCAGAAACCTTAAATCGTTAAAAACGCATAAAAAGTTATAGTTTATGAAATCCAAGCACGAAAACTGCATTAATCATTTGAAATTGTGACAACAGTGCTTAAAATAACGAAAAGTAACCGGTTCGTTTGAACGGAATAACTACCTGAAAAAGCTTGAAAGTAAAGAAATCGTTGAAATAAATAAAGACTAAGAAATATTAAGGTGAAACTGGAATTGTGATTTCCCAGCTCAAAATCTTGAACATTTTGTGGCAAAAACTCTTCGAATAACAAAAGTAACCGGTTTTTCATAAACGGAAAATCAAAAGAAACCCATTAAAAACTGAAATTTATGAAATCTTAGCGTGAAAACTGCAATAAACATTCAATATTGTGACAAAAGAGCTTAAATTCACCAAAAGTAACCGGTATGTTAGAGCGTAATAACTACCTGAAGAAGCTGGAATCTGGAAAATTCATCATACAAAGTGAAGACAATGAACATCTAAGGTGAAATTGGAACAATTCTGGTTATTGTGCGACAAAAATTAACTATGACCGTAAGAAAATCCCATAAAATAATGAAAAGTAACCGGTTCGTCGGAGCATAATAACTGCTTGAAGAAACTTGAAAGTGAACAGAATCACAAAAATAAATGAAAACTATGAAATTCTAAAGGAAAATTGAAACAATCTCTACCAGTGTGCAACAAAATCTACTAGATCAACTAAAAGTAACCGATTGCAAAAAATAAATAAATAATTCAAAAACGCATTTCAAATTCATATATATGAAATTAAAGGCCCAAGAAAGGATAAATCATTTCAAATTGTTATGAAATTTGTTAAAACAACAAAAAATAACCGGTTCTGTTAAACTAAATAAATATAAAAAATAAGACTGAAACTGGTGAACAAACTCAAATAAGTTAAGCGTTTGAAATTCCTGACTGATATTGGAACAATTCAACTTATTTGGTGACAAAATCTGCATAAACCGTACAAAGTAACCGGTTCCAAAAGTGAAAAATCATCTAAAAAATAAAAACACTTGAAACCAAACACCTTTAAGACGACAAATCATCTCAACTTGTGAAGAAATCCAGCAAAATAACGAAAAGTAACCGGTTCTGCTGTTAATAAAAGTGCATAAAAACGTCTGAAACTGAATAAATCGCCATAGTAATTGAAGAATTGGAGATTGTATAGAGAAATATTTACCCTATACCATACTAGGTGGAAAAATCTACATAAATAACAAAAAGTAACCGGTTCCAAAAATTAGAAAAGAAGAATATTGCGTTAATAATAAAAGCATATGAAAGCAAACACCTTAAGGAGCATGCATTTTTTGAACTTGTGAAGAAATCTAGCAAAATAACAAAAAGTAACCGGTTCGGTTGTATGTAAAAAGTACCTAAAGAAGACTAAAATTGCAAAAAAAAAATCAGGGGCTGCTGTTAAAGAATCAGAGATTTTGGAAATAAATGTTAACAACACGCCTTCCTTTCTACAAAATCCTCACTAAAAACAAAAAGTAACCGGTTCCAAAAATTATAAAAATTGAAAAGTCGCCTTTTAAATAAAAGCATATGAAATCAAACGCCTTAAGGAGAATAACTCATTTGAATTTATGGAATAATCTACAAAAAATAACAAAAAGTAACCGGTTCTGTTGTACGTAAAAAGTACATGAAGACGCCAAAAACTGATTAATTCACGAAAATATTTTAGTATTTGGAGATTGTCAAAAGAAATTGAAACAGTACACCTTCCTTTTTGGAAAAAACTGCATGAATAACAAAAAGTAACCGGTACTGAATATTAAAGAAGAACAACTTGCATGGAATATAAAACATAAGAAATCCAAGCCTGATCAAAAAGTGTTTAAATCATTTGAACTTATGTCAAAATAAGAAAAATTACCCGTTCCATTGTTCGTAATAAGGACTACATTAGCAATAAAAAGTAACCGGTTCAGTTTATTCGAAATAAGTTCCTGCAAAGCCTAAAACTGAAAACCTAACTCAAAGTAAAAGACGAGTTTGATGGGATTCGAGTTGTTTTGTGACAAAATCTATTGAAATAACAAAAAGTAACCGGTTCGGAAAACTTCGAAAAAAGTTCCTGTGAAGCCTTAAACTGAAAAACTCTCTTAAATTATTAAGGCATAAACAAACTTGAAACAATTCAACCTACTTGGTCACAGAATTTGATAAAATAATAAAAAGTAACCGTTTCGGTTTGTTCCTGATAACCACCAAACAAGGCGTAAAACTGAAAAATCTCCACAAGAAATTTGAAGCGTATTAAATCCAACGGAATTATTCAACAAGTCAAGGCTATTTTGTGGAAAATCACAACAATCTTGCAGAACAACAGAAAGTAATCGGTTCAACGATTCCGAATAATTCCTGAAAATCGAAAAAAAAATCACAAATAATAGCAGTATTAATATAAACAACAATATTAAGCAATTTTAAATACAAAGCAACGGTTTAAATAGTGTTATGTGAACCGGTTTTGCTTGACTGTAACCGGATTTAAAGCTAAACTTTATCAAAACTAACAGTATTATTACAAAACAAATGAAATAAAGCGAATTTTAAATCGATTTCTATGCAAATTTCACAGTTATTCAGTAGAAAAACTAATAAATTGAAAAGCTTATCTGAAGATCTTTAATCTGCGAAACAAATTTTGACAAAAAAAATCATTTTATGACAGAAAACTGAAATAACTGAACTTTTTAACTCAAAACCCCAGAACATTTCTAACAACGTCTCTATCAAACGCAAAACTAAACGGTTTAAAATACAAAATTACAAAGCGAATTAAAATAATTTAGACAAAGAACTTTTTTCTGCCGGAAATCAGAAATAAGTGATTTTTTTTTAAATCAAAACCCTCAAAACCTTTCACCAAACGTCTTCAATCAAAACCCAAATTCATTTGTCTATTGCAAAATACAACAACAATACCAACACAACAAACAAAAACTCTTGCCCTCAGATATTTTGCCATCGCAACACTTTACCGTTCCATACAATTAATTAATCATTTCAAAGACAAAAACAAAACTAAAATAAAAACAATTAAACAAAGAGAGACGAAAAAAGAGGAAGTAATCTGCCTTGTCTTTGTCCCCTCAATAGTTTCGGTTTGTTTTACTGTTGTTGGCTATTTAGCCATTGGCGTCGTGTTAACAGAACTTGAATAAACTTCATTATCATTTTCAACATCATTTTATCAACAACCTCATCAACAACAATGCCACTTGAAGATCATAACGAAGTTATACCCCAACAATTACCACCTCAAGAACCTCCACCACCACCACCACAACAACAACAGTCACAATCCACAATGGACAACTTCTCCGAAATACCCTATGATGTGATCACTGCCATCACTGATTTCAATACCTGCATGTCACAGATACTCGATAGCGTTCATGTGCATTCGCTGATGCGAATATTCGATATATGGCGGTATTTATTTTCTTGTTAAATATTTTTATTGTTTATGATTTTATTTGCATTTAATTTTAAATTTTTGGTTTATATTAAACAAAGAAAGAAATGTGTGAAAAAAATTATTGCACCTACAGTGGAACATGGTTATAATGAACAGCCGTTATTTTTTAACAAAGAGAATGTAGACAAAAATATTAATTTGTCTATACAAAATGAAGTCTTATGAAAAAACTTGCAACTTACTTTTAATACGTTCGTTATAATGGTGTTCCACTGTATATGCATATATATAATATATTATTAAGTAAATTAGGTTCGTTGTAATTTTAATTAGATTTTAATTAGGTTATTGCTAAGTATAAAATGTTTAAAATTAAGGTATTTTGTTATGGCATGTTCGAACTCTGAGAGAGCATTGCCCAATAAATGAAGAACTGATTAAAATTGTTATAAAATTGATCTCTTTTATTTTAACCTTGAACGATCAAAAGCCAATAATCTTTGCCAGGTAGGGGGGCTATGTCCATAATTTTTGATGGAGAAATTTTCTGACCAATAGGAACCCAAATGTCAAGTGACAATTAGATGCCTATATCACATTTAAACTGATTTTAGGGACATTTTGTGTTTTGAAATATTTTTATTTTTGTAAACTGATTCATTATTGACCCTTCTTACAAGATTTAAAAATGATTATTCAGTTTTTAACAGTTATGTTATAAACATGTGTTAAATATCGGAGGATGACGTGTTTTAGGCTGCTCAAAACATTTGCAACTCCGTGGTTCGAATACCTATTGCTTTATTTTTGATGAGTTTTTTTGTACTGATCGGCATAAGATTGTTTTTAATCAGAAGAAGCGGCCAAAAGATTTCATGAGGATTACATTGTATACCACCAATGTTTAATTTTGACAGACAAGATGCCGAAAACAAGACATGTCTAATTAAAAAGAAAACAACAAACAAGTAAGAAAAGTCTATATTCGGACGGAGCCGACCATGGGATACCCTATACCACTATCCCTGGACAATCGCTCTCCACGGAACTTCTTTTCAATGATTGTGAAAATTTAAATATCAAATATCAGAGATATAATGTATAATATTTATGACCAAAACCAAAAAGTTATCTAGCATGACAAAGACATTTTTGTAGCAGGAAAGGAAAATTTAGTTCACACAAACTAAAATGTAATGAAACCCACTTATGTAGTACTACTACTTCCGTTGTTTAACCGGTACGTTATTAAAATTTTTACCAATTTCACACAAAAGTTTCAGTCCATTTAACCCGCTAAGTATTATCTGATCTTCACGTTGGTTTGTACGCTTCTTCTTCATCATAAACTCAAACTTTGTTCAAAATTTATTTTTATTTTGACCTACAGAGCCGCTACAAAATTGGTTAAAATTTTGTTTTTGGTCCATTTTATCCCCTGAACATTTCACAATCATCACCAAAAACTAATCATTTCTATTCTGGTCCTAACCCAACCTCGTTACAATCGGTCCATAATTGCCGCTTTAAGCTTGTTTACAATTTTTAATGGACGGACACACATCGCTAAATCGCTTTATCTCGTCGAGATATGAATTTTGGCATACCAAATAAGGGGTCTAGGACGAATTTTTCGTTACATGGAGAGACAATATGTAGCATGGGATAAAAATGTGGTTCTCTACACAGAACCCATTATATATTAGGCAGTAGGCCCGTTATCTAGCAAAAACTTTATTGCAATTTACATCAGAGGAAAGGTCAGTAGTTTTTTTTTTTTTTGTTGATATGTAGGCTACTTTGCGAAATATATATGTCCTCAAGGAATTAAAATATCGACCAAAAATAAAATTTTAATATTTGCCATACAAAAGTTATGGTCCATTTCACCCGCTAAAGAATATCAGATCATCATTCAAAATTGTAGGCATCCTTTTCGACCTATACTCTTACCCGGTGCAAAATTTCGTGACTATTGATGTATAATTGCGACTTCTAGCGAGTTTATTATTACACTATAAACAAATAACGGAATATATTAGGCTGTAACTCTGTTATCTGATCATGCACACCATCATAATTGGCATCAATTGAAAGGTCAAGCGTTCCACTTTCAAGTATATCTCACTTCCGGAATGTCACTTCCAGGAATTAAGATATAAGCTGTATATTAAAAATTTTCACAATTTTCACACAAAAGTTTTGGTCCATTTAACCCTCTACATAGTATCCGATCGCCATCTCAAATTGCAAGCTTCTCCTTTGTGATATACTCTTACCTTATTTAAAATTACGCGTGGATCGGACTATTAATGAAACCTACAGAGCCGCTAGAAAATTGGTCAAATATTATGTTTTTGGTCCATTTCACCCGCTAAATATTTCACGATCATCACAAATAAGAATAGGGATCTATTCTGATCTGAACCCGACCTCCATACAAAATTTCGTGACGATCGGTCCATAATTGCGGCCTGGAGCGTGTTTACAATTTATAATGGACAGACGGACGGACAGACACACATCTCAAAATCGCTTTATCTCGTCGAGATATGAAGATTGGTATACCACATTGGGGCTCTCCGACGAATATTTCGCGGTGTTACATGAATTTTTACCAAAACAAACTTATAATACCCTTTTCCACATTGTGGTATAGGGTATAAAAAGTTAAAAATAAAAATAAAATTAAAATAAATGTAAATAAAATAAAATACATATTAAATTAAATAAAAACAAAAATAAAATACAATAAAATACAACAAATAAAATAGAATAAAATAAAAATAAAAAATAAAATAAATAATAAAATAAAAATAATAAAAATAAAATTGAAATTAAAAATAAAAATAAAATAACATAAAATAAAAATAAAATTAAAAATAAAATAAAAATTAAAATTAAAATTAAAATTATATCCCCAAGACTAAATAACAAATTTAAGCCATCTCGGTGTGATAATGTGGCCAAAACCTTCAAAATACGGAAAATCGGGAGATATCGTCCTATGGGGGCTATATCAAAACGTGGACCTATATAAACATTTTATGGTAGAAATGTTTCTTAGCCCCTGGAAACACAAAATACAAATATACGAAAGCGTGGACCTACATAGCCCACTTTCAATACCAAAAGTCCTACGTAAATATAACATATTTTCCCAAAATTTCATCAACCTACGTCAATCCGTTCGGACGCTAGAGTGATTTCCACAGACGGACAGACGGACGGACATGGCTATATCGGTGTGGAATTGCACGCTGATCAAGAATATATATACTTTGTGGGGTCTACAATGATTATTTCGAGTAGTTACAAACGTAGTGACAAACTTAATATACCCCCATCCTGTGGTGGAGGGTATAAAAATTCAAGACATTATTCTAGACAAGATACATAAAAAATTAAAAAAAAAATTAAAGCTAAACTCGACTAATTTCCATACTAAATCCCTATTTAAATTGAAGAATTTAGAAAAATGGGCATTACAATTCTTTACCCCGAAACATCTAAATTAAAATAAATTATGGGTTACAAATCTATTTCATTTATTTAAATACCATTACGGTATATCAAAACAAGTGAGCAAAGGCTATAGTCGGGACGGGGCCGACCATGTGATACCCTACACCACTATCCCTGTGCATAAGCTTTTCACTGGTAAACATTTCTTTTAGGGAATATAAACCGACTACCACCAAAAATAATATGCCTTTCTGTCTCTGGGACCCCCATAAGCAACCAAAATTTCGTGACCATCCGATCAAAATTACGACCTGTAGCTTGATTGAAAAAAATGGAAGAATTGGATGCATTACCGACTATTGTGGTATATCCCTTGTTTGACCACCTTCAATAGGCTTCTTCCTATGTGGGACCCGCATCAACTCCCAAAAAATTCGTGACGATCCGATTAAAATTGCGACCTGTAGCGTGATTACAAACAAATCGGAAAATGGGATGCATTACCGACTATTGCGATATCTCTGTTGTTTGAGCAGCTACGACAACCTACTTTACATCGTTGTGAAGGTGATATTTTCTACTTTCCTTGCCAGGTTTTGCTTTTGATATACCTCTTAAAGAAACAGAGATATTGGCTTTGAAATAAAATGTAGACCTTTTCTCCAAATAAGTTTTTGCCCATTCCGACCCTTGAATATTATCCGACCATCATTAAAATCAGTAGGCTTCTTCCTCTGTGTGATCCCCATTTACCCCTAAACTTTCGTGACGATCCGATCAAAATTGCGACCTGTGGCGTGATTACAAAAAAATCGGAAATGGGATGCGTTATCGACTATTGCCATATCTCTGCTTTTTGACCACCTACGACAACCTGCTTTACACCGTTGTAAAGGTGATATTTTCTACTTTCCATTCCATGCTTTTGATATACCTCTTAAAGAAACAGAGATATTGGCTTTGAAGTAAAATGTTGACTTTTCTCCAAATAAGTGTTTGCCCATTCCGACCCCTGAATATTATCCGACCATCATCAAAATCAATAGGCTTCTTTCTTTTTGGGACCCCCATTAACCCCCAAAATTTCATGACCATCCGATCAAAATTGCGACCTGTAGCGTGATTACAAAAAAATCGGAAAATGGGATGCATTATCGGCTATTGCCATATCTTTGCTATTTGACCACCTACGACAACCTGCTTTACACCGTTGTAAAGGTGATATTTTCTACTTTCCTTTCCATGTTTTGCTTTTAATATACCTCTTAAAGAAACAGAGATATTGGCTTTGAAGTAAAATGTTGACTTTTCTCCAAATAAGTGTTTGCCCATTCCGACCCCTAAATATTATCCGACCATCACCAAAATCAATATGATTCTTCATCTGTAAGACCCCCATTAACCCTGAAATTTTCGTGACGATCCGATCAATATTGCGACCTGTAGCGTGATTTCCAAAAAAATAGAAAAATGGGATGTATTACCGACCATTGCGATATCTCCGTTATTTGGTTACCTACACCGACCTAGTTTGCATCATTGTAAAGACGGGATCTTCTACTTTCATAGTCAGGCTTTGCTTTTGGAAATTTTTCAACCAAAGCTGTGATATTTGTCAATATAATTAAAATGGCAAAAATGAAAATTGGGGTTTTATTTGCTACTATTGCGATATCTTCGTTGTTTGATCACCTACGAGCACCTACTTTACATCATTAGAAAGATGATATTTTCTGCTTTCATTGTCAGGTTTTGCTTTTGGTATACCCCATATAGAAGCTGAGATATTGGCTTTGGAAAAAAACGTTGTCTTTTTATCCACCTAAGTTTTTTGCCCTTTCCGACCCCTAAATATTATCCGACCATCACCAAAATCAATAGGCTTCTTCCCCTCCGGGACCTTCATCAACGTCCAAAATTTCGTGACGATCCGATCAAAATTGCGGCCTGTAGCGTGATTACAAGGTTTAGATGGACAGACGGACAGACGGACGGACGGACGGACGGACGGACACACATAGCCAGATCGACACAGCTCGTCGAGACATTCATTTTGATATATATAAGTATGGGTCAACGACCATTATTTCGATGCGTTACAAACTTTTTGGCCAAAACCAACTTATAATACCCTCTCCACATAGTGGTGTAGGGTATAAATACAAAAGATTCCGCAATAATATATTCACAGAATTCACACGTATATCGCAATTTTACACCCAAACAAGGTCATCGTTAACATTGTACATAATATCAATCCGTCCGAACTTAACATAGTTCTTACTTGTTTTTCGTTCTAATGTGAACACTTTTCACCCGGCAGATTTTAATTCAATATCTTCAGTATGTACCCGCGGGAGTTTGTTAGTTCTCCTACCGGGCGCGTCCCCACCGGCGGATAGGGGGAGGAGGATGGTCGTACCACTCTGTCCAATACCTATTGCATGGTGGGTCTGGGGCAGAGAGGTGGGATTATCCACCTCTGGAAACCTCAACCTAGTGTAAAACCTAGTGTAAAAACGGAGGAGGATGAAGGGCAGCGCAGGGGGAGGATTAACTTGACCCAACTATCTGATGATGGTAGCGACCCTGATTCCGAATCCGATAGCTGCGGCAAAACAAACACCACCGTTGTGGAAAATCCCATGAAAGAGGAAGTCCACAAGATGGTAGAAGAAGTGAGCGAGAGCATCGCAAAGCTCACGACGAAAAGAGTGCAGTGGTCTGGGGCCCAAAGGAAGAAATTTAAGAGGAACCAGGCAAAACTAAAGAAGGAAAAACAGCTGGCTGCTTCAAAGGTTACCACAGAAAGTCCCTCCACTTCTTCGGAAGCGGCGAAGAGGACAAGGTCTCCTGAGGAGCAGAACGTGGCAAAACCCAGTAAGAAGAAAAAGGGCTTCCCACCTTCAATTGCCCAGAACAAACCTCGTCAGGACAAAAGCCAAGGAGACTGCCAAAAGGATCCTTCAAATGATACTGAAGAGGCGAGTTCTGACAAAAAGAAGGTGAGCGCGACGTCGGAATCTTCTGCGGTGGCCAAGGACTCAGTAAAGAAGCCTACTACCACCCAGAAGAGGAAGATGGACGCTGAAACCGGAACGGAGCCGCCATCGACTTACGCCAAGGTAGCCAAGAGATACTACAAGGACGAGCTGTGCTACGCAGTAATCGATACTAGTAAAGGATCTGGAAGGCTACACAAAGAATACTTACCGGAGATCGAGAAATCGATCAACGATAAAATATTGGAACAAATCCTGCAAGGACGAGTCTCAATAAAAATAAACTGCTGTGAGCCAAGGGGGGACCTCCTATTGTACCACCTGGACTCACACGCAAACTCTGCAGCTCTCGGGGAGGTAGTCAGCAGTATAGCAACTCCATGGGAAGGTGGCAGACTAAAACTGGTGAGGAAAGACGAAATTCCTCACCTAACCAAAGCATCGGTGTACGTCAAGGGGTATGGCTGCAAGCTCGAGACGGAGCGCATGCTCGAGGTCTTTGGCGTACAAAACGAGGCCCTGAAGGTGGAAAGATGGGAGGTCTTCCACAGGGAGGAGAAGGAAGACGGCACTCTCCTTGTGATGGGGATCGACGATCTCTCGCTAGCCGGGCTCGTCAAAACCAAGGGCAAGGCATTCTTCGTCTCGAACTCGGTCTATTTCAAAGTTGGAAAGGCAAGAGTTGGTGAGGAGGAGATTGCCAAACCAAACAACCAAGAGGTCAACCTACCAAAAGGCTTTCAGGAGGGAGGAGCAGACGAAATTAGCGACTCCCAAGAAGCCAACCTTCTGGAGGACCAATGATTGAGGTCATCCAGATCAACCTCCATCGGAGCGAAACGGCAACACTAGCCCTGATGGACAAAATAACTAAAGGTAATATACATATTGGTTTAATCCAAGAACCTTGGACCATAAAAAACAAGGTTTCTGGACTTAACCATATAAATTATCAACTTTTTTACGCAAATACGGGATCCCGACCGAGGACCTGCATTATATGCCACAAAAACTTATGCTTTCTTTTTTCTCCAGAGTTGTCATCGTCGGACGTTACAGTATTGAAGCAGGGGAATGGTAACATATACCTAGCATCATTATACCTGCCGTTCGACTCCCCGACATTACCACCTTCGTCGGAATTGCAGCAACTGGTGAGAAGGATAAAGCAAACAGGTAACGAAGTACTAGTAGGTAGCGATGCTAACTCTCACCACATCTCGTGGGGTAGTACTAACATTAACAAAAGGGGACAAGCCCTTATAGATTACTTAAATACTAACGACCTAATTACACTTAACACCGGGAATACGCCAACCTTTGTTAATAGAATTAGGGAGGAAGTACTAGATATAACGATATGTTCAGAAAATTTAATAAACGAGGTACACGAGTGGAGCGTCCTGGAGGAACACTCCTTCTCAGACCATAAGTATATTAGATTTAAAATAGCTAGGCCATCGCCTAACCCGATAACCTTCCGAAACAAATCCAAAACAAATTGGACAAAGTTCGGAAAACGAGTAAAAGAAAGACTTGGGCAACCAGATGAGGAATGCCTAAGTAAGGAGGACATAGAGAGAGATGTCCTAAAGTTAACTGAGGCACTAGTAAAGTCTTTCGAGGAAAGTTGTCCCCTTCGAGAGAGGAAATCCGCCTACGAAAAACCCTGGATGACAGGGGAAATTCGGAATAAAGGCAAGGAGGTCCGCAGACTTTATAATAGGGCCAAACGTAAAAAAGCAGCTGTATTCTGGGACAACTATCAGGCAAAATTAAAGGAATACAACAAAATAACAAGAAACGCCAAACGAAACTCCTGGAAGCTTTTCTGCGAACAGGTGGATAGTGTAAATGACGTTTCAAAGATTAAAAAGTTTCTATCTAAAACCCATACACAGACCGAGCAATTGGTCGATGGAAATGGAAAAAGGATTGAAACAACAGAAGAAACTCTAGGCCTTCTGATGAAAACGCACTTCCCGCAGAATACCATGGTTAACACTGAGGCATCGACGGAATGTATTAACTCATCGGAAGAAGCACCAAAGATCGACAGCTTAATGGTCCAACAAGCCATTTTAAGCTTTTCACCATATAAAGCAGCTGGACCAGACCAGATCTTCCCGGCTTTATTACAGAGGGAAGTGGACTTTATTGCGTCCAAACTGGTCGGGATCTTCAATGCACGCTTAAAACTTGCATACACTCCTATAGCCTGGCAGGAGGCAAGGGTAGTCTTTATACCCAAACCTGGCAAGGCAAGTTATGCAACACCAAAATCTTATCGACCGATAAGTTTAACTTCATTCTTACTCAAAACAATGGAACGGACAGTCGACACCATGATAAAGAGTAAGATCCCCAACGATATGCTTAAATTCAAACAACATGCATACGTTAAAGGCAGATCAGTGGAAACCGCATTGCATGAGGTAGTACACCACATAGAAACAACCTTCGAAATGAAAATGTACACACTTGCTGTATGCATCGACATCGAAGGCGCTTTCAATAACGTAAGCACCGAGACACTTATCCACTCCTTAGACGAGTTTCAGGTTGACAGGGCCTTAAGGAACTGGATAAACCACATGCTAAGGAATAGATGGATAAGCTGCGGGCTATACGACGTGAAAATAAGAGACAAAGTTGGACAAGGAACGCCACAGGGAGGGATACTTTCACCTCTGTTGTGGGTTACCACCATAAACAGTCTCTTGAGGACCCTAACCGATGAAGGATTTGACCCAGTCTGCTACGCAGACGACGTTTTAATACTTCTGAGGGGAAAGAATCCGAATCAACTCTGTCGTAGAGCAGAAACGGCTCTAAAAATTGCTTTTAACTGGGCCAGGCCGAGAGGTCTGAACGTCAACCCGGAAAAAACAGAATTATGTCTATTCACTAGGAAAACGAAAATGGGACACTACGAAGAACCAGTTTTTCTAGATAAGACAATAAATATCTCTTGTACAGTTAAATATCTAGGAGTAATTCTGGATAGGAAACTTAAATGGAAAGACCATATACAAGAAAGGGCCAACAAGGCCCAAATATGTTGGTCAACCTGCAGAAGGGCGATAGGCTCAAAATGGGGGTTCAATCCTAGGATGATACACTGGCTATACAGAAGCGTAATTAGACCAATTCTAACCTACGCGTCTGTGGTATGGTGGACAGCCATGGACAAAAAATGCAATGTGGAAATATTGCAAAAGGTCCAAAGAACATGCTGCCTAAGCATTAGCGGAGCAATGAGGACCACACCGACTAGGGCTCTAGAAACAATTTTGTTTGTACACCCAATAGAGATTCAGGTAAGGTATGAGGCAGCCATCGCAGCTGTAAGGCTAAAGTCGATGAGCGAGTGGATCGAAAAGAGCCACCAAACATACCACCAAAACATATTAAAGGTCACAACGGGTGAATCTATAAATCAGGTAGTATCGGACCGTATACCTGAAACTAGTGAAGTAGCCTTGTGTGAAGTGTCAATACCTGACAGAGACATGTGGATCGAGGGAGCTCTAGCACAGATTCCCGCTGGAAGCTGTGGGTTTACGGATGGGGCTGTGCTAGGGGGGAGAACCGGACTGGGTCTTTATATAATGGGACCGGAAACGGAAATCTCCCTCCGTCTGCCGGATCATAACACGATCCTGCAGGCGGAACTCCGGGCGATAACAGAGTGTCTGCTTTGGTTTGATACTCACACAAGGCCTACCACTGTAAATATCCTTACGGATAGCAAAGCAGCCATTAGAGCTATATCAGCCAAGACAGTGAAATCTAGAACTGTCTTGGAATGTATTAAATCTATAAATAATTACTCCCAACACGGTAAGGTAAACATTATATGGGTACCAGGGCATACCGGGATTAGGGGTAATGAAATAGCAAACTCCTTGGCAAAACAAGCCAAGGAGCAACCAACGGTAAGTCTAGAAAACGCTAAGCCGTTTAAAGCTACGCGACTAGAACTAAAGACATGGGCAAAAAATGCACATGTATCCCTCTGGAGTAGTGGAGAGAAGGGAAAAAACACAAAAATCCTATGGGGAAACCCAGACGAGGACAAAACAAAAGAATTACTTTTACTAAGTAAAAAAGATATTAGTAGACTGACAGGAATCCTTACAGGTCACCTAGGTCTAAAAGCGCACCTGCACAAAATAGGTTGTGCAGAAAACAGTGAATGCAGAGCATGCGGAGAGGACGACGAAACGTTGGAACATTACCTCTGCCATTGTCAAGCCTTCACAAATCTGAGAACCCAGTTACTAGGGAATGACATTATACCAGGACTCGACCAAATTAGGACAATCGAGTTCAAAAAGATCAGAGACTATGTAAATAGGACAGAGATCCTAGACTAAGTCAAAAACAAAAGGATAATCCTCCATAACCCAAAATTAGAGCGCACAACAGGCCTACTTATGGCTTAAGTGTATGTCCACATGGGCATGTGGTGATCTAGTATCACCCCTCTTATCAACCTAACCTAACCTAACCTAACCTTCAGTATGTAAAAGGGTTGCCCTGTAGGTGGCATAACGAGAATATGTATGTGATCACTTGAAGTGAAGGAGGGACCAAAATAAGTCGTGAACCTTGCCATATTTAGGTGCGTCAGGCAGGATAATTCCTTGGTATTATATTCACATTCATGCTGCATCATAGAAGTTAATGATAACCCTGTAAGGTTTGAGACAACTTGTTTCAATCGATTTTTAATACGAACAAGCCAACTAAGTGTTAGCACTACCGCAGCCAAAATAATTTTAAAATCAAGTCTGACCAACAAAATGTCAGTTACAATTTAAAAAAATTAATTTATAATATAGATTCTAAATTTGTTATGGGATGCTGTAAGTGTACCCATAATACTGTAGGGTATCATATAGTCAGAACTGTTCGACTTTACTTCTTGTCCCACTGGTTTCCCAGAAAGGTGATATTTTGAAATGAAATTTTTAAGCTCCATAATTACATTGCGGTTTCAGTAATACCATAAAATATAAACAAACGTACATGTATATTTTGTTGTTGTTGTTTATTTATAAATAGCATTTCTTTGTTTATTTATCTGCTAAGAATAAGTGTGCTGAGTAACAGCTGTGTCTTCAACACAGGGTGAGTCAGTTGTCAGCAAATTCGAACAAACAGATCATTTGTGTTTTTCATAAGAATTCTAAATTTATATTCCCCACAAAGGTGTTACGAATCATTAACAGATTCTTGTTCCGATGCTAAACCACATTCTTAAAACTTATATAAAAAAATTGAAGGTGTTTTATGCCGGAAAGAAAATTTGATTTTATGAAAAAATAAAACAAAAAACCGGTTGCCTCTTAACAGTGAATATTGATTTTCAATTCAGCTACAAATCATCCAATAGAATTTTATGTTTCAACCAGAGGTCAGTAGTTTAAAACAACAATTGTCTACATCAACATTTCATTTTATTTTAGCTATCAAATTGTTTAGAGAATCTAATATTTGAACAGAGGTCAGAGACATTGGAGCGGAGGTTGTGAGGTTTTTGTTCTTGAAACAATAGTTGTTGTGACTGACTAGTATGGAAAATAAAAGTAATAATGACAGAGATGATTAGACATTTTTGGAGGTCAAGAAATTAATTGCGATAGAAATAAATAAAAATCATAGGAAATTAGTGATTATTAGATGAATCAAATTTAAATAAATTATCAAAAAATGTTAAGAGGTTGTTAAATGATTGTGTAAGCAATAAAAAAGCATACATTTTTAAAATTAAAATTATGTAAAATGGAAACTTGACCAGTGGTTGTTAACGAAAGTGGGTCATAATAAAAGTTAGAATGACTATGTAAAATGTTACAGAGCCCAATAAGATGTCAAAATCACCATGTACAAAGTTTCTATAAAAACTGGAGAGAAGATTTTGGATTAGTAACTTTTTTGGTTTTAAATAACCAAAACTTGGAGAAATAAAGCGCCCTTATTATGGTGCCCAATAGTCAATAAGTTTAGGCTATCTTGTGAAACATCAACAAAAAATATGTGCCATAGAATTCTCATCGGCAAAATACATGGTTTTGTTGTAAAATTTCAGCTGGATTCGGAAGTTTTGTTCTTGAAGAATTAATCGATGTTGTGTTTTGTATGGAAAATAATGGGAAGTGATTAGACATTTTTGAAGGTCAAGAAATTATTTGATTTAGAAATAAAAAAAAACACAAAATAGTAGGAACTAGGAAGTAGACTAATATAGTTTGAATAAATTAACAGAAAGTGTTAAAAATTCAAGTAATAAAAACATTAATTTTCAAATTTAAAATTTAAAATTATGTGAAATGGAAACTAGATCAGTGGTTGTTAACGAAGTGGGTCATAATAAAAAAAAATAGAATACTATGTAAAATGTTTCAGAGACAATGGAGACTTAGTAGAAAATGGTTCAAATAGCATCTCGTAAATGAAAACACGTTAAGAAATGTTTGTCAACCAACATTTCGAAAAAAAAAACTTGGTTGAAAATGTTGAATTAACAAGTGAGTAAGTATCAGTGAGCTGTGCTGACGCAGATATACCCTCAGCCTCTGACCAAAAATATACATAAAATATATTGATTTTGTATCACAGTTTGCTTCAAAATAGATGGAGTCTGTAGGTACCCAAATATGGGGCTATACCAAATTATTGGCATATAGTGCAAATATTTTTAGTAAGCAAACATGTGATTGAGAGAGAAATCGAAATATTGAAAAAGTTTGAGAATTTTTAAAAAAAGTTTGAGAATTATCTTGCGCACTACCCATTTTAGTATGTGCCGGCAGGGTTTTGGAGCTTTTGGGCCATTATCTCAGAAAGTATTGACTTACTCCGCAAAAATTTGTTCCGTTATAAACAAGGCCGCTAGAACAACCTTCTGAAAAAAGAATCAATGCGATGCGAGAAGAGCTCTTAAACTTCACTTTTTCCGATTTTTTTTGTAGGAGGTACCGATATAGTCCATATTCCAACCTTAAATAAAGAAATAATACGATGTGCAAAGTCTGCACCAATCAGAAATACCCTACGAGAATTATCCTGCGGATTTACCATTTGTTGTTGGTTTGTGCCGTCACGGGTTCTTGGAGCTTTTAGACCAATATCGCAGGAAGTATGGACTTGCGCAGGAAAAAAATTGTACAGTCGTAGAGGGAGCGGCAAGGAGAACATACTGAAAAAAATTCAAAGCAATCCGAGGGGAGGTCTTAAACTTCACTTTATCCGAATTTTGTGTGGGATATACACGAAGGAGGGGACCGATATATATATTCGAACCCAATCTATATCTGAAAGGAATAATATGATGTGCAAAGTTTGGACCAAATCGATTGCTCCCTTTAGAGCTATCCTTCACATCATTTTACAGAAAAATTTTGAACTTTTATGGGGGAGGTACCCCAACTAGCAGACTGATATGGTTCATCTTCGAACTTTAACTAAGTTTGGACAAAATATTACCACACCCAAAATATGGTTCGAATCGGTGGATCCGTTCGAGAGTTATCGTGCGCACTAGCCAGCCCGGAGAGCCGGACAGACATGTCGACTCCAAATTGTCTGAAACGAATTTCCTCCAAACATAAAACTGTTATTTCGATGTTATAAAGGCTGAGGGTATAATAACCTGAATGTGAAAAAGTAAGAACGGAGTTAAATTCGGCCTGTAGTGGGATTCTGTAACTCATTTTTGCTGTTATCGATAATTGTCGGTAAAATTAAAATGCTTATAATTTCGATAATTAACAAAATTTTTCGGTAAGTTAACGATGAATAAAAAGTAGTCGCTAGCCTCTACCGACACAAACAGTGATGCCAACTTTCCTTTATGTTTTTAGTCATAGTTTTGCGATTTAATTTTACCGATTTTTGTCGGTAACAGCAAAAATGAGTTACAGAATCCCACTACTGTTCGAATTTTTTTTACCCTACACCACCTTCAAAATATCGAAAATCGGGAGGTTCTTTTCATGTGGAAAGACTAAATACCACATTTCAGCCATTTCGGTGGGATATTGAGGCCACGGTGCCACCGTGGTGCAATGGTATGCACGTCCGACTTGCACGTGGGTTCGATTCCCCGGCCAGGCAACATCAATCATTTTTTCAGCGGTGGAAAAATTCCCCTCAGTAATATGGCGACATTTCCTGAGTATTTCATCCAAGTAAAACTTCTCAACAAGTGGTGTCTTAGACACGCCGTTCGGACTCGGCGATAAACAGTAGGTCCCATATCATTGAGCTAATATGAATCGGGGTTCACTCACTGATATGAAAGAAGTCTCCCTTGTCCCTTCTGGGATGTTTGTGGAACAATTATATTATGAAGACCACAATCTTCAAAATATCGTAAATCCGGAGATACCGTTCTATGGGGGGGCTATATAAAGACGTGAACCTATACCGCCAAATTTCAGCGGAAAAGTTTTATACCTCCAACGAAGGTTAAATACCAAATTTCGATGAGATATTGAGGCCACAATCTCCAAAATACCGGAAATTGGTAGGTACCCTTCTATGGGGCTATATGAGGGCGTAGACCTACACCGACAATTTTCAGGTGGAAAATTTAATACTCCCAACGAAGAGTACCAAACTTCAGCCATTTCGGTGGGACAATGAGGCTAAAACCTTCAAAATACGTTAATCGGGAGGTACCGTTCTATGGTAGCCATATTAAAACATGAACCGCTATAGCCCATGTTCAATACCAAACATGCTAGGAGTAATAGAAACTTCTATATCAAGGCTCTATCATTAAAATTGCGACCTCTATCTTGATTTCAACAGACGGTCGGACGGACGAACATTGCTATTTCGATTTAGAATATTTTGCTGATCAATATCCCGACGTATATTTCGACGTGTTACAACCGTAATGACAAATTTAATTATACTGTGGATGATATAATTAAAAATAATGAAATATAAATACACCAAGACCTAGGTTTGCGTCGTTGATACATTCCAGAAAAGCACGACTCAAAGTGAAACGACGCATAGCGAATTCAGATTTGCTATGGAATCTGCAACCTTCACTAAAACGAATGAATCCTCCACATGTGGCGCCCAACTGTCAAGATATTTACGGAATGTGTCTCTGATATAATTGTATCCGCAACACACATGGTTGCTGTCGGAAGCTCTTTCCTAAAGAAATCATAGTTGTTGTGTTTAGTATTAAAAATTTCTTGTAATTATGACCGAGATGATTAGACATATTTGGAGGTCAAGAAATTAATTCATTTTTGAAATAAAACAAAATAACAGGAAGTCATTAAATTTAGTAGGCGAATAAAATTTCAATAAATTAACAGAAAGTGTTAATAGATTCGACCGGCTGTGTAAGAAATAAAAAAACAACTTAAAAGAAGGTCATAGGTATGTCAAAGAACATAAATTTCTCAATTTTAAAATTATGTAAAATGGGAAGTCAAATTATATAATATTGAAATGGGCGATAACATAATCTAGAATACTAAATAAAATAATACAGAGTCCAAGAAGATATATAATAAAATGGATTCTAATAACAGTTCGTATAAGAACAAGTAAGAACAGCACACAGTGGTTAAGAATAGTTTTTTCCTGGTCAAAACTCTATATACCCTACACCACCATGGGTAGTATAAGTTAGTTTTGCCATATCTCAACGAAATAAAACGATCAGGCCATTTGTGTCCGTCCGCCTGTCCATTATAAACTGTAATCAATCTCCAGGCCGTAATTATGGACCGATCGTCACCAAATGGAGATTGAATGGAGATTGTCCTCCCACCAGAATATACACTTATTGTTATTGGTAATGTCCTGAAATTTTTAGCGGGTGAAATGTACTGAAAGTGTGTAATGTAACTATAATCACGCTAGAGGTCGCAGTTATAGTTTAACACTGACAATAATTTGCACGAGATAATAGTCTTGATCCAGCAAGACACTAAAAATTTTCGATAACGATCGTAAAGTATTAACCGGGTGAAATTGATCATAACTTTTATGGGAAAATATCTATATTTAATTTTTGGTCCATATAATAATTTCTGGGGGACATATTCCGACAAATTACGAAAGCGAAAATTAAAACCCAACTCCTTAATAGATTGGAACATATGAAAAGGTCAAACCGCAATGAATACACTATAAGAATAAAAACTAAGAAAATAAATAAAAAAAAATTATAAACAACTTTTAAATTTAAAAACACATTTTTCTGAAACTAAAAAATTTTTTAAACATTAAAAAAAATGAATCCTTCATAAAACTCATGCAACTCGCATAAAAACTCATTTATTTAAAGAAAAAAATCATTTGTATTAAAAAATTATAATTATTCCCTACACCACTATGAGGGTAGGGTATTATAAGTTGGTTTTGCCAACAAGTTTGTAACGCATCGAATTAATGGCCGTAGACCCATACATATATGGGCAATATTTTTGAAAATTAGCATAGTTGAAGCCAAAGTTTCCCTTTTTATAACTCGCTTATTGTGGTTGTATATTATAAAAATTAAATGCTGTTGAATATAATAAAATGTTTTTAGACTTGGCTGAAAATATTGACCTTAAAAGTTAATTTGCGTGAAAGCTGTGGCTATATTTATGTTAAGAAATGGGTTGAAGCCAACGTGTATTTTTTTGTTTTCTCTCGATTTGTGATTAAAATAAAATAGAAGCCAACAAAATAAGGATCATCTCACCAATGCACATAGGTTTCAATCAGGAAATTTTTGGCCAAAACCCTATTTTTGAAGTTTCGAAATTTTAATTTGTTTTTGCACAGAATAATAAAAAACACATCAAGTCATCTGAAAATAATTAGTTTTTGTAAATAACGTTAGCATTCGTTGATTGGTGCAGTACCAAAGTTGACACTTTTTAATGTAAAAATAAAACAGACTTTGTGCTGTAAAATATACAATTTTTGTTGTATTGCGTCGCTGCATAAATATACAGAAGTGAGACCAAAGTTATTATGAATCGGGAAGCTGTTAATGAGTACTTTCATAATATTTACAAAAAGAACGATGAAATTTGTAAAATTAGCGTAATAAAATCAATGTTTTTATATATATTGAAAATTATTTTTTACATATATTTTTTAAATATATTTAAACTTTTAAAAAAATGTCCAAATTTGTCCAACTCCAAATCGAATTTGGAAGATAGCAGGGGGTCTGTACTAATAAATTCAGAAGTAAAATCGTGCTCAAATTTGCCACAGTTAAAATAAAGTGGATTTTTCTATTTTAAGATGGGAGAATTTTTTGTAAATATCTGTTGTGACTGTACGTAGTATCCAATTGAAATAGAACGGTAATACGCACATCTATCAACCGAGTTCCCTTAAAATTCATATTTGAGGGTTTCAGAGTGTAGAAAACAAGTATGTATAATTTTTTTGAAAATAGGTCAATTTTTTGTCGTAGCCCCCACATAAAATTACTGTCCGATTTTAGATATTTGTGGATTTTAGCGACACTTTATGATCGATTCGGTTGAAATTTGGTATTTTGACCTCTTGGAAGATATGAATCCTCCATACCAAAAATTATTAACATAGGTCAATGTTTTGATTTAGACCCCACACAACGGGACCACTCTGTTCAACAAATTTTGGCAGTTTTTGGTCATTTTGGTCGTTAAAACGTAAGAATTGCTATTTGTGCACATTTACTTTAAATAATAATTAATTTCAATACAAAATGGACGTTGAAATAGTTTTGGCCAGAAAATTTGGATTTGGGACCATTGTGCAATGGACTGTGGGGCCAATGCCAGGGTTGTGATTCAACAAATCACAGGAGCAAGCTAGATCTTCGAAATTTCGTACATATGTTTATAATGGGTTTAGAACCTAATGTGCAAAAATAGGATCGGTTCAGATATAGATGTAGCTCCTTTATACATACTTTCCAGATTTCAGATTTTTGTATCATAAAAGCCATAATATGCATCAGATCTTAACAGAATTTTCAAATATAAGATGTAGTTATTTGTCCACCCTATATGTCAAGGCATAGCTAATTTAGTAAAAATGTACTTAAAAGCATGAAAATGCCAAAAATCGTGAGGTACCCTTACATGGGGGTATTATCAAAATGTGGAACCATATCCAGAATTTTTGGTGGACAATTTTTTGACTACTGGGAAATCTAAATGTCGAAAAATATAGCTTAAACCCTTAAAATACCGAAAATCGGACGGTACCATTTTTGAACTTGGTCTAAGTTAACACCAAAGACACACAATAACAAAATTTCAGCGCTCTTTCTCTATTCATTCGAAAGATATCTTGATTATAATAGACAGACAGACGAACAGACGGACATACGGATGGACGAACATTGCTAAATCGACTTAAAATTTTACGCGGATGAAGAAAACATATACTGTGGTGGGTCTAAAATGATTATTTCGATGAGTTATAAACGGAATGACAAACGTAATATACCCCCTATTTTATGGTGGATGGTATATAAATATCCAAATTCTTAAGTTTGACGTGAACTAAAATCAGATTTGTATGAAAAGGCGCAGATGGACGCGGATAGTTTTTCACAAAATAATAGTACACATTAATACCTTTCACCACATATATTTAATATCACAGATACACCGCGATACCGAAAGTTATATTTCAGAGAACACATGGACGACAAAGCAAAATACTCCAAAAAATACATCACATATTAGCTCAAAAATACATTTACCACACGTAACATATCGTCCGCTCCGTCGGAAAAGGTCGTAAGTCCCTCTCAATACATTTTTCAGGAGGAAGAAAAAACATTCCAGCGCTTTCTGTATTAAAGATTTTATTATGATGTTAAAGACAGTATTCTTCGCTTATTTATTCGGCTTCAATACCTGTACTTTGTTTGAAAAAATTCCGTCGCGTTTGGAAGTTAATTGGATGTCTTTGGACTTACGACCTTTTCCTTGTACAGTTTTGTATTTTTGTAGGGACTTACGAACTTTTCCTACAATTTACGGACGTTTTAAAAATAAAAAATATTTATACTTTACAAAACAATGTAGAAAGGGTATTATAAGTTTTTTTGTCCAATATTCGTGTAACATCGCGAAATATTCGTCGTAGACCCCCTCCCCTTGCCATTTTGTCATATATTGACGAGATAAAGCGATCTAGCTATGTGTGTCCGTCCATCCACTAACAATTGTAATAAAACTCCAGGCCTCAATTTTGGACCGATCGTCACGAAATTTTGTGGAGAGGTAGGGTTCGAACCAGAAGTGACCCCATTAGATGTCGGTTATGATCGAAAGGTGCGAAATGGACCGAACCCACAATTTTTACCCGACTTTGTAGCTGCCATGTAGATCGCAGTAATATTCCGATCGGAGCGACAGTTTATGAATGATTTGAGTTTATGACAAAGAATAAGGAAAAGTTCCAATTTAACATGGTGATGAGATAATTATTAGCGGGTTTAATGGACCAAAACTTTTGTGTGAAATCTTATATATACAAGACAATGTGTGTATGTTCCGCATAGACTCAAAAACGGCTGAACCGATTTTTTTGAAAATTTCAGAGAATATACAAGGAACAACCGAGGTGAAAATAGGCTTTATATTTTTTGAATTTCGGAGGGAGCGGGGCTGACCCTATTTTTTAAAAAACGCTTTTTTGAAAAACTTATGAAAGTATCGGTCAGAAAATTAATTTGCGAGGCAACGGTTGAAGAATCTCCGACCCTAAGATTATGCACAGGGATGTCCTTTGGTAGATGTAGGCTATATATTTTGTTGAATTTCGGAGGAGTGGGTTACAACTGTGCCCTATTTTTTAAATGCGCTATATATAAAACTTACGAACGATTCCGTTTCCCCAATCCTGGGTACATATTTTAGCAATAAGACCCGACCAGAGTAAAATTCTAAGTAGGTATAACAATGACCGTCTGTCCGTCTTTTGAAATTAAGATACAGCTCGCAATTTTTTAGATAGATCTTCGTGATTTGGTATAGAAGTTTTTATTACTTCTAGGATGTTTGGTATTGACGCCTTCATATAGCCCCCATAGAACGGTACCTCCCGATTTCCGGTATTTTGGAGGTGTGGCCTCAATATTCCTCCGAAATGGCTGAAATTTGGTATTTATTCTTCGTTTTGGGTATAAAACTTTCTCCCATAAATGTGTCTTTATAGGTCCACGCCTTTATATAGCCCCATAGAACGGTTCCTCCCGAATTTCGGTATTTTGAAGGTTAGCCACATTGTTTTACTGAAATTGCTGAAATTTGGTATTTAGTCTACTTCATAAACGAAAGGAAACTAATTGAACTAAAATTCAATACAACTCATGGTGGAGGGTACAACATGTTCGGCGTGGCCGAATTTAACGACGTTCTTACTTGTTATTGATATTCACTTGCATATCCCAACTAATTTGGGTTCGGCAAATATTTAATATAAAACATGACTCGTTGTACTTACGACCTTGAATTTTTGCCTTACGACCTTTTCCTTCAATTAAATTTCATGATTAATTCCGTTAATGTACGTGGTTCCTTAGCTACATTGTAATCCCAAATAGTGTCCTTTTTTGTCTTCCCAAGTATTTCTGCCCCAACTCAAGCATCTTTTGTTTTTGTCTGCAAACCATGTAGAATCTTTAGCAGGTAATGTCTTCCTGCGTTTAGGAAGTTTATCATCAGAGCTTTCAGAATCACCGTGAAAACCATAAGGAACTAGACCCATGACACCATCGTCTAATTCCATTCCAAATTCATACTGCTCTTTGTTAGCAAAAATCATGATGCCTTCTTAGATTAATAACATTTCAATCAATTATTATTTTAGAATCATTTAATAATATAAACATTTCACTTACCTGTCCGTTAGAAGGTATTACTTTATTGAATTCAGAATACAAACTAAGCTCGTTATGTGAATAAATGTCCCTAGAGAAACCACAAATTACCAGTTGATAAAGTTAAGTAAGATATACGACAGAAAAAACAGTCAAAATTTAGATTTTTTTTACAAATTTTTCAATACATGAAGTATTTGAACACATACAGCATCCCAAATTGTATCAATGGAAAGGCCAGAAGTCCATCTTTCATAATCAGTTCGCTTATAGGGGAAAATAGATATCAAATGTAAATTTTCGTTGCAATATAGAAATTATACACTTTTGTGTTCAAAAGTTTGATCCACAGGCTCGGCCAAATATCATCCGATTATAATATTTACATTGTACCCCAACCATGGATGACGTTAAACATTATATCTGAACTACATTAGCTGTAGTATTCTTTTAAAGTATACATTTTCCTGTGGACTTACGACCTTTTCGTACTCAAATTTGTACGTTTTGTGGACTTACGACCTTTTCCGACAAGGGCAAAACGTAAGAAAAACGCGACATACTACAATTTTCTTAGTATCATACGACGTGTTTTGACTTGTACTATCATCCTGTAACAAAAACGCGATTTCCAAAAAAGTGGACTTACGACCTTTTCCGACGGAGCAGACGATATATATTATTTGTTAATGCTATCTTAGTTTACATACCCATAGAAGAGTTTTCCATTTTTAAAAAATATAAAAATGGCGAAATGTTCTGTTTAACGCCTAAAATGCTTTCACTGTTTATTAATGATGACTGTCAGAAAATGATGCATTAGAAAATATGTCACCATTGCCAGATCGGTATATCGTTATGTGACGTTATGTGTTACCAGATTGATTTATTTTTTATTTTTAGTGATTCAGAGTGTTTGCAATAGAAATCCGTTACAACCTTTTTCAAAGTGTACATTTCAAAAATTGACTTTTTGCCTCGAAAACGTGCCAATGGCTCCATCTTGCATTGTATAACTTTTCAAAATTTATCTGCGTCTACCATTAAATGATGCTGAAATTTTGAAGCCAGATTTTAAGTGTTTTTGAAAATTTCTTCTAATTTCGTCCCGCAAACAGGTTTTTCAAAAAATCATATATAGAATTGCGATTCTGGGTCATTTGATATATGTGTCGTGAATGTAGCCTAAACAGCTTCACAGAAATCTGCATCCAACTACTAAAATTTTGCGCGAGCAATTTTCTGAAAATCATATCGGGCTTACTGTTTACAATTTTCATTCAAATTCCTCGTACTTGATTGCACATTTTAGTTTTTACGTTCCGGATCCAATGCATCATTCCCCGTGAAGATCCAGCTACTAAAGCGCGAGTTACGAGAAATTCCAAAGTAGAAAAATCACCTAAAATTGCTTTTGAAAATATCGCGTATTTTGTCGCGTTTTCTGCGGGCCGTTTGAACTGCAAGAAAAAAACTTGTACAGCATCTTCATTTTTGCGGAAACAGAGATGTAAAGACTTCACTGATAAGGGAGCTAAATTCATTTTATCGCAAAAAATAGTGTGTGATGCTACATCCACGGTTCTTGATTGATCACCTTGAAATTGATATACATATATCAATGTGGATTTTCATGGTGACATTGAAACCTGATGCGGAACAAAATTGTATGCACTTTGCGCAAATTAACAATGCTACATCTTAGCCTCGAAATTAAATTTCGAAAAATATATACAACTTAAAAAAATGATTTGGATAATTACAACACTAGAAATGCATGTGAAAACTATTTTTTCAAATCAAAATTTATTTTTTGTTACCCAAATATGTCCTTTTTGGCTATAACATCCAAAGTATTATCCCGATTTATATAATTTTGGTCTCATTTGATTGCCCGTGAAGTTTTTATTTAAAACATCTTTTTTGTAATTTTTGACGGGTAAATGGTTCTATATTTTGTAAAAAGTCGTACTGGATTTAAAATTTTCATTTTTCGAATACTGGGTAAAATTTTACAAATATTATGCAATCTACTCACTGACTTCGCTTCGTGATAATTTTTTATTGACAATTGTCTCATCAAAATAATTAGCGGTTTAATAAGAAAAATTTAAATTTTTTGGAAATGGAATATGAAAGAATTGGCAACATTTCCCATATATGGTACAAAACAAATTTCCTTTGCAATTCCATTTGAAAAAATTTAAAAAATATTTTTGCGAGCACATCTACAATTTTTGATATAGAGGTTAAGGAAAAAAATTCTGATTTTAAATCTGTTCGCGTTCACAAAATTGGCTGATGCGTGCAAAAGTTATAGCGGTTTTTATTCTCATAAAAAGAAAAAATATTTAAAAATGTCTTATTTGTTGTTATTAGAAAATTTATGCATAAATCGATAAAAGAATTTCATACCTATTCGTAGATTATTTAGATTTAATAAGAAATAGTAAACATATATTGAAGTAAATCCAAATTATCCTGTCCTAGTGTCCGTACAAACCCCCAAAAAATAAGTTAAAAATATCTACAGAATATTGACAATGCGTAGAAAAATATGAAACCATATTTATAGAGATTGGGTACATAAGGTTCATATTATAGCAACAACAAAAGAGAAAAATTTATTGTTGGAAAATATTGTTGCAAATGTATATTTTTGTTTGAAAAAAGTTTCTGGCCAAGGCAATACGTAAAGTTGCCAGACGCCGTTTTACATTCCATTGAAAAGTTTGACATTATTTTTAGCTCAACCGTTCTCAGTACTGTTTGACGTACGACCACGTATTGAGTTCTTTACAGTAACTTGAAAAAATCACTTTGCATAAAAAATGGAAATTACTTGTGAACATTTTCACATTTTCACAACTTTCGACGTGGATAGTCACGGCAAAAGTGCATCGATCAAATTAAATCATTGTATGTCGATAAAGAACCCTATAGCATTATGAAAAACTGGTTTAATGAATTCAATCATGGCGAGCAATAGCTAAAAAACGAAGGTCGTGAGGGTCGTCAAAAACGGCCGTTGCTTCAGATAAAAAATAAGTCGTGCGTGAACGGATAATGCAAGATCGCCATGTTATATACCGTGAGATCGAGGCATCCATCCTTGGGCATTTATTCCACCAACTAACATTCGATATTGCAGGAACACCTGGCCGCAGAAAAAGGTTTTTCATTCTTTTTTTATTCTTAATTCCCGTGTCGATTGGTGCAAGAAATTTGGAAAAATACGGTCACGGTGCTTCAAAAGGCGTATCAGATGGATCATTGAACTATGTGCATGAGCCCGAAAATACCAGAAATCGCCAGAAGATGCAGCAAAAGCATTCAAAACCCATGTTTTGGAGGCGTCTCAATCGGCGTGGAAAAAGTGTTTCAACAATTGGTTTGAGCGCATGCAAAATCATCCTGGAGACTACAAAAGAAAACAATAAAACTATTTGATGTTAAATATTCGCGTTTTCATTGCTAGGCCAGAAACTTTTTTAGTTCCCCTCGTATAATAATTGTTCCACAAACATCATAGAAGAGACAAGGTAGACTTCCCTCATATCAATGAGTTCCAATTTCGAATTGCCTATCCTAAGACACCACTAGTAGAGAAGTTTTACATGGTTGAAATACTCAGAAAATGTCGCCAACATTACTGAGGGATATTTTTCCACTGTTGAAAATTTGATGTTGCCTAGCCGGGGAATTTGTAAATTCAATTATTAATTATTAATATTCAATTATACGCAGGGTGCCTTCACCTTCACCAAAATTAATATTTCAAAAATAAACCGAGTATATTTTGAAAAAAAATAATGGCGAAGAGACCCCATGCTGCAATATATGTATACAAATCCTATTGGACATTTAATACGTTCGGGATGCAATAATGCAAACACTGGGAATTTCTCTGCCATGATAGAGGCAATTTGTAGCATGAGTGGAAAATGTACTTCACTACACAAAAACCCATTATATATTAGGCAGTAGGCCCGTTATCTAGCAGATATATTATTGCAATTTGCGTCAGGCCAGTAGTTCTTTTTCCATATGAAGGAATTGAAATATGGACCAAACATTTTTTTTATATTTTTCATACAAGAGTAATGGTGCATTTGACCCGCTATATAATAGCAGATCATCATTCAAAATTTTAGTTATATTCTTTGACCTAAGCTCTTACCTCGTGCAAAATTTCGTGACTATTGAGCTATAATTGCGACCTCTAGCACGTTTATGATTACAATACTAATAAATAACTGAATATATTAGGGTGTAACTCTGTTATCTGAACATGTACACCAACACAATTGGCATCAATAGAAAGGTCAAGAATCCCTTTTCCAAGTACAGGTAACTTGACCGGAATGTGTCTTCTAGGGATAAATATATAAGCTCTATATTAAAAATTTTCTCAATTTTCACACAAAAGTTGTGGTCCATTTAACCCTCTAACAATTATCTGATCACCATCTCGAATTGCAAGTTTCTTCTTTGTCATATACTCGTACTTTATTTAAAATTTCGATCGGACTATTGTGGCCACCTACAGAGCAGCTAAAAAAAAACGTGACCTTAATTCCAAATTTCAGGATTCCAGCCCTATCCGTTCAACCAAATCCAAGTTGTACTAAATTTAGTACCATTTAGTGCTTTTCGTTCACTTATAGTTCGAATTTCTAAAAACCTTTCTTTGTTACTCTCCATCAGTGACCCTCATTACAAATTTCAGGATTCCAGCTCAATCTGTTCACCCAAATCCAAATTGTACTAAATTTAGTACCATTTAGAACTTTTCGTGCACTTATAGTTCGAATTTCCAAAAACCTTTCTTTGTTACTCTCCACCAGTGACCCTAATTTCAAATTTCAGGATTCCAGCTCTATCCGTTCACCCCAATCCAAATTGTACTAAATTTAGCACCATTTAGTACTTTTCGTACCCTTATAGTTCGAATTTACAAAAACCTTTCAGTGTTACTCTTCATCAGTGGCCCTCATTCCAAATGTCTGTATTCCAGCTCAATTCGTTCACCGAAATCAAAATTGTACTAAGTTTAGTACCATTTAGAAATTTTCTTACCCTTATAGTTCGAATTTCCAAAAACCTGTTTTGTTACTCTCCACAATTGACCCTAATTTCAAATTTCAGGACCTCTATCCTTTCACACAAATCCAAATTGTACTAAATTTAGTGCCATTTAGTACTTTTCGTACGCTTGTTGTTCGAATTTCCAAAAACGCTTTGGTACATCTTTCTAACTCTCCATCAGTGACCTTCACTCCAAATTTCAGAGTTCTAGCTCTACGCGTTCGCGTAATTCAAAGGGTACCATATTTAGTACCTTTTGGTACTTTTCGTACCCTTCCAGTTCGAATTTCGAAAAATCCAGCCTTATCTCACCCCTACATACCAACAGCAACCCACACTAAAAATTTCAAGTTTCTAGCTTCAGCAGTTTCGTCTGGTCGTTGATGAATCAGTCAGTCAATCAGTCAGTCAGTCACTCACCTCACTACTCTTTTATATATATAGATTATGAGTTTGCAATATTATCATGTTCCGTGTCTGGATTATTAAAAAAATCAAAAGACCACGAAATTCCGGCTTCAAAATGTCAGCGTCAATTTTAGCTGGATGCAGTGGAAATATGGAAAAATCATACACCAGTATCATGTTGCCCATTCTTTGAGTCTTATTTTGGGCATAGGCCTATAGAATGTATGGTTAAGCCAGAAATCGGAAAGAATATAAAAAACTTGTTGGCTTCAACCCATTTTTACCCATTTTCCTACACTGATGCCAACACAGCATCCACGAACATTAATTTTAATGGTCGACATTATGCGATCCCTCCTAAAACACTTAATTTTAAAGATTTTCAGTCATACTATATAGAATATGTTAATAGTTTGCGAATTCTGTAAGGGTGAAACTCGGATTCATCGATTGTAAAACATTTTTGGTTTTTACCATATACCCTCGTTGGCATAAACTTCAATGAGAAGTTTTTCTTTGGCAACCTAACACAACTCCGACGAAAGTGTTTTCGAAACAAACCAAACCTTTTCCACTGCTATGTGTCGTCGAATCTCGACGAATGCACATAACAAAATGTAGTCGGTAGCTTGTCGCAACCAACAATACAAACGGTTCCAGTGTTTCTTTGAAAAAAGTGATTTTACTATTCGAAAAATCGAAATGTTCAAAATGGGTTAACCAGTCTGTCAGATTTATTGCAACAAAACCAGGCTTTAAATATTACCATCATAAAATACACAATTTTTCGGGTCTAGTATATATAGTATACTTTTAAGAGCGAAGATTTCCCCCATGTTAATGAGTGCAGTGTGATTCTATTTTAGCTCATCGATATGAGACATCTTAGTTATAAATACGTTTTTCATAACCGAAATACTAAAAAGTGGTGGCCGTTAGCATTCTACGCAAAAGCGCCAAACCTAAAACAGTATTCGAAAAGTGAAACCCACTTAACCTGGACTCTGGGACGATTTATTAAATACTCCGCAAATTTTTTATGAAATATATTTTTATTTTAATCCGTTTAATAGGTGTAAAAAATCGTTAAAAAAACTTCACATTACGACGAGGTAAAAATTCTCCTTTGGTGTCTACAATTGGCAACGATAGTGAGTTTTTCTCCATTTTCAATATTTGCGATAACAAAGACGTTTTGGTGGATCTGGTGGTGCTGTTGGTGGTTGTGGAGATTGTGTAGGCGGTGTTGGTGGCTGTGGAGGTGGTGTAGGCCATGGGCGTAGCCAGCTATGGGCAGGCCGTCCTTGAAGGTTTTTTGAGTAGTAAGATGCAACTGATGGCACACTTTGGCCGCTGAATGAAACATGGGAAAATCCATGCATATTGATAGACATGGACTCCCTGTATCCGAAAAGCACATGCACCTCAACCGATTTAAACCAATTCGCGAATTATACGGTTTTTAACTTCTATGTTTTTTCTTTGATTGTAATTTCAATATTATTCTCTACTTCTTATTTCTATTGCTTATCACGTAGGGGATGGAATATACCAAGGAACGGTCCTGACCGGTTTTAACATGGCAAAGCCCAGGATTTATCTTGGTCCCTCTTTCATCTCAAGTGGACACTGACCTCCCCGTGGTGTCACCTGGGGAACTGCCTTTAACACCCGTTAAAGGTAGTGAGCTAACATGTGCCGCGCGTTCACCCATAAGAACGTTAAAAACTTGGGTTTGGGCGTCGGGTTAGTAACCCTCCCCTAGAAAAAAAAAAACAGCCTACTATGAAAAAACGAAAGAAAAGAAAAACAAACCCCTCTAAAGTTGACGAACTCCGCAAACGTTTTAAGGACCATGATCTGCGAATCTGCACCTGGAATGTTCGCACTCTTTATAGAGAAGGTGCAGTCTTCGCATTGGCAGACGTACTTGGAAAGTACAAAGCCGATATTACTGCCATACAGGAAATATGATGGACTGGGAAAGATGTCACAACAACACCTAAAGGTGACGCACTGTATTATAGCTGCCATGACACAAAGCATGAGTTTGGTTGCGGTTTTGTAGTTGGTCGGAGGTTAAAACATCTGGTCTCCAGCTTCACCCCAGTGAATGAAAGACTTGCTACAATTCGATTTAAAGCAAAATTCTTCAACATCAGCTTTATCTGCGCTCATGCCCCAACCGAAGACAAGGACGAACAGACCAAAGATATATTCTACGAGAACTTAGAAGAAACATATGACCGTTGTCCTGCCCATGACATTAAAATTGTTCTAGGCGATTTTAATGCCAAAATTGGAAAGGAGAATATCTTTGGACAAACAGTTGGGAAATTCAGTCTACATAGTGAAACATCAGACAATGGAATGAGGCTGATAGACTTCGCAGCGGCAAAAAACATGGTAGTTAGCAGTACCAGATTTAAGCATCTCGATATTCATAAGGGCACTTGGCTGTCTCCAGACCAAAGAACAATAAATCAAATTGATCACGTTGTGATAGATGGAAGACATTCATCGAGCGTGTTGGATGTACGATCGTTCCGAGGAGCAAACATAGATTCGGACCATTACCTCGTTGCAGCAAAGGTACGTACCCGTCTAAACGTTGCAAATAAAGCACGGACAGACACAACACGAAAGTTGTACATCGCCAAGCTGCAAACACAACAGATAGCCACAGCATATTCCACTCAACTGACCCAATTGCTTAATGATAGCGCTTCTCGTCCCGATAACATATCAGCACAATGGCAAAATATTGCCCACTCCATGCAAACAGCCGCAAAATCAGTACTTGGATACCAGAGACCTCCACCAAAGAATCCGTGGTATGACCAGGAGTGCCGTGCTGCTACCGAAGAAAAAAATGCGGCATATAGGGCTACTTTACAATCAGTAGCAACGCGTAGCGCACGAGAGAGGTATCGGGAGAAAAGGAGAGAGGAGAAACGTCTTTTCCGCAGGAAAAAGAGAGAAATGGAAAAGAGGGAGTGTGAACAAATGGAGATGTACAGGAGACAGAACGAAGTCCGAAAATTCTACCAAAGAGTGAAGCATCAAACTGATGGCTTTGGTACAGGAATATCCTCCTGTAGAGATCAACAAGATAATTTGGTAACTGATACAGATAGTGTGCTCAGGATATGGAAAGAACATTTTTCCAAACTGTTGGTATCCGATAGCAGTGAAAACGGCGAAGATACCACAGATCCAATCCCAGATGATGGTATTGAATGTATACCGCCCAGCCAAGATGAAGTAAGGACAGCAATAAACCGGCTGAAGAATAATAAGGCGGCAGGAGCAGATGGCCTACCAGCCGAGCTGTTCAAAACCGGAGGCGACACGCTGATAAGGTGTATGCATCAGATAGTTAGCACCATCTGGCAGGAAGAACGCGTACCCGACGATTGGAACGTGAGCATCCTATGTCCAGTCCACAAGAAGGGTGATAAGACTGTGTGCTCCAATTATAGGGGCATAAGTCTGCTCCCTATTGCATATAAGATAGTATCTGGCATATTGTGTGAGAGACTAAAGCCTATGGTCAATGAAATTATTGGACCCTATCAGTGCGGCTTTAGACCTGGCAAATCCACCATTGACCAGATATTTACCTTGAGACTAATCCTGGAAAAGACCCAAGAAATGCAGATCGACACCTTCCATCTTTTCGTCGATTATAAAGCAGCATTCGAAAGCCCTATACGTTCAAAGGTGTTCCAAGCCATGTCTGATTTTGGTATTCCTGCAAAGCTCATTCGACTTTGTAGAATGACATTAACTGAGACGAGATCCTCAGTTAAAATTGGAAAGAACCTCTCCGAAGAGTTTACTACCAAAAGAGGTTTCAGACAAGGAGGCGGCCTGTCGTGTGATCTATTCAACATCCTGCTGGAAAAGGTCATACGAGACGCAAAGGTCAAAAGAAATGGAACGATATACACGAACAGCCATATGTTACTGGCTTATGCCGACGACATTGACATCATGGGTCGATCGGTAAAGGAAGTAACTGACACCTTTGCAAAAGTCGAAAGAGAATCTGCTAAAGTTGGTCTGGCAGTAAACGGCATAAAAACCAAGTTGATGGTATCGACGCGTAATATGTCCATAAACACCGCACCATCTGTGAATGTTGGTACCTATAATTTTGAGGTAGTAAAGGACTTCGTCTACCTCGGCACCGCCATAAACACAACAAATAACATCAGTTGTGGAATACGAAGAAGAATAGTGTTGGCTAACAGATGCTACTTTGGGCTGAGTAAGCAGTTTAGGAATAAAGCCACCTCTCGTCAAACAAAAATAACACTGTACAAAACACTGATACTACCCGTGCTAATGTATGGTTCCGAAGCATGGGTACTTGCTCAAGCAGATAAGGCAGTGCTTTGTGTGTTTGAGAGAAAAATTCTTCGAAAGATCTACGGGCCAATCTGTGTTGACGGCGAATATCGGCGTCGTATGAACATCGAGCTGTATCAACTATACAATGACATCAATATAGTTGAACGAATCGAGATACAACGATTGCGATGGCTAGGCCATGTTATAAGAATGAGTGATGATGAACCCGCTAAAAAGGCGTATAAATACGGGCCGCATGGAGGTTCTCGCAGATCTGGAAGGCCAAAGCTTCGTTGGAGCGAACAAGTGAAACGAGATATCACAAAGCTACATATCCCAGATTGGGAAAATACAGCAGCAAACAGAGAGGATTGGAGATTTTTTCTTAGTTCGGCTTATGGAATAAATGTTCTGTAAAGGCCAGCTAAGTAAGTAAGTATCACAGAAAGCAAATAAACATTCACGATGATAAATTACTTTTCTCGTAGAAGTTTAAGCAAAATTCTTCAGGATTTGGATCGAAATTTAGCGAAATAATAGAATAACTCCCACATTTATTTTTCAAATTTTTCGTATTTAACCAAAAATATATTTTTGAAATAATTTCCAACAATAAGTTTCCGTTCTTTGTTGTTGCTGTAATATGCAAGTTATAAACGCGATCTTTATACTTTTGATCTCACATTTTTCTACGCGTTGTCTAGATTCTGTACGTATTTTTAAATTATTTTTTTAAGAGATTTTTTGGACTCTGATTTAGAATAAATAAAATTTATTCCAAGATTTCTTCAATATTTTTTGATTTTCCGCGAAAATAAAAATACATTTAGCAACTATTTTAGCATCTACGGATAGATATCAAATGCTGTTAACGATTCATATATACATACATGTTCTTATTACAACACAATAGGAATTTTTAAATATTTTTTCTTTACAAGAGAGCAAAACCGCATACAACTTTTGAGTGCAGCATCCAATTTTGTGAACGCGAACAGATTTGAAACCACGATTTTTTTCGTAACCCATGTACCAAAAATGGCGGATGTGCTTGCCAAAAAAGTTTTTAATTTTTTTCTATGTAATTGTAAAGGATATTTGAAATTTACCATATGCTCTGTTCCAGATCATGCAAGAAGCTACTATTTTTTACTACGATAAAATTTTTTCCTTTATGATATCGAAAAAAATAGTAAAAATTAGTAGATTCTTGCAGTTCTGGAACAGACCAATAGTTTTCTAACTTCCTTAAAAATAAATTCTTTGTAAATAAATTTTCTGGTACTTTTAAAAATCAGTACTATAAATTTATGTTGAGTTTTACTAATGTTGGGAGTACTTGGGGGACTAACACTAACACAGGGAAAGCTTTTGTGAATTCTGAAACAGCAATGTTCATAGATGAGAAAAATCCAAAAACAAGAAAAAATCGCTGTAGGGATTTTTAAATAAATCGCGGTCAAAATTCACATTTTTAGGTGTCTTTAAGTTTTCACGATTTTGCTTGGAAACCGCAAGTCCAGTCGAAATGGAGCTAAAGAAAATGTTTTAGCTGTGAAAATTCTCTACAGGATTGACGTTTATGTTTTGTTCTCAGGCTGTACCATTTTTTGAGATAAAGAAGCTCAATTTACATTTTTAAGTTTTTTTGTTAGGGTTTCGCGATTTGGCTTAAATACGGCAAGTACTATCGGCATGGGACCTGAGAAAATCTTATAGCTGTTAAAATTCTCTCCAAGACTGGTTTATGTAATTTTTCCTAGGTTGTACCATTTTTTTAGATATATAAGTTTAAGTTGGGAATTTGCAGTCATGACATTGTTTTATAAGGAGACTATACAGAATTGAATTTGAATTGTCCCAACTTCAACTTCTATATCTCAAAAGTTGTAAAACCTACGAAAATATCATTAAGGCCAATCTTATAGAGAATTTGGATAGCTACAACATTTTCTTTATTCCCATTTTGATAGGACTTGCGGTTTCCAAGCAAAATCGGTACCGCCCGATTTTTCAGGGGTTTAGCTGCATTATCATATAGAAACGGAAGTAATTTAATACATATTTAGTCTTCTTTGGGCCTACTAAACTTCTATCCAAAAATTTGTGAGCACTGTTTCATGTTTTATGTAGCCAAAGTAGAACGGTACCTCCCGATTTTAGGGGTTTTCAGGATATTGTAGGATAGTACGGCTATCCTACAGAAATGGCTGAAATTTAATATTTAGTCTTCTATGGGGCAATAATAACTCTTCCCCCTAATTTGTCCATACATTTCCACGTTTTGATATAGCCACTGACATTTATGACAATTTCGAACAGTCAACTTTGCACATATGTATGTAAAGTCCTGCTTGTGTATCTAAATCATCTTCTTTATGTTTTGTGAAACGGTTTTATGTATTGGTAATAATTCACCATGATTACTTTTTAAATGTCATGTTTTTTAATTTTTTAAAATTATTTTATAAAAGTATCCGAAATGAAAATGCAGCCCTACCATTGAGGAGGAGGGGAAGTTTTCAAGGGAAGATTTTTTTTAATTGCTGACAGAGAAGACTTAATATACATACTAAAAGTTGTTTAAAACTAAATATTCCACATAAATTCAGAATATTTTATGAAGGAAGCTTTTTACTTGTTTTTCATTAGGTATGTACCTAAATAAAGGGTTTAAAATTTTGTATGTAAAAACGATACACATCACCAAAAACAAAAAAAAAAAAAAAACATAAGTTCCCCCCCCCCCCTAGATTTGATCCTGGCTACGCCCTTGGTGTAGGCGGTGTTGGGTACGGAGGGAAAGGAGGAAATGTGGGGAATGGTGGGAACTCTGGGAAAGGTGGATATGTTGGATATGGAGGCAGAGTGGAATATTGTGGTGGCGTCGGATATGGTGGATAAGTTGGTGGTGTTGGGTATGAAGGAGGTGTTGGATGTGTTGGAGGCGTTGGATATGATGGTGGTGTTGGATATGTTGGCGGAGTGGGATATGAGGGAGGTGTTGGATATGTTGGGGGCGTTGGATATGTTGGAGGTGTAGGATATGGAGGAGGTGTTGGATAGTCTGGTGGTGTGGGGTATGAAGGAGGGGTTGGATATGTTGGCGGAGTTGGATATGATGGTGGTGTTGGATATGTTGGCGGAGTGGGATATGAGGGAGGTGTTGGATATGTTGGGGGCGTTGGATATGTTGGAGGTGTAGGATATGGAGGAGGTGTTGGATAGTCTGGTGGTGTGGGGTATGAAGGAGGGGTTGGATATGTTGGCGGAGTTGGATATGATGGTGGTGTTGGATATGTTGGCGGAGTGGGATATGAGGGAGGTGGTGGATATGTTGGGGGCGTTGGATATGTTGGAGGTGTAGGATATGGAGGAGGTGTTGGGGAAGTGGGACGTGTGGGAGGTGTTGATGGTCGTTCTGTGGGAGGTTCTGTTGGTGGCTCTGTGGGTGGTTGCGTAGGTGGTGTTGGGGGAGGTACGGTTGGTGGTTCCCTAGTGGGTTCTGTAGGTTGTGCTGCTGTTGTTGTCGTCGTCGTACTTCTATGCCTACACCCTATACTCTTCAATAAATCTGTAGCAATTTTACAGCAACTTGAGCACCTACATTAGCCAGCGTATTTACAGTGTTACCATCACCCACAGCAGTCACATCATTTCTCTCTGTAAACCATCAATCGAAATAACGAAAAATAATGCACAAATCTCTTTCACTAATACTTACGTTCTTGTAGGATCTCCGGGCTATCTTCTTCCGCACTCTCTTCTTCGGTCAATTCTTGGCCAGATAATAAACCAGTTACCTGTTTGGTTAACTCCAATAGACGCAACCTGAAGGGGAAAATCACATAATTATTTTACATGTTTTGAGATTTTGAATTGGTCGGGTATAGAAAATCAACAATTTTTTAAAGTGGTTTGTGCATGACATTTGCCGATATTTGAGCTGAATAAACGTTATTTTGGTTATTAGTGGGCTTAAGTTTATTCATTCGTGCAACAGGAAATTATTTTTTTAGATTTTTTTCATTTCATGCCTTTTTTTAAAAAAATATTTTTAAATCGATTTGTGCGTTAAATTTTGTTTTATATTTCAATGGAATAAATGTTATTTTAGTGATTAATAAGCAAAAGTTCATTCATCCGTGCTACAGGAAATAATTTTTGAGGAAATATGTTGACTAGTCATAACTCTAATAACCATACCTCCTGATTTTCGGTATTTTGCTGTAATTGGCAATTAGGATTCCCAACGGTTCATATTATAAAAAGTTCGTCCGTCCCGAACTTCACATTTTCTAACCTTTTTCTTTATTTTTCATTAACAATCACAATTTGGTGTCCATGTCGGCTTCAGAGTATGTATTCTCCCTGTAGCTCTTTCAATAAAATGAATTAAAAAGTCATATCTGCCCACGTCGTTGATGCATTTGGATATACATATATTCTCTTACTTGTTTGTTTTCAGTTGTTTGTTATTCTTTTGGTTAAATTTCAATTTTTGTTATCCAGAATTTTTTATGTATTAATATGTTCTTCGTTTATTATATCATCTGTGTCGTCATCAGCAGCTTTAAGTCGCTTTTAAGTCAACACCGCGTTGAGTTTACGGTCTATTCAAATTCAATGCAAATTTCTAAATCTGATTTTGTCACACTGACTTATTAATAACGTATAATATAATTAAAAGTTTATTTTGGGTATTTTTATTTGAGAAAAAAATAAAAAAAAAACAAAATTGAATCACTTTTGCTTGCAGTTTCATGTTCTATCTAAAAAAAAAGTTCTTTGCCGTTTTTGTTCTTTCGATTCTTATTTGAGCTAAAAGTGTTAAAATTTGATGTGGTCTCTTTTTGTTTGTTTTATTTTGTTGTTATGTAATTGTTGTTAGTATAATAAACACATTTGGAATTTTAATTACGCCTCCGTGCATATTTATTTCTTTTTTATAATGCCATAATGTGCTCCAGTTTTATTAGCTCCCCACAATGTTAAGAGCTGTGATTTTATAGCATTCTAAAAAAGAAAATTAAGTATAGAAAGATGACCATAGAAGAGGAAGAAGAAATGTTTGTTAAATAAATTTTTAGTACATTTTTTGCATTAGACAATGAACAAAGAGTTGATTTAGAATAAATAACTGATGATAATTTAATTAAATATTTAAAAATAATTAATTTGAATATTTAAATATGGTTCTTTGTTTAGTTAATGCAGATAGTATTTTTTAATGTAACTTGTTTTGTATTGCTGTGATCAACAAAGGTGTGGGATGTGCCGGTTTTTTTGGGAATTGTTTACTGTAGTTGGAAAATGCTAACTAATGTCATGGGACTTAATATCAAAAGCACTTGAGGGCAAAGAAAAATCTCAACATTTTGAAAAATCTCTACATTTCAGGTCGAAGTTAACATTTTTAGGGTTTTTTAGGTTTTCATGATTTTGCTTGGAAACCGCAAGTCCAACATAAATAAATAAATAAATAAATAAATAAATAAATAAATAAATAAATAAATAAATAAATAAATAAATAAATAAATAAATAAATAAATAAATAAATAAATAAATAAATAAATAAATAAATAAATAAATAAATAAATAAATAAATAAATAAATAAATAAATAAATAAATAAATAAATAAATAAATAAATAAATAAATAAATAAATAAATAAATAAATAAATAAATAAATAAATAAATAAATAAATAAATAAATAAATAAATAAATAAATAAATAAATAAATAAATAAATAAATAAATAAATAAATAAATAAATAAATAAATAAATAAATAAATAAATAAATAAATAAATAAATAAATAAATAAATAAATAAATAAATAAATAAATAAATTAATAAATAAATAAATAAATAAATAAATAAATAAATAAATAAATAAATAAATAAATAAATAAATAAATAAATAAATAAATAAATAAATAAATAAATAAATAAATAAATAAATAAATAAATAAATAAATAAATCAATAAATAAATAAATAAATAAATAAATAAATAAATAAATAAATAAATAAATAAATAAATAAATAAATAAATAAATAAATAAATAAATAAATAAATAAATAAATAAATAAATAAATAAATAAATAAATAAATAAATAAATAAATAAATAAATAAATAAATAAATAAATAAATAAATAAATAAATAAATAAATAAATAAATAAATAAATAAATAAATAAATAAATAAATAAATAAATAAATAAATAAATAAATAAATAAATAAATAAATAAATAAATAAATAAATAAATAAATAAATGAATAAATAAATAAATCCATAAATCCATAATCCATAAATCAATCCATGGATCATTGCCACTTACACAATTTGGCCTTAAGACTCTCCCCACAGGACCATCAAGTTGCTTATTTAATAGACAGCTACCCAGTATACATATCTCCTAGGATTTCCACTATCCTTAACATTTGGACACGCCCGATATCATTTGACCATAGTTTTCATAGGGTACAATTATTTTACTACATACGTATAATAAGCTTTTAATTTGATTATTTTTATCCCGGCCGAGTACCAACCTATGAAGACTAACCTATCGCAAGTGCTTCATATGGCTCCGAAGCAACATACGACGAAATTCCGACCATTATCACGTAGCAGAATTTGCATATAATAAAAAATATATATTTTTGTTTTTAATGCATTTTATTTAATTCGGGGTCATTGATTTACTTTCCACCACCACCACCGCCGCCACCACCTCCTCCGGCACCACCACCTCCACCACCGCCTCCTCCACCACCAGGTCTAGGATTAGGATTTCCTAAAGAGGACATATTTTGTTAAATTTACAATTTCCAAACTTGAAAATTCTCATGCCTTCCAACTTACCCGAAGCAACGGCAGCCAAAGCCAGGATAACAGCAATTAAAGCGTAAAATTTCATATCTACCACAAAGCTTCACAATGCAACTATGAATGATAATCCGATGATAAACAATTTAATTATTTATACAAAACAATTGCAGCGTGTAATGACTTGTTTAGTATGGTAAGTGGGAATGGAACACGTGAGAGAGTTCTTCGGAAACCAATTATGGCTATATGAAAATTAAATTGTTGTAAGTTGTCACTGAAACACAAACAAAAGATAGGGGGATTTTTCTTCTTGGCACATATTGAGATGAGATAAAAATATGTGTTTTTACCTAAAGGTCGGGGAAAACAAAATTACACGATAAGGGACAGTGGCTACAAGGCAAAATGGGGCATAGACATTAAAAGGGATATGTATAATTGACTTTAATTTCTGACTAAACATCAACTGGATAGCGTGAATTTAACGCATATCTGCAACCTTTCTTTCAGAAAAGTCCCATAGAATCACCCTTTCTGTCAGAAAGGGTCTATAGAAGCACCCTTTCTTTCAGCAAGGGTCTATAGAAGCACCCTTTCTTTCAGCAAGGGTCTATAGAAGCACCCTTTGTTTCAGAAAGGGTCTATAGAAGCACCCTTTGCTTCAGAAAGGGTCCATAGAAGCACCCTTTCTGTCAGAAAGGGTCTATAGAAGCACCCTTTCTGTCAGAAAGGGTCTATAGAAGCACCCTTTCTGTCAGAAAGGGTCTATAGAAGCACCCTTTCTGTCAGAAAGGGTCTATAGAAGCACCCTTTCTGTCAGAAAGGGTCTATAGAAGCACCCTTTTTTCAGCAAGGGTCTATAGAAGCACCCTTTCTTTCAGCAAGGGTCTATAGAAGCACCCTTTCTTTCACCAAGGGTCTACAGAAGCACCCTTTCTGTCAGAAAGGGTCTATAGAAGCACCCTTTCTGTCAGAAAGGGTCTATAGAAGCACCCTTTCTGTCAGAAAGGGTCTATAGAAGCACCCTTTCTTTCAGCAAGGGTCTATAGAAGCACCCTTTGTTTCAGAAAGGGTCTAAGAAGCACCCTATGTTTCAGAAGGGGTCTACGAAGCACCCTTTGTTTCAGAAAGGGTCTAAGAAGCACCCTTTGTTTCAGAAAGGGTCTAAGAAGCACCCTATGTTTTAGAAGGGGTCTACGAAACACCCTAGGTTTCAGAAAGGGTCTAAGAAGCACCCTATGTTTTAGAAGGGGTCTACGAAACACCCTAGGTTTCAGAAGGGGTCTATAGAAGCACCCTTTCTGTCAGAAAGGGTCTATAGAAGCACCCTTTCTGTCAGAAAGGGTCTATAGAAGCACCCTTTCTTTCATCAAGGGTCTATAGAAGCACCCTTTCTGTCAGAAAGGGTCTAAGAAGCACCCTATGTTTTAGAAGGGGTTTACGAAACACCCTTTGTTTCAGAAAGGGTCTATAGAAGCACCCTTTCTGTCAGAAAGGGTCTATAGAAGCACCCTTTCTCTCAGAAAGGGTCTATAGAAGCACCCTTTCTGTCAGAAAGGGTCTATAGAAGCACCCTTTCTTTCATCAAGGGTCTATAGAAGCACCCTTTCTTTCAGTAAGGGTCTATAGAAGCACCCTTTCTTTCATCAAGGGTCTATAGAAGCACCCTTTGTTTCATCAAGGGTCTATAGAAGCACCCTTTGTTTCAGAAAGGGTCTATAGAAGCACCATTTGTTTCAGAAAGGGTCCTTAGAAGCACCCTTTGTTTCAGAAAGGGTCTAAGAAGCACCCTATGTTTTAGAAGGGGTCTACGAAACACCCTAGGTTTCAGAAAGGGTCTATAGAAGCACCCTTTCTGTCAGAAAGGGTCTATAGAAGCACCCTTTCTGTCAGAAAGGGTCTATAGAAGCACCCTTTCTGTCAGAAAGGGTCTATAGAAGCACCCTTTCTGTCAGAAAGGGTCTATAGAAGCACCCTTTCTGTCAGAAAGGGTCTATAGAAGCACCCTTTCTGTCAGAAAGGGTCTATAGAAGCACCCTTTCTGTCAGAAAGGGTCTATAGAAGCACCCTTTCTGTCAGAAAGGGTCTATAGAAGCACCCTTTCTGTCAGAAAGGGTCTATAGAAGCACCCTTTCTGTCAGAAAGGGTCTATAGAAGCACCCTTTCTGTCAGAAAGGGTCTATAGAAGCACCCTTTCTGTCAGAAAGGGTCTATAGAAGCACCCTTTCTGTCAGAAAGGGTCCATAGAAGCACCCTTTCTGTCAGAAAGGGTCTATAGAAGCACCCTTTCTGTCAGAAAGGGTCTATAGAAGCACCCTTTCTTTCATCAAGGGTCTATAGAAGCACCCTTTCTTTCATCAAGGGTCTATAGAAGCACCCTTTCTTTCATCAAGGGTCTATAGAAGCACCCTTTCTTTCAGTAAGGGTCTACAGAAGCACCCTTTCTTTCATCAAGGGTCTATAGAAGCACCCTTTGTTTCAGAAAGGGTCCTTAGAAGCACCCTTTGTTTCAGAAAGGGTCTAAGAAGCACCCTATGTTTTAGAAGGGGTCTACGAAACACCCTAGGTTTCAGAAAGGGTCTAAGAAGCACCCTATGTTTTAGAAGGGGTCTACGAAACACCCTAGGTTTCAGAAAGGGTCTATAGAAGCACCCTTTCTGTCAGAAAGGGTCTATAGAAGCACCCTTTCTTTCATCAAGGGTCTATAGAAGCACCCTTTCTGTCAGAAAGGGTCTATAGAAGCACCCTTTCTGTCAGAAAGGGTCTATAGAAGCACCCTTTCTGTCAGAAAGGGTCTAAGAAGCACCCTATGTTTTAGAAGGGGTCTACGAAACACCCTTTGTTTCAGAAAGAGTCTAAGAAGCACCCTATGTTTTAGAAGGGGTCTACGAAACACCCTAGGTTTCAGAAAGGGTCTATAGAAGCACCCTTTCTGTCAGAAAGGGTCTATAGAAGCACCCTTTCTGTCAGAAAGGGTCTATAGAAGCACCCTTTCTGTCAGAAAGGGTCTATAGAAGCACCCTTTCTTTCATCAAGGGTCTATAGAAGCACCCTTTCTTTCATCAAGGGTCTACAGAAGCACCCTTTCTTTCAGTAAGGGTCTATAGAAGCACCCTTTCTTTCATCAAGGGTCTATAGAAGCACCCTTTCTTTCATCAAGGGTCTACAGAAGCACCCTTTCTTTCAGTAAGGGTCTATAGAAGCACCCTTTCTTTCATCAAGGGTCTATAGAAGCACCCTTTGTTTCAGAAAGGTTCTATAGAAGCACCATTTGTTTCAGAAAGGGTCCTTAGAAGCACCCTTTGTTTCAGAAAGGGTCTAAGAAGCACCCTATGTTTTAGAAGGGGTCTACGAAACACCCTAGGTTTCAGAAAGGGTCTAAGAAGCACCCTATGTTTTAGAAGGGGTCTACGAAACACCCTAGGTTTCAGAAAGGGTCTATAGAAGCACCCTTTCTGTCAGAAAGGGTCTATAGAAGCACCCTTTCTGTCAGAAAGGGTCTAAGAAGCACCCTATGTTTTAGAAGGGGTCTACGAAACACCTTATGTTTTAGAAGGGGTCTACGAAACACCCTAGGTTTCAGAAAGGGTCTATAGAAACACCCTTTCTGTCAGAAAGGGTCTATAGAAGCACCCTCTCTGTCAGAAAGGGTCTATAGAAGCACCCTTTCTGTCAGAAAGGGTCTATAGAAGCACCCTTTCTGTCAGAAAGGGTCTATAGAAGCACCCTTTCTGTCAGAAAGGGTCTATAGAAGCACCCTTTCTGTCAGAAAGGGTCTATAGAAGCACCCTTTCTGTCAGAAAGGGTCTATAGATGCACCCTTTCTGTCAGAAAGGGTCTATAGAAGCACCCTTTCTGTCAGAAAGGGTCTATAGAAGCACCCTTTCTGTCAGAAAGGGTCTATAGAAGCACCCTTTCTGTTAGAAAGGGTCTATAGAAGCACCCTTTCTTTCATCAAGGGTCTATAGAAGCACCCTTTCTTTCAGTAAGGGTCTATAGAAGCACCCTTTCTTTCATCAAGGGTCTATAGAAGCACCCTTTGTTTCAGAAACACCATTTGTTTCAGAAAGGGTCCTTAGAAGCACCCTTTGTTTCAGAAAGGGTCTAAGAAGCACCCTATGTTTTAGAAGGGGTCTACGAAACACCCTAGGTTTCAGAAAGGGTCTATAGAAACACCCTATGTTTCAGAAAGGGTCTATAGAAGCAACCGTTCTTTCAGAAAGGGTTAATAGAAGCAGCATTTCTTTCAGAGAGGGTCTATAGAAGCACCCTTTGTTTCAGAAAAGATCTATAGAAAACCCCTTTCTTTCAATAAGAGTCTATAGAAGCAGCCTTTCATCAGAGAGGGTCAATAGAAGCACCCTTTCTTTAAGGAAATGTATATACTCGTAGAAGCACCGTTTCTTTCAGAAGAGGTCTGTAGAAACACCCCTTCTTCCAGGATGGGTCTATAGAAGAGGTCTCTAGAAGAACCATTTCTTCCAGCAGCCTTTCAGAAAGGGTCTATAGATGCGCCCTTTCTTTGAAACAGGATTTATAGAAGCATCCTTTCTTTCAGAAAAGGTCTATAGAAGCAGCCTTTTTTTAAAAAATGGTCTATAGAAGCACGTTTTTTTCAAAAAATGGTCTAGAGAAGCACGGTTTTTTCAGAAAGGGTCTATAGAAGCACGGTTTTTTCAGAAAGGGTCTATAGAAGCACTCTTTCTTTCAGAAAGGGTCTATAGAGGCACCCTTTTTTTGAGAAAGGGTCTATAGAGGCACCCTTTTTTGAGAAAGGGTCTATAGAAGCACCCTTTCTTTCAGAACTGGTCTATAGAAGCACCCTTCCTTTCAGAAAGGGTCTTTAGAGGCGCCCTTTCTTTGAAAAAGTGTCTATAGAATCACCCTTTCCAACAGAAAAGGTCTTTAGAAGCACTCCTCGAAACTGAAACTACGTCCCATCAATATACCATCTCCACATTTTTTTGACACACACTCAATATTCCGCCCCAAAAACCACTGTCCCCACTTAATGAATGAGCAAACTTAGTTAATCGTTTTTTCCTGTTGTCGCCTCTATGTCTTGTCTTCAGCATGTCAATTATTGATTTATTTCAGTTAAGTTTATCATTTAAAATATTATTTACACATTATTCAAAAATATTCAAACAGACGCTTATTAATATTAATTTATTCATTTCAATGGAGTTCCACAACACCTACGGCCGGGTATAGACTGGCACAGAAACGGGTTTGTTGCCAAATCATCTTTCCATTATTTTTACAAGAGACAACAAAGAAAAGTGAAAAAAGAAATTTTAAATTAGCAGATTATTTTTTTTCAATATTATGTGCGGTCTATTATTTAACACGGCAATGAAATACACGTGGATGGGCTATTATCAACGCGTGTTAGTTCCAAATTTTAGTATACGCCAAAATATTGATATATTTACATATATTTATTCTGTTAATATTATTATATTTACATACATTTGGAAATATTTCAGTATTTATGAGTTCTAGCGTTTTCTATACTTGGTCTTAGCGAAGTTCGTTGGCATGATTTAAATGAATATGTTTGACTTCGCAGTGGTAATAGATTTTTTTATACTCTGGCAAACCTATCGGCAGTAATCATGAAATGGGTAAAGCGCTCCCATCGACAGCAACTTCTCGAAAAGGTCTACTGTCAGGGACTCCGTTATCAGACAGCATCATCACCTCCTGCTTAAAATCTAAAGTATGAAACGTTACTATCGTTCAAAGCTATGCCCCAACTGAGTGCGTTTCCGACAATGCGAAGGACCACTTCTGCAGCCAACTAAATGCAGTCTATGACAAAACTTCTCATGAAGATATAAATCGCATCATTGGTGATATAAATCCACGAATTAGGAATGCGTCACGGACATTGTGAAGGGTTCGTAAACTTCTCCAACGCAAGAAGAATGGTTATTAGTGGGACCCGGTTTGAACTTGAAGAGTGTCACAAGATCACCTACAGCTTTTGGACCACTATGCGAGGAAGCCAGGCCTTGCCCATGAAAAACATAACATCGCTGTAAACTTTGCTAGATTGAACAGATCTTAAACTGCACTTAAACAAATATTTTGAACTTTTGTGAGGTACCCTAGGGAGAAGACCGACATGGACCATTTTCGAAGTAGAACTAAATTTGAAGCAATTTGGTCCAAAAGGTAGCCTTAGTAAAATTTTGGACCAAGTCGGTCACTCCCTGCAAGAGTTATCGTGCGCACAATTTTTTCCGAACATTTTTGAACTTTTATAGGGGAGGTACCTGGGCAACTATGTCTGGTGCCATAGGGTTTTTTTACCGCTTTCGGACCATTCCCTCAGGAAGTATGGAACTGTCCCTGAAGAAACGTTTACTGTCGTAATGGGGGCAGTGAATACATGTTGTTACCAAAAAGCAAGACGATTCGAGAGCGGGCCTTAAACAGCATTTTTCCGAGATTTTGTGTGGGAAGTATATAGTCCATACTCGAACCTGATCTATGCCTCGTAGAAATATTACAATGTACAAAGTATGGACCAAATCGGTTACTGTCTTCGAGAGTTATCGTGCGCATCATTTTAGTGAAAAGTTTTGAACTTTTGTGGGGGAGGTACCTAAAGGAGTGGACCGATGGACCTATTTTCGATGTCCAAATTTTGGACCGAATCCGTTGGAGAGTAATCCTGCGCTTCAACCACTACACACACTGTTATAGGCCCTTTTTCAAAGAAATAGCGACTATAAAGACCCTTTCTGAAAGAAAGGGTACTTCTATAGACCCTTGCTGAAAGACAGGGTGCTTCTATAGACCCTTTCTTAAAGAAAGGGTGCTTCTATAGACCCTTTCTTAAAGAAAGAGAGCTTCTATAGACCTTGCAGAAAGGAAGGGTGCTTCTATATACCAGTTCTGAAAGAAAGGGTGCTTCTATAGACCCTTTCTCAAAGAAAGGGTGCTTCTATAGACCCTTTCTGAAAGAAAGAATGCTTCTATAGACTCTTTCTGAAAAAACCGTGCTTCTATAGACTCTTTCTGAAAAAACCGTGCTTCTATAGACTCTTTCTGAAAAAACCGTGCTTCTATAGACCATTTTTGAAAGAAAGGCTGCTTCTATAGACCCTTAGTCAAAGAAAGGGTGCTTCTATAGACCTTTTTTGAAACAAAGGGTGCTTCTATAGACCCTTTCAGAAAGATAGGATGCTTCTATAGACCCTTTCTGAAATAAAGGGTGCTTTTATAGACCCTTTCCCAAACAAAGGGTGCTTCTATAGACCTTTTTTGAAACAAAGGGTGCTTCTATAGACCCTTGCAGAAAGATAGGATGCTTCTATAGACCCTTTCTGAAATAAAGGGTGATCTACATTCTAACGCGTTACATAACCATCAGATAAGATCACAAGGGGTGATCTCCATTCTAACACGTTATGGTAACTATCAGATAAGATCACAATGAGACAATTTGTCCATCCGGCAGTCTACATCAATCCTCACTTGTGTGTTTCCTGAACAATTAACGCCAGATTGTTATAATGGCGCCCAACTCGTGGCCATGTATCGCGACGACACCAACCATAATCTGAGTAATAGCCGAGGACAACAACAACAAAATCTATATCGATGATTAATTCTTGGAAAAGATGACCCACAAGAAGAAAATGCCTGTTGGAAAAGAAGCTTGATGAATCAACAACTATGTACGTGTACGATGTATGAGTTTTACTCCAGGGTGAGGTAAACATACATCCACCTCTGCTGTCAGTTATTCATCTTTACTCCTGCAAAATTAACCGCGAACCATGTTGAGAAGAAGGTTGATGACAACAATGTACGTGTACGATGCAGTTTTACTCCAGGGGGAGACAAAATACATCCACCTCTACCGTTAGTTAGTCACCTTTACTCCAGGGGGAGGTTCCGCAGAAAGTCTTCAACGCCATCTTCATGCAGTTACTACATCTTATTGGCACAATAGCAGTTTCAACAACGAATGTTCATGATGCAGTCCATCCTAAGCAGATACAACAATCCTGATGCAGGTTACAATAGTAGTTCAACAATCCGTAATTTCTGATGCTTCATCGGGACGCTTTCAGCATCAGAGGGGTAGACTGAAGCAATCCATATTTCAATAATTAAATTTTCATGCCCTCTACATTTCAATAGTAACAATTTTCATAGTTTTGTACCTTTGTCATTGTGAGTTGTAAATATTCCAATTTCCCATTGTGATTGATTCTTTGTATTTTAAAGTTAACTGACAGAATGCAACTATGTAAATAATTTATTCTACTACTCTTGTAAAACAACTCATTAATTACTACTTTCGATATACCATTTTATGCAACTGTAAACTATTACTAATATATTTACGCCCTACTATTTCTTCTCACGATTAGTACTTAAGCTAGAACATGTCCCTAAACAGCACTTTTGTGAACAAATGTGTAGGTACCTGTAAAGGTGGACCGAAAGTGTGAAAGAAATATTACGGTGTGCAAAGATAGCAACAATATCAATCATTCCTTTCGATAGTTATCGTGACCATTACGCACTTTAGTTGGCATTGCGAGTTTTAGAGTTTTCGGACTACTAAGTCAGTAAGCATAGGACTTGCCCACGAAAAACATCATATCGCTGGAAACAGACATTGTGGAAGACATTTTACTATGTGGAAAGTTGCGGCCAAATTGGGCAAATCTGATCTATATCTGGAAGAAATATTATGATTTGCAAGGTTTTTACCACATCGGGATCTCTCTCCGAGAGCTACGGTGAAAAAATTGAATTTTTTGCGAACTTGATCTATGTTTGGAGAAAATATTACGAGAACCAAATTTCGGACCACATCGGTTGGCAGACGGAAATGGCTAAATCGACTCCAAATTGTTTGTCGGATTTCGTCCAGACATAAAACCATTATTTCGATGAGGGACATCTTCATCGTATCGAAGTGTAAAATTTAAATCTAAAAAGGTAAATGTCACACTTCTCTCTAATTTCAGTAAAGAAGATATCACAAGCGAGAGATTAGACAGGATGCTGACTTTGTCTTCAGTCTACATGATTATCTAGTACCCAGACCCATGAAGCAAAGTCAACTAGGATATATGTACCCAAGTAACAGGGGAGCATGGACTTCGTCATTCTGTGATTCGCTGGGAATGCTCATCACTTTTACTGGAAAAGTAAAGACACTTTTGCCAAGGTCAGTATATACTGCAGAATTATTTAGGAACTTCAGAGGGATATTGATGCGTTTCAAAAGAGTTTTAAGTACTTATAGTGATAAGCCCCAACATACTGTATCGAAAAACTCAAATAGTGGTCTCAATTCTTAAATGAACCTATTTTATAGATTATTTTTGTTTAATGTCTTGACTGCTTTTTTAGGTAGCAAGGAGAGCTTAGCAGAGAATTATGATCTGAATAGAGTTTTAAGTTGGCTTGTCGGATAGGATAGGAATTTTCTGAAAGAAATCCTTCTTGCGAAAGGAATATAGTTTATGTTGTGGGAATAGTACTTTTAAATTTTCCACTTTATGTTTAAAAAATATTTCCAATCACATAGGCATTGATATTTATTTTTGTTTGCCAATATGCCTGTCTGCGTACTCGATAATTTGTAATAATTATTACAAATGTTTCAAATTTTGACAATTATATAAAGAAAAAGTTGCTGAAGAAAAGTGTTTCAGCAATATTTAGTAAGTACGAGGACAAACCTAATGTTATGAAAAATTTTCAAAATAATTTTTAGTCAGTTAGAAACGTTCGTTCATTCATGTAATTCGGAATTTGTATCAAATCTATATAAATAAAAATCAAATGTCGTTCGTTTGTAATGGCATCAGTTGAGAACGACCGGACCGATTTGGATAACTCTTTTTTGAAATGTTCGTCATAGCCTAACTTATGTTTTTATGCAAAGAAAATTAGGCCACGCTCACATTTACGCCCACTTTTTTACTTTTAATTTTTTCTACAAAAACTACTGAAGTGATTTTCCTGAAATTGTCAGGTAGTTTCGGAGGGGGCAGGGTACTTCCCCTATACCCTATCTTCACAGGTAATTTGAGTCGATGGGACCCATAAATAAAAAATTACAATATATGTATGTATGTACGCATTAAGCTAAACTTAAAACAGGAAAAACTACTCAATTTTTTATAAGTAAAAATTCTTAAAATAATTTCTTAAAATATTATTGTATTAAATAAAATTATAATCTATATATATATATATATATATATATATATATATATATATATATATATATATATATAAATTCTTCGAGTCTGCCATGATGTTCGAAATTATACTCCTCCGAAACGGCTGGACCGAATTCGATGAAATTTTGTATGTGGAGTTTTTAGGTCTGAGAATAGGTTTTTAGCTATTTTTTTCAGAAAACGTCAATTTTTTTTTTTTTCAGAAAACGTGAAATCATAGATATTTTTGGAAGTATTGTTTAAAAATTAGTAATAACTGTCTTGATCCTGAATGGTCATCTCGGAAGTGGAATATCGCGGACCGCAATTTTTGTCATAAATGTATAGTTACAGATAATATCCTTAATGTTAGTAAGCGTGGCTTCGAATTCGCTATAAACACTGGCTACAATAAGTTAGATATCACAATTTGGAATACAGTAAAATCCCGATAATTTGAAATGACACTTAACCAAAATACCAAAACAATATATTTTGAAATAAGCCAAAGTTCTGGAAAACGTCCAAGTACCACCTTTCAATGCAAAATCTCAAAGAAGGGTGTGGTCACGAGTGACCTCCCCCACTAAGGTTTTGACCAAAACGTTAAATTTCAGAGATTATTAGACGTATTGGTATACACAACATTGGTAATTGTGGTCTATATCATTAGTTGGTGTTTTGGAAGTAGAAATCCACGATCGCGTTCTATTTTTTAAGACTTTATAATTTCTGAAAATATTTATAAATTTAGTACGTGGAACTAAAAAAACCCATGAACACTGACTTCAAAGCTCGGATTAACTCGATAAAACCACGTCTTTAAATACAGTAAAATCTCGATATATCCAACTTGCATTTAAAGGTAATTTTTTTATGAATTACTGAAGATTTTATGTTTAGGAGAATAAAAAAAAAACATTTTTAATGAAACAGCACTTTGTTAACATCATAAACTTTCAAAATTCCCAAAATCGAAAAGTATCGTTCTATGAGGGCTATATCAAAACGTAGGCCTATACCGACAATTCTCTGTCAAAATATGTTATACCTCGAATGGACATTAAATACCAAACATAGTCATTTCGGTTAAATACTTTGGATATAGCCTTGAAAATACTAAAAATTGGGACGTACCGTGACCTGTACGAAATATTCCATGCAGAAAGGTTTTGTACGCACAAAGAAGATGAAATACCAAAATGTAGCCATTTGGGTAGGATAATGAAACTAAAACCTCCAAAATATATATAATCGGGAGGTACTGTTCTACGGTAGCTATATCAGAACGTGAAACTAAACCAATAATTCTGTGTAAAAATATTTTATGCCTCGAAAGGAGACTTAATACCATTTCGGTATGCATTCACCAAATCGAAGTGCATCTGATATGTATAGCAAACACCGAAATAAATCGTGAACTCCTGTACAACACTTCGAAATTGGCAGCGTTAGTTACTCGCAATGTTCCATTACTGAACGAGGATCAAACAAATATTTTCGACCGAATTATTGCAGCAGTTTCCGCAGGACAAGGCGGATTCTTTTTCTTGGATGCACCAGGCGGAACTGGCAAAACATTTCTTATTTCCCATATACTCGCTGAAATGCGCTCAAAAAATTCGATCGCATTGGCTGTTGCATCATCTGGAATTGCCGCAACATTACTAGATGGTGGAAGAACGGCTCATTGTGTATTTAAGCTGCCACTAAATATTTAAAATAACCACAGTGCTGTATGTAACATCAAGAAACAGTCGATCATGGCCACAGTGTTAAGGCAGTGTCAAATTATCATCTGGGATGAATGGTACCATGGCGCACAAACACTCTCTGAAAGCGCTTAATAGAACATTGAAAGATATTAGGAACAACGACAAACTAATTGGTGGCGCTTTGTTACTTCTCTCAGGCGACTTTAGGCAAACACTTCCTGTTATACCATGCTGAACTTATGCTGATGAGATCAACGCATGTTTAAAATCATCTTCACTGTGGCCTAACGTGGAAAAACTGTCATTAAAATGTAATATGCGCGTTCAAATGCTTCGAGATCCATCCGCTGAAACATTTTCCAAACAATTATTAGACATCGGCGATGGAAAAATATCTGTTAATGAAACCGGATACATAAAACTATTTACCGATTTCTGCACAATCGTAAATTCACAAGATGCTCTCATTCAGCATATTTTTCCCGGTATACATACGCAATTCATTAATTATGAATGGCTGGCTGAAAGAGCGATTTTAGCGCCAAAAAATGTGGTCGTGAACAAACTAAATCATAAGATACAAGAGTTGTTGCCAGGGAATATGGTGACATACAATTCCATTAATACGATTTGTGATACGACCGAAGCTGTGAACAACCCACCGGAGTTTTTGAACTCATTATATTTACAAGGCATGCCACCTCATAATTTGAAACTGAAAATTGTGTCTCCGTTTATTTTACTCCGTAATTTGAATCCACATCTACTGTGCAACGGCACGCGATTAGTAATTATCTAAATGGAAAATTTCGAAGCGAACATATATTGCTACCACGCATCCCAATTATACCCACAGATATCCCAATTCAATTTAAACGACTTCGATTTGCAATGAGATTGGCGTTTGCTATGACTATTAATAAGTCGCAAGGACAGACGATGTTTGTTTGTGGAATAGATTTGAGCACACCGTGTTTTTCACATGGACAATTATACATGGCATGCTCCCGAGTAGGAAAACCATCAAGTTTGGTTGTTGTGGCTAAAGATGGAATAACAAAATTAAATATATTTATATATACATATCCAGGTAATTAGTCACAAAATGTTGACAAGACTTATGTTGGTTTGGTGTTTGTAAACTTAATTGTAGTTTCCAATGAAGATCACATAAAAATGATTTTTAAGCAAATTTTTTAAAGCATAAAATTCCTTAAAATTAAAAGGACGAAGAATCCCAAGTTCGGGCCAGCAACGCGGACCGGGTCAGCTAGTTAAACTATAAAAAACAATAATTATCCTCCCTCACTACACCACATTAGGCATAACCACAAAAAACAATTTTTTTTATGGCTACTGCAAGGCATTAACAAAAATTAATGTATATGGGGATTTCTGAGTGAAATCGGACACTTTTTCAAGATGAGGTTTTTGATTTCCTTTATATTTTGCTGTGGCGATACTGCTGATTAACAAAACATTTTAGTATATTTTCAATTTTTTTTTTGACTAACGGTTCCAGAGATATCGCGCCTTGAAAAAGTCAAATTCTGTAAAAACTACATGCAAAGAAATACTCATAACTTCTTTAATATTGGTCCAAATTGGACCATCTTTTTTTTGATTTGTTTGTTTTTTTATCCGCTATCGAAAGAAATATTTAAAAGAAAACTGCACAGTGGGCTTCAATGCAATTTTCGGGATTTAATATTTAAAATCAATTTTTAAACATGATTGCACCCTTCGATTTTTTCAAAAAAAATTTATGTTAAACTACAATCAATTACAAAAACTTTAGCCCTATGTGGTAATGGGATTCGGACGATTACTATTTTTTCTGAATTTTTTAAAATTTGTCAATACAATTTTTCCTTTATACCTTTGTCCAAAATTTATTATTTTATTAAAACAATTAAAAATTTCATTTATAAATATTTGTTTTGATTTTATATTTAGGAATTTATCTCAAACATATTAAAAACTGCGTCATCTTTCGATTTTGAAAATGCATCAGCGAAAATTCCATTAAAGTCCACTGTGGATTTTTTTCTATTTTTTATGATAAATATATAATATATAATGATAAATATGTACTCTTAGCTTCAAAAATAAAGGAAATACAAATTTTGGACAAAGGTATTAAGGAAAAATTGTATTGACAAATTTTAAAAAATTCAGAAAAAATAGTAATTGTCCGAATCCCATTACCACATAGGGCTTAAAATTTTTGTAATTGAACGTAGTTTAACATAAAATTTTTTTGAAAATATCGAAGGGTGCAATCATGTTTAAAAATTGATTTTAAATATTAAATCCCCAAAATTGCATTGAAGCCCACTGTGCACTTTTATTTTAAATATTTCTTTCGATAGCTGATAAAAAAACAAACAAATCAAAAAAAATATGGTCCCATTTGGACCAATATTAAAGAAGATATGAGTGTTTATTTGAACATAGTTCTTTAAAAATTCGATAATTTCAATAGGCGATATCTCTGTACCGTTGGTCAAAAAATAATTTTAAAATATACTAAAATGTTCTGTTGGCTAGGAGCATAAATTGAACCAAAAACAATTGAAATCAAAAATTACTTTTCTCCGAACTGTCCGATTTCACTTGGAATTCCCCATATATACCAGAAAAATCTGTTTCAATAACACCTTTGGAAATGCTGAAGAAATTTGTTGGAGTACGTAGTATAAGAAACACCAAATTTTTTAATACAGGGGGAAAAACATATAGACGAGCCACTCTAATTAGGAATGACGTATCCATTAAGTGAACAACTAGGAAACAGAAATTTCGGGCATTGAGAAACAATTAGGTTGGAAAACATGAGCAACAACCGACAGTTCAAAAAGGAGGAAAACGAACAGCCCAGAAATTTTTGCACATACGGCGATATATGTGAACGGCTAAACCATAAATGTACCGCACCGCTCGGTTCAAAGACAGCTGTACCAAGTGCAAATAACATTGTGCCGTACCCGAATAAATTTCAAAACAATACAGTATAGATGGAAGAACAAGAGCCTTAACTAAACGCTCTTTGACAAAAGATGGCAAAGAAAAATCAGTGCTGTAAAGAGATCTTAGGGCCCAATTTGCTCTCGACACCACACGAGTTATATGCTGCGTAAAGGAAAGCTTATTGTCTAGTATAACACCGAGGCATTCAAGCTGCCCAACATGTTCAATAAGCGCACCAGTATACATTACATGAACATTTATACTACTACACGTAGAAAACAAAAGAGCTTTACTTTTTAACTTTTGCAACAAATCCATAACTAGATCTACCTGGGATTGCAACTCAAAGGGAAATCTCGAACCTCCTTTAAATACTACTTGAGGATCATCAGGAAAAGCGAACGGGACACACCAAATCTCCAACTTGGCAAAAAGATCGTTCATGTAAATAACAAATATGACCCTTGGGGTTGTGTCTCCGACCTTACCTACTTTTTTAGGACACAAAAGACTTGATCGTGGGCGGTCTGCAAAACTAATGAACCGATTTTCCTGGAATTTTCAGGGAATGTACAGGGATGGCCACCAGTGGAAGTAGGATGCATATTTTCTTGAATTTCGAATTTCGCCATATTTAAAAAAAACGCACTATCTTTATGAATAAAAATCAAATGCCGTCAGAACCTAACTTTTTTGGAAAGAAAATTTTACAGCGCCCACTTTTTTCAATTTTCATTTCAATTTAAATTTTCAATTTAAAGTTTTTCTGCAAAAACTACTGAACCGATTTTCCTAAAATTGTCAGCGACTGTACAGGAACGACCCCCGAAAACAGACTACATATTCTATTGAATTCCAGATGGGGCGGGGCACCTCCACTAACGCTATATTTGCAAAAATTATGCATGTATCGGTTTAAAAATGTACGGATTAATCTACAATGTAGTACTTCTTTGGGGCCTAAAGACCCGATCACGTCTGTATTTTTTAAATGTTATATCTCCAATACTACTGAACCTATTTCCATCAAATTTGCAGTAAAAGAGAGCAACGGAGCGTAAATTTCAATGTAAAACACATTGAAATGTATGCTCACTTACTCTCAGTAAGCGCTCACTGGTTATCTCTATCATATACACACATTTATAAATGGTGGTGGTTTATTGAAATACCAAGAACAAAAGCAACAACAGACAAATAGGTACATAAAAAATTCCAAAGAAATACATAACAGACTTTAATAAAAGAAATACGGAATGAAATAATTTATAAAAATTCACACTTCAAAAAAAAACAAGTAAAAAAGTGTCAGTCGGCTTTGCCGACCGATATATACCCTCAGCCAATGTGAAGTGAAATTTTCACCTTCGGACAGATCGAATGTATTTAAGGTTTCTTCAAAATTTTGTGGCCCTTTTTGGACATTTGAACTCGCCGACAAAAATGTGGATTAGGAATTAACTGCACTAAGACACAAATGTTGAACCTTTGTCGGGGAGGTACCCTTAGGGAGGAACGATATGGGCCATTTTAGAAGTTAAACTAAATTTTGACAAAATATTTGGAGATCCAAAGTTTGGACCAAATTGGTTGCCCATTCATAACACTTGAATTGGCTACGAATTTGGTCCTATCATTTTAGTGACATTTTTTAAATATTGGGGAGAAGTACCGGAAGTTGTGGACCGGTATTGCCCCATGAAACTAAGTTTGTATATTATATGACGAAGACCAAATGTTGCACCAAACCGGTTGAACAGTTCGAGAGTTGTCGTGCTCTCCGACCGCCATATATGATGACATAGAGGTTTTTTACACCATTCGGGCTGTTTTCGCAAGAAATATGGTCTTGCCCTGAAAAAACTTTTACCGTCGTAATGGAGGTAGAGAATGCAAATCGCTTCAACAAAAATCAAAGTGATTCGAGAGCAGGTCTTAAAGTGAACTTATCCGAAATTTTGTCTGAGAGGTACTAGAAGGAGTAGACAAATATAGTCCATATTCGAACCTGATCTATATCTGGTAGATATATTAGGATGTGCAAAGTATGGATTACATCGGTTACTCCCTTCAAGAGTTATCGTGCGCACAATTTTTCCGAACATTTTTGAACTTTTGTGGGGGAGGTACCTGAAGGAGTGGACCGATATAACTTATCTTCGAATTTAAACTATGTTTGGACAAAATATTACGAAGGCAACATTTTGGACCGAATCGGCAGATCCGTTCGAGAGTTATCTTGCGCTCAACCTCTACATACGGTGCCTTTTGCAACTTTCAGGCTATTTTCTCAGGAAGTATGGACTTGCCCCTGATGAAACTTGTACCGTCGTATAGGGGACAGTGAATACAAGATGTTACAACAAAAACCAAGGCGATTCGAGAGCAGGTCCTAAACTGAACTTTCCGAAATTTTGTGTGGGAGGTACTCGAAGGAGTTTACCGATTGAGTCCATATTAGAACCTCATCTAAGTCTGGTAGAAATTTCATAATGTGGAAAGTATGGACCAAATCGGTTACTCCCTTCAAGAGTTATCGTACGCACAAATTTTTCGAACATTTCCGAACTTTTGTGGGGGAGGTACCGGAAGGAGTGGACCGATATAATCCATCTTTGAACTTGAACTAAGTTTGGACAAAATATTACGAAAGCCAAATTTTGGAACGAATCGGCAGATCCGTTCTAGAGTTATCTTGCGCTCCAACCACTACACACGGTGTCATAGGATTTTTTGTATCTTTCAGGCTATTTTCTCAGGAAGTGTGGACTTGCCCCTAATGAAACTTACAGCGTCGTAAAGAGGACAGCGAATACAACTTGCGTAAACAAAAATCAAATCGATTCGAGACCAGGTCCTAAACTGAACTTTTCCGAAATTTTGTGTGGGAGGTACCCGAAGGTGTGGACCGATTGAGTCCATATTGGAACCTCATCTAAGTTTGGTAGAAATTACACGATGATCAAAGTATGGACCAAATCGGTTATTTCCTACAAGAGTTATCGTGCGCACAAGTTTTGCGACAATTTTTGAACATTTGTGGGGGAGGTACCTGAAGGAGTGGACCTATATGTCCCATCTTCGAACTTAAATCGAATCTGGACAAAATATTTCGATACCCAAAATTTGAACCGAATCGATTGATCCGTTCGATAGTTATCGTGCGCACCAGCCAGCCAGACAGACAGACGGACAGACAGACAGACAGACGGACGGACATTGCTAGATCTACTCAAAATTGTCTGAAACGGATATCGTACAAACATACTTGGGGTCTAAAACCATTATTTCGATGAGGCACATTTTTGGTCGTATCAAAGTGTAAATACCCTCTTTAGCCTAAAGGCTGAGGGTATAAATATATATAGAACCATCGTGGAATGCTTCCCCTTAGTCCCGGTCTACACTAGAGTGATTTCATTGAAAAAATGGCATGAAATTATGCGTCTCTAGATCGACTTCCATAGTAGAGTAAAATCATAAAATTGATGTAGTGGGGAATTCGATTTAAGAACGCCTAATTTCATGAACTTTTTTAATGAAATTCACGCTAGTGTGGACCGGGATTTAGTTGTGAAATAAGACACTTATTCCTCAAAGTTGAAATCATCAGCGGGAAATCGGCATCTGAAATTAAATGATTTTGTAATGTAATAAATAGGTACATCCATATTTCAAATGTGTATGTATGTATGTATATGAAAAATGTATTGATGTAATTACCAATATTAAATGCGATTTCTTCCTTGTCCAATTAAATGTTTCCATTCACCTTTTTGATTCAATTATAAAATTTCCAATTATAAAATGTATTGGGCATTTAATTTACTAAAAAGCACCATTTCTTTAAGAAAACACAAAACACTGATATATTCACTCACTTTACCGTCTTTACTCAAAGACATAAATACAACTAAGACTAGACAAAATGCATGCAACAAAAAAATTTTTACGAAACTTTGTATAGAAACATTACCCTTAACAGGTTGCAGTTTATTCAAAATCGCAACCAAGGAGGAACATTTCATGTAATGGTATCAGAAACGAAATTTATTCATTCAAGGATCTATTCAAGAATAATTCTATGTCAATTGGATCGGTAAATTCGGTTAAATACGTAAAAATGTATAAAAGAAAAAAATGTTATATCACCATATCGTAATATAACATTATGTTAAATTCAAAAGCCATTCACTGAAGAATGATAGCAAAAAAATGTCTTATCTTGTTGTATTTATGTCTTTGACGATTGTATTTAGAAAACTGAAGAAAAATGAACAACATAATTAATACAATTTTTTCTTTTCCGCTTCGCTTGCTACGTTGGTTAACAACAACAAAGCACCACCAAAGCTTCTGCGTCTCCTATTACACCATACACACAGCAAAGACATAAATACAACAAGATAAGACATTTTTTTGCTATCATTCTTCAGTGAATGGCTTTTGAATTTAACATAATGTTATATAACGATATAGTGATATAACATATTTTTCTTTTATACATTTTTACGTATTTAACCGAATTTACCGATCCAATTGGCATAGTTTCTGATACCATTACATGAAATGTTCCTCCTTGGTTGCGATTTTGAATAAACTGCAACCTGTTAAGGGTAATGTTTCTATACAAAGTTTCGTAAACATTTTTTGTTGCATGCATTTTGTCTAGTCTTAGTTGTATTTATGTCTTTGCACACAGCTCCTTGTTATAAAACAGCATTCCGCAACCGCGAGATCCCTGTTGTTACTCTCTTTGACAAAAAATCCTCTCTCCACCCATAAAAAATATGTTCTAAAATAAAAAATATGTTGGTGCCCAAACAAATAAAATTGAGATATGTTACAAAATGTTGCAAACATATGTATATTTGTATGGACACAAACAAATTTTGTTATTTTTCTCTTTCGAGACGAGCTGATTCATCAGAAGGTTTTTGTAAATGAAAAATAATGTCAGAGAAATTGTCATCACAAACCACGACACTACATGTTTCGAACTTTGGTGAGAAGCGCTCATCAGGTGTATCTTGTGGCAATCTGACTATGTCTCTACCCTAAATTTTCCGTCCTATATATGTATTTTTTGAGAAATTGCAATTATGAATTCAATACAACGGATTTTTTAAGGCAGATGGCATTGCCAACTCTTTGTAACCAGTCCCAAACAGATATTTGTTTGAATCCAAACACATTTCTAACATATATTTTTCTGCGTGTATAAGAACTTATGGTGAAAAAATCTTTGAGCTGAATCTTGGTTTGCGAAGAAATTTTGTTTGGCCATTTATTATTGCTGATGTACCATAATTGTATGTACAATTATAGGGTCCGATTTTCTGAAGCATTTCGATTTGCTAGTTGATGTTAGAAGACACTGCCTAATTGACAAAAAATCAAACATGAAAATTATGCTCAATATATAACGAACTCCAAATTTCATCTTTAACAAGCAATACGACCAAGATATTCCCTTTTCCACTCTCTTTTAGAAGAATTCAAGGATATCACTAAACCGTCTAAAAAATTGTGTCCTCTCAAACTTTCCGTGAGACATCACAATGAAACAAAAGGATTGTCCGTCCATAGCAAGCCCAGAAGAGTGTCTCCTGAAAAGCTGAACATTGTAAATAAGGAATTTGAATATATGATGGAACTTGGAATTTGTCGTCCCTCGATGAGCAAATGGTCAAGCCCACTCCATTTGGTACCCAAACAAAACAGTGAATAGCGTCCATGTGGGGACTATAGATCATTAAATAAGGTAACCGTTCCAGATAGATATCCCATTCCGCATAAATGTACATGAATTTGCCAGTAATTTGCATGGTAGACAATTTGTTCAAAGATCGATTTGGTCAAGGGATTTTTTGAATTCCCGCAGAGGAGGACATTCCGAAGATAGCAAGCGCCACACCAATTGGACTATTCGAATTCATACGAATTCCATTTGGTTTGTGCTACGCTGCACAAACATTTCAGCGTCTCATGAACGAGGTTCTTAGAGGTCTTGATTTTTGCTACGTATATATCTACGTTTGTTATTTGATCAATTGAGAACTTACGGTCTTACCATTAATGTCTCCAAGTGCGAATTCGGTAAGTCAGAAATAAGATTTCTTGGTTATTTTGTAACAGCGGAAGGACTTTCAAGCCCGTAACGCGTCGAGTTGATCAAAAGCTATACATTACCCGAAACTATTTTTGAGTTAAGCCGATTTCTTGGTCTTATCAATTTCTATCGTCGTCTTATCAATTACCAAACGCTGCCGAAGCACAAGCCGCTCTTCATGAAGTTAAAAAGGGTCAGAAAAAGAACGACAAAAGTAAGATTGAATGGACTCAAGAATGCAGAAATACATTTGAAGAGTGCAAAAATCAACTTGCAAATGCTACACTTCTTTCCAATCTTGTCCAGGGTGCGCCCATATCTCTTTGGGTCGATGCATCTGATTGTGATCTGGGCGTGGTTCTTCAACAGTATTTCAATGATAAATGGGTCCCTCTCGGTTGTTATTCCAAAAAGCTTTCAGAAACACAACCCAGATATAGCACGTATGATCGCGAACTACTAGCGGTCTGAAACATTTTCAAGAGAGATATATCGGAGAAAAGGAGATACGTCTTTTCCGCAGGAAAGAGAGAGAGAGAGATGGAAAAGCGGGAGTGTGAAAAAATACAGGAGCCAGAATGAAGTCCGAAAACTCTACCAAAGAGTGAAGCTTCAAACTGATGGCTTTGGTACGGGCACCTCCTCCTGTAGAGACCAGCAAGGTAATTTGGTAACTGATACAGATAGTGTGCTCAGGATATGGAAAAAGCATTTTTCAAACCTGTTGGTATCCAGCGAAGACGACGAAGATACCACAGATCCAATCCCAGAAGATGGTATTGAATATATACCGCCCAGCCAAGATGAGGTAAAGACAGCAATAAACCGGCTGAAGAATAATAAGGCAGCAGGAGCCGATGGCTTACCAGCCGATCTGTTCAAAACCGAACGCGACACGCTGATAAGGTGTATTCATCAGCAAGTTAGCACCATCTGGCAGGAAGAACGAATACCCGAGGAGTGGAACCTGAGTATCCTGTGCCCTGTCCATAAGAAAGGATATAAGACAGTATGCTCTAACTATAGGGGCATAAGTCTACTCCCGATTGCCTACAAGATCGTGTCAGGGATATTGTGCGAACGACTAAAGCCTATGGTCAACGAGATAATTGGGCCTTACCAGCGCAGCTTTAGACCTGGCAAGTCTACCCTGCGGCAAATCCTGGAGAAGACCTAAGAGATGCAGATCGACATCTAATACCTCTTTGTCGATTATAAAGCTTCCTTCGACAACCCACTACGTTCAAAGGTATTCCAGGCCATGTCTGAATTTGGTATCCCCGCAAAGCTCATTCGGCTTTGTAAAATGACTTTAACTGACACGAGATCCTCAGTTAAAATAGGAAAGAACCTCTCCGAAGAATTTTGTACCAAAAGAGGTTTCAGGCAAGGAGACAGCCTCTCGTGTGGTCTCTTCAACATCCTGCTGGAAAAGGTTATTCGAGAGGCAAACGTCAAAAGAAGTTGCACAATCCACACCAATATCCACATGTTACTTGCTTACGCTGATGATATAGACATCATGGGACGATCAGTAAAAGAAGTAACAGATACCTTTATGAAGGTCGAAGTAGAATCTGCTCAAGTGGGTCTGGCGGTATACGGCGGGAAGACTAAGTTGATGGTGTCGACGCGCAATGCGTCCATTGAGCTCGGGCCAACTGTTGACGTTGGTTCCTATAATTTTGAGGTAGTAAAAGACTTCGTCTACCTCGGCACCGCCGTAAACACAACTAACGACATCAGTTGTGAAATAAAAAGAAGAATTGTACTGGCTAACAGATGCTACTTTGGCTTAAGTAAGCAGTTTAAAAACAAAGCCACATCTCGTCAAATAAAAATAACGCTTTACAAAACACTGATACTACCCGCGCTGATGTATGATTCCGAAGCCTGGATAGTTGCGCAAGCAGATAAGGCAGTGCTTGGTGTGTTTGAGAGAAAAATTCTTCGAAGGATCTACGGACCAATCTGCGTTGACCGTGAATATCGACGTCGCATGAACCACGAGCTGTACCTGCTATACAACGACATTAAACGTATTGAGATGCAACGATTGCGTTGGCTAGGCCATATCGTAAGAATGAGCGATGATGAACCCGCTAAAAAGGCTTATAAATATGAGCCGCTTGGCGGTGCACGCAGAATTGGCAGGCCAAAGAATAGATGGCGCAAACAAGTGAATGAAGAGATGACAAGGCGCGGTATTCCAGAAAGAGAAGCAAGAGACAGAGAGAAATGGAGATCTTTTCTTAGTTCGGCCTACTGAACAAATGTTCTGTAATGGGCCAGCTAAGTAAGTAAGTACATATTTAAATGTAAAATGCAATTTCCAAACAAAAAAATAAATATGTTGGTCGTTTATACATCCCAGTCGAAACTATGAAATTTGACAACATAACACTGTCAATCAATTGACGTCAAATGGAAAGTAACGGCTGCATATTTTTTTATTGGCTGAATTTTAAGTACAAAATATATTTTGCATTTACGTCAGAAAATTTGATATGAAACTAGGCGGCAAGTGGCATTTTAATAATAGCTTACGGCAATTGATTTTGAATTATGTTAATTAGAAAGGATTATAGTGATTAAATTTAATAAAAAAATTTATAAATAAAATACTAGAAATGAATGATCCGAATCATGGTGCCACATCAATGCGTATTGATAGCACGATAGCCAACAAAAACGCTGCATTTTTTTAACTGCCCAGCTAATGCCCACACAACTGTTTACTTATTTTTTGTGGATGCATGTAGTATAGATGGCAGTGCTTGTGAATCTGAAGACAGAGAAGTTTTTGCGGTTGCATCACAACGAATAATATGAAGAATCCTTCTCATCAATCCCATTCAATTTATACACCATTCTCCACCAACAATTACAGTTCGTTAATTTGTTGCGGCACGTGTTCCATATAAAATGCATTGTAATTTGACTTTAGCACCAAAAGCCTCTCAATAAATATGCACAAATAACTGTTTTTGTATTTAATGACAGCAGTTAGCAATAAGCTGTGTTAATTTATTGCCTGTTTTTTTTTTTTTTTTTTTTTTGTAATTTGCAACAATCAAAGTCATTGTCTTCCATTTACGGCTGTTTTTTTTTCAGCACGAAGATAAAAAAAATTTTTCTAAAATCAGGTTTAGAGGCAGTACACACTTTGAATGATTTGACAAAAAGAGAAATTTGATATGCTAATATATCACGAAATGATAGCCCATCAACATTTTGCAATAGTCCATTAAAAACAATGCTTGATCAGCAATTATTTAATGATAATATTATTGCTTTAAGTGGTGAACCCCACTTGTAAAGCCCAAAAAAATAAAATTTTTCATGATTTTTTTCCAGGAAAACTACCAAAAGTTTTGGTGAATTTTGTTTTCATCTGAAAGAGCACATCTTAATAATGATCAGCATAAAATTCTATGTCGATTTTACCATGTCCGTCTGTCTGTCTGTTAAAATCAAGATACAGAGAGTCAAAATTTGGTGCAGAAGTTTTTATTACTTGCAGGATGGTTGGTATTGAAAATGGGATATATCGGTCCACGTTTTGATATAGCCCCCATAGAACGGTACCTCCCGATTTTCAATATTTTGAAGGTTTTAGCTTCATTATCACATCGAAATGGCTGAAATTTGGTACTTAGTCTACGTTGGTGGTATAAAACTTTTCCCCAGAACTTTGTCGGTATCAATCCATGCCTTCATATGGCCCCCATAGAACGGTACCTCCCGGTTTTCAGTATTTTAAACGTTGTGGCCTCAATATTCCACCGAAATGGCTGAAATTTTGTATTAAGACTTCGTTGGGGGTACTCAAACTTACCCTTTAAATGTGTCCGTATAGGTCCATGCCTTCAAATGGCCCCCATAGAACGGTACCTCCCGATTTTCAGTATTTTGAACGTTGTGGCCTCAATATTCCACCGAAATGGCTGAAATTTGGTATTTAGACTTCGTTGGTGGTACTCAAACTTCCCCTTTAAATTTGTCCGTATAGGTCCACGCCTTCATATAGCCCTCATGGAAAAATACCTCCTGATTGTTCGTATTTTGAAGGTTTTGTCTTCAATATTCCACCAAAATGGCTGAAATTTGGTATTTAGTCTTCAATGTTATATAAAACTGTTCGCCAGAAATATGTCTGTACAGGCCCATGCTTTCATATTGCCCCATTTCTGACTAAAATTCGTCGGTACAGGTCCACGTTTCGATATAGCCCCCATAGGACGGTACCTCCCGATTTTCGTAATACTGAAGATTGTGACGTCAATATCCAACCGAAATGGCTGAAATTCGTTATTTCGTCTTCCAAGAGTTATAAAATATTCCAGAAGAGTATTATCAGTATAGGTCCACATTTTCCTATATCCCCTAGCACAAAAAGCGCGGTATAAACAGAAAAAAGTTAAGTGTTTTGGAAACTTCCATCTCTGTTATGAACACATGTTAAATTTTGTTTCGATCTGGCAACTCCTTCATATAGAAACAGGTGTTCAAAAAAGACACATCCGCAATTTTTTTACAATGGAAAAATTAGAAATGCGTGCTGTCATTAATCTATATTAATAAAAGAGTAGAGTGACTGATTCACTGACTGACTGACTGACTGATTGATTCATCAACGCCCAGACGAAACGGCTGAAGCTAGAATCCTGAAATTTTGGGTGTGGATCACTCTTGGTCCGAAGGGGTCAGATAAGGCTGGGTTTTTGGAAATTCGAACTGGAAGGGTACGAAAAGTACTAAAAGGTACTAAATATGGTACCGTTTGTATTTGGCGAACCGGTACAGCTAGAACTTCGCAATTTGGAATGAAGGTCACTGATGGAGTGTAGGAAAGATGTGCTAAAGGGTTTTTAGAAATTCGAACTATAAGTGTACGAAAAGTACTAAAGTGTACTAAATTTGGTACCAATTCGTATTTTGTGAACGGATAAAAATTAAAGATTGAAATTTGGTGTGAAAATAAAGGTTAAAACGTACGGTTGACATAAGGGGGTGGTTTAGGAAAAGTGTACACATGTGTACGAAAAGTACTAAATGGTACTAAATTTGGTACAATTATGATTTGGGCGAACGGATAGAGCTGGAATCCTGAAATTTTGAACTAAGGCTACTGTTGGAGAATAAAATGGAAGTAGTCTTGAAAATTCGTACTTATGGGTACGAAAAGTACTAAATGGTACTAAATTTGGTACAATTATGATTTGGGCGAACGGATAGAGCTGGAATCCTGAAATTTTGAACTAAGGCTACTGTTGGGGAGTAAAATGGAAGTAATTTGAAAATTCGTACTTATGGGTACGAAAAGTACTAAATGGTACTAAATTTGGTACAATTATGATTTGGGCGAACGGATAGAGCTGGAATCCTTAAATTTTGAACTAAGGCTGCTGTTGGAGAGTAAAATCGAAGTAGTTTTGAAAATTCGTACTTATGGGTACGAAAAGTACTAAATGGTACTAAATTTGGTACAATTTGGATTTAGGTTGAACGGATAGAGCTGGAATCCTGAAATTTTGAATTAAGGCTACAGTTGGAGGGTAGAATGGAGGCAGTTTTGAAAATTCATACTCATAAGTACGAAAAGTACTAAAGGGTACTAAATTTGATACAATTACGATTTGGGCGCACGGATAGAGCGGGAATCCTGAAATTTGAATTAAGGCTGCTGTTAGAGAGCAGAATTGATATAGTTTTGAAAATTCGTACTTGAGGGTACGACAAGTACTAAATGATACTAAATTTGGTAGAATTATGATTTAGGCGAACGGATAGAGCTGGAATCCTGAAATTTGAATTAAGGCTGATGTAAGATAGTAGAATGGAAGTAATTATAAAAATTAGTACTTACGGGTACGAAAAGTACTAAATTTGGTACGATTAGGATTTAGGTTGATCGGATAGAGCTGGATTCCTGATATTTTGAATTAAGGCTACAGTTGGAGGTAATTTTGAAAATTCGTACTTATAGGTACGAAAAGTACTAAAGGGTACTAAATTTGGTACAATTACGATTTGGGCGAACGGATAGAGATGGAATCCTGAAATTTGAATTAAGACTGCTGCTAGCGAGTAGAATGGAAGCAGTTTTGAAAATTCGTACTTATTGGTACAACAAGTACTAAATGGTACTAAATTTTGTACAATATGGATTTACGTTGAGCGGATAGAGCTGGAATCCTGAAATTTTTGAATCAAGGATGCAGTTGGAGCGTAGTATGGAAGCAGAATTGAAAATTCGTACTTATGGGTACGAATAGTACTAAATGGTACAGAATTTGGTACAATTGCGATTTGGGCGAACGGATAGAGCTGGAATCCTGAAATTTTGAACTAAGGCTACTGTTGGAGAGTAAAATGGAAGTAATTTGAAAATTCGTACTTATGGGTACGAAAAGTACTAAATGGTACTAAATTTGGTACAATTATGATTTGGGCGAACGGATAGAGCTGGAATCCTGAAATTTTGAACTAAGGCTGCTGTTGGAGAGTAAAATCGAAGTAGTTTTGAAAATTCGTACTTATGGGTACGAAAAGTACTAAATGGTACTAAATTTGGTACAATTATGATTTGGGCGATCGGATAGAGCTGGAATCCTGAAATTTTGAACTAAGGCTACTGTTGGAGAGTAAAATGGAAGTAGTTTTGAAAATTCGTACTTATGGGTACGAAAAGTACTAAATGGTACTAAATTTGGTACAATTTGGATTTAGGTTGAACGGATAGAGCTGGAATCCTGAAATTTTGAATTAAGGCTACAGTTGGAGGGTAGAATGGAGGCAGTTTTGAAAATTCATACTCATAAGTACGAAAAGTACTAAAGGGTACTAAATTTGATACAATTACGATTTGGGCGCACGGATAGAGCGGGAATCCTGAAATTTGAATTAAGGCTGCTGTTAGAGAGTAGAATTGATATAGTTTTGAAAATTCGTACTTGAGGGTACGACAAGTACTAAATGATACTAAATTTGGTACAATTATGATTTAGGCGAACGGATAGAGCTGGAATCCTGAAATTTGAATTAAGGCTGATGTAAGATAGTAGAATGGAAGTAATTATAAAAATTAGTACTTACGGGTACGAAAAGTACTAAATTTGGTACGATTAGGATTTAGGTTGAACGGATAGAGCTGGATTCCTGATATTTTGAATTAAGGCTACAGTTGGAGGTAATTTTGAAAATTCGTACTTATAGGTACGAAAAGTACTAAAGGGTACTAAATTTGGTACAATTACGATTTGGGCGAACGGATAGAGATGGAATCCTGAAATTTGAATTAAGACTGCTGCTAGCGAGTAGAATGGAAGCAGTTTTGAAAATTCGTACTTATTGGTACAACAAGTACTAAATGGTACTAAATTTTGTACAATATGGATTTACGTTGAGCGGATAGAGCTGGAATCCTGAAATTTTTGAATCAAGGATGCAGTTGGAGCGTAGTATGGAAGCAGAATTGAAAATTCGTACTTATGGGTACGAATAGTACTAAATGGTACAGAATTTGGTACAATTGCGATTTGGGCGAACGGATAGAGCTGGAATCCTGAAATTTTGTACTAAGGCTACTGTTGGAGAGTAGAATGGAAGTAGTTTTGAAAATTCGTATTTTATGGGTACGAAAAGTACTAAATGATACTAAATTTGGTACAATTATGATTTAGGCGAACGGATAGAGCTGGAGTCCTGAAAATTGAATTAAGGCTGATGTTAGATAGTAGAATGGAAGTAGTTTTGAAAATTCGTACTTATGAGTACGAAAAGTACTAAATGGTAATAATTTTGTACTATTACCATTTGGGCGAAGGGATAGAGATGGAAACCTGAAATTTGAATTAAGGCAGCTCTTAGAGAGTAGAATGGAAGCAGTTTTGAAAATTCGTACTTATGGGTACAACAAGTACTAAATGGTACTAAATTTTGTACAATTTGGATTTAGGTTGAGCGGATAGAGTTGGAATCCTGAAATTTTTGAATTAAGGCTGCAGTTGCAGAGTGGAATGGAAGTAGATTTGAAAATTCGTACTTATGGGCACGAAAAGTACTAAATGGCACTAAATATGGTACACTTACGATTTGGGCGAACGGATAGAGCTGGAATCCTGAAATTTTGTACTAAGGCTACTGCTGGAGAGTAGAATGGAAGTAGTTTTGAAAATTCGTGCTTATGGGTACGAAATGTACTAAATGATACTAAATTTGGTACAATTATGATTTAGGCGAACGGATAGAGCTGGAATCCTGAAACTTTGAATTAAGATTGATGTTGTAGTATGGGATGGAGATAATTTGAAAATTCGTACTTATGGGTTACGAAAAGTAATAAATTTGGTACAATTAAGATTTGGGTCATCGGATAGAGCTGAATTTCTGAAGTTGGGAATAAAACTTGCTGCTGGATTATAAGAATGGCTACTGTTGGATTGTAGAATGGAGTTGTTTTGAAAATTCGTACTTAAGGTTACGAAAAGTACTAAGTGGTACTAATTTTGGTACAATTTGAATTTAGTGTGAACGGTTAGAGCTGTAGCCCTAAAATTTCGAATTAACATTGATGTTAGAGTATGGGATTGAGATAATTGGGAAATTAGTACTTCGTAGGCTACATTTGGAGTGTAAAATGGAAGTAGTTTTGAAAATTCGTACAAAAAGTACCAAATTTGGATTTGGGTGAACGAACAGAGCTGGAATAATGAAATTTAGAATTTAACTTGATGTTTGCGGAACGGATAGAGCTGGAATCCTTAAATTTGGAAATGCGATTACTGTTGGAGTATAGGATTACGGTAGTTTTGGAAATTCGTACTTATGAGTACGAAAAGTACTAAATGGTATTAAATTTGGTACAATTTGGATTTGAGTGAACGAATACACCTGGAATCCTTAAATTTGGAAATGCGATTACTGTTGGAGTATAGGATTACGGTAGTTTTGGAAATTCGTACTTATGAGTACGAAAAGTACTAAATTGTACTAAATTTGGTACAGTGGGTATTTTGGGGAACGGATAGAGCTGGAATCCTGAAATTGGGAATTGAGATTATAGCTGAAGTCTAGGATTGAGGTAGTTTTGGGAATTCGTACTTATGGGTACGGAAAGTACTAAATGGTATTAAATTTGGTACAATTTGGATTTGAGTAAAGGAATACACCTGGAATCCTTAAATTTGGAATTGAGATTACTGTTGGAGTATAGGATTACGGTAGTTTTGGAAATTCGTACTTATGAGTACGAAAAGTACTAAATGGTACTAAATTTGGTACAGTGGGTATTTTGGGGAACGGATAGAGCTGGAATCCTTAAATTTGGAATTGAGATTACTGTTGGAGTATAGGATTACGGCAGTTTTGGAAATTCGTACTTATGAGTACGAAAAGTACTAAATGGTACTAAATTTGGTACAGTGGGTATTTTGGGGAACGGATAGAGCTAGAATCCTGGAATTTGGTAAGACTACTGTTGGAGTGTAGGATTAAGACATTCAGGTAGTTTTTGAAATTCGTACTTATGGGCACGAAATACACTGATAGCGCTGGAATCCTGTTTTTTGAAATTAAGTTTACTGGTGAAGTGAAGGATTAAGGTAGTTTTGGAAAATCGTTCTTATGGGTACGAGACTACTTAATGACACTCAATTTGTTGTTGGGTGTAGGGACAGTTCTGGAATCTGTATTTTTTTTTTGGATTTAGTGTGAGTATTGGTGTGCAATGTTGGTCTTGCTGTTAACATGTAAGGCTGATCTCTTAGATCTTTTGAAAATCGAATAAAAGCGGTACGAACAGTACTAAAATATTAAACAATAAATATTGATTAAAATTGGTATAAGTACTATAAAATTTTCAGTGTTCGCCATTTCCATTATATTATATTATTGTTTATTTGTTTTTTATATCCTTTCCGCATACGAAGTAGCGGGCACTTTGCTAGTTATTTATATAAACAAGTAAAAAAGTATCAAAAAACGTATGTATTTAGGGGGTTTCAAAATTTTGGTCGTATGAACCGACAAAAATGTTGATTAGGATTAAAGTTCAAAAATTTTGCAGAAAAGGTGCTTAAAGGAATGGACCGACATAGACCATGGGGGTGCCATAGGGGGTTTTTACACCCTTCGGGCTGTTTTCTCAAGAAGTATGGACTTGCCCCTAAAATAACTTTTACCATCGTAATTGAGGCAGCGAATGTAAGTTGCTTCAACAAAAATCAAAGTGATTCAATAGCAGGTCTTAAAGTGAGTGAACTTATCCAAAATTTTGTGTGGGAGGTACGGGATGGAGTGGACAAATATAGTCCATATTCGAACCTGATCTATATCTGGTAGATATTATGAGAATGTGTAAAGTATGGACAAAATCGGTCACTCCCATCAAGAGTTATCGTGCGCACAATTTTTCCGAATATTTTTGAACTTTTGTGGGGTAGGTACCTGAAGGAGTGGACCGATATGGCTTATCTACGAACTTAAACTAAGTTTGAAAACAATATTACGAGGGCCAAATTTTGGCCGGAATCGGCATTTCTGTTCGAGAATTATCTTGCGCTTCCACACATGGTGTCATAGGGTTTGTTTTTCAACTTTCAGGCTATTTTTCAGGAAGTATGGACTTGCCCTGAGGAAACTTGTACCTTCGTATAGGAGACAGTGAATACAAGATGTTACAACAAAAACCAAGGCGATTCGTGAGCAGGTCCTTAACTGAACTTTTCCGAAATTTTGTGTGGGAGGTACTCGAAGGAGTTTACCGATTGAGTCCATATTGGAACCTCATCTAAGTCTGGTAGAAATTTCATAATGTGCAAAGTAATGACCAAATCGGTAACTTCCTTCAAGAGTTATCGTACGCACAAATTTTCCGAACATTTTCGAACTTTTGTGGGGGAGGTACCGGAAGGAGTGGACCGATATAATCCATCTTTGAACTTGAACTAAGTTTGGACAAAATATTACGAAAGCCAAATTTTAGACCGAATCGGCAGATCCGTTCGAGGGTTATCTTGCGCTCTAACCATTACACACGGTGTCATAGGGCTTTTGTAACTTTCAGGCTATTTCCTCAGGAAGTATGGACTTGCCCCTAATGAAACTTACAGCGTCGTATAGAGGACAGCGAATACAACTTGCGTAAACAAAAATCAAAGCGATTCGAGACCAGGTCCTAAACTGAACTTTTCCGAAATTTTGTGTGGGAGGTACCCGAAGGAGTGGACCGATTGAGTCCATATTGAAACCTCATCTAAGTTTGGTAGAAAATACACGATGTGCAAAGTATGCACCAAATCGGTTATTCCCTACAAGAGTTATCGTGCGCACAAGTTTTGCAACAATTTTTGAACATTTGTGGGGGAGGTACCTGAAGGAGTGGACCTATATGGCCCATCTTCGAACTTAAATCGAATCTGGACAAAATAATTCGATACCCAAAATTGAACCGAATCGATTGATCCGTTCGATAGTTATCGTGCGCACCAGCCAGCCAGACAGACAGACGGACAGACAGACAGACAGACGGACGGACATTGCTAGATCTACTCAAAATTGTCTGAAACGGATATCGTACAAACATACTTGGGGTCTACAACCATTATTTCGATATGGCACATTTTTGGTCGTATCAAAGTGTAAATACCCTCTTTAGCCTAAAGGCTGAGGGTATAAAAAGGTTTATCGGGACAAGAAATTCATAATGATGTGGTGAATGTGTTAGGTGAAAGTGCTCCTTCATATGCAACAGTAAAAAATTGGGTTGCTGAATTTAAACGTGGTCGTACAAGCATTGAAGATGAACCACGTATTGGACGTCCAAAAACAGCAACAACAACAGAAATTGTAGCCAAAGTGCATGATATGGTATTAAATGATCGACGAATAAAAGTGCGTGAAATTGCTAATATCATGGGCATCTCAAATGATCGAGTCCATTTAACTTTGCATGAAGAACTACAGATGACAAAGCTTTCTGCAAGATGGGTGCCGCATTTGTTAACAGTCGATCAAAAACGCATAAGAATGAACATTTCTCAAGCTTGTTTGGATCGTTTTAAGCGAAATAAAATGGATTTTAAGCGTCGTTTCATAACTGTTGCTGAGACATGGATACACCACTATACTCCAGAGACAAAAGAACCATCCAAACAATGGACTGAAGCTGGAGGAAGTGCCCCAAAGAAGGCAAAAACAATTCAATCGGCTGGTAAGGTTATGGCAACGGTTTTTTGGGACTTCAAAGGTATTTTATTGATTGACTATCTGCAAAAGGGTAAAACAATAAATTCAGAGTACTATTGCAACCTTTTGGATCAATTAAATGTACAAATTCTATAAAAACGTCCTGGCTTACAGCACAAAAAAATAATTTTTCATCAAGACAACGCACCAGCGCACAAGAGTGTTTTTTTTAACAATGGCTAAAATCAACGAATTAAAGTACGAGTTGCTTGACCACCCACCTTATTCTCCTGATTTAGCTCTCTGTGACTTTTACTTGTTCCCAAATCTAAAAAAATTCCTTGCTGGCAAGCGTTTTACCTCAAATGAAGATGCAATTACAGTTGTAAACCACTATGTTGAAGTCCTTGAGGAAAACTATTTTAATCAAGGGATACAATTGCTAGAAAAGCGTTGGACTAAGTGCATTGAAGTTTCAGGAGATTATATTGAAACATAAAAATATTTTTGAAAAACTAACTATTCTCTTTCATTGATAGGCTAAGAAGTTTCCGAACCGCCCTCGTAGATTCTGATGTCGTTGATAACCCCACAAAATTGTATGACAATGGGTTCATTAGTTTTCGGACTAGAGTTGGCACTGATTTCAAAATGTCATTTCGAGAAAAACACGTTTTTAGTTTTTATGCACAATAAATTTTTTTTCTTCCAAGGCTCATAAATCAGACAGTATTGTTCCGGTCGACTTGAAAATTTTAACACATTAGAATTCTACTTTGAAATAAGACCATACAATTTTTCCGATTTTCCGAAATTTTCAAGAGGGGTTCACCCCTTATAATAACAGAATTTGAATTTAACACATACATACATATGTACCCATATGTACCCTGTTAAGCAGGTATCTTATGGACACTCCAAACCCTTCAGCGCTCTATGCTCCTGAGAGCAATCAAAAAAACCTGTGGATTAGTTGAACATATAGGGAATGAATAATATCTGTTTTTCCAACTTCGTCCATTTCAACTTAATCCACAACAATTTCTCTATATTACTACTAGCAGACCCGGTCCGCGTTGCTGGTCCGTTGTTTGGCTTCTCCGTGTACATCTTAGTGATTTATCTAGTTATCTATCTGTCTGTCTATCTATATATCGTTAGTAAGGTATCTATCAATCTTATTTACTATTTCTGGGTTTTAGCAAGTGGAAAACCTCCCTATGAACTTTTTTTGTTTTCATTAGGCGTAAACTCTTACAACAACAAAGCTGTTGAAAATTACGCACTTTTGTGTCGCATCTTGTTGCCTATTATTGTCATTGCAAAATTCAACAGAAAAAGTTTAGAGTGTGGCTGGTGCAAACGATAACTCTAGAACGGATCAACCGATTCGAAACAAATTTTGGGTATCGTAATATTTTGTGCAAACTTAGTTCAAGTTCTAAGATGGGTCATATCGGTCCACTCCTTCGGCTACCTCTCCCACAAAAGTTCAAAATTTTCTGTAAAATGGTGTGAACGATAAAACTCTTGAAGGGAGCAATTGATTTGATCCAAACTTTTCACATTGTATTATTTCTTCCAGATACATATCGGGCTCGAATATGGACTATATCGGTCCTCTTCTTCGGGTACCTCGCCCACAAAATTCGGATACAGTGAAGTTTAAGAGTTTCTCTCGGATGGTTTTGAAATTATTTTCAGTAAGTTGTCCTAGCGGCTCCCTTTACGACGGTACAATTTTTTCTTGTACAAGTCCATACTTCTTGAGATATTAGCCTTAAAGCTCCATGAAACCCTGACGGCACCAACCAAAATGGCAAATCCGCAAGATAATTCTCGCAGGGAGTTTCTGATTGGTACAGGCTTTGCACATCGTATTATTTCATCCAGTCATGTATCAGGTTAGAATATGGACTATAACGGTCCACTCTTCAGGGTACCTCCCACACAACATTCGGAAAATGTGATTTTTAAGAGCTCATCTCGCATGGTTTTGATTCTTTTTTTCAGTTCTTACTTACTTAGCTGGCCCATTACAGAACATTTGTTCCATAGACCGAACTAAGAAAAGATCTCCAATTCTCTCTGTTTAGTACTTCGCTTTCTGGAATACCGTGCCTTGTCATCTCTTCATCCACTTGTTTGCGCCATCTATTCTTTGGCCTGCCAATTCGGCGTGCACCGCCATGTGACTCAAATTTATACGCCTTTTTAGCGGGTTCATCATCGATCATTCTTATTTTGAGTATATGGCCTAGACAACGCAATCGCTGCATCTCGATACGTTTAACTATATTGATGTCGTTGTATAGCAGATACAGCTCGTGGTTCATACGACGTCGATATACCCTTGGATCCTTCGAAGAATTTTTCTCTCAAACACGCAAAGCACTGCCTTATCTGCTTGCGCAAGTACACAGGCTTCGGGTAGTATCAGTGTTTTGTAAAGGGTTATTTTTGACTGACGAGTTGTGGCATTGTTTTTGAAGTGCTTACTTAAGCCAAAGTAGCATCTGTTCGCCAATACACTTCATCTTTTTATTTCACAACTGATGTCGATTGCTGTGTTTACGGTGGTGCCCAGGTAGACGAAGTCTTTTACTACCTCAAAATTATAGGAACCAACTTCAACAGTTGGTCCGATCTCAATGGACGCATTGCGCGTCGACACCATCAACTTGGTCTTCTCGCCGTTTACCGCAAGACCCACTTTAGCAGATTCTCCTTCGACCTTCATAAATGTATCGGTTACTTCGTTTACTGATCGTCCCAGAATGTCTATATCATGAGCATAAGCAAATAACATGTGGCATGTGTAGATTGTGCCACTTCTTTTACGTTTGCCTCTCGTATAACCTTTTCTAGCAGGATGTTGAAAAGATCACACGAAAGGCTGTCTCCTTACCTGAAATCTCTTTTGGTACAAAACTTTTCGGAGAGGTTCTTTCCTATTTTAACTGGAGATCTTGTGTCAGTTAGAGTCATTTTACAAAGCCGAATGAGCTTTGCGGGGATACCAAATTCAGACATGGCTTGGAATAACTTTGAACTTAGCGGGCTGTCGAAAGCTGCTTTATAATCGACAAAAAGGTGGTAGGTGTCGATCTGCATCTCTTGGGTCTTCTCCAGGATTTGCCTCAGGGTGGTCCAATTATTGGTATGGTCCAATTATTTCGTTGACCATGGACATTAGTCGTCCGCACAATATCCCTGATACTATATTGTAGGCGATAGGGAGAAGACTTATGCCCCTATAGTTGGAGCATAAGGTCTAATCTCCTTTTCTTAGGATGTTGAAAAGATCACACGAAAGGCTGTCTCCTTGCCTGAAACCTCTTTTGGTACAAAACTTTTCGGAGAGGTTCTTTCCTATTTTAACTGAAGACATTGTGTCAGTTAGAGTCATTTTACAAAGCCGAATGAGCTTTGCGGGGATACCAAATTCAGACATGGCTTGGAATAACTTTGAACTTAGCGGGCTGTCGAAAGCTGCTTTATAATCGACAAAAAGGTGGTAGGTGTCGATCTGCAACTCTTGGGTCTTCTCCAGGGTTTGCCTCAGGGTAAATATCTGGTTAATGGTGGACTTGCCAGGTCTAAAGACGCATAGGTATGGTCTAATTATTTCGTTGACCATGGGCTTTAGTCGTTCGCACAATATCCCTGATACTATCTTGTAGGCGATAGGGAAAAGACTTATGCCCCTATAGTTGGAGCATAAAGTCTAATCTCCTTTCTTATGGACGGGACACAGGATTCTCAGGTTCCAATCGTCGGGTACGCGTTCTTCCTGCGAAATGCAGCTAACTAGCTGATGCATAGACCTTATCAGCGTGTCGCCTCCGTTTTGAAGAGCTCGGCTGGTAAGCCATCGGCTCCTGCTGCCTTATTATTCTTCAGCTGACTTATTGCTGTTTTTACCTCATCTTGGCTGGACGGTATACATTCAATACCTTCATCTGGGATTGTATCTGTGGTATCTTAGCTGTCTTCGCTACTATCGGATACCAAGAGTTTGGAGGAATGTTCTTTCCATATCCTGAGCACACAATCTGTATCAGTTACCAAATTACCTTGCTGGTCTCTACAGGAGGATATGCCTGTACAAAAGCCAGCAGTTTGACGTTTCACTCTTTGGTAGAACTTTCGGACTTCATTATGGCTCCTGTGCATCTCGATTTTTTCACACTCCCGTCTTTCCATTTCTCTCTTTTTCCTGCGGAAAATACGTTTCTCCTCTCTCCTTTTCTCCCGATACCTCTCTCGTGCGCTACAAGTTGCTACTGATTTTAAAGTAGCCCTATATGCCGCATTTTTCTCTTCTGCAGCAGCACGACACTCCTGGTAGTACCATAAATTCCTTGGTGGAGGTCTCTGGTATCTAAGTATGGATTTTGCGGTTGTTTGCATGGAGTGGGCAATATATTGCCAGTGTGCTGATATGTTATCGGGACGAGAAGTGCTTTCATTAAGCAATTGGGCTAATTAAGTGGAATATGCTGTGGCTATCTGTTGTGTTTGCAGCTTACCGATGTCCAACTTCCGCGTTGTATCTGTTCGTGCTTTATTTGCAACGTTTAGACGGGTCCGAATCTATGTTTTCTCCCCGGAACGATCGTACATCCAACACGCTGGATGAATGTCTTCCATCTATTACAACGTGATCAATTTGATTTATTGTTCTTTGATCTGGCGACAGCCAGGTGACCTTATGAATATCGAGATGCTTAAATCTGGTACTGCTAACTACCATATTTCTTGCAGCTGCAAAGTCTATCAGCCTCATACCATTGTCAGATGTTTCACTGTGGAGACTGAATTTCCCGACTGTTGGGCCAAAGATATTCTCCTTTCCAATTTTGGTATTAAAATCGCCTATTATAATTTTAATGTCATGGGCGGGGCAACGGTAATAAGTTTCTTCTAAGCACTCGTAAAATATATCTTTGGTCTGTTCGTCCTTGTCTTCAGTGGGAGCATGAGCGCAAATAAAACTGACGTTGAAGAGTTTTGCTTTTAATCGAATTGCAGCGAGTCTTTCATTCACTGAGGTGAAGCTAAAGACCAGATGTTTTAGTCTCCGACTAACTACAAATCCGCAACCAAACCCATGCTTTACGTCATGGCTGCTATAATACAGCGCGTCACCTTTAGGTGTTGTTGTGACGCCTTTCCCGTTCCATCGTATATCCTGTATGGCAGTAATGTCGGCCTTGTACTTTTCAAGTACATCTGCCAATGCGTAAACTGCACCTTCTCTACCTGGTTTTTAAAACGTTTGCGGGGTTCGTCAACTTTATAGGGGTTTGTTTTTTATACCCTCAGCCTTTAGGCTAAAGAGGGTATTTACACTTTGATACGACCAAAAATGTGCCTCATCGAAATAATGGTTTTAGACCCCAAGTATGTTTGTACGATATCCGTTTCAGACAATTTTGAGTCGATCTAGCAATGTCCGTCCGTCTGTCTGTCTGTCCGTCTGTCTGGCTGGCTGGTGCGCACGATAACTCTCGAACGGATCAATCGATTCGGTTCAAATGTTGGGTATCGAAATATTTTGTCCAGATTCGATTTAAGTTCGAAGATGGGCCATATAGGTCCACTCCTTCAGGTACCTCCCCCACAAATTTTCAAAAATTGTCGCAAAACTTGTGCGCACGATAACTCTTGTAGGGAATAACCGATTTGGTCCATACTTTGCACATCGTGTAATTTCTACCAAACTTAGATGAGGTTCTAATATGGACTCAATCGGTCGACTCCTTCGGGTACCTCCCACACAAAATTTCGGAAAAGTTCAGTTTAGGACCTGGTCTCGAATCGCTTTGATTTTTGTTTACGCAAGTCGTATTCGCTGTCCTCTATACGACGCTGTAAGTTTCATTAGGGGCAAGTACATACTTCCTGAGAAAATAGCCTGAAATTTACAAAAAACCCTCTGACACCGTGTGTAGTGGTTGGAGCGCAATATAACTCTCGAACGGATCTGCCGATTCGGTCCAAAATTTGGCTTTCGTAATATTTTGTCCAAACTTAGTTCAACTTCAAGGATGGATTATATCGGTCCACTCCTTCCGGTACCTCCCCCACAAAAGTTCGAAAATGTTCGGAAAATTTGTGCGTACGATAACTCTTGAAGGGAGTAACCGATTTGGTCCATACTTTGCACATTATGAAATTTCTATCAGACTTAGATGAGGTTCCAATATGGACTCAATCGGTAAACTCCTTCGAGTATCTCCCACACATAATTTCAAGTTCAGTTTAGGACCTGCTTTCGAATCGCCTTGGTTTTTGTTGTAACATCTTGTATTCACTGTCCCCTATACGAAGGTACAAGTTTTCTCAGGGGCAAGTCCATACTTCCTGAAAAAATAGCCTGAAAGTTGAAAAACAAACCCTATGACACCATGTTTATGGGTGGAAGCGCAAGATAATTCTCGAACGGAAATGCCGATTCCTGCCAAAATTTGGCCTTCGTAATATTGTTTCCAAACTTAGTTTAAGTTCGTAGATAAGCCATATCGGTCCATTCCTTCAGGTACCTACACCACAAAAGTTCAAAAATATTCGGAAAAATTGTGCGCACGATAACTCTTGATGGGAGTGACCGATTTCGTCCATACTTTACACATTCTCATAATATCTACCAGACATAGATCAGGTTCGAATATGGAATATGGAGTTTACAAATATCCACTCCATCCCGTACCTCCCACACAAAATTTTGGATAAGTTCACTTTAAGACCTGCTATTGAATCACTTTGATTTTCGTTGAAGCAACTTACATTCGCTGCCTTAATTACGATGGTAAAAGATATTTCAGGGGCAAGTCCATACTTCTTAAGAAAACAGCCCGAAGGGTGTAAAAACCCCTTATGGCACCCCAATGGTCTGTGTCGGTCCATTCCTATTGAACTTTAATACTAATCAAAATTTTTGTCGGTTCATACGACAACAATTTTGAAACCCCCTAACTACATAAGCTTTTTGTGAAAAAAGTGTTTCAATTTGCCCATGCTGAGGGTATATCTCTGTCGGCAAAGCCGACTGATACTTTCTTACTTGTTTATTTTGAAAATAGAACTAAAGTGGTACGAACAATACTTACATAAAAATAAATAACAATTAAAATATGTATTAATACAACAACATTTTCAGTGTTCACCATTTTCATATTAAATATTGTTTATTTGTTTTTAAAACTTTCCGCATACGGTGTAGCTTGCGCTTTGCTAGTTGTTCTATACTATTATTATAAAAATTTTCCCCTTTCAACATAATTCCACAACACATGTATATTTTTCTTAAATTTTTGTATTTATTCAACAAATTTTCACAATTAAATCGCTGCGAAAATCCGTCACAGTTTCTTGCGTTTCACCACCTTCAATATCTTTGCGATGCATAACCTCCACGACCGCCACCATCTCTTGCCGGATCAATATAACGTCTATCAGCAAAACTGTGTTCTTTTCCCCTAGTACCGCCGACAGCATCTACACGACCAGCACCACGTACACCACTACGACCTCCGGTACCAAGTTCATATTGACCGTTGCAAGCCAAAATAAAGCCGGCAAACACCAGTAGGAAAATTAATGCAAATGCTTTCATTGTTGAATGCGTTCTAATTAGTTTTTGGGTTTTTCCTCGCATGATGCAGTTTTGTATATATAGTGCAATAACAATTTAAACACCAGGAAAACATTTGTTATTTAATTGAGTTATCAGTTTGAATGCGTTGAACTATTGGAGGAGATAAGCCGAGTTTATACTTTTCAAAGTCTAGATCGAGAATGTATTGAAAACAAAAATTCAATTTCTTATAAGATTCAATAGAATTGGGATTTTCCACCTACATGTGATAATTCAATAGTAATCAGCATATATGTATAGATTTTTAGTGTTATCACTTTTAATTTGTTAGTTCAACAAAGTAATTGTCGAGATATTTGAATTAGAAAGCAATTGGAAATTATTTTGTCTGTTTTCGAATATGGTGCTTTTGGAGTCTGGAGATTTTCTACCCATTGAGAAACCGAAATACCAAATTACAGTAACTGCAATAGACTAAGCCTTTAAAAAATTTAACATCGAGTGATATCGTTGTACCTTCTAATCTGAGACCCAGCAATAGCTCTTCTATGGATATTAAAACGTGCATCTATGCGCACAATTCTCTAAAGGCATGCTTTCTACTCCATGCTGAATACTAATTGACAATTTTCAGATATTTCCGTAGGAAAATACCGAAAATCTGGGGGTAAGTTCTCGGCAAGCAATATCAAAACGTGAATCTGGATCGGTACTGACACTAAATACGAAAACCGGCAATCCACTGTGGTTCCGCCTGTGGACAAAAATCGAAAAATTTATAGCGACAAATTTGATTGCAATTGAAAGAAATATTCTCTAAACACATTACATTTTTATACCCTCCACCATAGTATGGAGTTCGTTTTTCCGTTTGTAACGCATTGAAATACTCATTTGCGACCCTATAAAGTATATATATTCTTGATCAGGGTAAAATTCTAAGTCGATCTGAGCACGTCCGTCCGTCCGTCTGTGGTAATCACTCTAGCATCCACAAAAATGGAGATAGGACGCTGAAATTTTGGGAAAATGCGTCTTTTGTTTGCAGGCAGGTCAAGTTCGATGATGGGCTATATCGGTCCACGTTTTGGTACAGCCCCCATATAACGGTACCCCCCGATTTACGGTATTTTGACGTTTTTAGCTACATTTTCAGACCGATGTAGCTATAATTTGACATTTAGGGTTCTTAAGTGTTGATAAACTTATATATTAGAAGTTGTGGACATAGGTCCACGTTTTGGTATAGCCCCCATATAACGGTACCCCCCGATTTGCGGTATTTTGACGTTTTAAGCTACATTTTTAGACCGATTTAGCTATAATTTGACATTTAGGGTTCTTAAGTATCAATCTTCTATACTTATAAAAGAGTTCAGTAATGATGACTCACTGACTCACTGATTCACTGACTCACTGACTGACTGACTGACTGATAATCAACGCCCAGACTAAACGGCTAAAGCTAGAATCTTGAAATTTTGGGTGAGGGTCACTCTTGGTCCGAAGGTGTCAGATAAGGCTGGATTTTTGGAAATTCGAACTAGAACTGTACTAAAAGTACTAAAAGGTACTAAATATGGTACACTTTGTATTAGGCAAACGCGAAGAGCTAGAATTCTGAAATTTTGAATGAGGTTCACTGATGGAGAGTTAGAAAGGTGTACCAAATGGTTTTTGGAAATTCGAACTATAAGTGTACGAAAAGTACTAAAAGTTACTAAATTTAGTACTATTCGGTATTACGTGAACGGATAGAGCTAAAATCTTGAAATTTGGAATGAAAATCAAGGTTTAGAAGATGAGTTGATATAAGGAGGTGGTTTTGAAAACGTGTACTCATGTGTACGAATAGTACTAAATTTGGTACAATTTGAATTTGGGCGAACCGATAAAGTTGGAATTCTGAAATTTGGAATTACTATTACTGTTGGAGCATAGGTTTGAGATATGGAGGTAGTTTTCGAAATTCGTACATATGGGTACGAAAGGTACTAAATAGTACCAAATAAGGTACAATTTGGATTTGGGGGAACGGATGCAGCTGGAATCCTGAAATTTAGAATTAGGATAACAGTCGGGGTGTAGGATAGAGGTATTTTGGAAATTCGTACTTTTGGGTACGAAAAGTACTAAATGGTACCAAATTTGGTACAATATGAATTTAAGTGATCGGATAGAGCTGGAATAGTGAAATTTGGAATTAAGATTACTATTGGAGTGTGGGATTGGGATACTTTTGGAAATTCGTACTTATGGCAACGAAAAGTACTAAATGGTACCAAATTTGGTACAATTTGGATTTGGGTGATCAGATACATTTGGAATACTGAAATTCGAAATTAAGATTACTTTTGGAGTGCTGGATAGAGCTAGGTTTGGAAATTCGGACCTATGGGAACAAAAAGTACTAAATTGTACTAAATTTGGTACAATTTTGATTACGGTAATCTGATGCAGCTGTAATTCTGAAATTTGGAATTAAGATTACTGTTGGCGTGTAGGATTGAGGTAGTTGTGGTTATTCGTACTCTTGGGTACGAATAGTACTAAATAGTACCAAATTTGGTACAATTTGGATTTGGGTGAACGGATATAGCTGAAATTCCGAGATTTGGAATAAGGAGTACTATTGGAGTGTAGGATTGATAAAGTTTTGGAATTTTTTAGTTATGGGTAGAAAAAGTACTAAATTTGGTACAATTTAGATTTCAATGATGGGATACATTTGGAATCGTGAAATTCGGAATTAAAATTGCTGTTGGAGTGTTGAAAGAGGGAGGTTTGCAAATTCGTACTTTGGATACGAAAAGTACTAAATGGTATCAAATTTGGTACAATTTGGACTACTGTGATCGGATGCAGCTGTAATCCCGAAATTTGGAATTAAGATTACTGTTGGCGTGTAGGATTGAGGTAGTTGTAAAAATTCGTACTCATGGGTACGAAAGTACTAAATGGTACCAAATTTGGTACAGTTTACATTTTGGTGAACGGATATAGCTGGAAACCCGAGATTTGGAATAAGGAGTACTTTTGGAGTGTAGGATTGATAAAGTTTTGGAAATTTGTAGTTATGGGTAGGAAAAGTACTAAATAATACTAAATTTGGTACAATTTGGATTTCAGTGATAGGATACAATTGGAATCGTGAAATTCGGAATTAAAATTGATGTTGGAGTGTTGATAGAGGTAGGTTTAGAAATTCGTACTATGGATACGAATAGTACTAAATGGTACCAAATTTGGATTTGAGTTATCGGATATATCTGGAATCCTGAAATTCGGAATTAAGCTTATTGTTTGAACATAGCACTGTGGTAGTTTTGAAAATTTGTACTTATGGGTACGAAAAGTACTTAATGGTACTAAATTTGGTACAATTTGGATTTCGGAGATCTGATGTAGCTGCCACCCTCAAGTTTGGAATTAAAATACCTGTTGAATTGTAGGATTGATAAAATTTTGGAAATTTTTAGTTATGGGTAGGAAAAGTACTAAATTGTACTAAATTTGGTACAATTTGGATTTGAGCGAATGGATAGAGTTGGAATCAAGAAATTTGGAATTAAGATTACTGTAGGAGTGTAGGATTGAGATATGGAAGTAGTTTTTGAAATTCGTACTTATGAGTACGAAAAGTACTAAATTTGGTTCAATTTGGATTTGAGCGAACGGCTAGAGCTGGAATCTTGAAGTTTGGAATTAAGATTACTGTTGGGATGTAGGATTGAGGAAGTTTTTGAAATTCGTACTTATATGTACGAAAAGTACTAAACGGTAGTATATTTGGCACAACTTGGATTTGAGCGAACGGTTAGAGCTGGAATCTTGAATTTTGGAGTTAATATTACTGTTGGGGTTAGTTTTGGAAATGCGTACTTAGTTTTGGAATTGCGTTCTTATGCTTACAAAAAGTACTACATTTTGTACAATTAGGATTTGGGTGAAATTATAGCGCTCGAATCCTAAAATGTGGAATTAGGTACACTTAGGGGTACGAAAGGGTTCCATTTATGGTACAATTTTGTATTGGATGAACGGATAGATCTGGATTCGTGAGATTTGGAATTAAGATTACTGTTATCATTTGCTTATAACGTCCGATTTAAGAAATATGTGCCATAAATATACGGAAAGTTGTCAATGGCACAGGATTTGGTACAATTTGTTATTGTGTAAAGGGAATTTTGAAATAATAGGAGGAGGTTCGTATTTATGTATTTACATGTAAAGTACTTAATAGTTCTATAATTGGTTTTAGGGGAACAGATAGAGCTGGAAATTAGGATGGCGGTTGTTGGGTTAGGCCGTATTTGCGCTGAGAACCTCAATTAAAATATCTCAAAAAATGTGGATTGCTCTTGATGTGTAGGCGTGACGAAAATCGAACTAAAGTGGTACGTATTAGTACACAAAATGTTTCCACCATTCTATATTATATATTGTTTATTTGTTTTGTATATTTAACGCATACGAAGTAGCGGGCACTTTGCTAGTAAACTTATATAACAAAAGTTGTGGACATAGATCCACGTTTTGGTATAGCCCCCATATAACGGTGCCCCTGATATACGGTATTTTGACGTTTTTAGCTACATTATCAGACCGATTTAGCTATAATTTGACATTTAGGGTTCTTAAGTGTCAATAAACTTATATAATAAAATTTGTGGACATAGGTTCACGTTTTGGTATAGCCCCCATATAACGGTAACCCCCGATTTACGGTATTTTGACGTTTTTAGCTACATTTTCAGACCGATGTAGCTATAATTTGACATTTAGGGTTCTTAAATGTCAATAAACTTATATAACAAAAGTTGTGGACATAGGTCCACGTTTTGGTATAGCCCCCATATAACGGTACCCCGATTTACGGTATTTTGACGGTTTCAGCTACATTTTCAGACCGATTTAGCTATAATTTGACATTTGAAGTTCTTAAATGTCAATAAACTTATGTCACAAAACTTCTGGACATAGGTCCACTTTTTTGTATAGCCCCCATATAACGGTACCCCCCGATTTACGGTATTTTTTACGTTTTTAGCTACATTTTCAGACCGATATAGCTATAATTTGACATTTGGGGTTCTTAAGTGTAACTAAACTTATATAACAAAAGTTGTGGACCTAGGTCCACGTTTTGGTATAGCCCCCATATAACGGTACCCCCGATTTACGGCATTTTGACGTTTTTATCTACATTTTCATACCGATTTAGCTATCAATTGACATTTAGGGTTCTTAAATGTCAATAAACTTATATAACTAGTGGACATAGGTCCATGTTTTGGAATATAACGGTACCCCCCGATTTACGGTATTTTTTACGTTTTTAGCTACATTTTCAGACCGATATAGCTATAATTTGACATTTGGGGTTCTTAAGTGTAACTAAACTTATATAACAAAAGTTGTGGACCTAGGTCCACGTTTTGGTATAGCCCCCATATAACGGTACCCCCGATTTACGGCATTTTGACGTTTTTATCTACATTTTCATACCGATTTAGCTGTCAATTGACATTTAGGGTTCTTAAATGTCAATAAACTTATATAACTAGTGGACATAGGTCCATGTTTTGGAATAGCCCCCATATAACGTTACCGCCCGATTTCAGGTATTTTGAGAATTTTACCAACAAGTTTTAACCGAATTATCTGTAATTTGAACATTTGACATTTGAAATTCTTAGTGGTCACCACACCTCTCCACCAAAAATTGTCAAGAAAGCCCCCATATAACGGTACCTCCCGATTTTCTGTAATTTGATGATTTTAGCTACAATATTAAACCGAACTAGCAGTAATTTGACATTTGAAGTTCTTAGTGGTCTTAACACTTCTCCATCAAAAATTGTCAACATAGGTCCATGTTCGGATATAGCTCCCATGTAACGGTACCTCCCAATTTTCAGTAATTTGGCAATTTTAGCTACAATTTTTAACAGAACTAACTGTAATTTCACATTTGAAGGTTGTAGTGGTCACCACACATCTGCATCAACAATTTTCAACATAGCCCCAATATAACGATACTTCCCGATTTTCGGTACTTTGAGGATTTTACTTAAAATGTTTAACCGAACGTAGGTCCATGTTTTTGTATAACCCCAAAACAAACCTCCCGATTTTCCGTACCTTAGTTTTATTTTTTGGACGAACTTTCTGTAATTTGAAATTTAAAAGTCAACAAAAATTCTGCAACAAAAATTGTTCATTTAAGTTCATATTTTCGTATAGCCCAGATACCTCCGAACTAGCTGTTAATGACATTTGAAGTTCCCACGTTATGTACCGATTTTCGATATTTTGAGGATTCTAGCTAATTTTTTTAACCTAATTAGGAGTTATTTGACATTAAAGGCTCCGATCAAAAACTGTCAACATAGGCCCATGTTTTATTATAACCCCTATATAACAGTACCTCCCAATTTCTAGCCCACCAAAAATTGTCAACAGTTAGATATAGGCACCATAAAAAAGGGCCTCCCGAATGAAGCATTTTATGTACATTATCTGACATTTTAACGTACTCACTTAAAGTTGGGGACAGGAATGAATATTTTATGGTGGAGGGTATGAAAAGTTCGGCCCGGCCGAACTTAATGCTTTTTTACTTGTTAATATAAAATATTATTTTATCCAATTTACAGCGGTAATATGTCAAGTTAAGTCGAAGAAATTTAGATTTGTATGCGGTGCCTTAAAATCGAAAAATATGTAGATCCGCAAAGCATTCGTAGTTTATGAGTGAAATTATAAAAAATTGAAGAAGTAAATGTACAATTTCCAAAATGAAACTTATAGTTGATGGATGTATTTTTTTTAATACAGGGGAATGCCTCTATTTTTCGATAAAACAAGATCCAGCTGCCACCCTGTAAGTTATTCCCCTTATACCACGCCTGTAAAATCGCCAAATTTCCGAAAATCGGGAGGTACGTTTATATGGGAGCTATGAATAAACGTGGAAAATTTTTTGCAAGGAGGTATGGCGTTCCCTCCGAAGTCAAAATGAAAAATTACAGCCAAATCGGTTGGAAAATTTGGCTAGAATCGTCAAAACACCGAATATCGGGAGGTACGTTTATATGGGTGCTATACCTTAACGTGGACCTATGTATATTCAACATTTTTTGGGCGGAGGTATGGTGTTCCGAAGTCAAAATGCAAAATTACAGCCAACTCAGTTAGAAAATTTGGCTAATTTGGTTATAAAATTCGCATATACAATTTTTAAATGTTTTAAATATAAATACAACGTATAATAATTCAAGCTAGTGCTGATAGACTCAACATATTTGTACACAAAGTTTACATTCGGGTATGTTCTGAGACACACTTCACCTCTCACTTCACGCCGCAAGCATTTTGTTCAACCTATTTACGCTTATTTTTCGAATATTTAATGGATTGACTAGCGTGTACTCTTCTTTTTGAATACTCTAATGAATCTTACTCCCAAGAAAGAAGCAAGAAATAGAAGTAAATGGTAGAGTTGTGTCGTTCATGAACGAACCGGTTCCAAGGAACGATTCCGTGAAAAGAACGAACGGATCCGTATCCAGCACATTTGTTTATGTCGTTCATTTAGATCCCTGATGACCAGACATTACTGCTTACAAAATTAGCAGCAGAACCACAATAATTAGTTTTACACACAAAATCTACTTACACAAGCTGCGTTAACGCAAGCATCACAAATTTGCACACACAAACAATCAATGATTCAGTTAGCTCATATCGTTCAGCAAATCACATGGTATAATAAGAAAGGTAGATGCCTCAGCCCAGCTGATCGAATCTAAAACGTCAAAAAACTATGAATTCGCAATGAAAAATCAAAACAAAAAACCATATGATTCGGTAAGTAAGAGATAGCATGTATACACTTTATAGACAAACACAAGCGATAAAAAGAGACAACAAGAGTCCATTTGGCGAAAATTTTAACAGTTTACATTACAAAAAAAGTTGCTTTGTTGTAGCAATTAGCCGATGCATCTACCTTTCTTATTGTACCATGGCAAATCATATTGTTTATCTCGTTATGTTAGCTTCTCTGGTTCTTTTTGCTTCATTCGTTCATATTCAAAATTACCACCACCATTTTTTGCACACAAACAAACTCACACAAGCTGCGTTAACGCAAACATCACAAACTGACACATGCAAAACAATCAATGTAGAGAAGAGGAACCATTCAAATGAAAATGATGGACTAAAATGTTTTATTGAATGAAAACGAGCCAACGAACGAAGCGAAAGACTCGGATCTTTTTGGTGAACGGAATGAAAAAGATCGATCCGCTCAATGAACGATATTGCCCAACACTAGTAAATGGGGTGGACAAAATGCTACAGGCGTGAAGTGAGAGGTGAAGTGTGTCTCAGAACATACCCGATTGTTCTACTATAACTACAAAATGATAACAAAATCACGGTTGGAAATCACAATCTTCCAATAAAAACAAAACAAGGATCAATTAATAAAAAAGAGACGTCAGAGAAAAATTTTTTTTCCTTCGATATTTATACGAGATTATTGCAAAATCGTTCAGAAATCTTTACAAAGATTCGGAAGGTATCTCCGATTTTCATACGATATTATTCCGAAATCGTTCAGAAATCTGTACGAAAATTCGGAACAAAAAATTCGCATTCCGAATTTCCCAAGGATTTTCTTCCGATTTCGTTGCGAATTCTGATCGAAATCTATCCGATTTAGCTCCGACATTTCGTTCCGAAATTATGTCGACCACTTCATACAACTGTCGTTAAGATATCCTTACGATTTCGGATCCGACATCGGACATGGCGTTCGAATTTTGTTCCGATGTTGGTACGATTGGTTTGCTGGGTCAGTTAAGTACAGCAGTATACATTGTCAGTTTTGAATGACGATTTTTTTGCAATTATCGATAACTGCCCAACTGCCCAACCGTCCAGCAACCACAAAATATTTTGTGGTTGCATGATGAATGACAAAAATGAACGGCCCCACTAGCAAGCACCAACAAAGCTGTCATTCAAAACTGACAATGTGTACCCAGCTTTACAGCTAGTGGTTCATATGACGCACATTGGTGCAGAAATCGATTTTTCTGGCCAAACCCAAATTTTTTTGTCATTAACTATTGTTTATTTCTAATGGGGGATTTGATAGTAAACATATTGTAACTAAGGAAACCAACAAATTAGATCAAAATATTGAAAGGAGGGGGCGTGGGGTGCTCCTAAAAACTACAAGTTTTTCGCAATTTTGGAAAATATGTCATTTTTGCAAATTTCTGGTGAAAGAAATAGATTTTTCCCGGAAACTATAACAGATATTGTGTTCATTGTTTTTTGTTAGGTAGGTAGGATTGTTGTCTTTCAATTTATTAAAGTAGCGTTTACACGAAGTAAGCTATTTTTTACTCAATTCCTAATCTTAATGAAATTCCAAATTTAGTGGACTAGAACTTTTAGGGGACAGCTTGGAACAAAGTTCCGATTTCGCAGAATGATGCCCGAGAGTGTCGTCTTTCAGCAAATATATACTTTTGTACCAGTCCCGTTCCGACCGTTTAACACTTTTTTAAATTTTTTAAAATTACATGGGTAACAAGTAAAAACGGCGTTAAGTTCGGCCGGGCCGAACTTGTTATACCCTCCACCACAAGTTGTATTGAAGTAAAATAGAATAATTTTTTCTTTTCGTGTATGAAGAAGACTTAATACTACATTTCAGCAATTTCGGTAAAACAATGTGAGGCAGCATTCTATGGGGGCTATTTCAAAACGTCGATCTATACCGACAAATTTCTTACGGAAAGTTTTTAGGCTCAAAGAAGACTAAATACCAAATTTCCTATATTTCGGTAAGAGAATGTGGCTAAAATTTAAAAAATACCGAAAATCAAGAAGTACGATTCTATGGGGATATAGGAAGGCGTGGACCTATACTGATAACACTCTTCTGGAATATTTTATAACTCTTGGAAGACGAAATAACGAATTTCAGCCATTTCGGTTGGATATTGACGTCGCAATCTTCAGTATTACGAAAATCGGGAGGTACCGTTCTATGGGGACTATATCGAAACATGGACCTATACCGACGAATTTTAGTCAGAAATGGGGCAATATGAAAGCGTGGACCTGTACATACATATATCTGGCGAACAGTTTTATATCACATTGAAGACTAAATACTAAATTTCAGCCATTTTGGTGGAATATTGAAGTCGCAACCTTCAAAATACGAAAAATCGGGAGGTACCTTTCCATGGGGGCTATATGAAGGCGGGAACCTATACCGACAAATTTGGAGGGGAAGTTTGAGTACCCCCAACGAAGTCTAAATACCAAATTTCACCCATTTCGGTGGAATATTAAGGCCACAACGTACAAAATACCGAAAATCCGGAGGTACCGTTCTATGGGGGCTATATGAAGGCATGGACCGATACCGACAAAGTTCTGGGGGAAAGTTTAATACCACCAACGTAGACTAAGTACCAAATTTAAGCCATTTCGGTGTGATAATGAAGTGAAAACCTTCAAAATACCGAAAATCGGGAGGTACCGTTCTATGGGGGCAATATGAAGGTGTGGACCGATACCAACAAAATTCTGTGGGAAAGTTTTATACCCCTAAAGAAGACTACGTACCAAATTTCAGCCATTTTGGTAGGATAATGAAGCTAAAACCTTCAAAATACCGAAAATCGGGAGGTACCGTTCTATGGGGGCTATATGAAGGTGTGGACCGATACCGACAAAATTCTGGGGGAAAGTTTTATACCTCTAAAGAAAACTACGTACCAAATTTTAGCCATTTTGGTAGGATAATGAAGCTAAAACCTTCAAAATACCGAAAATCGGGAGGTACCGTTCTATGGGGGCTATATGAAGGTGTGGACCGATACCGACAAAATTCTGGGGGAAAGTTTTATACCCCTAAAGAAGACTACGTACCAAATTTCAGCCATTTTGGTAGGATAATGAAGCTAAAACCTTCAAAATACCGATAATCGGGAGGTACCGTTCTATGGGGGCTATATGAAGGTGTGGACCGATACCGACAAAATTATGGGGGAAAGTTTTATACCCTTAAGGAAGGCTACGTACCAAATTTCAGCCATTTTGGTAGGATAATGAAGCTAAAACCTTAAAAATATCGAAAATCGGGACGTACCGTTCTATGGGGGCTATATCAAAACGTGGACCGATATATCCCATTTTCAATACCAACCATCCTGCAAGTAATAAAAACTTCTGTACCAAATTTTGACTCTCTATCTTTAAAACTGCGAGCTGTATCTTGATTTCAACAGACAGACGGACGGACTGACGGACGGACGGATGGACAGACGGACATGGTCAAATCGACATAGAATTTTATGCTGATCAATAATATATATACTTTATAGGGTCTCCGACGAATATTTCGATGTGTTACAAACGGAATGACAAATTTAATTATACCCTCCATATGGTGGAGGGTATAAAAAATTTGTGCTTTTTTCGATTGCGTTTCCCATATACACAGAAAAAATTAATTCATACATATTAGGTATAGCGTTTCCAATGTTGAGATTTGTCTATATTATGTAAGCTGTTCTTAATTTGAAAAATATTGGTTTCAGATCAGTAGTGCGATTCTGTAACTTTTTTTAATAACGAACCGACATCGGTAGTTAACGAAAATATTCGGTTGAGTTAACGAATGTGCTATTCTGTAACTTTATGTTAACGATTGTAGAAATCGTTAACTCATACCGACGAAAATCGATGGGAAGGAAATGTCAAATGTTATATTTTAATATTAATTAAAATATATTTTGAAGCTGAAAACATTATTTCGTCGCGAGTACAAAACATAACTCGTTTAAGGAAGGAATGTGGCTTAAATGTGTGTCTTTTGGATGACTACGGATGCCAGCAAAGAAGCATTTCTTAAGATGTTTTTATTGTGTGTGTGATTTAAAAGTAGCAGTTGTATTTTTTTAATTAAAAGTTGGGATCATATTTTGGGTCTATATTATATATTCACATATCCAATATTTCATAGCGGAGAGTATGAAAAGTTCGAAAATCCAAGCGTATACGCCATTTTTAGCATTCTGATTGTTAGGGATGCTGAGTTTAAATCTATAAGATTATCACAGAACAAAGTAGGTTATAGTAATACTATTCACGTGTTGGCCTCAATGCTAAATTAAAGCCAACGAAAGCCTTCTAGAAAGATAGTGTTAAGGACATTGGTATAGGTCTTACATAGCAGTACCACACTTGAGTTCTTTTGAAGCATTAGCTAACGTTTTTCCTCTTTAATAAGTAAAACAAGGGTTAGCGCAGTCTTCATACGTAGGGTAGCATGGGGCAGCTTCGCACTGTTGCGCCTTCGCCATCGCCGATTTAATTGATGCTACATAAAGGTGGTCTAAAGGAAAGTTATGATTTAATCGAAGATCTACAAGATCTCTCTGATGATGTTTATGCATTTTCAATAAAATCGGCGCTGTCGAAAGCACAACAGTGACGAAGCTGGCCCATGTTATTTTACACAGTTAACACTTATGTAAATGCATTTCTCAATAAGGCGGAAATTACCTTGTGTACCCTTCTTATTAACATAACATATGTTCATATAAAACGCCGTTGTTAAAAGAAATCAGCAAAATATTGTAATAATGTACTGTCGTTAAGTCTTAAAGACTACTTTTTTTTGGTTGTTAACTTAACAATAATTTTCGGTGATTAACGACAAAATTTACCGACAACAGTCGTTAAAATTTGTATACAAAATAGCACTTACCGAAAATTGTCGTTAACTACCGACATTTGTCGTTAATTCTGTCGTTAAGGAGTTACAGAATCGCACTACAGAGAGCTTTAAAAAAAATTAGTGAGTTCTTTTTTTTTATTTTTTTCGCCGGCACAATTGTTTTTTTATTTATTTTATTTTGTAATTATTGTTCTTTAAACGTTTCTTTTAATGATTTTTCCTAATGATTTATCTTGTAAAGCAGAACAATGGAAATCATATGTACATACACAGAAAAAAATATTTCAAGAATTATTACATATTTTCGTTCGTGATGTAGTTTTTTCATACTGTACAGGTACCTCACATAAGATACACGTGCAGTTTCTTACTTCCATCCGAAAGCCACTACTTTTTCAAAAATATGCAAGATTTTCATGAGATGCAAAATCACTTTGTTTTCGGTTTCTTTTGAATGGTCTCGTCGTCCCACCATCGTATTGACAATGTCCCACTGAACAATTGTTGCCGAGCGCTCTGATGTTAGATTTTGTTAAGAGTTTTTCCAATGTATGATCAGAAAATATTCCGATTTCTCAAAATTTCCTTCAGAAGTTGAACCTATTATCAGCCATTTTTTAAAGGAATCTCTGCACATTTTCTTGTGCTTGTTTTCGAAAATCTGCCAATATTCTGCACATTCTCTGATGGGAAATTTTGATTCGTTTCTCTTTCTCGCTAGTAAATTCCCAGAGAGATTATTTTAAGAACTACAAAGACGAGGTAGAGTTTTTGTTTTGTTTGCATGCTGTGGTTTGTTTTTTTTTTTTTGTTATTTAGCAACTGTTAATTGACAAAGACGTAGCGGAACAAGTTATTTTGTGATTTAAATCGCAAATTAAAATTGTAAGTTTGCAAACACATAATGGAATAATCAATATTTTTAATTATATTTTAGAAAAATAAAATAAAAGCATTCGAAAACTTTATCATGAAGGACTGCGACTATAATTTTGCAATGTTTGCGGGCAGCAGCGGTGAATAATATAATAAATCCACATTGTAATTATGAACATAGGTATATAGCTTAAATAAAGAGGTTCTTATTTAAATTGCAAGAGATTCGAATCAAATCCGAATAAAGATTAAGAATTTTGGGCGAATATATTTGGAACATCTAATGAAACATCAGAATAGTTTCCGACTTTCGGATAGAGCGTAGCAAATTTTTTAGAATAAGTTCCGAAACTTTCCAGAATCTCGAAACACATCTCCGAAATGTATTCCATTTTCTGCACATTTTCGAATACTTCTTCAGAGTTTTGTCGGAGATTGTTACGAAAATCACAATTTACTTCAGATTTTTTTACGAATTTTCTTCAGAATTCGAAACTAATTTTTGTGGAAACTCGAATGCTCTTTTCGAATTTCCCTCGACAAATTGTTCCGAATTCTGCGAACCGCTTCACACAAAAACGGACATGTTTTGCATGCGAAGACGGCATCAGAAATGGAAACTTGTGCAGAGATTTCGTCCGAATTCGGTACGATTTCGGCAAAAATTTTTTAGTGGGGTATCAACAAACCACAACTCAACCCCCACCATAGTCTCACCAACCCGTTGAGACTATATCAGTGTTCACCAACAACTACAAATGCAACCGCTCCGTTTGTGTTGGGCACACACACGAGATTATCTTCGGAAAGAATTTTCTAAGGAAATTCAAAAAAATATTAGAGTTTCGCGACGAACTCGGTCCGAATTCGAAGGTAAATTCATGGAAAATTTGGAGAAAAAAATCAGATTTTCTGACATAATTCGATCCGAATTCGAAAAAAAAATTCTGGAAAATTCGGTGGAAAATTTCGATTTCCTTAAGAGAATCGGTCCGAATTCGGAAAGAAATTCTGAAAAAATTAGATTTTCTGAAAAAATTCTTGGGCGCTGACGCCTCCCAGTGGGAAAATTGGGAACATATTACATTGAAAATATATTTTTTAACGCATTATAAGCAATACGTTCCAAAACGTATCCGTAAGAATCGAAAAAAGAATATAATTGGATAAAAAGTTAAATTATTAAATATATTATAGGAGATACGTTATATAATATACCGTAAAGAATCGAACGAGTAATTCCACTTCACAACAAATTCATATTAATTACTTCTTACATTCCCACTGGATACGACAAGGGAATGCAATGTTTCTTTTTCTATTTTTTTTTTTTTTTTGTAATCCCGTTATCTGCCGACGCCTTCAAGTCGCAGCATAAATTTGCCAGTTTTGTTTTTGTCGTGTAACAATAAAGACGCAAAAAAACAACGCAATAATTAATTTAAACAAAATTGTAATGAACTATTTTAATTTCTAATTAATTCTCTTTCGAGTTGAGCTGTTAGGCCTTTAGAGATACATTGAAAAATTAGGAGTCTACCGAAGTCCCACGCATCCAACCATTACACTACGTTTCACGGGTGGTAAAGCCGATCTTCAGGTGTATTAGGATTTTGTTGTTGTGGCAGACGAAGGCAAAGCTTGGAAACTAGTATATAATTTCTGTTTTTAATGAATGAATATATATTTTTTTGTATTCTATGAATACTTTTTTACCTACATAAAATCCTTATATTTCTAAATATAAATAAAAAATTAATTAAACAAGTAAAAAAGCATTAAGTTCGGCCGGGCCGAACTTTTCATACCCTCCACCATAAAATATTCATTCCTGTCCCCAACTTTAAGTGAGTACGTTAAAATGTCAGATAATGTACATAAAATGCTTCATTCGGGAGGTCCTTTTTTATTGTGCCTATATCTAACTGTTGACAATTTTTGGTGGGCTAGAAATTGGGAGGTACTGTTATATAGGGGTTATAATAAAACATGGGCCTATGTTGACAGTTTTTGATGGGAGCCTTTAATGTGAAATAGCTCCTAATTCGGTTAAAAATTTTAGCTAGAATCCTCAAAATATCGAAAATCGGTACATAACGTGGGAACTTCAAATGTCATTAACAGCTAGTTCGGAGGTATCTGGGCTATACGAAAATATGAACTTAAATGAACAAATTACAGAAAGTTCGTCCAAAAAATAAAGCTAAGGTACGGAAAATCGGGAGGTTTGTTTTGTGGCTATACAAAAACATGGACCTACGTTCGGTTAAACATTTTAAGTAAAATCCTCAAAGTACCGAAAATCGGGAAGTATCGTTATATTGGGGCTATGTTGAAAATTGTTGATGCAGATGTGTGGTGACCACTACAACCTTCAAATGTCAAATTACTGTTAGTTCTGTTAAAAATTGTAGCTAAAATTGCCAAATTACTGAAAATTGGGAGGTACCGTTACATGGGAGCTATATCCGAACATGGACCTATGTTGACAATTTTTGATGGAGAGGTGTTGTGACCACTAAGAACTTCAAATGTCAAATTACTGCTAGTTCGGTTTTATATTGTAGGTAAAATCATCAAATTACTGAAAATCGGGAGGTACCGTTATATGGGGGCTTTCTTGACAATTTTTGGTGGAGAGGTGTGGTGAACACTAAGAATTTCAAATGTCAAATGTTCCAATTACAGATAATTCGGTTAAAACTTGTAGGTAAAATTCTCAAAATACCTGAAATCGGGCGGTAACGTTATATGGGGGATATTCCAAAACATGGACCTATGTCCACTAGTTATAAAGGTTTATTGATATTAAGAACCCTAAATGTCAATTGATAGCTAAATCGGTCTGAAAATGTAGATAAAAACGTCAAAACGCCGTAAATCGGGGGTACCGTTATATGGGGGCTATACCAAAACGTGGACCTATGTCCACAAGTTTTGTCACATAAGTTTATTGACATTTACGAACTTCAAATGTCAAATTATAGCTTCATCGGCCTGAAAATGTAGCTAAAAACGTCAAAATACCGTAAATCGGGGGGTACCGTTATATGGGGGCTATACCAAAACGTGGACCTATGTACACAACTTTTGTTATATAAGTTTATTGACATTTAAGAATCCTAAATGTAAAATTATAGCTACATCGGTCTGAAAATGTAGCTAAAAACGTCAAAATACCGCAAATCGGGGGTACCGTTATATGGGGGCTATACCAAAACGTGGACCTATGTCCACAAGTTTTGTTAAATAAGTTTAATGACACTTAAGAACCCTAAATGTCAAAATATAGCTAAGTTGGTCTGATAATGTAGCTAAAACCGTCAAAATACCGTAAATCGGGGGGTACCGTTATATGGGGGCTATACCAAAACGTGGACCTATGTCCACAACTTTTGTTATATAAGTTTATTGATACTTAAGAACCTTAAATGTCAAATTATAGCTACATCGGTCTGAAAATGTAGCTAAAAACGTCAAAATACCGCAAATCGGGGGTACCGTTATATGGGGGCTATACCAAAACGTGGACCTATGTCCACAAATTCTAATATATAAGTTCATTAACTTAAGGGGGGGGGGGGGGGGCCGTTATATGGGGGCCATACCAAAACGTGGACCTATGTCCACAACTTTTGTTATAAAAGTTTATTGATACTTAAGAACCCTAAATGTCAAATTATAGCTAAATCGGTCTAAAAATGTAGGTAAAAACGTCAAAATACCGCAAATCGGGGGGTACCGTTATATGGGGGCTATACCAAAACGTGGACCTATGTCCACAAGTTTTGTTATATATGTTTATTGACACCTAAGAACCCTAAATGTCAAATTATAGCCAAATCGGTCTGAAAATGTAGCTACAAACGTCAAAATACCGTAAATCGGGGGGTACCGTTATATGGGGGCTATACCAAAACGTGGACCGATATAGCCCACCATCGAATTTGACCTGCCTGCAAACAAAAGACGCATTTTCCCAAAATTTCAGCGTCCTATCTCCATTTTTGTGGATGCTAGAGTGATTACCACAGACGGACGGACGGACGTGCTCAGATCGACTTAGAATTTTACCCTGATCAAGAATATATATACTTTATAGGGTCGCAAATGTGTATTTCAATGCGTTACAAACGGAAAAACAAACTTAATATACCCTCCATACTATGGTGGAGGGTATAAAAAAGAATACATACATAATACGATGCATTCCAGTATATGAATTCCATTATATATTACTAAAGAACTATAAAAGAATATACCCATAGATTACACGATGCTTTCTATGGATACTATAAAGGAATATATTATTTTCCTAGGACATGCACCGTGTTACGAATAATGTATTCGGTAATCAATAAAACATAGTGGCTCTGTATTACCCGTTCGATTCCCATCGATTACATTTTCCCACTGGGCTTTGATATTGACACAACACATAACAAACCCCACTCAGAGACAATTTTCTTTTAATTCGCTATTTATGAAAGATTCTAAATTTCAAAAGATCTAATGATTTTTCCTGGTGTTATCATTTGGTGATTAATAGTAGAATAATCTGCACGTGTAACTTGAAGCTATCAACACTAGCTTCAATTATTATATGTTGCATTTATATTCAAAAATACTAAAAACTGTATATGCGAATTTCATAAACAAAAACTTTGTTTTTCGATAACAACCAAACAAAAACATCCCTTAGATAATCGATTATAAATCGGAACGAATTCGGAGCGAAGATTCTTAAGATACTTCAGAAAATTCAGAGATTCTTAAAAAAACCAAACAACTACAGTTCATTTGGTGTCGAAAAAAAACAAAGTGTTTGGCTGTATAGTTCGCAACTACAAATTTCTTTAATATAAAGGCAACATCTAATACAGGAGGAGGCATTGCGTCTCACAAGAGATCCCATGTGCTCTAAGTGAGCGTAAATTTGTTATCGCTCACAGCCTGTGTAGATCAGGAGGAGGCATTGTGACTCACAAGAGAGCCCATTTGCTCTAAGTGAGCGTAAATTTGTTATCGCTCACAGCCTGTGTAGATGCTAACACGTTGTGAACAACAACAAATTTACGCTCATTGAGAGCACAAGAGAGACCCAAAAATGTTCTCTGCCTCACTCTGGTGTAGATGCTAACACGTTGTGAACAACAACAAATTTACGCTCATTGAGAGCACAAGAGAGACCCAAAAATTTTCTCTGCCTCACTCTGATCTAATATCTCAACCTAGTGCTGATAGACTCAACATGTATGTATGTCAGCGACGACCACAGAAATACAACCAAAGCGAAGACATGTATGAACGTATGAGTGAAAAAAGCAACAACCACATTATGTTTTTGTTTGTTTTCATTCATTTACACTGTACGTGAGAGAGAGAGAAGCAAATGCAAAAACAACTCAGTGGGCGCCCTCACTATACGATCTAAGCCAGCCAAGATCATCCATATACGTTAACGTATGTGAGAATAACAATCAGTCGTCGCTGAGCAGCCGACAAGTAAACATGTGCATGGATATACGCATAATTTTAGTGGGGACACTGAACAAAACCGCACACACCCACATGTTTACTGGTCACAGGTCTAGCAACCACTAAATGTTGATCAGCCAAGATCACCCATATACGTTAACATGACTGCAACAACAACATATTTTCTCTTTATTCTCAACTGTCGTGGTTTAGCAAAGGAAAGACTCGCTCAGAGAGACTAATGCACAAAATATTTTGAGCACCACCGATCTAAGCAAAGAAGCTCGTCCCTGATGTATGTACATCTGGTTCGTATTGTTCTGCTATGTTCACAAGACGATAAAAACAACTACAGTGAAAATCCATTAGAAGAAACGGTAAATTACAATAATACAAAGTAAAAGCATTAATTATTAAAAAGCAGCAAAATTTGTCTATGGTTTGGTTTGGGTGGTGTGTGGTGGTTGTTAGTCAATAATACCAAAAACAACAACTCCCCAAAATTTTTCTTTTTTTCAATCTCTCAGAAATGCAAAAATTTGAACCTTGGCAAGACTTTATGAACACTATTCCTGTAATGTAGTAATTATTTTTTTTTCTGTGTACGTATTGAGTCCATCAGCATTAGCATGAGTCATTAGGTGTGGCATTTATGCTAAAGAAATTAAAAAATTGTACATGTGAACTATATCAAAAAAAAAAAAAAAAAAATTGGCGATGCTTACCAAGGGGTCCATCAGCATTAGCTTGAGTCATTAGGTGTTGCATTTATGCTAAAGAAATTAAAAAATTGTATATGTGAACTATATCAAAAAAAAAAATTGCGATGCTTACCAAGGGGTAAGGCAGGGAAGACTACAGTTTCAGATCTCGCCACAGATCTTCATCAGTTCCCTTGTTTCTTGTTTTTCAACAAGAAACTTTTTATACCCAAGTGTCAATTGCCCGCTCAAATAGATACGTGTGCAAAGAAACACTCTGATCGAGAATTTCTTTGGCACTACCTAAACTCGAGCAACTTCACTTGCAAACAAAACCAAATCTTTCCCAGTGCTATGCGTTCGTCAATTCTCGACGAAAAAACACATAACTAATTTGTTGGTATAAACAACATTTCGACGGTGCCCGGTCTCACAATTAGGAGGATTGGGGTTTTTATTTGGCATGACGACTTCTATTTTGTTTTTCAAAATATTCAGGCTTAATCCCATAGTCGTTGTTCTAATATTTTATTAAAACAACTTTAATTTATTAGTGTAAAGTGTTTAGCTTTATTTCAATCAGGTTTTTGTGCTTTCTTGATAGGGTAAGTGTTCCTAAGTCCGGCATGTACCACTAGTCGGGAAATTGAAAAAGTATGTTAAATAAATACTTCAAAATCTAATTAATAAAAATAACTTCTATAAGAAATGAGTTTTTATTCGATTTTAGGCTATATTAGGTCTAGTTTAAAGTGAGTGCGTTTGTGGCATGCCGACAATTAGGTTTTAGTTACTTACTATAGACAACACTAATTTATTTAAGCAACATATTTAAATTTTCTTACTTTTTGATACAAAATTAATTGGAATGTGAACAAAAAATGCAAAAAACCAATTGACATTTTAGCTGATGCCGACTTATTAAGTTTATGTTATAAACACCTAAAAAACTAAATTTTAACTTAAATTCCAAATGTTAACAAAATCTAAAAATTATTTAATTTTTAAATGCAATATGGATTAAAATAAGAATTATTTGTGTATAATTGCGTTTTTTGTTGTTTAAAACTAAAGAAACGATCAGCTTATAACATTTCTTTGCTAAAATACGATATGCCGACTACTGGAACATGTCATGCCGACAATTGGGAAATGGTGCCGACTACTGGCAAAAAATCACTATTTTACTAAATTCGCGTTTTTCTCAACTTTTATAAGAAATAATTCAATAGCAAATAAGTTTTAGTTCATAGCAATCGGAAAAATTTACTCGGAATGGTGAATGATTGAAGTTAGGCAAATCCTTAAAGTGCCGACTATTGGTGCACTTACCTTACAAATTCAATGTGGCAATAGATACGATGGAGGGGAGGAAAGACAAAAACAATAGAAGCAAAACGAACCACAACATATTTATAGCAATGTCGTGCTTTGATATTTTTAAAGATACGAAGTTTTTCGGCAATTCACACACACGACCCGAACGCAACGAAAGAGCACACAAATGTTTTGATTTGTTTTTGTTTTGCAGCATACGTGCAAATATTGAGAATTTTGTGTGCCCTCTTCTTGGTCGGCTGTGATTTATAGGCGAAGCACAAAAACCGGTGTTTGCATGAAAAGGGAATCTCGAGAGAGAGACGCAGAGAGAGAGAGAGAGAGAGAGTCAAAAACCAGAGAGCAAATAATGGGGAAAGTAAGGGAAACTAGAAAATCTATTTTTGTATTTTTTCATACTTTTGAAAAAAATAGAAGTTTGTACATGAATATAAAAAAATTGTCCATGCGCTTTAAAAGAGGTGCGTTCAAATTATGGACAAAAAAATTATGAACAGAATTAGTAAAAAAATCATAATTTTGTTTTTTTTCTGTGTAAATTATAGCTTTTCACACTACACAACTGGGGATTTTTTTAATGTATGTGTTTTTATAAGAGTTTTATGAAACCCCAAAGAGTATTTTTTAATATTGGACAAAAATTAAATTTTTCAATAGTTTGTTTGGCTCGAGGTCAGTAATAAAACAATGATAATTTTGCTTTATTATTTTATTTAACTTCCGATATTTCGATCGTCTTTGACGATCATCATCAGGGAATTCTGATTTTAAATAGAACATAAAAACATAAATTACATCAATGTCAACAAAAATACATTAAATAATAATTACATTTTATAACAACTTCACTTTCTTTCTATTGCACAGGTGATTTGCTACTGAAACTTATGTTCTTACTCTCTTAATTGTTTGGTCTTTTGGACAATGTTCCTATATATTTGTGCACAGTGTTCTGTGTCAGTTTTGTAATTCATGCGACTTTCATTCGGTACGTTAATAATATGAAGCATTTCCAACATATATCTGCGCTTATAATTAGTTTCTTGTGCCATAATTTTTACGTCCTTAAGGTTTGGAGTATGGCCTGTCTGCTAGCAGTGCGCAGCAAGAGCTGTCTTTTGTTCCAATGGTTTGTTTTTGAGCTTTAAATCAGACTTATGACCACTAAGTCTGGTTTTGAGTTTCGTCTTTGTAGTGCCAACGTATACCTTCGGGCATACGTTGGACTTGTCACCGTTACATCCTATCTTATAAACTACATTTGATTTGTCTTCCTTTGCGATTTTGGATTTGGTTTTGCCGAAAAAATTGTTATTGGTGTTGTTGCTCCTGAATGCCAGTCGAAATTGGTCCTTATTATATAAACTAGAACTGGAAAATCGCTCCGAGAATCCTGGAATATACGTCGATCTTTTATATATTTTGGCTTCTCTTTCATTTACTTCAGGTTTTTGTGCTTGAACATATTTTATTAGCTCCGTGATCGTTTTATTAGGAAAATCATTCATCCTCAGTATTTTACGAATTTTCTTCTTATTTTCAGAGTGAAATTTTATATCACTGATATTGAGAACTCTATTTATAAAATTGGTCGCAGTATTTATCTTAATCCTTCTAGGATGTTTAGAGTAAACATTTATAAGTCTTCCCGATGCAGTGGTTTTTTGATACCAGTCTAAGAGGAGAATATTGCCTTGTCTATGTATTACAGCGTCAAGATATGGTAATTGTCCATTTTTTCACATACCATTGTGAATTTTATCTGTTTATTAAATTGGTTCAATATCTCTAATGTGTTATCAACTTCATTTTTCTTTATGACACAAAATATGTCGTCTACATATTTTGTTATAATTCTGGGTTTTACTCTTAATTTTTGCATCGATTCGTCAAGTAATTTTTCCATCACAATATCAGCAATGATAGGTGAAATTGGCGACCCCATTGGCATCCCTTTCAATTGTTCATAAATTTTATCATTATAGACAAAGTATCTTGAGTCTTTTATACATATAGTGACGATTTCTATAAATAAATTCATGGGGATGTCCGTATATTCCTTGATGAGAGACCATTTTTCCTTTATAGTGTTGATTGCCAGGTTTACTGGTACACTAGGAAATAGCGATATGACATCGAAAGAAATCAGAAGTTCATCGTCGTCAATATGTTCGTTTTTCAGTCTTGATTTAAATTCAATCGCATCTTTTATATTATATTTTGATTCTTTGGTAAGAGCTTTTAAAATAGATGCCATATGCTTTGACAACTCATATGTTGGCGAATTTGTGCAGGAGCATATTGGTCTTAAGGGTATTCCTTCCTTATGGATTTTGGGAAGTCCATAAATCCTGGGAGCCATAGACGTTTTGTTTGTCAATTTCTTTTTCTCAAAGTCACTAATCAAATTTAGGTCAAATAATCTGGTTACCATTCTATTGTTCTTATCTTGTAATCCCGTTGTAGGATCCTGTCTCAATCTTCTATAGGTGCACATGTCATTCAGTATTTTGTGCATTTTAGACTCATATTCGGATTTCAACATCATGACCGTTTTCCCCCCTTTATCAGCATTCAATACCAATATATCATTATTTTCTTTTAGAAATTTCGTTGTTTGAGCCACTATGTCTAACGTTAACCGGTCTCTCCTACCCAATTTTGTTTTCTTCATATAGTCGTCAATAAGAGAAACTAAATTGATTCTAGCGTTCTCTTGTTGTTCTCTATCGTCTGTATGCAATCCTCTCCTTCTGCAATGATGTTAAATAAAGGAAACGTTGTCCTTGTTGTTGGTAGCGAGAACTTCGGACCAAGAGAAAGAAGCCATGTCTGTGTTGGTTGTGTTTACAAACCACCCTTTATTTTGTTGTAAGTTCAGCTCAGTAAGTTGTTGTTGTTTTACATTGTTAAATTTCTTCTTATGGGTTGTTTTATGTTTGCTGTTTTGTGTTGCGAGAATGATATTTTCGCTCTCAATTAGTGTGGCAAAATCGTCTCTTTCTAATCTGTTAGAAAGTTGAGTTTTCATGACTCTCAAGATTTCTGTTTTGCTGTGTAGTTGTTGGTGTTTATGCTTTAGGAGAAGTTTGAGAATTTTCATATGAAAATTGTACAGGTGTGTGTCTAAAGTTGACTTAATTTTTGGCGGCAAAGTTTTGTTGGTATTGAATACACTGTTTACATTCTTTGTTGTATTTTGAATAAAATTTGGTATTATACCTGTTTCTCTGCATTTTATCAGAAAGGTTGTTGTGGATTTTAGGCGTCCTGATTGCCTGGTACATTTTGTGTATCGTTTGATGATATTTTGAGTTTCATCGCTGTATTTTTGTTTAATTGTTTTGTATAAATGCATGTTTAAAAGTTCTTTATCTCGGCGTGCCTTCCGTGTGATTTAATATACATAAATAGAGTTCTCAATATCAGTGATATAAAATTTCACTCTGAAAATAAGAAGAAAATTCGTAAAATACTGAGGATGAATGATTTTCCTAATAAAACGATCACGGAGCTAATAAAATATGTTCAAGCACAAAAACCTGAAGTAAAAGAAAGAGAAGCCAAAACATATAAAAGATCGACGTATATTCCAGGATTCTCGGAGCGATTTTCCAGTTCTAGTTTATATAATAAGGACCAATTTCGACTGGCATTCAGGAGCAACAACGCCAATAACAATTTTTTCGGCAAAACCAAATCCAAAATCGCAAAGGAAGACAAATCAAATGTAGTTTATAAGATAGGATGTAACGGTGACAAGTCCAACGTATGCCCGAAGGTATACGTTGGCACTACAAAGACGAAACTCAAAACCAGACTTAGTGGTCATAAGTCTGATTTAAAGCTCAAAAACAAACCATTGGAACAAAAGACAGCTCTTGCTGCGCACTGCTAGCAGACAGGCCATACTCCAAACCTTAAGGACGTAAAAATTATGGCACAAGAAACTAATTATAAGCGCAGATATATGTTGGAAATGCTTCATATTATTAACGTACCGAATGAAAGTCGCATGAATTACAAAACTGACACAGAACACTGTGCACAAATATATAGGAACATTGTCCAAAAGACCAAACAATTAAGAGAGTAAGAACATAAGTTTCAGTAGCAAATCACCTGTGCAATAGAAAGAAAGTGAAGTTGTTATAAAATGTAATTATTATTTAATGTATTTTTGTTGACATTGATGTAATTTATGTTTTTATGTTCTATTTAAAATCAGAATTCCCTGATGATGATCGTCAAAGACGATCGAAATATCGGAAGTTAAATAAAATAATAAAGCAAAATTATCATTGTTTTATTACTGACCTCGAGCCAAACAAACTATTGAAGAATTACCAGATCAAAGGTCAACTATCAACATTAAAGTATCAAAAATTAAATTTTTAAAGAAAAAAACTTGGAAAATTTTTTTTAATTTTTTGTTTTTATTATGGTTTGTTTATTGACCTTCCTAAATTGTTAGAACTTATGAAAACCTCAAAAACACTCATATTTTGATGTAAAATATGAAAAAAAACTCAAATTTTTATCTTTGGCCTTAAATTCCTCTCCAACTACTTGACCGAAAGCTGATTATATTATCTGTCGAACAAATTATGAAAATATCTCTATCCGTTCAAATGTTACAGAAAACCACTGTGCGACGTCGATATTCACCGTTAAAGTAAATTGCCGCGTAGATCTTTCGAAGAATTTTCCTCTCAAGCACATCAAGAGAAAAGGAATTGGGTTGCGTATCCGCTATTTGATTCTATATTGCACACAGATGAAAGTATCAATTCACACAGACTGAGGGTATATCTCTGTCGTTAACAGTCGACTGAGACTTTTTACTTGTTTATGATGTTAACATATTTTTGACTTCAAACATGTCTTACAAGAACACTTTGGGTATGACCTACTTTCATGGCTGTTTAAACTAATGATCTTTGATTTTTTGCTATTTCACATGACATCGTACTCTAATGTATTGTGAATTAATTCTATAACATAAATTGTGCAATTAATTTTGAAACAAATTTAATGAGCAATTAATGTCATTTATCTTAACTATTCGAGCTGAAAACAAATGCTGCAATCCCCTACTAAAATCGCATTAGATTAATTTTAATAAATTATTAACTAAAGGTGCATTTCAAAAGTTGCTTATTCTCCAACTAAAATTCTCAGAATTTCAGAACAGCATTTTCCTGTCACATAATTAAAATAACAATATTAAATGTCGTATAATCTTTGTCAACCTAGATTACACACAGACTATGAAATAAACTGTTATTGTTGTTTGTTTATTCAATTAAATAAATCATTATTAGCATTCAAGACAAACAAATATTTCGTGGGGCAATCCAAAGTGAAACTTGATAACAGAATAAACAAGTAAAAAAGCGTTAAGTTCGGCCGGGCCGAACTTTTCATACCCTCCACCATAAAATATTCTGAACTAAAATGGAATAATTAGTTTTCATTCCTGTCCCCAACTGTAAGTGGGTACGTTAAAATGTCAGATAATGTACATAAAATGCTTCATTTGGGAGGCCCTTTTTTATGGTGCCTATATCTAACTATGTATGTTGACAATTTTCGGTGGGCGAGAAATTGGGAGGTACCGTTATATAGGGGTTATAAACATGGACCTGGATAAAACATGGACCTATGTTGACAGTTTTTGATGGGAGCCTTTAATGTCAAATAACTCCTAGTTCGGTTAAAAATTGTAGCTAGAATCCTCGAAATACCGAAAATCGGTGCATAACGTGGGAACTTCAAATGTCATTAACAGCTAGTTCGGAGGTATGTGGGCTATACGAAAATATGAACTTAAATGAACAATTTTTGTTGCAGAATTTTTGTTGGCATTTAAATTTCAAATTACAGAAAGTTCGTCCAAAAAATAAAGCTAAGGTACGGAAAATCGGGAGGTTTGTTTTGGGGCTATACCAAAACATTGACTTATGTGGTTAAACATTTTAAGTAAAATCCTCAAAGTACAGAAAATCGGGAAGTATCATTATATTGGGGCTATGTTGAAAATTGTTGATGCAGATGTGTGGTGACCACTACAAACTTCAAATGTCAAATTACAGTTAGTTCGGTTAAAAATTGTAGCTAAAATTGCCAATTACTGAAAATTGGGAGGTACCGTTATATGGGAGCTATATCCGAACATGGACCTATGTTGACAATTCTTTATGGAGAGGTGTTGTGACCACTAAGAACTTCAAATGTCAAATTACTGCTAGATCGGTTTAATATTGTAGCTAAAATCATCAAATTACTGAAAATCGGGAGGTACTTTTATATGGGAGCTTTATCAATACATCGACCTTTCTTGACAATTTTTGGTGGAGAGGTGTGGTGACCACTAAGAATTTCAAATGTCAAATGTTCAAATTACAGATAATTCGGTTAAAACTTGTAGGTATAATTCTCAAAATACCGAAAATCCGTTATATGGGATACCGAAATCCGTTATACCGAGGTACCGTCATATGGGGCTATACCAAAACATGGACCTACAGTCATAATTATTTCGAATATAAGTTTTTTGGTCACTAAGAACCCTAAATACCAAATTATAGCTAAATCGGTCTGAAAATGTGAATTTAAACGTGAAAATACCTGAAATCGGGCGGTAACATTGTATGGGGGTATTCCAAAACATGGGCCTACATATGTCCACATGTTATATAAGTTTATTGACATTTAAGAACCCTAAATGTCAATTTATAGCAAATCGGTCTGAAATGTAACTAAAAACGTCAAAATGCCATAAATCGGGGTTACCGTTATATGGGGGCTATACCAAAACGTGGTCCTATGTCCACAACTTTTGTTATATAAGTTTATTTACACTTAAGAACCCTAAATGCCAAATTATAGCTAAATCGGTCTGAAAATGTAGCTGAAAACGGCAAAATACCGTAAATGGGGGGGGGGCCGTTATATGGGGACTATGGGGACGTGGACCGATATAGCCCATCATCGAACTTGACCTGCCTGCAAACAAAAGACGCATTTTCCCAAAATTTCAGACAATTTTGGTGGAGAGGTGTGGTGACCACTAAGAACTTCAAATGTCAAATGTTCAAATTACAGCTAATTCGGTTAAAACTTGTAGGTAAAAATGTCAAAATACCGAAAATCAGTAGGTACCGTTATATGGGGCTATACCAAAACATTTATCTATGTTCATACATTTTTCGAATATAAGTTGTTTGGTCACTAAGAAGACTAAATATAAATTATAGCTAATTCGGTCTAGAAATGCGACTTAAATCGCCAAAATACCTGAAATCGGGCGGTAACGTTATATGGGGGCTATTCCAAAACATTGATCTACGTCCACTAGTTCTGTTATATAAGTCTAATGAGACTTAAGAACCCTAAATGTCAATTTATAGCTAAATCGGTCTGAAAATGTAGCTAAAAACGTCAAGATACCGTAAATCGGGGGTACCGTTTTATGGGGGCTATACCAAAACATGGACCTATGTTCACAACTTTTGTTATATAAGTTTATTGACACTTAAGAACCCTAAATGTCACATTATAGATAAATCGGTCTGAAATATAGCTAAAAACGTCAAAATACCGTAAATCGGGGGGTACCGTTATATAGGGGCTATGCCAAAACGTGGACCTATGTCCACAACTTTTGTTATATAAGTTTATTGACACTTAAGAACCCTAAATATCAAATTATAGCTAAATCGGTCTGAAAATGTAGCTAAAAACGGCAAAATACCGTAAATCGGGGGGTACCGTTATATGGGGGCTATACCAAAACGTGGACCTATGTCCACAACTTTTGTTATATAAGTTTATTGACACTTAAAAACCCGAAATGTCAAATTATAGCTAAATCGGACTGAAAATGTAGCTAAAAACGGCAAAATACCGTAAATCGGGGGGTACCGTTATATGGGGGCTATACCAAAACGTGGACCTATGTCCACAACTTTTGTTATATTTATTTATTGACACTTAGGAACCATAAATGTCAAATTATAGGTAAATCGGTGTGAAAATGTAGCTAAAAACGGCAAAATACCGTAAATCGGGGGGTACCGTTATATGGGGGCTATACCAAAACGTGGACCGATATAGCCCATCATCGAACTTGACCTGCCTGCAAACAAAAGACGCATTTTCCCAAAATTTCAGCGTTCTATCTCCATTTTTGTGGATGCTAGAGTGATTACCACAGACGGACGGACGGACGGACGGACGGACGTGCACAGATCGACTCAGAATTTTACCCTGATCAAGAATATATATACTTTATAGGGTCGCAAATGAGTATTTCAATGCGTTACAAACGGAAAAACAAACTTAATATACCCTCCATACTATGGTGGAGGGTATAAAAAAAACAAACGTAGCAAAACAAAAACTTAAAAAACTTATTGTAAGAGAGATTTGTATAAATAGGGAAAATTGTTGATGGGAAAATATCATTCAACAAAATGAAATTCTACGTTTTATTTGCATTTGTATTGGCCTTATTGGCAATGGCCATGGGTAAGTAAAGGACTTGAAATGGAGAAAGAAGGATTGAGCATTAATTTCAATAAAATTAATTTGCTCTTTTGTAGGTAATCCTAATCCCAATCCTAAACCATTGCCTGGTGGTGGCGGAGGAGGCGGCGGAGGTGGTGGCTCCTCTCATGGTGGTGGTGGCGGCGGAGGTGGTGGTGGTGGCAAGTAATTTGTTTGCCTAACCGAGCTTAGTTCCTAGTTGTTTGTAAAGCTTTTGTAAAAAAATTGAGAAAATAAAAAAAATAATATATTTAAAAAAATTGTTTATGGTATTAACCGCTACAAAGATATTGATCACATCCTAAGTTAAAACTAATGCATTAGATTTCAATGAAATTAAAAGGGAAAATGACATGGCAAACTTCTCGCAATACAAATAGTGTCGATTCTGTTTTAGTTCAAAAATGGCAAGGTTAGTTTAGGTTTAAGGATGTGAAACCACTTAATTGTGGCTTCCACACTCAAAGAGTTTTCGGCTCATTGTTAACACACATAGAGAAAAAGAAAAATATATTATCTGCAAAAAGTATGCTACATGGGGTTCTTCTTGGGCAAAAGATGGAAAAAACGTACACGCAGAGAAAAAATATTTTTCGCTTTTGTTGGAACAAAAATATCAAATTTTGTTCCAACAATTTATTTGTTTTGTTCAAGCATTGTAATTGCAATCCAAAAATACCATCTTTTGTTCCAAACATAAAAAACAAAAACAACTTTCGAAATTCCGCAATATTGTTTCAAAATCATTAACAATACCGATGGTAGGAACTATCATAATCTAGAATTTTTACAGAAAATATTGTCATTTAAAAAATTTGCTTTTGTTGTAGTTTTAAATATGTATTATTATTGTTTTTTTTTCAGTAGATAAACAACATTCCAAAACAAAAATGCAAAAAATTTAATAATAAAAGTGTCATACATTTTTAAATCTATTAAATTATTTTGATATTTTAAAACTGTCGGTGTTTTCTTTTTTTTTTTGTATGGCGTTATGTATTATCAAAATGCAATGTAGTATTTAGCATTTGTTTTTGTCATGCGTTTTTTGTGAAGCGCTAAATATAAAAGTTGTGGTTGAAGCAGACTTGGCGTTGCAAGGAGATATTAAAGAATTCCGATAATTCATACATCATTGACACAATAAATTAAATTTTCTTGATAACGTAAATCCCTTTTGTGTTTTTATTATAGGCCGTTTACATATAACCGGGTTAACCCAGTGGGCCTGCGTTTCAAATGCCATTTCCATTGTGTATACTTCAAATAAATCCTAATAAAGAAGGTTAACCCTGCAAAAAACTATAATATAAACGCCGTATTATACTGAATAATTTTTTTATACCCTCCACCATAGTATGGAGGGTATATTAAGTTTGTTTTTCCGTTTGTAACGCATTGAAATACTCATTTGCGACCCTATAAAGTATATATATTCTTGATCAGGGTAAAATTTTAAGTCGATCTGAGCACGTCCGTCCGTCCGTCCGTCTGTGGTAATCACTCTAGCATCCACAAAAATGGAGATAGGACGCTGAAATTTTGGGAAAATGCGTCTTTTGTTTGCAGGCAGGTCAAGTTCGATGATGGGCTATATCGGTCCACGTTTTGGTATAGCCCCCATATAACGGTACCCCCCGATTTACGGTATTTTGACGTTTTTAGCTACATTTTCAGACTGATTTGGCTATAATTTGACATTTAGGGTTCCTAAGTATCAATAAACTTATATAACAAAAGTTGTGGACATAGGTCCACGTTTTAGTATAGCCCCCATATAACGGTACCCCCCGATATACGGTATTTTGACGTTTTTAGCTACATTATCAGACCGATGTAGCTATAATTTAACATTTAGGGTTCTTACGTGTTAATAAACTTATATACTAGAAGTTGTGGACATAGGTCCACGTTTTGGTATAGCCCCCATATAACGGTACCTCCCGATTTGCGGTATTTTGACGTTTTTATCTACATTTTCAGACCGATGTAGCTATAATTTGACATTTAGGTTTCTTAAAAGTCAGTAAACTTATATAACAAAAGTTGTGGACATAGGTCCACGTATTGGTATAGCCCCCATATAACGGTACCCCCCGATTTACGGTATTTTGACATTTTTAGCTACATTTTCAGACCGATTTAGCTATAATTTGACATTTGGGGTTCTTAAGTATCAATAAACTTATATAACAAAAGTTGTGGACATAGGTCCACGTTTTGGTATAGCCCCCATATAACGGTACCCCCCGATTTACGGTATTTTGACGTTTTTAGCTACATTTTCAGACCGATGAAGCTATAATTTGACATTTGAAGTTCTTAAATGTCAATAAACTTATGTGACAAAACTTGTGGACATAGGTCCACGTTTTAGTATAGCCCCCATATGACGGTAACCCCCGATATACGGTATTTTGACGTTTTTAGCTACATTATCAGACCGATGTAGCTATAATTTAACATTTAGGGTTCTTAAGTGTTAATAAACTTATATACTAGAAGTTGTGGACATAGGTCCACGTATTGGTATAGCCCCCATATAACGGTACCCCCCGATTTACGGTATTTTGACATTTTTAGCTACATTTTCAGACCGATTTAGCTATAATTTGACATTTAGGGTTCTTAAGTATCAATAAACTTATATAACAAAAGTTGTGGACATAGGTCCACGTTTTGGTATAGCCCCCATATAACGGTACCCCCCGATTTACGGTATTTTGACGTTTTTAGCTACATTTTCAGACCGATGAAGCTATAATTTGACATTTGAAGTTCTTAAATGTCAATAAACTTATGTGACAAAACTTGTGGACATAGGTCCACGTTTTGGTATAGCCCCCATATAACGGTACCCCCCGATTTACGGTATTTTGACGTTTTTAGCTACATTTTTAGACCGATATAGCTATAATTTGACATTTAGGGTTCTTAAGTGTAACTAAACTTATATAACAAAAGTTGTGGATCTAGGTCCACGTTTTGGTATAGCCCCCATATAACGGTACCCCCGATTTACGTCATTTTGACGTTTTTATCTACTAGCTATCAATTGACATTTAGAGTTCTTAAATGTCAATAAACTTATATAACTAGTGGACATAGGTCCATGTTTTGGAATAGCCCCCATATAACGTTACCGCCCGATTTCAGGTATTTTGAGAATTTTACCAACAAGTTTTAACCGAATTATCTGTAATTTGAACATTTGACATTTGAAATTCTTAGTGGTCACCACACCTCTCCACCAAAAATTGTCAAGAAAGCCCCCATATAACGGTACCTCCCGATTTTCAGTAATTTGATGATTTTAGCTACAATATTAAACCGAACAAGCAGTCATTTGACATTTGAAGTTCTTAGTGGTCACAACACCTCTCCATCAAAAATTGTCAACATAGGTCCATGTTCGGATATAGCTCCCATGTAACGGTACCTCCCAATTTTCAGTAATTTGGCAATTTTAGCTACAATTTTTAACAGAACTAACTGTAATTTGACATTTGAAGGTTGTAGTGGTCACCACACATCTGAATCAACAATTTTCAACATAGCCCCAACATATAACGATACTTCCCGATTTTCGGTACTTTGAGGATTTTACTTAAAATGTTTAACCGAACGTAGGTCCATGTTTTTGTATAGCCCCAAAACAAACCTCCCGATTTTCCGTACCTTAGCTTTATTTTTTGGACGAACTTTCTGTAATTTGAAATTTAAAAGTCAACAAAAATTGTTCATTTAAGTTCATATTTTCGTATAGCCCAGATACCTCCGAACTAGCTGTTAATGACATTTGAAGTTCCCACGTTATGTACCGATTTTCGATATTTTGAGGATTCTAGCTAAATTTTTTAACCGAATTAGGAGTTATTTGACATTAAAGGCTCCCATCAAAAACTGTCAACATAGGCCCATGTTTTATTATAACCCCTATATAACAGTACCTCCCAATTTCTAGCCCACCACAAATTGTCAACAGTTAGATATAGGCACCATAAAAAAGGGCCTCCCGAATGAAGCATTTTATGTACATTATCTGACATTTTAACGCACTCACTTAAAGTTGGGGACAGGATTGAATATTTTATGGTGGAGGGTATGAAAAGTTCGGCCCGGCCGAACTTAATGCTTTTTTACTTGTTTTTTTTTTTACGGGTGACGTAGGTAGTGTGATACCAAGCAACGGTCTTGACCGGCTTTAACATGGCAAAGCCCAGGACTTATCTTGGCCCCTCTTTCATCTCAAGTGGACACTCCCCGTGGTGTCACCTGGGGAACTGCCTTTAACACCCGTTAAAGGTAGTGAGTAGCGCGTTCACCCATAAGAACGTTAAAAACTTGGGGTTGGGCGTCGCCCTAGAAAAAACATCCTACTATGAAAAAAACGAAAGAAAAGAAAAACAAACCCCTCTAAAGTTGACGAACCCCGCAAACGTTTTAAGGACCATGATCTGCGAATCTGCACCTGGAATGTTCGCACTCTTTATAGAGAAGGTGCAGTCTTCGCATTGGCAGACGTACTTTAAAAGTACAAGGCCGATATTACTGCCATACAGGAAATACGATGGATTGGGAAAGGCGTCACAACAACACCTAAAGGTGACGCACTGTATTATAGCTGCCATGACGTAAAGCATGAGTTTGGTTGCGGATTCGTAGTTAGTCGGAGACTAAAACATCTGGTATCCAGCTTCACCCCAGTGAATGAAAGACTTGCTGTAATTCGAATTAAAGCTAAATTCTTCAACATCACCTTTATTTGCGCTCATGCTCCCACTGAAGAAAAGGACGAACAGACCAAAGATATATTTTACGAGCGCTTAGAAGAAACATATGACCGTTGCCCAGCCCATGACATTAAAATCATTCTAGGCGATTTTAATGCCAAAATTAGAAAGGAGAATATCTTTGGCCCAACAGTCGGGAAATTCAGTCTCCACAGTGAAACATATGACAATGGTATGAGGCTTATAGACTTTGCAGCAGCAAAGAACATGGTAGTTAGCAGTACCAGATTTAATCATCTCGATATTCATAAGGGCACCTGGCTGTCTCCAGATCAAAGAACAAATAATCAAATTGATCATGTTGTAATCCATCTATTACAAATCCATCTATTGGCATTAAAATCCAGCGTGTTGGTTGTACGATCGTTCCGAGGCGCAAACATTGATTCGGACCACTACCTTGTTGCAGCAAAGGTACGTACCCGCCTAAACGTTGCAAATAAAGCACGGACAGACACAACACGAAAGTTGGACATCGATAGGCTGCAAACACTACAGATAGCCACAGCATATTCCACTCAACTAGCCCAATTGCTTAACGCGAGCATCCTTGTCCCGATAACATAACAACACAATGGCAAAATATTGCCCACTCCATGCAAACATCCGCAAAATCCATACTTGGATTCCAGAGACCTCCACAAAGGAATTCATGGTATGACCAGGAGTGTCGTGTTGCTACCGATGAGAAAAATGCGGCATATATAGCTACTTTACAATCAGTAGCAACGCGTAGCGCACGAGAGAGATATCGGGGGAAAAGGAGAGAAGAGAAACGTATTTTCCGCAAGAAAACGAGCGAAATGGAAAAGCGGGAGTGTGAAAAAATCGAAATGTACAGGAGCCAGAATGAAGTCCGAAAATTCTACCAAAGAGTGAAGCATCAAACAGATGGCTTTGGTACAGGCACATCCTCCTGTAGAGACCAGCAAGGTAATCTGGTAACAGATACAGATAGCGTGCTCAGGATATGGAAGGAACATTTCTCCAATCTGCTGGTATCCAATAGTGGCGAAGACGATGATACCACAGATCCAATCCCAGAAGATGGTTTAGAATATATACCGCCCGGCCAAGATGTGGTAAAAACAGCAATCAACCGGCTAAAGAATAATAAAGCAGCAAGAGCCGATGGCTTACCAGCCGAGCTGTTTAATACCGGAGGCGACGCGCTGATAAGGTGTATGCATCAGCTAGTTAGCACCATCTGGCAGGAAGAACGCGTACCCGACGATTGGAACCTGAGCATCCTATGTCCCGTCCACAAGAAAGGAGATAAGACTGTATGCTCCAACTATAGGGGCATAAGTCTTCTCCCTATTGCCTATAAGATAGTGTCAGGGATATTGTGCGAACGACTAAAGCCAATGGTCAACGAAATAATTGGACCATACCAATGTGGCTTTAGACCTGGCAAGTCCACCATTGACCAGATATTTACCCTGCGACAAATCCTAGAGAAGACCAAAGAGATGCAGATCGACACATTTCACCTTTTTGTCGATTATAAAGCAGCATTCGACAGTCCCCTCCGATCAAAGGTATTCCACGCAATGTCTGAATTTGGTATCCCCGCAAAGCTCATCCGGCTTTGTAAGATGACATTAACTGATACTAGGTCCTCAGTTAAAATTGGAAAGAACCTCTCCGAAGAATTTTGTACCAAAAGAGGTTTCAGACAAGGAGACAGCCTTTCGTGTGATCTTTTCAACATTTTGCTGGAAAAGGTAATACGAGATGCAAATGTCAAAAGAAATGGCACAATTTACACCAATAGCCAAATGTTACTTGTTTATGCTGATGACATAGACATCATGGGACGATCAGTAAAGGAAGTAACTGATACCGTTAGGAAGGTCGAAGCAGAATCTGCGAAAGTGGGTCTGGCGGTAAACGGCGAAAAGACCAAATTGATGGTGTCGACGCGCAAAGCGTCCATAGAGCTCGGACCAACTGTGGAAGTTGGTACCTACAATTTTGAGGTAGTTAAAGACTTCGCAACAAACAACATCAGTTGTGAAATAAGAAGAAGAATTGTATTGGCCAACAGATGCTACTATGGTTTAAGTAAGCAATTAAAAACAAAGCCACATCTCGTCAAACAAAAATAACACTATACAAAACGCTGATACTACCCGTGCTAATGTATGGCTCCGAAGCATGGGTACTTGCGCAAGCAGATAAGGCAGTGCTTGGTGTGTTTGAGAGGAAAATTCTTCGAAAGATCTACGGGCCGATTTGCGTTGACGGTGAATATCGACGTCGTATGAACCACGAGCTATATAAGCTATACAAAGACATGCATATAGTTAAACGTATCGAGATGCAACGATTGCGTTGGCTAGGCCATATCATGAGAATGAGCGATGATGAACCCACTAAAAAGGCGTATGAATACATGCCACATGGCGGTGCACGCAGAATCGGCAGGCCTAAGCTTCGATGGAGCATACAAGTGGATGAAGAAATGAAAAGGCGCAGTATTCCAAAAAATCAAGCGAAAAACAGAGAGGAATGGAGATCTTTTCTTAGTTCGGACTATGGAAGAAATGTTCTGTAATGGGCCAACTAAGTAAGTAAGTTGTACTTTGTTGCTATTTTCCAATGTAAGATTCAGTAGCAACAATATACATAGATATGAATTTTACTTCATATTTATGTTCTGTAGTTAAGTATTATATTCGAACGGATGTCTTTTCTAAAGAATATGTTAGGAAAAACCAATAGATTAGCCTCTATGGGCCCAAATATACGAAAAAGTTAAAATTTGTTGAATATTTTGTTCATGTTTAGCGGTATAGGAATTTGCACACGGAGTCGGAGTCGTGAAAAAAATTGGTCTGGAGGCGGGGTCGGAGTCGGCCCAAAAATACCTCGACTCCGAAACCCTGATTCAAACAAAAAAATTAATATTTCTAGTACAGAACCTTCGGAACAATATAAGTTTTCATTTGAAATTTAAAAAACAAAAATTATTTTAGAGAAACAATAGTAATATTTTGTTAAAGTAGCTCAAAAAACGTTGTCTTACTCTCTGTAATAGAGGGTAATAAATGAAGTTAAGCCATTGAGGGAATACTCCAGCTTAAGCAATCAAATGAGATTGAATCTTCAACAATAAACAAAACAAACAAAAAATAATAAAATAATATATTAAAAAAAAAAAATAAATTTATTTTTATATAAAACTAGCTGAACCCGGTGCGCTTCGCTACCCCTAATAAAGTATATTATAAGGTATATTATAAAGCAATAAGATATATTATAAACTTTAAATGCTGCCATTTTTAAATATTTCAATGCATAAATATAGGATGGCGGCGTTTTCTACCCGTTCAGTGCTGTGTATGGAGCTTATGACATGGTATTTTTGTATGGAGCAGGAGGTAACCCTCCTCCTAAATCCTTTCCGACTATAGGTACTCCTACGTAGGTAACATTTACAAATTTCATATACTCTTACACAATTTCGACAGATTGGATGTAGATCTTTTCTTTAAAAAAGAGAATTAAAATAAGAATAATACTATGTTTGAATTTATTTTACTCGTGGGAGTAATATTTTCCAAGTGCGATAACTTCACTTGTATTGTTAATTTTTACTCCAATAATGATTTAGAAATGTCATAAGAAAAATATATGTAACTGTTTATTTTTCACTCATCCGTCTTAAGAAGCGTGTCGGATATGTAGTATTTAGTATATGTAGCCTTGGTTAATTCCTTTCTGACTATAAGTACACGCGAACTATAATGATGACTTTTACTGACATCAAAATTGCTCCCTTATATAACGAATCAGAAATTCAGTATTTTATTTCGAAGAATTTTTCTCTCAAACACGCCAAGAACTGCCTTATCTGCTTGCGAAGGTACCCAGGCTTCGGAACCATACATCAGCACGGGTAGTATCAGTGTTTTGTAAAGCGTTATTTTTGTTTGACGAGTTGTGGCTTTGTTTTTAAAGTGCTTACTTGAGCTGAAGTAGCATCTGTTGGCCAATACAATTCTTTTTTATACCCTCCACCATAGTATGGAGGGTATATTAAGTTTGTTTTTCCGTTTGTAACGCATTGAAATACTCATTTGCACCCCTATAAAGTATATATATTCTTGATCAGGGTAAAATTCTGAGTCGATCTGTGCACGTCCGTCCGTCCGTCCGTCTGTGGTAATCACTCTAGCATCCACAAAAATGGAGATAGAACGCTGAAATTTTGGGAAAATGCGTCTTTTATTTGCAGGCAGGTCAAGTTCGATGATGGGCTATATCGGTCCACGTTTTGGTATAGCCCCCATATAACGGTACCCCCGATTTACGGTATTTTGCTGTTTTTAGCTATATTTTCAGACCGATGTAGCTATAATTTGACACTTAGGGTTCTTACGTGTCAGTAAACTTATATAACAAAAGTTGTGGACATAGGTCCACGTTTTGGTATAGCCCCCATATAACAGTATCCCTCGATTTACGGTATTTTGACGATTTAAGTCGCATTTCTAGACCGAATTAGCTATAATTTATATTTAGGGTTCTTAGTGACCAAAAAACTTATATTCGAAAAAATTATGAACATAGGTATAGTCCCGTATAACGGTACCTCCTGATTTTCGGTATTTTGAGATTTTTACCTCCAAGTTTTAACCGAATTAGCTGTAATTTGAACATTTGACATTTGAAGTTCTTAGTGGTCACCACACCTCTCCACCAAAATTGTCGGACATTTTGGGAAAATGCGTCTTTAGTTTGCAGACAGGTCAAGTTCGATGATGGGCTATATCGGTCCACGTTTTGGTACAGTCCCCATACAACGTTACCCCCGATTTTCGGTATTTTTACGTGTTTAGCTACATTTTCAGACCGATGTAGCTATAATTTGACATTTAGGGTTCTTAAATGTCTGTAAACCTATATAGCAAAATTTGTGGACATAGGTCCACGTTTTAGTATAGCCTCCATATAACGGTGTCCCCCGATTTACGGATTTTGACGTTTTTAGCTACATGTTCAGACCGATTTAGCTATAATTTGACAATTAGGGCTCTTAAGCGATACTAAACTTATATAACAAAAGTTGTGGACATAGGTCCACGTTTTGGTATAGCCCCCATATAACGGTGCCCCCGATTTATGGCATTTTGGCGTTTTTAGTTACATTTTCAGACCGATTAACTATAAATTGACATTTAGGGTTCTTAAATGTCAATAAACTTATATAACAAAACTTGTGGACATAGGTCCATGTTTTGGAATAGCCCCCATATAACGTTACAGCCCGATTTCAGGTATTTTGACGTTTAAATTCACATTTCTAGACCGAATTAGTTATAATTTGATATTTAGGGTTCTTAGTGACCAAAAAACTTATATTCGAAATAATTATGAACGTAGGTCCATGTTTTGGTATAGCCCCATATAACGGTACCTTGGTATAACGGATTTTCGGTATTTTGAGAATTTTGCCTACAAGTTTTAACCGAATTATCTGTAATTTCAACATTTGACATTTGAAATTCTTAGTGGTCACCACACCTCTCCACCAAAAATTGCCAAGAAAGGTCGATGTATTGATAAAGCTCCCATATAAAAGTACCTCCCGATTTTCAGTAATTTTATGATTTTAGCTACAATATTCAACCGAACTAGCAGTAATTTGACATTTGAAGTTCTTAGTGTTCACAACACATCTCCATAAAAAATGTCACCATAGGTCCATGTTCGGATATAGCTCCCATATAACGGTACCTCACAATTTTTAGTAATTTGCAATTTTAGCTACAATTTTTAACCGAACTAACTGTAATTTGACATTTGAAGGTTGTAGTGGTTAACACACATCTGCATCAACAATTTTCAACATAGCACTAATATAAATAATTTTACTTCAAATGTTTAACCACGTAGGTCCATGTTTTGGTATAGCCCCAAAACAAACCTCCCCATTTTCCGTACCTTAGCTTTATTTCTTGGACGAACTTTCTGTAATTTGAAATTTAAAAGCCAACAAAAATTCTGCAACATATGTACATATGTACCTCCGAACTAGCTGTTTATGACATTGAAGTTCCCACGTTATGTACCGATTTTCGGTATTTTGAGGATTCTAGCTACAATTTTTAAACGAATTAGGAGTTATTTGACATTAAAGGCTCCCATCAAAAACTGTCAACATAGGTACATGTTTTATTATAACCCCTAGATATAGGCACCATAAAAAGGGCCTCCCGAATGAAGCATTTTATGTACATTATCTGACATTATCTGACATTTTAACGTACCCACTTAAAGTTGGGGACAGGAATGAAAACTAATTATTCCATTTTTGTTCAGAATATTTTATGGTGGAGGGTATGAAAAGTTCGGCCCGGCCGAACTTAACACTTTTTTACTTGTTGTATTTCACAACTGATGTCGTTTGTTGCGTTTACGGCGGTGCCGAGGTATACGAAGTCTTTTACTACCTCAAAATTATAGGAACCAACTTCAACAGTTGGTCCGAGCTCAATGGACGCATTGCATGTCGACACCATCAACTTGGTCTTCTCGCCCTTTAGCGCCAGACTCACTTTAGTAGATTCTCCTTCGACCTTCATAAAGGTATCGTTTACTTCTTTTACTGATCGTCCCATGATGTCTATATCATCAGCATAAGCAAGTAACATGTGGCTATTGGTGAAGATTGTGGCACTTCTTTTGACGTTTGCCTTTCGTATAACCATTCTAGCAGGATGTTGAAAAGATCACACAAAAGGCTGTCTCCTTGCCTGAAACCTCTTTTCGTACAAAACTCTTCGGAGAGGTCATTTCCTATTTTAACTGAAGATCTTGTGTCAGTTAGAGTCATTTTACAAAGCCGAATGAGCTTTGCAGGGATACCAAATTCAGACATGGCTTGGAATACCTTCAATATAATTTGGCATAATTATTTATTCACCAAATTCCGTCACACATTTCAAATTTCATTGAAATTTAACATTCATAGCGTGTTTAGTACATCAAATACATGAAATCGGCCAAACATATGTTCAGGAGCTAAAACCAAATCTGAATCGATTTCAATATAATTTGGCAAACTTATTTGTAGACCATATTCGGTCACACTTTCCGAATTTCATTGAAACTGGACATACGAAAATATATATGGGAGCTATATCCAAATCTGAACCGATTACAATATAATTTGGCATACTTATTTCCAAATCATTTTGCGTCACACATCCAAATTTTGGAGACTATATCTGTTACCGTTCTGCAGATATTCCCATACTACTTTTACATTTTTTGGATATACCGATACTATATCTCCAGATCAATGTGGAATTTCAAAGATTCATATAGCCAATGTTACTTTCAGGCGATGTAGCAATATTCTCTGAAAATCTTTCTTCAAAATATAGTTTTGCAAATTTTCGCGGATATTTCGCGATATCTAAAACAAAAAATATGTCAGATCCTTCTTTGGATAAATATGAATATTTTAAGACAAACACGAAACAAATCGTTTGTAAATTGTTCGAACTTTTGATTCACGTTCGAACGTCATTTCAGTTTTATATAATAGATTTATTTGTTATGGCATACGGCTGACTAAAAAATATTGAAATCGTAGAAAAAAGGGACAATGGAAGAGGACTCAATACAAAGAGCGTCGATTCTGTTTTCAGCAAATGTATGTCAATATTACGTCAAAGAATTTAAGCAGCGTTAACAAATCTTGATATTATCTGAGGGAATTTTGATTTCACGACTTTCTGGGCAAGCTAAACAGTGTTTAGTAAATAGTACTCAATTTTGAAAAGAACAATTCGTTTGGACCAGACCAGACCAGAATTAAGTTTTCTCATTTAAGTTTCTTCATAATTTCAACCTTATTGAATTCCTGCACATTTAAAAATAGTATGTCTTTAACATACGTAGCTTTCCGAATATTTGCAAATTTTTTCACAATCATAATTTAGCTCTTCAGTCGCTTCTTCGAAAATAAATAAAAGCGAGAAGTGCAGATAATTTGGGATACAGTAAATATTATAATGAATTTAAATCTCGGTAGATAATTAGTGAAAAATTCATTTGGTATAAAAAGCAAAAAAAAAACAAGTAAAAAAGTATCAGTCGGCTTTGCCGACAGAGATATACCCAAATTGAAACACTCTTTTCACAAAAAACTTATGTATTAAGGGGGTTTAAAAATTTTGGTCGTATGAACCGACAAAAATATTGATTAGGATTAATGATCAGTGGGATATGTAGAAAGAATTCAAGTGCAGAATTGAAATGGCGCGAAATTCATTTTTTAAATATAAAAAAACGCTTACCAGTCACGATATAAGCCTAACAACAAAAATGCGCTTTGTTAAATGTTACATATGGCCAGTACTACTATACTCAGCCGAAACCTGGACGGCAAAAGTAACAGATCAGAAAAGAATAAATTCGTTTGAAATGTGGATATATCGCCGCATTTTAAAAATTCGTTGGACTGAACGTATCTCAAATGAAGAAGTGCTTAGACGCATGAATACCGAACTTCAAATTACACGTATGATAAAAACCAGAAAAACTGCCTATTTGGGCCATTTAATGAGGAATGAAAAATATAAGCTGCTCCAAGCCATTATACAGACCAATATCGATGGAAAAGGACCCAGAGGAAGAAAAGAAACAACATGGATAAGTAACATTAAAAAATGGACGGGTGTGCAAAACGAACGAATTCTTTTAAATGCCGCCAGAAACCGAAGCCTATCGATAATTGAATAGATCATATTTAATTGTACTATAATATTAACAATTAGTTAAGTTAAATTATGTAACACTGAATTATAATTGTATGATCGCTAACATCCGAACACGGATTGGCAAATAAAGAAGAAGAAGAAGGATTAAAGTTAAAAAATTTTGGGGAAAAGGTACTTAAAGGAATGGACCGACATAGACCATGGGGTGTCATAGGGGGGCTTTACATCCTTCGGGCTGTTTTCTCAAGAAGTATGGACTTGCCCCTGAAACAACTTTTACCATCGTAATTGAGGCAGCGAATGTAAGTTGCTTCAACAAAAATCAAAGTGATTCAATAGCAGGTCTTAAAGTGAACTTTTCCAAAATTTTGTGTGGGAGGTACGGGATGGAGTGGACAAATATATGTAGTCCATATTCGAACCTGATCTATATCTGGTAGATATTATGAGAATGTGTAAAGTATGGACCAAATCGGTCACTCCCATCAAGAGTTATCGTGCGCACAATTTTTCCGAATATTTTTGAACTTTTGTGGGGTAGGTACCTGAAGGAGTGGACCGATATGGCTTATCTACGAACTTAAACTAAGTTTGGAAACAATATTACGAAGGCCAAATTTTGGCCGGAATCGGCATTTCCGTTCGAAAATTATCTTGCGCTTTCACCCATAAACATGGTGTCATAGGGTTTGGTTTTCAACTTTCAGGCTATTTTTTCAGGAAGTATGGACTTGCCCCTGTGGAAACTTGTACCTTCATATAGGGGACAGTGAGTACAAGATGTTAGAACAAAAACCAAGGCGATTCGAGAGCAGGTCCTAAATTGAACTTTTCCGAAATTTTGTGTGGGAGGTACTCAAAGGAGTTTGCCGATTGAGTCCATATTGGAACCTCATCAAAGTCTGGTAGAAATTTCATAATGTGCAAAGTTTGGACCAAATCGGTTACTCCCTTCAAGAGTTATCGTACGCATAAATTTTCCGAACATTTTCGAACTTTTGTGGGGGAGGTACCGGAAGGAGTGAACCGATATAATCCATCTTTGAACTTGAAATAAGTTTGGACAAAATATTATGAAAGCCAAATTTTGGACCGAATCGGCAGATCCGTTCGAGAGTTATCTTGCGCTCCAACCACTACACACGGTGTCATAGGGTTTTTTTGTAACTTTCAGGCTATTTTCTCAGGAAGAATGGCCTTGCCCATAATGAAACTTATAGCGTCGTATAGAGGACAGCGAATACAACTTGCGTAAACAAAAATCAAAGCGATTCGAGACCAGGTCCTAAACTGAACTTTTCCGAAATTTTGTCCAAACTTAGTTTAAGTTCGAAGATGGGTTATATCGGTCCACTCCTTCCGGTACCTCCTCCACAAAAGTTCGAAAATGTTCGGAAAATTTGTGCGCACGATAACTCTTGAAGGGAGTAACCGATTTGGTCCTTACTTTGAACATCGTGAAATTTCTACCAAAGTTAGACGAGGCTCCAATATGGACTCAATCGGTACACTCCTTCGGGTACCTCCCACACAAAATTTCGGAGAAGTTCAGTTTAGGATCTGCTCTCGAATTGCCTTGGTTTTTGTTGTAACAACTTGTATTCACTGTCCCCCATACGAAGGTACATGTTTCATCAAGGGCAAGTCCATACTTCCTGAGAAAATAGTCTGAAAGTTGAAAAAAACGCCCATGACACCATGTGTAGTGTTTGGAGCGCAAGATATTTCTCGAAGTGATATGCCGATTCCGTCCAAAATTTGGCCTTCGTAATATTGTGTCCGAACTTGGTTTAAGTGCGAAGATAAGCCTTATTGGTACAATCCTTCAGGACCCTCCCCCACAAAAGTTCAAAAATGTTCGGAAAAATTGTGGGCACGATAACTCTTGAAGGGAGTGGCCGATTTGATCCATACTTTACACATCCTAATATATTCACCAGCTATAGATCAGGTTTGAATATGGACTATATTTGTCCACTCCATCCGGTACCTCCCCCACAACATTTCGAATATGTTCACTTTAAGACCTGCTCTCGAATTGCTTTGATTTTTGTTGAACCAACTTGCGTTGCACACTGGTCCCAACCTGCGACAAAAATCGAAAAATCGATATCAGCAAATCTCTGCGACAATTCAGCAAATTATCTCTAAACATATTATATTTTAATATTCCAGCACTGTTTTTGTAATTTATAACGGTATTTAACAAGACAAAACAGAAGAAGTTGACATTTACATATGTTCTCTTAAAAACTTTAGAAACATCAGTAAGGTTGTGACATCTTACAATGCAAGTAACTCAAAATTGAAAGGATGAAATTATTTTTTTCGAAATGGAAGTTTGAGTACACGGTTTTCTAATTACTTTTGCATAAAATTTTGTACACATTATTCGCATAAAATGTGCTGGAAATCACATTTTTTATAATACTTTTTTGTGGAGTTTTGTTTCCAAGTCCTAAAAATTTAAGTTGAGTTTTACTAACTTCGCCATCCTTCGCCACTCTCCAAATTTTTTGAAGAATGTTCGAAATAGTGTCAATTTTACAAAAAATTTGGTTCCAGCTGCATATATTTGCGCTTCCGTGCGTGACATTAAAAATACTGACGATGCCTCTGGTCGTTTCAGTGAATATGCCCTATTACTGTATGCTCAGTTTCTTCTTTGTTTTGTGTTTTAATTGTATGTTTTGAGTTTTTTCTTTAATAATTTAGACATTTTTGTTTTGGGATCTACTTATGAGTGTATTTTTTACATTTGTATATTTTTGATATATGTATGATGCTACATATAAAATGAAAAAGAAGTAAAAATGTAAAGTTCGGTCACACCGAACTTTATTATATCAACTACCATGAAATATTCTGACCTCAAATGGAATAATTTGTTTCCTTTCCTGTCCACGATACCAGACGGAGACGTTTTTTGACCACTAAGAGCTCCAAATAGCAAATTAAAACCAATTTGAACCGAAAATGTAGATAAAAACTTCAAAATAACTGAAATAGGAAGGTACCCTAATATGAGGGCTATACCGAAACTTGGACCTAAGACCACAATTTTTGGCGCAGAAGGTTTTTGATCATTGAGAACTCCAAATTGCAAATTACAACCAATTCGGGCCGAAAATGTTGATAAAATCTTCACAATACCTGAAATCGGGAGGTACCGTAATATGAGGTCTATACCGAAACCTGGACCTAAGCGCACAATTTTTGGCGCAGAAGGTTTTTGACCATTGCGAACCCCAAATACCAAAGTACAGGGTGGTACCGCTACATGGGGACTATAGGAAAAACTGGACCCATATTGATGATTTTTTGGCTAAAGTATTTTTTAATTATTTTTAGCACATACTGAAAAAATCAGATCGATCCGACGATTATAAATATTTTTGTCGCACCTTCCCATACAAGTGGGACCACTGTGCGTTGGCTGTCTCAATTACGATGCTAAAAGTTCTTTCAAGGGCAAGTCCATACTTCTTGAGAAAACAGCCCGAAGGGTGTAAAAACCCCCTATGGCACCCCGTGGTATATGTCGGTCCATTCTTTTTAGTACCTCCTCCGCAAAACTTTTGAACTTTAATCCTAATCAACATTTTTGTCGAAACCACCTAAACACATATGTAAGTTTTTTTTGGGAAAAAAGTGTTTCAATTTACACAGGCTGAGGGTATATTTCAGTCGGCAAAGCCGACTGATACTTTTTACTTGTTTTTATAGATTTTGGTTCATTATGTAAGAATCACAAGGCTACCTTTGATCAAAATTTCAAAACAATCGTCGAAGAGCCCTTGAAGATCACTTAAGCGATAACATTGATCTTTGTGAGAAAGGTGCCGGAAGAAGTAGACCGATATGGCCTTCATTGAACTTGATGTAGGATGTGCATTGGAACATATTTTTGCGACTTGCCAAGTTTCGTCCAAAATTGGTTCTCAGTTCTGAAAGTATTATCAGTTGGTACAGACAGGGGTCGCCCCGAAAAACTGCAAAAAAAAAAAACAAAACGATCCAGAAAATGTCCTTAAACTAAACACACGCAAAGGAGTGGACCTATATATATTCCGTATTGGAATCTGATCTATGCGTGGTGTTAGCTCCCCTGTGGTCGTAAACCTGGAGCTATGTTTTTATAGGGGGTTTCCTGACTGGCAAAGGAAACAACAAAATGAATTCAACTTGAATCCATGCGCTGTTGCCACTTTCTTTATTGAAGGACTACTGTTAACTTAAAACTAGATAACAAAAGATGAGATTAAATTCATATTTAGCAAAAGAACTCATTTATGGAAATGAGAATTGAGCAGAAATTATTCATGTTGAGAGTTGACTTAAAATTTGGAGAAAATTAATAAAAATGTACGGTAATTAAAATGAGTTATTAATTGCAATGTAAATTCAATGAAAAGTGTGAGTAATTATTTGAACATTTGGGAGAAATGACTTAAATGAAACTCAAAAAAATACCACTAAGTGTTAAGTTTGGACAATTAAAGTGATCGGCATAAAAAACTATTAAATAATTTTCTGAGTTAGTATAGAATAAAAGTTAAACAAGTAAAAAAGTATCATTCGGCTTTGCTGACAGAGATATACCCTCAGCATGTGTGGATTGAAATAAATTTTTCCCAAAGAAAAAAAATTATGTATATAGATTAGGGCGGGGCGATTTGTATGGAAGGAAAAAAACCTTAATGGGTCCTTCGCGTTTCTGATTCCTGGGATTGAACTGAGCAAAAAAGTCCACTAGACCATAGGTCTACTGCGAAAATCGAGCCTTCCGATTTTGACTTTAAGTTTTTTATCCACGTTTTTTGGACATTTTAGCATATAACGGCCAAACCATTGAGATTTTCGATCCAACAATTTGAAAATTTAAGAAACCCAGATTTTCACTACTTTTACCGTTATAAAAAAATAAAACGAAGTGACCCAAACAAATCAAAGGCGTTTTCGTTGTCCATGGATCCCAACACTATAGAATTTTGCATCAGAACGCTTGAATATTTTTCTGGTCAACTTTTGTAGCACAGTGCCATTTATCGACATTTTCCGAAAAGTTTGCACCTTCTCAAGGCCAAAAGTGCGTGAAGGAGAGTTCCAATGATTTTGTGATGTATTATAGAGTTCTTAATCACAGTCTTGGCTACAATTTTTGACTTTGTATTGGATCGAAAATCTCAATGGTTTGGCCGTTATGTGCTAAAATGTCCAAAAAACGTGGATAAAAAAACTTAAAGTCAAAATCGGGAGGCTCTATTTTGGACAGGATTAAAGCTTAAAAATTTGCGGGGATAACGATAGATAGGGCTTTCTTACCATACTAGCCTACGAAAAACATAATATCCACTAGGAAAACCTTCGGTAAAAATGTCCAAAGCATCTTTGAACAGACCCTTTGTTTGGGTGGTACCCCAAGGATTGGACAGATAGGGCCCAAATTTGAACATAAACTAAGTTTCGACAATATTTAGAGATCCAAATTTTGGACCAAATCGGTTGCTACGTCTATGAGATATCGTGCGTTGCATTCTAGCGAATATTTTCGAACTTTTGCGGGGGAGGTACCGGAAGGAGTGGACCTAAAAGCACCACCTTCTAATTATACCCTCAGCCTTTAGGCTAAGGAGGGTATATACACTTTGATACGACGAAAATGTGCCTCATCGAAATAATGGTTTTAGACCCCAAGTATGTTTGGACGAAATGTGTTTCAGACAATTTGGAGTCGATCTAGCCATGTCCGTCCGTCTGTCTGTCTGTCCTGCTGGTTGGAGCGCACGATAACTCGATAACGGATGAACCGATTCAATTCAAATTTTGGCTTTCGTAATATTTTGCCCAAACTTAGTTTAAGTTCGAAGATGAGCTACATCGGTCCACTCCTTCCGGTACCTCCCCCACAAAAGTTCGAAAATGTTCGGATAGTTTGTGCGCACGATTACTCTTGAAGGGAATGACCGATTTGGTCCATACTTTGTATAGCGTAAACTTTCTACCAGAGTAATATGAGGTTCCAATATGGTCTCAATAGGTCAATCCCGTCGGGTACCTGCCACACAAAATTTCGGAGAAGTTCAGTTTAGGGCCATCTCTCGAATCGCTTTGATTTTTGTTTAAGCAACTTGTATTCACTGCCCTCCATACAACGGTACAAGTTTTATCAGGGGCAAGTCCATACTTCCTGAGAAAATAGCCTGAAAGTTGCAAAAAACCCCTATGACACCGTGTGAGGTGGTTGGAGCGCAAGATAACTCTCGAACGGATCTGCCGATTCGGTCCAAAATTTGGCCTAAGTAATATTTTGTCCAAACATACTTTTAGTTCGAAGATAAGCCATATCGGTCCACTCCTTCAGGTACCTCACCCACAAAAGTTCAAAAATGTTCGGAAAAAAAGTTCGTACGGTAACTCTTGAAGTGAGTGGCCGAATCGGTCTATACTTTACACATGCTAATATATCTACCAGATATAGATCAGGTTCGAATATAGACTATATTTGTCCACTCCTTCGGGTACCTCCCACACAAAATTTCGGATAAGTTCACTTTAAGACCTGATATCGAATCACTTTTTTAAATGGTTTTATTTGTTGAAGCAACTTACACTATGCCTCAATTACGACGGTTAAAGTTTTTTTCAGGGGCAAGTCCATACTTCTTGAGAAAACAGCCCGAAGGGTGTAAAAACCCCCTATGGCACCATATGTTGTGGCTGGAGATCCACTTCCATAATGGTCAATGTCGATCCATTCCTTTTAGTATATCCTCCGCAAAACTTTTGATCTTTAATCCTAAACAACATTTTTGTCGGTTTAAACGCCCAAAAGTTTTAAAACCACCTAAATACTTACGTATTTTGGGAAAAATTGTTTCAATATACACAGGCTGAGGGTATATCTCTGTCGGCAAAGCCGACTGATACTTTTTTCACTTGTTTTATCTAATATTCGAAGAAATATTACGATATCCAAAGTGTGGACAGTATTCGGTTCGAGCTCTCCAGCAACTGCAGATGGTGCTATAGGGGGTTTTTACAACTTTCGGGCTGTTTTCTCAAGAAGTATGGACTTGCCCCTGAAAAAATTTTACTGTTGTAATTGAGACAGCGAATACAAGTTGCTTCAACAAAAATCAAAGTGATAAGGGAGCAGGCCTTAAAGTAAATTTATCCAAAATTTTGTGTGGGAGGTACCCGAAGGAGTGGACAAATATAATCCATATTCGAACCTGATCTATATTTGGTAGACATAATAGGATGTGTAAAGTATGGACCAAATCGGTCACTTCCATCAAGAGTTATGGTGCGCACAATTTTTCCGAACATTTTTGAAGTTTTGTGGGGGAGGTACCTGAAGGAGTGGACCGATTTGGCTTATATTCGAACTTAAACTAAGCTTGCACAAAATATTACGAATTGGCAGATCCGTTCGAGATATATCTTGCGCTTCAACCACTACAGACGGTGTCATAGGGTATTTGCACCTTTCAGGCTATTTTCTCAGGAAGTATGGTCTTGCCCCTGATGAAACTGGCACCGTTACATTACACCATTACACACGTTGTTATAGGGGGTTTTTTGCAACTTTCAGGCTTGTGCCGTCGTATGGGGGGCAGGTACTAAACTGAACTTTTCAGAAATTTTATGTGGGAGGTACCCGATTGAGTCCATATTGGAACCTCATCTAAGCCTGGTAGAAGTTTCACGATGTGCAAAGAATGGACCAAATCGGTTACACCCTGCAAGAGTTATCGTCCGCACTAATTTTTCGAACTTTTGTGGAGGAGGTACAGGAAGGAGTGGACCGATATAACCCATCTTCGAACTTAAACTAAGTTTGGACAAAATATTACGAAAGCCAAATTTTGGACCGAATAGATTGATCCGTTCGAGAGTTACGAGCCAGACAGGCAGACGGACGGACATTGCTAAATCAACTCCAAATTGTCTGAAACACATTTCGTCCAAACATACTTGGGGTCTAAAACCATAATTTCGATGAGGCACATTTTGCCCGTATGAAAGTGTATATACCATTGTTAGCATAAATGCTGAGGGTATAACAAGTAAAAAGACGTTAAGTTCCATAAAATATTCTTAACTAAAGTGGAATAATTTTAGTTGCAAAAATTGTTTGATCATCGGTGCTATATCAGAGTGTGGACCTATCTTGAACATTTTTGGTGGAAGATTACGTGTAGTTCCGTCAAACAACGTAGCTAAGGCCCTCAAAATACCGAAAATGGGGAGGTACTGTTATATTGGGGCTATACCAAAACATGGACCTATATTGCCAATTTTTTGTGGAGAAGTGTTGTGACCACTTAGAACAATAAACGTCAAATTACACCTAGGTCGGTTAAAATTTGTAGTTAAAATTCTCAAAATACCGAAAATTGGGAGGTACCGTTATTTGGGGGCTATACCAAAACATTGACCTATGTGGATGATTTCTAGTTAAGAAATTTTATGACCACAGAGAACTTCAACAGTCAAATAACAGCTAGTTTGCTTAAAAATTTTAGCTAAAATCCTCAAAATACCGAAAATCGGGAGGTACCGTTTAATGGGGGCTATAACAAAACTGGACCTATGTTGATGATTTTTGGTGGAGAAGTTTCGCGAATACCGAAATTATATGGTGGCTATAACAAAACGTTGGCCGATATAGTCCATCTTCGAACTTGACCTGTCTATGGCAAAAATGCACTCTGGTGCAAAAATATAACGTTCTAGCTCCATTATTGTGGACGCTAGAGTGACAGATGGACATGGATGTATCGACTCAGAATTTTATTCTGTTCAAGAAAATATATACTTAATTTACCGTCCATACTATAGTGGAGGATATAAAAACAAGTAAGAACGGCCTTAAGTTCGGCCAGGCAGAGCTGTATTGAAGTAAAATGGAACAATTACTTTCCATTCGTTTATGAAAGTACTAAGTTCTTCCGCCACGCTACCTGAAGAATATCATTTTCTTTGAAGCAAGGTTTAATACCAATGAGACTTGCGTTGAGGTAAAATCTGGAGGTACCTTCATATTGAGAATATATAAAAATATGACACTATATCACTCATTTTCTACCCATTGAGAATCCGAAATAACAAGTTACAGTCACTACAGTAGACCAATTCCTTAAAAGACTTTACATCGAGCGGTATCGTAGTACCTTCCAATCTCTTCTACACCCATATCGATAATAAATACCAAATTGCAGTCATTTTGGTAGGATAATATGGCTAAAAACCTTAAAAAACCAAAAATCGGGAGGTACCGTTCTATGGTGGCTATATCAAAGTTTGGACCTATCACACCCCACCCCACCGAAGGCTATGTTATGCTGCTTAAACCTTAAAAATACCGAATATCGGGCTGTATCAAAACGTGGACCTATACTGACTTGTGGTGGATTTCTGGTGGAAAGTTCTGTAGACCAAAGAAGACTAAGTATTAAATTTCAGGAAAAGGAAAAAAATTGTAGAACAGTGCTATCAAATGATGAATGTATATGAATTTTGATAAACCAGTAAGTAAGGATCCATGTCGGCCGACTATATAATACCCTACATCACCACAATTTGAAATACAGTTTGGCGAAATTTTTTTCTAGAGCAAATTCGATTTTCAGCGCTATATTTTCTGACTATTGTTTGGGTATGTTAGACTTAACTGCAAATGGAATTGTACAGCGTGGCTCGACACTATATAACACTGTGCTCAAATAGAATCGAGCTTCAGTCTTTCTTTTAAGATAACCCTTTCCTTGCACCTTTGGGGACAATTTAATTTAGAGATATTTCCCATGAAACTTTTTGTTTATGCTTTTTTAAACTTTATTGAGTATCTTTTATAAACATTTGATCTCTATCGGTATCAGGATCATGACAAATTTACTTGCCACCACCACCGCCGCCTCCGCCACCACCACCATGTAAACCACCACCACCTCCGCCGCCACCACCGCCACCAGGCAATGGTTTGGGTTCAGGATGAGGATTTGGATTGGGATTAGCTATAAAAAATCATTTACAAATAACTTCATTGACACAAAATGCGGCACAAATCTTCCAACTTACCCATGGTCAAAGCCAACAAGGCCAAAACAAATGCAAATAAAGCGTAGAATTTCATTTTGTCAACTGATGCTGTTAATTGTAATTTACAACGTATTTATATGAAGATTTGAGCTATCATTGATTGGGATGATATTGCACAACTACCCAATACAATAAATTAATTAGAAAAAGTGGTTTCACTCAATGACAATTCAAATTCAGATGTCATTGAAAGGAATTCCCCTTTTCCAAGAAAATCAATACATGTTTTTATGTCGCAATAATTGTTAGCCATTGTTTTTTAGCTATAATTGAATTAATAGTTCTTTGCATTTCTTATGCAATAAAACCTTATTTCCCACAATTGACCCAGAAGGAACAGTGTTTGATTTTTTTTTCATATGCCAGATTTTGTGGTTAGCTCTTTAATTTGGAATTACCATCTTTAGAATATATATAAAGTTGTTATTTATAATCTAGGTAATATTAATTTAATTTTTCAGGAATGTAATCACCAATAATACCCGACGTAATGATAGTCTAGGCAAGATGAAATACAAAAAAATGTAGAGGTTAATCAGTTCAGTAGATATCAAATTTCTTGGGAAACTCCAAGCTTCACTGGCGCCCACACATATGAATGATAATTCAACGTTTTAGACTACTCCGGAGGCCGATTTTCTCGACATTCTAACATGAGAGAAGGTATCAAACAATGGGCTTTGAAAGACCACAAGCACTGTTTTGGTCTGATTAATACCTCGACAGTGTTTGGCTTCCTTGTCTGGCATCAGCAGCAGGATAAAAAAATCTATTTGCAATGAACACCAAAGATTAGATTAGATAGGTTCCTTTCAAATCTCAAAGGGTTTAACTACCGCTAACACATTTTGAGTTGTGTGGTAGAAAATTCGGGAATCCACTGTATTCTCTAGACAACAAAAGACCTCTTGAGGTTTACGGAAAGCCTAAAAATGTCATATTTTGTCTACGGAAGACTTCAAGAAGTCTTCTGTTGTCTATAGAGGGCCTCAGGAGCTCATCGGTTGTCTGCGGATGATATCAAGAGACCTTCTGTTGTATACAGTAGAGATCGAGAGGCATTTTTTGTCTATTAAAGAACTCAAGTGCTCTTCGGACTATCGGATAATACAATTAGTGGCTGACTTCCGTATCGTCATTTGCTTTGTGTTGCTTAAACTTCGTCAAAATACTTCAGTTCCACACTCATACATTGTTCCTTGAAAATGCAACTAAATGTATCAGAAATAAAAATGATACATGTTTGCTTTTTATCTGCGCTGAAAATGTGTATTTTTCACGTTTTGAAACAAGCCACGTCTGAATTTGGTATCCCTGCAAAGCTCATCCGGCTTTGTAGAATGACATTAACTGATACTCGATCGTCAGTAAAAATAGGAAAGAACCTCTCCGAAGAGTTTGGTACCAAAAGAGGTTTCAGACGAGGTGATGGCCTCTCGTGTGATCTTTTCAACATTCTGCTGGAAAAGGTTATACGAGCTGCGAAGGTAAAAAGAAGTGGCACAATATATACAAACAGCCATATGTTACTTGCTTATGACATCATAGGTCGATCGGTAAAGGAAGTAACTGATACCTTTGAAAAAGTCGAAAGGGAATCTGCTAAAGTGGGTCTTGCAGTAAACGGCGAGAAGAAAAGTTAATGGTGTCGTCGAGCAATGCGTCCATAGAGATCGAGCCAACTGTTGACGTTGGTTCCCATAATTTTGAGGTAGTAAGGGACTTCGTCTACCTCGGCACCGCCGTAAACACAACCAACAATACAACCAACAGATGCTACTTCGGGCTGAGTAAGCAGTTTAGGAATAAGCCACATCTCGTCAAACAAAAACAACGCTTTACAAAACACTGATACTAACCGTTCTAATGTATGGTTCAGAAGCCTGGGTACTTGCGCAAGCAGACAAGGCAGTGCTTGGTGTGTTTGAGAGAAAAATTCTTCGAAAGATCTATGGACCAATTTAAGTTGACGGTGAATATCGACGTCGTATGAACCACGAGCTGTATCTGCTATACAACGACATCAGTATAGATGAACGTATCGAGATGCAAAGGTTGCGTTGGCTAGGCCATATCATAAGAATGAGCAATGATGAACCCGCTAAAAAGGGCGAATAAATTCGGGACGCTTGTCGGTGCACGCAGAATTGACAGGCTAAAGAATAGGTGGCGCAAACAAGTGGATGAAGAGATGACAAGGCGCGGTATTCCAGAAAGCGAAGCACTAAACAGAGAGAGTTGGAGATTTTTTTTTTTTGGCCCGCCTTATGGAACAAATGTTCTGTAATGGGCCAGCTAAGTAAGAAAGCTTCGCAGTTGTTAAGTACATCGGAGTTAAGAAACATAATACCATACGGAAGTCAGCCAGTCTGCTGTTGTCTACATGAAGCCGCAAAAGGGTTTCTGTTTATATAAGACCTCATGAGTTAACCGTCGGTTGTCAACAAAGCATGCGGTCATCTGACTTCAAGTAACCTTCTGTTATCTACAGAAAACTTCAAGGGACAATTTAGTATCTACAGAAGACTTTAAAAGACCTTCTGTCATTTGCAAAAGACTTCAAATGGTCTTCTGCTGTAGACGACAATACCAGAAGAGCCCCGAGGTCTTGAACAGAAATGAGAAGATCTCTTGAGCCTTTCTGTAGAAAACAGAACTCCTCTTAGGATTTTCAATGGAGAGAAGACCTCTTGAGATTAACAGGGGGCCTCTTGATGTATTCTGTAGGCAACACAATACCTTGCGAGATCTTCCATAAATAACAGCTATTCTGTAGACAACATAAGGGCTTCTGACGTCTTGCGTGGTCCTCCATAAATAACAGAAGACCTTTTCAGCTCTTCTGTAGACAACGGAAGGCACTCCTTTTAAGATATTCAAAGGACAGAAGTCCTGTTAGGCAACACAACAGTTTTCCCATAGATAACAGAAGACTTATTCAGTTCTTCTGTAGCCAACTGTAGACAACAGAAGCCTCGACAACAAAGGACCAACTGTTCAGGTCTTCTATAGACAGAAGGCCAACTATTGAGGTCTTTTATTGACAGAAAACCACTTTTGGTCTTCTGTAGACAGCAGAATGCCTTTTTGGTCCACTTAACCTCTTGAGATTTCCAATGGACAGATGTCCTCTAAAGTTCAACAGAGGGCATCTCTTAAGATCTTCAATGTATAGAAGACCTCTTAAGCTCAACAGAGGGCATTTGGATGTCTTCTCTTGGCAGTACAAGACTTAGTGAGGTTTTCCATAGATAAAAGAATAGCTCTTCAGCTCTTCAGTAGACAACAGAAGAAATCATAACACCTCTTGAGGTCTTATCTAGATAACAGACACCCTTTTGGGGTCATCTATAGACAACAGAAGGCCTCTGGAAGTCTTCTGTTCATATTGAACTCTTCTTGAGGTCTTCAGTGAGCAGAAGACCTCTTGAGCTTAACAGAGGACCTCTAGATGCCTTCTGTATGGCGTACAAAACCTCGTGATGTTTTCCATAGATAACAAAGGACCTTTGCAGCTCTTTTGTACACAACAGGCCTCTTGACGCCTTCTGTTAACAGCAAAAGCACTCTTGAGGTCAAAAGTAAACAACAGAAGACCTCTTAAGCTCTTCTGTAGGTAACGCAATGCTACTTGAGGTAACTTGTAGAAACCAGATAACCTTCTGGGGTGTGTATTCTGGTCCAAATGTAAACTGAATAAAGCACACACATGAATGCCTATTAAAACGTTTCTATAGATCGGACATGGCGAAAAATACAATATTCGATTTCAGATGGTATAAGTTGTGTTCCAGAACCTGCAAATTAGTATTGTTTAGTATTATTTTTAAAATTTTTGCTAGAAATGCATTCCCGCATTCCAAAAAAGTGGCAAAATTTGCAGCTCACTTTGAACAAAAATGGCACTGAAAAACGCTCTCTTCTGCTGTTTTCTGCTAGACGAATTTGGCTGTGTAGAAATTGGCAAATGTAGCAGTTTATAAATTTGACATTTAATTATCAGGGATATATGTATGTACATATAGGTAGGAAAAAGAGTCAATATTATGGATACACACAAAAAGAAAAATAAAAGATCAAAACAAAAATAGAGGATTCATGCGATGAAGAGGCGTGGCTAGACTCAGACGAAGATGGCCAATTGGAAATTATTGAAATTGAATGTATTAAATTATATGTGTGTTTCCGTACTTTTTAAATGGTAAAAATAGTAAAAGAGCGAAATGTGAAAAATGAAATACACATACAACTTTATTAAAAAAGTACGGGAACGGAGAAATGAAAAAAACGTTAAAAAATCTGGAACAAATGTCAAAGCCGGCGTATTAACCAATCAGACGCCGGCAAACATGTTACTATTTTCTACACGCTCAAATTTGTTGTGTAAACAGTTTTTAAAGAGAGCGCCATTCAGCCACTTTTTTGTGTATGGAAACGGTTTTTCGTAAAAGTGGTAAAAATTGTAAAAAGTTTTTAGTTCTGGAAGAAAGCATATATTTTTGCGTTCTTTTGTTATATAGTCTGATTTACACTCAAAGTGTTGAAATTTTTTAATTTTTACACTTTTTCACATATCTACAATTTTTCTGTTCCTGAACATTTTGGAAAATTTTGCAATTTTTTGAAAGCAACTTTTACCACTAAAAAGGAACGGGAACGAAGCTATAGCATTCTATGAAGAATCTTGGGGTTCTATACAAATTGCACTGTGCAAAGTGTTCGCCATAGCAAAAGCACTTTATGGTTAATAATTTAGATGCACCCAAGCTGCCTGTATAACCAATACTGAATATACAGAAAAGCAAAATATTGGATTTTTTGTGAACCAAAACTAGGTAAAAGTCAAAAGGACAATGACAACATGACAATATCGATTACACTGGTCAACACGACTTTTGTTTCAACCGAAGTTTTTGTTGTTTCCAAATGAAATCGGCGAGTTATTTTCAAATCCGGTCGAGGTTTTTCTCCATCAGCTCTTGTTCTTGAGATATAGCTCAAAATCGGTTTTTACGAGTTTTACCCAGAATTTCGCTTTTTTTGGATACAAACAAATATTTTTTATGGGTTTTTCGACACTAATATATTAAGGAGATTTTGTACGTTCGATACAAACTGTATTTGAAATAATTATGGTGAATATATATCAAAAAAATATAGAAAATATACGACGGACCTTGTAAAAATTGCATATTTTGAGTACTTTAAGCTGTGATTACGTCATCGGGGGAAGTCATAGGATCTTCATATAGCATACCGGATATGCTTAGGGTGTCTACTATATGGTCCAGTATTCAAATATATAATATAAAGTTCATAGAGCCCATGATTCGGCCATAACGTAAAAATCGTCATGAAGACTGCTAAAGAGATATCATTTACCACTGATATCATTACCACAAGTAAATGTCTTACTTTTCCTTAGCAATCTTCATGATGATTTTTAGGTTATGACCGAATCATGGGCGCTATGAACTTTATATTATATATTTGAATACTGGACCATATAGTAGACACCCTAAGCATATCCGGTATGCCATATGAAGATCCTATGACTTCCCCGTACTCAAAATATGCAATTTTTACAAGGTCCGTCGTATATTTTCTATATTTTTTTATATATATTCACCATAATTATTTCAAATACAGTTTGTATCGAACGTACAAAATCTCCTTAATATATTAGTGTCGAAAACCCCACAAAAAATATTTGTTTGTATCCGGAAATAACGAAATTCTGGGTAAAACTCGTAAAAACCGATTTTGAGCTATATCTCTAGAACAAGAGCTGATGGAGAAAAACCGCGACCGGATTTGAAAATAACTCGCCGATTTCATTTAAAAACAACATCGGTTGAAACATTCAACTTTTTCAATTTTGTTGAGCAGTGTTATCTGTCTTTGAGAACCGTACATAAATTTCATCAGAGTTAGGTAAATGACAAACAAAAGTCAACAGGTTAAACGCATTTTACAATTGCACTTAAAACAGGTGTTTTGGAGTTTACGTCATTTATTTGACAGATATTGTATGGAATTGACAACTTAAATGGTGCATATTTTATAAAACATGCTAAATGTAAAATGCGTTTTAGTCCCTTCGTCTCTGCTGGAAAATTTGATAATACTTCGATTATTCTACCAGAAGGTTTAAACCAAGCGGCGTAGCAGTGATGATGAGAAAGGTTGGGCAACACTCTGTAGCGGTAAATGGTATACTTTATAAAATTAACTTTATAGGCCCTTTCAAATTGCGAAGTCAAAGTCCCGAAATTAGATTCACTTCCAAGATGGACATTTCGGTCTGTTCCTTCAAGTATCTCCTCCGCAAAAATTCGAAACGTTTGCGCTTTTATCCATATTAAGCGGATGGTCGTTGTGATCAGGACTACAACATTATATATATCTTTTTGCTAGGCGAAGCGAATACTTCCTGAGATATGGGAAACTAAATATACCAATAGGTAGGGACACTCCTTTATACACCTATCGCACTAAAGTTCTTAGAAGTCTGTGTGTTCTTTGTTAAAATGCTAAAATTGTATACTCTGTAGACTCTGCTAATTGGGTCTGTTTGTGGAATAATTAGGCCCAAACACCTAAAAAAATACTCAGAAAACTTCTAAAACTTATATTTATAATTAGGCCCAAACACCTAAAAAAATACTGAGAAAACTTCTAAAACTTATTTTGTAACCTATTAAAATTTTAAAATTAGGGACTTGTATCCTTGTATAATTGCTCACTTTTCCACTATTGTATGTATATTCCCATTAAAATTCAGGATAGGCATATGTTGAGTTAAATAAAGCATAAAAGATTTAAGCGTTTCTAATTTTTATTTATTTTTCAATTTAATTTGTTGACAACATTTTTAACAAGTGTCGGCCTCCATTGATTTTCCGGTTTGGCAATTTTACTTGCCACCACCACCGCCGCCTCCGCCGCCACCACCTCCTGGCAAAGGTTTTGGTTCAGGATGAGGATTTGGATTGGGATTAGCTAGAAACAAAAATCATTCAACAATTATTTTATTGTAACACATTTCAGGACAAGTGCCTCAACTTACCCATGGCCAATGACAACAAGGCCAATGCAACTGCAAATATAGCGTAGATTTTCATTTTGTTGAATGATGTTTTAATCAGTAATTTACCGACTATTTATACAAAATTCAAACAATAATATGTAATATTTAAAACGACTACATGTAAGTAGCTACATTCATACATATTTATTTTACAAAAACATATTCAACTATAGTTCACGTGTCTTAGGTGTCATTGTTACTCTCAAAGGAATTCCCCTTTTTCTGTGGAAAAACATTATCAACTATTTTATGTCCCATTACAAAATAACAATGGAAATTTATCCATAATTGATACGATGTTTTGAAATGCATGATTTAATTGTTACATAAACTTAATTAAGGCAACGAACGTGAATTTTAATTTCTATTCCCAGAAGACAATCTGTTTCTTAGATACAACATGATGGCAGAAGGTAATAAATCACATTTCAGGGCCAATAATTTTATGCCATGGCACAGTGTCCAATTTTACGAAAAACCTGGCCAAAACTCTAAAAATGAATGGATTTTGACCTAAGCTTGGGTTCATATGTTTTTCGGGTCGCTGGATTTATTTTTCATATTATTTAACCGTCAGGTGGTCTTTAAGTGGTCATTTTGGTCCCTTCTCCTATAAAATGTGGTCGTATCAGATCAAAATATTCCATACATTTGTTTGCCACCAATTTTTACTATAGGTCCTAGAATACACCAAAACTCTATATCTTACCTAAACTCCAGCAATATGCAAAATTAAAACACATTTTAGGGTTAAAAACATCATTTAAGGCTTTAATTTTGCTATGGAAGCTAAATTGAATACTCAGTTTCCTTTGGTTTATGCAAAACATTGCCCTGAATTAAAAATTTTCCAAAAGAAAGCCTTTTATTCTGAAACTGTGATAAAAACCCGTTACATGGAAGCTATATTAATACACTCCGGTTCATCTGAATAGAACCAATTTTGCCTACAAATACCGTTATATCTAACGATAGGAGAGGAATTGAAAATTATATTTTTGTGGACATTTAGAGTTTTCAATACCTAACCTGTTTCACATATGCGTTATAAGGGTGCTTTTTGGTCGCTTTATGAAAAAATGTCAAAATATTGGCATGTTTTAATGGCTCACCAGGATAGAACCACCATAAGAATTTGCACAAATCCTTTGTCAGATGTCGAAAACTTTTACAAAAAAAAAACAACTTATAATTAAAAATAAAGACCGTGAGTGTCCACTACCAACTAATATTGGGCAAAAAATTGTATTAGGGTATTGGAATATGATGAAAATCGATGCTTATAACTCAAAAAGGACTCTTATGAAGAAATCGTTATATCGTTGTATACTGAATTGGGTTCAATATTTTCATGACTACAATAAAAGTACAAAGACGTCACATTTGATAGCTTTATAAGCCCGAATCAAAAGAAATATGGTAAAGATAATTTAAATTTCTGCCTTTCCAATTCAATGATTGATATTTTATCTGAGGAAAATGAATGAAAATCGATGGGTTCCGCGCAGTTTCGTTGGCTGTGGACATCTACATAATTTTGTGTGATAAGAACCCGAAAGAGTGGACAAACATAGTCCATATTCGAACCTGATCTATATCTGGTAGAAATATTAGGATGTGTAAAGTATAAACCAAATCGCTCACTCCCTTCAAGAGTTATCGTGCAAACAATTTTTCCGAACATTTTTGAACTTTTGTGGGGGAGGTATCGGAAGGAGTGGACTGATATTGCTTATGTTAGAACTTAAACTATGTTTGGACAAAATATTACGAAGGTCAAATTTTGGACCAAATCGGTTGATCCGTTCGAGAGTTATCGTGCGCACCAGCCAGCCAGACAGACAGACGGACGGACATTGCTAAAACGACTCCAAATTGTCTGAAACAGATTTCGTACAAACATACTTGGGGTCTAAAACCATTATTTCGAAGAGGCACATTTTGCCCGTTTGAATGTGTATATATCTTCGTTAGCATAAATGCTGAGGGTATAAAAATGTTCAACTTTTGTGGGGGTGACCTGAGGGAAGGACGGATATGGACCATTTTCGAGGTTAAACTAAATTTGGACAAAATATTAGGAGATCCAACGTTTGGACCAAATCGATTGCTCCATTCAAGATAATTGCACGTAACATTTTAGTGGAAAGTGTTGAACTCTTATGTGGGAGGTACCCGAAGAATGGAACGATATGATCCATCTTGGAACTTGAAATAAGCTGGGACAACATATTGCGAAGGCCAAATTTTGGACCGAATCAGTGATGCGCTCGAGACAAATCGGCGGACGGAAATTGCTAAATAGACTCTTTAAACGAATTTTGTGCAAACATTAGAGTTGTGCCAAAGGAACTATATGGAACTATATACATAGTTCACTCGGCAGTTCCAATGGCCCACATTTTTCTTTGAACAAACTGCGTATACTTAATATCACACGTTATATTTCATGATGACATTAAAATCATTCTAGGCGATTTTAATGCCAAAATTGGAAAGGAGAATATCTTTGGCCCAACAGTCGGCAAATTCAGTCTCCACAGTGAAACATCTGACAATGGTATAAGGGTGATAGACTTTGCAGCTGCAAAAAACATGGTAGTTAGCAGTACCAGATTTAATCATCTCGATATTCATAAAGGCACCTGGCTGTCTCCAGATCAGAAAACGAGAAATCAAATTGATCATGTTGTAATAGATGGAAGACATTCATCGAGCATGTTGGATGTACGATCGTTCCGAGGCGCAAACATTGATTCGGACCACTACCTTGTTGCAGCAAAGGTACGCACCCGCTTAAACGTAGCAAACAAAGTACGAACAGACACAACACGAAAGTTAGACATCGGTAAGCTGCAATCACAACAGATAGCCACGGCATATTCCAATCAACAAGCCCAATTGCTTAATCAAAGCACTCCTCATCCCGATAACATATCAGCGCAATGGCAAAGCATTGCCCACTCCATGCAAACAGCCGCAAAATCCATACTTGGATACCAGAGACCTCCACCAAGGAATCCATGGTATGATCAGGAGTGTCGTGCTGCCACCGAAGAGAAAAATGCGGAATATAGGGCTACTTTACAATCCGTAGCAACGCGTAGCGCACGAGAGAGATACAGGGAGAAAAGGAGAGAGGAGAAACGTCTTTTCCGCAGGAAAAAGAGAGAGATGGAAAAGCGGGAGTGTGAAAAAATCGAGATGTACAGGAGCCAGAATGAAGTCCGAAAATTCTACCAAAGAGTCAAGCATCAAGCTGATGGCTTTGGTGCAGGCACATCCTCCTGTAGAGACCAGCAAGGTAATTTGGTAACTGATACAGATAGTGTACTTAGGATATGGAAAGAACATTTTTCAAATCTGTTGGTATCCAATAGCAGCGAAGACGACGAAGATACCACAGTCCCAATCCCAGAAGATGGTATTGAATGTATACCGCCCAGCCAATATGAGGTAAGGACAGCAATAAATCGGCTGAAGAATAATAAGGCAGCAGCAGCCGATGGCTTACCAGCCGAGCTGTTCAAAACCGGAGGCAACACGCTGATAAGGTGTATTCATCAGCTAGTTAGCACCATCTGGCAGGACGAACGAGTACCCAACGATTGGAACCTGAGTATTCTGTGCCCCGTCCACAAGAAGGGAGATAAAACTGTATGCTCTAACTATAGGGGCATAAGTCTACTCCCTATTGCCTACAAGATCGTGTCAAGGATATTGTGCGAACGACTAAAGCCTATGGCCAACGAGATAATTGGACCATACCAATGCGGCTTTAAACCTGGCAAGTCCACCATTGACCAGATATTTACCCTGCGGCAAATCCTGGAGAAGACCCAAGAGATGCAGATCGACACCTACCACCTTTTTGTCGATTATAAAGCAGCCTTCGACAGCCCGCTGCGTTCAAAGGTATTCCAAGCCATGTCTGAATTTGGTATCCCAGCAAAGCTCATCCGGCTTTGTAAAATGACTTTGACTGACACGAGGTCCTCAGTTAAAATAGGAAAGAACCTCTCCGAAGAGTTTGGTACCAAAAGAGGTTTCAGACAAGGAGACAGCCTTTCGTGTGACCTCTTCAACATCCTGCTAGAAAAGGTTATACGAGAGGCAAACATCAAAAGAAGTGGCACAATCTACACCAATAGTCACATGTTACTTGCTTATGCTGCTGATATAGACATCATGGACAGATCAGTAAAAGAAGTAACTGATACCTTTATAAAGGTCAAAGGAGAATCTGCTAAAATGGGTCTGGCGGTAAACGGTGAGAAGACCAAGTTGATGGTGTCGACGCGCAATGCGTCCATTGTTGGTTCCTATAATATTGAGGTAGTAAAAGACTTTGTCTATCTCGGCACCTCCGTAAATACAACAAACGACATCAGTTGTGAAATAAAAAGAAGAATTGTATTGGCTAACAGATGCTACTTTGGTTTAAGTAAGCAGTTTAAAAACAAACATCTTGTCAAACATAAATAACGCTCTACAAAACACTGATACTACCCGTGCTGATGTATGGCTCCGAAGCCTGGGTACTTGCGCAAGCAGATATGGCAGTGCTTGGTGTGTTTGAGAGAAAAATTCTTCGAAAGATCTACGGACCAATTTGCGTTGACGGTGAATATCGACGTCGTATGAACCACGAGCTGTATTTGCTATACAACGACATCAATATTGTTAAACGTATCGAGATGCAGCGATTGCGTTGGCTAGGCCATACCATAAAAATGAGCGATGATGAACCCGCTAAAAAGGCGTATAAATACGGACCGCTTGGCGGTGCACGCAGAATTGGCAGGCCAAGGAATAGATGACGCAAACAAGTGGATGATGAGATGAAAAGGCGCGGTATTCCAGAGTGCGAAGCAACAAATAGAGAGGAATGGAGATCTTGTCTTAGTTCGGCCTATGGAACAAATGTTCCGTAATGGGCCAGCTAAGTAAGTAAGTATATTTCATGATGTTACTCATACGGTTTGGAACTAGTACAAGGAACTAGGAACTAGATTACCCAACTCTAGCAAACATACTTGAGGTCTAAAACTATTATTTAAACTATTATTTAAATGAGGTCTAAAACTATTATTTAAACATTTTGCCCGTATGAAAGTGTAAATGGGAAATGTTGCCAATTTTTTCATCTTCAATTCCCAACAAATTTACATTTTTCTTTTCGCGATACATCAACGATTTTTGATACATAGGTTAAGAAAAAATTCCCCAGTACGAATCCCCTCGCGAGCACACCTTTTGGTGTTGCAGAAAAAAAATTCTGATTTGTAAGAAAAAATTATTATCGAGATGCTAATAATTTTAATGAGAACAATTGTCACCAAAAGTTATCACGAAGTGACTTTAGCCAGTAGATTGTATAATATTTGTAAAATGTTACTCAGCATTTGCGGAATTTACAAAAAATTAAAAAATTTTAAATGTAACCCAACTTTTTTTACAAAATAATTTGTAAAAATATAAAAAATTCCAACAACAATCACTCACAGGCAACTGTGATGATGTTTTTCAACTTACAGAACTCGATGAGTTCTTAGTTGATACGTGCTGATAGTTGTTTGCAAATATGTTTGTTCTGATGTTTTTTGGAAAAGCCGAAAAGTGAGTGTGATTCTCATTTATTTGAGAATACTAGACACTTAAAGAGTTCGGTTTTTCGCTGAAAAAGGCATCATTTCAAAAAGCTCAAAAGCCAATTGATAATTCCCTTCGCCGGGATGAAATCATGATATTGGTAGCGATCAGTAAAATTTTGCAACGCTGTCAGTTCGTTTTGAAAAACATTACTCTATGTAATAGACGGTAATAAATGAAATTAAGCCATTGGGGGAATACTCCACTTTAAGATATCAAAAAAAATTAAATTACATAAAAATTTGTTTTGAATCAAAACTTTACAGACCACAATTATAAAGATTGGTATCATAGTTTGGATGTTATAGCCAAACTAAGCTCATACTTGGGACAAAAAATAATTTTTTTTCTTGAATCTCTTAAGAAAATGGTCGGATTTGGATCTATGTACATTCATATAAAAGGTTAAAAAGGGTTTTTAAATCCGGAACGTAAAAATCTAAAATTTGCAATGAAGTACGAGGAAATCGAACGACAATTGTAAAAATTAGGCCCGAAAAATATGATTTTTAGAAAAAATGTTCGCACAAACTTTTAGATTTCTGTGAAGCTGTGCAGACTACATTCACGATATACATATAAAATAACTCAGAATCGCGAGTAGTACAATCCTATGAATGATTTTTTGAAAAACCCCTGTTTGCGGAACGCGACTAGGAGAAAATATTAAAAAGCACTTAAAATCTGGCTTCAAAACGTCACCATCATTTAATGACAGACGCAGATCAAATTTTGAAAAGTTATACATTAGTGCGATGATCCTTATTTAGTTAGCTCCTAATTTCACATTAACAGCAAAATCGTGATAAGTGTGGTTTAATCACAAATCGAGAGAAAACAAGAAAAGACACAATTTTTACCCATTTTCTAGCTAATCAACATTTAAAACGAATATTTTTTGCTAAGTCCAAAAACATTTAATTTCATCCAAAATAATTTAATTTGTATAATATCACTGTAAAACACTAAAAATAATAACAAGATAATTCGGCCAGATTATGAAAGAAGACCGAAAAAAAGAAGACACGTGTATCGGCGTTTTGAAAGTTTACGTAGGGAAGTAACCAAAATAGGCGTGGCAAGTTGAAATATTCGACATCAGATTCCTTGGAATCCTTGCATTTAAGGTATAAAGTGTCTTTGGAAATATTACTGACAACAATGCGGGGTATCTTTTTATGAAAAAAATTAATCCTCATGCGAGTCACTACACCGGTCTTTTTTGTCTCTTTTTTTTTCAAAAACGTATAAAAACTCATTTAAAATGTGATCATATCAGATCAAAATATTCTACAAAATTATCTGTCGTATAATTTTACTATAGGCCCCCGAATACACCAAAACTCTAAATCGTACCTAAACGCCAGGAATCTGTCAAAAGTAAAATCACGTTTTAGGGTTAATGTTGTACTTTATCTGAGTTTATTAAGTTTTGTCCCACAAAACTTCATTCTAGATAGAAGACGTCAAAGACAAAAATGTTCTCCATTAAATTTCAATATAAGTCGCCGAATAAATTAGATATGTATTTACAATATATATCAAGAAAATATATACATCAAGTTTGCCAAGAAAACACCCAAATATTTTTTTTGAATAAACTTGTTTTGTTCTTTTTTCGAGTTGATGCATGAAAGTAACATGAAATTTAGTTCTAGACGAAAAGTGTTAAAAGAAGAAATATTCTACACAAAATTTCAAGTCACAGAATAAACTAGATATCTGAGTAAAATACTTTGATATTATAGGTATTTGGTATTATAGGTAGAAATTATTTGTTAAACTTTTAGACTCTTAATTAAAATTTATTCCATACTGAGTCAAAATCTCCTAAAATACCTCACTTTTTGGGGGTTGTGCCAAAAGAAGAAATGTTCCAAATCAAATTTCATTATGAGTCTCTGAACAAAAGAAATTTGTAGCTATAATATTTAACATCTCCAGAAGCTTTCGCTTTTTATATATGATTTTGGACCGTTTTTATTCACATTTTCGTTATCTGCGGTCACAATATATATTTTATTAATCTTTTTATACCCTCAGCCTTTAGGCTAAAGAGGGTATTTACACTTTGATACGACTAAAAATGTGCCTCATCGAAATAATGGTTTTAGACCCCAATGTATGTTTGTACGATATCCGTTTCAGACAATTTTAAGTAGATTTAGCAAAGTCCGTCCGTCTGTCTGTCTCTCTGTCTGTCTGGCAGGCTGGTGCGCACGATAACTCTCGAACGGATCAATCGATTGGGTTCAAATTTTGGGTATCGAAATATTTTATCCAGATTCGATGGTTTTCTCGTCGGCTGGGGTAATCTCAGTCGCGTCCAAGGTCTCCATAAGTACCCACTAAACCTTACGAAATGAAAAGACTAGTATTCTCCCTTTCCTGGGGACTAAATCGGGGATTTATTGATTAAATACTAATTTACAATCTACTTGTGTTTAAATGCGATAAGAATGAATCCAATGGGTATATATTTGGATTAATAGTTTGCGTAAGTATTATGCAGACTCGCTGGGGTTTGGCAGCTGAGGAGCTCGTGTTGAATTAGCGGGTTAGTCTTCGGGGAAAACGGTGTTGTTTGTGTTCGGGTGTGAATGATGTATTCGGTATTCGGCTGTAGATGATCGGGAAGACGATGTATTCGGTGTTCGGCTGCAGATGGTCGGGAAGACGATGAATTCGGTGTTAGTCTGCAGATGATCGGGAAGACGATGAATTCGGTGTTAGTCTGCAGATGATCGGGAAGACGATGAATTCGGTGTTCGGCTGCAGATGATCGGGAGACGATGAATTCGGTGTTCGGCTGCAGATGATCGGGGAGACGATGTATTCGGTGTTCGGCTGCAGATGATCGGGAAGAAGATATGTTCAGCTGTTGATGGTCGGGAACACGATGGCTTCGGCGTTCGGCTGTTGATGTTCGGGAACACGGCTTCGGGTGTTGATACTCGGGTATCGGTGTTCGGCAGGCGATATGTACGGCGTTCGGATATTGACGCGATAAATTCGTCGCTCGGGTGTTAGTCTAGGACTACGGTCTAGTTTCTACAATGTACTACTACTACCCAAACAGTGGAACAGATGACCCGAAGGCCCTGTAGAACTGAAAAACACGAAGGTCCAGTGCCGAATGGAACAGATGACTCAAGAGTCCTGTAGAACTGAAAAACCCGAAGGTCCAGTGCCGAATGGAACAGATGACCCGAAGGCCCTGTAGAACTGAAAACCCGAAGGTCCAGTGCCGAATGGAACAGATGACTCAAGAGCCCTGTAGAACTGAAAAACCCGAAGGTCCAGTGCCGAATGGAACAGATGACCCGAAGGCCCTGTAGAACTGAGAAACCCGAAGGTCCAGTGCCGAATTGAACAGATGACTCAAGAGCCCTGTAGAACTGGAAAACCCGAAGGTCCAGTGCCGAATGGAACAGATGACCCGAAGGCCCTATAGAACTGAAAAACCCGAAGGTCCAGTGCAATTTATTAGCTACCACAATTTAATGGGTAGCTCCCAAAAGGTATTCCCAACTCGGTAACACCAAGGTGTACGTTGGCGGATTTAGAGCAGTCTTTAGTTCCAACCCGTGTATCTAACTCCCTGCAGTAGCCAGCTCGCCATTTGCCTCCAAAACTGAAATACTTTAATAACTAAGAGTATGAAGCGAATGAGAATTATTCGCCATAAGTATGAATTACGATGGTTGTAAAAATACACTGGAGTTAAATTTAGCAGTGTGTGACCTGTGATGCCACTAGTGTCAGGTAGGCAAGTGTTGTCGAAGCGATGTATGTAGGGGCGTTTCTTGGTAATAGTTCTTGTATTATGTACGTGAACATATTGTCACGTTACAATAGGTCCACTCCTTCAGGTACCTCCCCCACAAATGTTCAAAATTTTTTGCAAAACTTGTGCGCACGATAACTCTTGTAGGAAATAACCGATTTGGTCCATACTTTGCACATCGTGTAATTTCTACCAAACTTAGATGAGGTTTCAATATGGACTCAATCGGTCCACTCCTTCGGGTACCTCCCACACAAAATTTCGGAAAAGTTCAGTTTAGGACCTGGTCTCGAATCGCTTTGATTTTTGTTTACGCAAGTTGTATTCGCTGTCCTCTATACGACGCTGTAAGTTTCATTAGGGGCAAGTCCATACTTCCTGAGAAAATAGCCTGAAAGTTACAAAAAACCCTATGACACCGTGTGTAGTGGTTGGAGCGCAAGATAACTCTCGAACGGATCTGCCGATTCGGTCCAAAATTTGGCTTTCGTAATATTTTGTCCAAGCTTAGTTCAAGTTCAAAGATGGATTATATCGGTCCACTCCTTCCGGTACCTCCCCCACAAAAGTTCGAAAATGTTCGGAAAATTTGTGCGTATGATAACTTTTGAAGGGAGTAACCGATTTGGTCCATACTTTGCACATTATGAAATTTCTATCAGACTAAGATGAGGTTCCAATATGGACTCAATCGGTAAACTCCTTCGAGTACCTCCCACACAAAATTTCGGAAATGTTCAGTTTAGGACCTGCTCTCGAATCGCCTTGGTTTTTGTTGTAACATCTTGTATTCACTGTCCCCTATACGAAGGTACAAGTTTCCTCAGGGGCAAGTCCATACTTCCTGAAAAAAATAGCCTGAAAGTTGAAAAACAAACCCTATGCCACCATGTTTATGGGTGGAAGCGCAAGGTAATTCTCGAACGGAAAGGCCGATTCCGGCCAAAATTTGGCCTACGTAATATTGTTTCCAAACTTACTTTAATTTCGTAGATAAGCCATATCGGTCCACTCCTTCAGGTACCTACCCCACAAAAGTTCAAAAATATTCGGAAAAATTGTGCGCACGATAACTGTAGATGGGAGTGACCGATTTGGTCAATACTTTACACATTCTCATAATATCTACCAGATATAGATCAGGTTCGAATATGGACTATATGTTTCCACTCCATCCGGTACCTCCCCCACAAAATTTTTGATAAGTTCACTTTAAGACCTGCTATTGAATCACTTTGATTTTTGTTGAAGCAGCTTACATTCGCTGCCTCAATTACGATGGTAAAAGTTGTTTCAGGGGCAAGTCCATACTTCTTGAGAAAACAGTCCGAACAGTGTAAAACCCCCTATGGCACCCCCATGGTCTTTGTCGATACATTCCTTTAAGTACCTTTTCGCAAAATTTTTGAACTTTAATCCTAATCAACATTTTTGTCGGTTCATACGACCAAAATTTTGAAACCCCCTTAATACATTAGTTTTTTGTGAAAAAAAGTGTTTCAATTTGCACAGGCTGAGGGTATATCTCTGTCGGCAAAGCCGACTGATACTTTTTTACTTGTTCTGGAAGTATATGAAAATGTGTTAAGAAGTCTGAACCGATTATTGGTTTGGTTATATCCGCTATAACAAATCTCCATTTGAAACTGCGCCGTAGACTTAGGTCCAATGGGACAATACTCGTTCCGAATGTTTTAATTGGTGTACCATTCGCAGCAAAAAAATTAACGGCAATACTTTTACTGTTAATGATAACAGTAACTTCTCGAGGAAGGATTTTGGTACAACAGAAACGTCAGCTCCAGTGTCTACCAAAAAAATCATATTTGGAACATTGATCTCTAATAAAACGGCGCCATGATTATAAATTCGGATGCCGCGACGTCCGAATGCAAAATTAGTTTTTTTTGAAACAAACATGGAGAAACACATTTTAAAGCTTTGTCTTTAAAAGTGTTGTGATACCAGCAATATTCCCTTCTAATGTTGCGACTTCTTGATCTACTTCTCATGCGTCGATTAAATCTTGTAAGGGGAATAAAGGCCTGATAAAGGGGAATGAGATCGCATGTCCACAAAACGTTTCTCAAGTGCATCTATTTTGTCCAATATTGCATTAAGGGAAATTATGCTATTTGAAACCGTCGAAATGGACGGAGATAATTGCTACATGATATTGTCTGCTTGTGCCGCTATTTCATCCAATGTACCATTGTTACCAACAATAATACGCATATTTTCGGGCATCTGCTCCAAAAACAATGACTTTAAAACTGAATCACTTACTTGACACAGTCCTGTATTGGCCATAAATTGTAAGTAATGACTTGGTTTCTGATCACCAATTGCATGACCTACCTGCAAAGCTTTTTCTCGTCTGATTCCGTAAACGCAGCAATTAACTTATAACTTCGTATTTACATCCACGAAAATCAGTGGCCAAGATAACATCCGATACAAACTCTAGCGTTTCAGATTACATAATATATGATCGAATTTTGTTTCACCCCTAGTAATTCTGTTGACTTTAAAAACTGCCTCCACTTGAATGAACCACAATTTAGGATTTTGTTCCCAACACGGTGGAATTTTAACGGCAGCTGTTGCTGAATTTTGTTGAGGCAAAAATTGAGCTGATTGAGGAATTGGTTCGTTGTTAGTGACTCCATCACCAACGCATAGGTTTGCGTTTGCAGAATTTTCTTTGCGAGACATCGTATTCAATGTACGGGATCACCAATGTGGAATGCACAAATATTTATTGTTGAAACAGATGTAACGAGTGAATGTTCCGATGAGACTGAAAAAAAATATTTTACAAACAAAAAATGTGTATACCTACTATATTAAAAAAAATGAAAACTAAAAATCCAATGGTTGCTTCGCCACAACGTCATCTAAAGGGAAAGGATGGTCCCATGAGGTCTTCTATAGGCAACAGAAATTTTGTAGAGACAAGTCGAAATCGACGTCTTCAATAGCCAACACAAGACCTATTGAGGTCTTCCATAGGAAACATTAGATCCCTTTTGTATGCAGCAGAAGACTTCTCTTCGTCTTCATAGACAACGAAAGACTTCTCGACGCCTTCTATAGTCAACGGCAGACCTCTTGAGGTTTTCAATAGGGACTAGAGTGTCTCTTGAGTTCTATGGGAAAGAGAAGACCTTTTGAGAACTTATACAGGTAAAAGAAGACTTTTCGAATCCTTCTATAGGCAAAAAATTACCTCTTGAAGTCTTCTATGGGGAACATCATACCATATAAGTTCTATTATAGCCAACAGAGATTTTGTAGAAGCAACAGAGGCCTTTCTATAGGTGTCTTCCATAGAACAGAAGATCTCCGTAGCGGTCTTTCATAGAAAAGAAGCCCTACGTACGAGTCATCCATTGAATAGAAGACCTCCGTAGGAGTCTTCCATAGAATAGAAGTCTTCCGTAGGGGTCTTCAATAGAATAGAAGTCTTCCGTAGGGGTCTTCTACCTTCGATTCTGTAGGGGTCTTCTATAGAATAGAAGACCTCCGTAAGATTGTACCTTAGACCTTCTAAGTGCAATTAATAATAGAAACCTCCGGGGGGTCTTTCATAAAATACAAGACCTCCGTATAGATTTTCTATTGAATGGAATACCACTGCAGATGCCTTCTATAGAGTAGAAGACATCCGTAGGGCTCTTTTATAGAACATGATGAAACTCCCAATTGATAATTTAAATACCACCATGTATTTCCATTTTTAATAAAATTAAAAATTTATTTATTATACCCTATACCACAATGTGGAAAAGGGTATAATAAGTTTGTTTTCCCAAAAATTCATGTAACGCCGCGAAATATTCGTCGTAGACCCCTCATGTGGTATACCAAACTTCATATCTCGACGAGATAAAGCGATTTAGCTATGTGTGTCCGTCCGTCCGTCCGTCCGTCTGTCCGTCCATTAAAAATTGTAATCAAGCTACAGGCCGCAATTATGGACCGATTGTCACGAAATTTAGTATGAAGGACGGGGTTGTACCAGAATAGAACTGATTAGTTTTTGGCGATGATCGTGAAATATTAAAGGGATGAAATGGACCAAAAACAAAATTTTTGGTCGATTTTGTAGCCGCTCTGTAGGTCGCAATAATAGTTCGATCGCCGCGAAATTTTACACAAAAGTTAAGTTTATGATGGAGAAGGCGTGTGCAAAGCAACATGAATATCGGATAATATTTAGCGGGTTAAATGGACCAAAACTTTTGTGTGAAAATTGGTAAAATTTGTAATGTACAGGTTATATTTATCCATGGAGGAAAGATATTGCAAATCTATAGTGGTATAGGGTATCACATGGTCGGCCCTGTCCGACTATAGCCTGCTCTTACTTGTTTTTTTTTTCAAAATTATATTTTTTATTATTTTCATAAACTAATCAATAATTTTCACAGACTTTATCAAACACTAGGAACTAAGCTAGGCTGGCAAAGCAATTACTTGCCACCACCACCGCCTCCGCCGCCACCACCACCTCCAAAGGAGCCACCACCGCCTCCTCCGCCACCGCCACCTCCTGGCAAGGGTTTAGGATTTGGATAAGGATTGCCTAAAAAGGAACAAAAGAATTTTTTTTTAAATAAATTCCCAATTTTCCTTCATCTCTTCCAGTCCTTTACTTACCCATGGCCATTGCCAATAAGGCCAATACAAATGCAAATAAAGCGTAGAAATTCATTTTGTTGAATGATATTTTCCCACCGATAATTTTCGCTATTTATACAAAATTCCGTTAGGCTAATCGATCGATTGGATGGGTTCGAATCACGTGTTTCGTTTAGTATTTTTTTCATTTGTTTGAAATCACGTTTTAAATTTACGGTTGTTTACTTGCCTTGTTCTATTATCAAGTTTCACTTAGGATTTCCCCTTTTTTCTGACAAGAAAACTGCTTACAACAATGTAAATAGTTTTATTTACATATATATATCTCATTTGTTTTCATTAGCTGATGCTTGTAATCTAGGTTTACAAAAATGACGCTAATGTTTAATGATTAGCTGGTAAAAAAGTGGCATTTCTTGTATTCTCAGAAATATGTATTAGGTGAGATGGGGTCAACAGTTTAGGAGGAGGCAACATTGAAATGCGCATCAAACTTTTCAATTTGATGAAATTTTGTCAAACGTTTTGAAAAGAATTTTTGTAGCACTGACATTACGAAAAAAACCCAAGTAGATTTGAATGATCAGCAAATTTTGAAACAAAATCCACATATCAGAACAAATAAGAATTATTATTTTGGTTTTTATACAAGGTTTGGGTTGTTATGGGCGTATTTCTTTTAAGAGAAATAGTAAAATATTGTATGCTCAGAAATGCAAACAAAAGGAAGATAAAAAAAATCAAATGATCAGATACACATTTTCAAACATCTCCCTTGAAATTGAAAACAAGTAAGAAAGTATTAGTCAGTTGTGTTGACGGATTTATATCCTCAGCCACTGACCAAAAAAAAAACAGTTTGGAAATTTTTTTTGAAAATGTTTTAAAGTTATCATGCGCTATAGCCATATGTGTCGACAGAGTTTTGGGCCACTATCTCAGAATGTATTGACTTACTCCGGAAAAAATTATAACGTTGTAAATGAGGCCGCTAGAACAAACTTCTGAAAAAAGAATCAAAAGGATGCGAGAGGAGCTAATAAACTTCACTTTTTCCGAATTTTGTGCGGGAGGTATCCGAAGCACAGGAACGATATAGTCAGTTTTTACGTATTAGGTTCATGTTTCAACCAATTTTGGTGCAAATTGGTATATTGGGGTTTTAGTGGATGGAGAACATATGTACAAAATTTTGTCAATATCTTTTCGCGTTTTGGTATAGTACCCATTGAGCGGCCGATATGACATATTTTAAAGGTTCCAAGCACATTTACCAACCTATCTGTTTGTATTTTGGCATTTTATTTTGTTCTTCGTAGGTAGAAAACCGCTTTGCAAAATATTAAAAAAGTAGGTTCTCGTTTTGCTGTAGATCCAATATGAGGAGTCCCCCATTTGAGATATTTTGAAGATGTTAGGTAATTATTGCACACCGAGTTTAGTTTACTAGAAAATGTGTATTCGTTGAATAGAAAATGTTCTAATAAAACAGCACATATCCTTGTTTTGGCCTAACCGCCCATCCCCCAGAAAAGAAAATCAAAAAATATATTTTTGAGATATTTTAGTTTTAGTACTAGCAGACCCGGGTCCGATTTTATGGTTAACAATTCAAAAATAGGTATTGGTTGCCTCATTTCTTCGGGTCCATTGCCAAACCGAGTTATTCATTGCGGATTTTAAATTTATCAACAGATTTTGTCGGTAACCTTTCTTTTCTCTTACGAATTTGTTTGTCCATTTATGATGGTTAGGATTTATTATCGCCATGTCCCCTATCTTTATCCTTAAACGATCTAATTATAAAATTTGAAAAAATGGTAAAGTTTAATTCTAACTCTTATTGAGAATTATATGTTTTAAGGTTTTCATGGCTGATGGACCTTTGAAATTCACCATTTTAGGAAATTTGTAAATATATAGTTTTTCTTAATAGGTGAAATACCATGCCACTATCAAAATTAATGCCTACGTGTACCATGGCACATTCCACAACATTTCAGGAAAATCGGTTCCTTAGTTATCGAGATATAACATACTTAAAAAATGTGCATGGTCGGGACTTCGAGCACCAAAAAAGAACATTTGATCAGGGGCGCAACCATCATTGTTCCAAAAATTCATTTGCAAGCCGATGCCTTCATAAGTTTAGCAAATATAGCGATTATAAAACAATAGGCCCCCGAAATTCATCAACAAATATATAGCATTTTGGACTACGGGACATTCCTGAACATTTTCTGAGAATTTCATGAAATTAGTTTCAGTAGTTTTGAAAAAATAATGTATTGAAAAGAGTGGCCGTGGTCATCAGTTTTCAAGATAAAACATATTTAAAAAAGTGGACGTGGTCCGGTATTTTGGCTCCAAATATGTACCTAAGGTCAGGGCCACAACCCCATTGTCTCCCAAAATTAATGCTGAAACCGATATAATCATAAGTTTGGCATATACATATAGCGTTAAAAAGAAAGGCGTGGGAAAGTACCCCACCTCCTCTGACAATCATATAGTATACATTGTCACGGCAAGCCATGAGCAGTTGCTGCAAATTTCATGGAAATCGGTTAAGTAATTTTGGAGACTCGGCGATAAACTGTAGGTCCCATATCATTGAGCTAATATGAATCGGGGTGCACTCATTGATATGAGAGAAGTCTCCCTTGTCCCTTATGGGATGTTTGTGTCGGATCTTTAGGCCCTAAAGAAGCACCTAGATTCTAGATAAATTCGTAAATTTTCAAACCGATACATTGGTTTTTATTGCAAATGTAGCGTTTTTTTAATCTCAAACAAAATATGTAGCATATTTTATTTTTACCGGAGGCCATCCCTGTTCATTCCCTGACAATTTCAGAAAAATCGGTTCAGTAGTTTTTGTAGTAAAGATAAAAATTGAAAATTTGTTTAAAAACCAGTAAGGAAAGGATAAAGTCGGGCGGGGCCGACTATATAATACTCTACACCACTTTGAATATATAAAATATATATGGGAGCTAAATCCAAATCAGAACAGATTTTGATATAATTTTTCACATTTATTTGTTGACCAATCACATAGTCCAAATTTCATCAAAATTGGACATATATAGCGTGTTTCGTGCATCAAATACCTCAAATCGGTCGAAAATAAATATGGGAGCTATATCCAAATCTGAACCGATTTCGATATGATTTGCCACAGTTATTTCTAGACTAACCACCGTCACACATTACAAATTTCATTGAAATCGGACAAATATAGCGTGTTTCGTGCATTAAATACTTCAAATCTGCCTAAAATATATATGAGAGCTATATCCAAATCTGAACCGATTTCGATATAATTATAATAATATATAATAATTGTTCCACAAACATCCCATAAGGGACAAGGGAGACTTCTCTCATATCAATGAGTGCACCCCGATTCATATTACGAGTAGCTCAATGATATGGGACCTACAGTTTATCGCCGAGTCCGAACGGCGTGTCTAAGACACCACTTTTGCAGAGAAGTTTTACATGGCTGAAATACTCAGGAAATGTCGCCAACATTACTGAGGGGTATCTTGCCACCGTTGAAAAGTGTTTTGATGTTGCCTGGCCGGGGAATCGAACCCACGTCCTTGTGTGTGCAAGGCGGGTGTGCATACCATTGCACCACGGTCGATATAATTAGGCACACTTATTTCTAGGCCAAATCCCGGCAAACATTCCAAATTTTATTGAAATCGTACATATATAGCGCGTTTCGTGCATCAAATACCTAAAATCGGCCGAGAGTATATATAGGAGCTATAGCCAAATTTGAACCGATTTCTATATAATTTGGCACACTTATTTCTAAACTAAATACCGTCGCACATTCCAAATTTAATTGAAATCGGACATATATAGCGCGTTTCGTGCACCAAATTCCTTAAATCGGACGAAAATATATACGGGGGCTATATCCAAATCTGAACCGATTTCTATATAATTCGGTACACTTATTTCTAGACTAAATTCCGTCGCATATTCCAAATTTCAATGAAATCGGACATATATAGCGTGTTTCGTGCACCGAATGCCTTAAATCGGGCGAAGATATATATGGGGGCTATATTGAAATCTGAACCGATTTTTACCAAAAGACTTATGCCCCTGTAGTTGGAGCATACAGTTCTTCCTGCCAGATGGTGCTAACTAGCTGATGCATACACCTTATCAGCGCGTCGCCTCCGGTTTTAAACAGCTCGGCTGGTAAGCCATCGGCTCCTGCTGCTTTATTACCGGTTGCTTGCTGTTTTTAGCTCATCCTGGCCGGGTGGTATACATTCAATACCATCTTCTGGGATTGGATCTGTGGTATATTCGTGGTCTTCGCTGCTATTGGATACCAACAGTTTTGAAAAATGTTCTTTCCATATCCTGGGCACGCTATCTGTATCTGTTACCAGATTACCTTGCTGGTCTCTACAGGAGGATGTGCCTGTACCAAAGCCATCTGTTTGATGTTTCACTCTTTGGTAGAATTTTCGGACATCATTCTGGCTCCTGTACATCTCGATTTTTTCACACTCCCGTTTTTGCATTTCTATCTTTTTCTTGCGGAAAAGACGTTTCTCTCTCGTACGCTACGCGTTGCTACTGATTGTAAAATAGCTCTATATGCCGCATTTTTCTCTTCGGTAGCAGCACGACACTCCTGGTCATACCATGAGTTCCTTTGTGGAGGTCTCTGGTATCCAAGTATGGATTTTGTGGCTGTTTGCATGGAGTGGGCAATATTTTGCCATTGTGTTGTTATGTTATCGGGACAAGGAGTGCTCGCGTTAAGCAATTGGGCTAGTTGTTTGGAATATGCTGTGGCTATCTGTTGTGTTTGCAGCCTATCGATGTCCAACTTCCGCGTTGTGTCTGTTCGTGCTTTATTTGCAACGTTTAGACGGGTACGTACCATTGCTGCAACAAGGTAATGGTCCGAATCTATGTTTGCTCCTCGGAACGATCGTACATCCAACACGCTCGATGAATGTCTTCCATCTATCACAACATGATCAATTTGATTACTTGTTCTTTGATCTGGAGACAGCCAGGTGCCCTTATGAATATCGAGATGATTAAAACTGGTACTGCTAACTACCATGTTTTTTGCAGCTGCAAAGTCTATCAGCCTCACACCATTGTCAGATGTTTCACTGTGGAGACTGAATTTCCCGACTGTTGGGCCAAAGATATTCTCCTTTCCAATTTTGACATTAAAATCGCCTAAAATGATTTTAATGTCATGGGCAGGGCAACGGTCATATGTTCCTTCTAAGCGCTCGTAAAATATATCTTTGGTCTGTTCGTCCTTTTCTTCAGTGGGAGCATGAGCGCAAATAAAGCTAATGTTGAAGAATTTAGCTTTTATTCGAATTGCAGCAAGTCTTCCATTCACTGGGGTGAAGCTGGATACCAGATGTTTTAGTCTCCGACTAACTACGAATCCGCAACCAAACTTATGCTTTACGTCATGGCAGCTATAATACAGTGCGTCACCTTTAGGTGTTGTTGTGACGCCTTTCCCAATCCATCGTATTTCCTGTATGGCAGTAATATCGGCCTTGTACTTTTCAAGTACGTCTGCCAATGCGAAGACTGCACCTTCTCTATAAAGAGTGCGAACATTCCAGGTGCAGATTCGCAGATCATGGTCCTTAAAACGTTTGCAGGGTTCGTCAACTTTAGAGGGGTTTGTTTTTCTTTTCTTTCGTTTTTTCATAGTAGGCTGTTTTTTCTAGGGGAGGGTTACTAACCTCACGCCCAAACCCATGTTTTTACCGTTCTTATGTTAGCTCACTACCTTTAACGGGTGTTAACGGCAGTTCCCCAGGTGACACCACGGGGAGGTCAATGTCCACATGAGATGAAAGAGGGACCAAGATAAATCCTGGGCTTTGCCATGTTAAAACCGGTCAGGACCGTTCCTTGGTATCTTCCATCCCCTACGTCACCCCATTGATATAACAGATAAACATATTCTCAATCGATACGTTCAATTTGTAAAATATAACATAAATTTTACAAATTGAACGTATCGATTGAGGGGCATATGTTTATCTCATTAGACGGTTCTGCAAATGAGTCTATCACCTAACAGCATCTGGTGTACCTATGTTTTGTTTTAGGTACTTTACGATGTCCTGCGAAAACTACTCAAATTTGACCACTTTTTCTATATAATGTGAATGAAATTAGCAAGAATAGTCTTCAAACTATAAAAAGCAGCATTTCTTAGTATTGGTGGACCCATTATGGCATAAACTAAACTAACAATGACGTCTAATGCCGGTCCTTCTATCAAATTTTCAAAAATATATATCGCTCATTTACTCAAAGAGTGACATAACTCAAAAAATGCGTTTTCTGGGTTAGCAATTTCTATTTTTTCTACGACTTCTACTTTATCTTGTGTCAAATGTTCATGCTGATATCTCTAAAACTCGTTACAGCTCATTTACTACGAGTTTCGCATAATTCAACACAAAAGTTTTTTTGAGTTTATGAAGCACTAAAACACTTCAAATCATGCTTGATCATACACAGAAATTTAACATTGATATCTGGCTGTCTGGTTGCAAAATATGGTCCAAGTATTTATTTTAGTTTTAGTGTAATAATCTTTTTATGTTGGGAAGTCAAATTTCAACCGCCAACTTAAAACGCGTTTTTCTCGAAACTTGATTTTTCGAGATGTGTCACTTCAAAGAAGAAAAAAAAAAACACATTTTTGGAGAACGAATAGCAACCAAACTAAATTAGATATTACAACTCTATAAAAGCCAAATAATTAAAAAATTGTGAAGAATTATAACAGCGACAAAAAAACTATAGTCAACTAACTTCCCATTTGTTTGTATCACCCTATTACTTTTGCAAAACTGGAAGCAATTTTTAATGAAAATAAATATTGTAAAACAATATTGCAATTTTTAAGAGCATTTCTAGTTGTTTCGCGGTGTAAATTCCAAACCTGAATATGAGGCATTTGTCATGGGATACTTAGCAATGAAATTCCAAAAGAATCTCATTAGTTCTATGTACTTAATTTTTGAGTAAAGTTCCACAAAAGTTCCCATATTTCGCACTGTGCACCCCTAATTGACTCCAATTCATTTAAAGCCAACATTTGTAATAAAACAATTGTTTATTGTAGCAATCTGTTTGCTTGTTTAGCAAAAATCTCAAAAAATTATCCCCTAGTTATCAGTAAAATACCTACATAAATATTAAAGAAAAAACAACTTTAAACTGCGCAGTATAAAAGGCCCATTTGAATGATAGGCGGAAAGTTCTTTGACAGTTTCACTTGAACGCTGATAATAATGAGAACGTTGTTTGTGATCGCTTTACTGCTTGTCAGCAGTTGTTTGTGCTATGGTCAATATGGTGGTGGAGGTGGTAGTCGTGTGGGAGGAGGAGGCGGTGGTGGAAGGTTAGGAGGTGGAGGAAGTCCTTATGGGGGAGGTGGTGGCGGTCCTTCTGGAGGAGGGGGTGGTGGCCCGTATGGAGGAGGTGGTGGTCCCTATGGAGGTGGTGGCGGCGGACGTTTTGGAGGTGGAGGCGGTGGCGGAGGTTATGGCCGTTAAGAGTGAAATTGTTTTGTTATCAAATAATATTTAATAATAATATTTGTTAAAAAATAATAAAAAGATTGGTTTATAAAAAATCTGCTGCATTTAAAAGTGATTTAAAAAAGAGGATATCTACAAGAGAACATAACTAAATTAAATAAAACAAAATAAAATAAAATAAAAAAATAAAATAAATTACAATAAAATAAAATCAAGCATATATAATTTATTAATTTATTTAGTGCATTGTAAAGATTTTGCACAAACGTGATTGAATGATTAGTTAATTCAATTTGTATTATTTTTACAGCGCATTAAACAAGTCGATAAATTAAATGGACTTCATTTAATTGGAAAAAATAAATAAATGATAATTGTTAGGACACTGACATCGGTTTTTACATTGACTTACAGAACAAGAATTCCAAAAATGACTTCAAATTTTTGTTGACAATTCAAGGCCACTAAGGTGGAAGTATGCATAATGAAATAAATTAAAAGTCCAATAGAATACATTAATGTTAAAATCTATGACGTATGTGTCTTTAGTCTTTTGTTTTAGGCGAAAAAATCGACTTTGTATTTACATATTGAAAAATATTGAACTTAATGACGGACTTTATAGCTACGCATATTTAAAATGCAATTGAAATGTAATTTAAAATGCATTTGTTATAGACCACATAAATATTCTCACCGACTCAGTTCAATAAAATAATTACCATCAATGCCTAATACAATTTTTAAAACAAAATTTGATTGCAATATTCCTAAATAATTAGAATTGAGAAAGTAATCGAGCCACATTTTTCCAAAGACAAACAAAAAGTCTTAGACCATCCATTAATTCGATTTTTGCGAAATCAAATGAAAATTGGTAAAACTGAACAGGTGCCTGAGGAAACATCATATGTTACATTTGAAGGCTATTCATCAAAAATTGAGCGATTAATAGCAAAATCGGGGAAAGATATATATGGGAGCTATATCCAAATCTGTAATATGTTTGGGTGTCACCGTGGTGCAATGGTATGCACACCCGCTTTGTACGCTAAAGGTCGTGGATTCGATTCCCAGGCCAGGCAGCATCAAATTTTCAACGGTGGCAAAATACCCCTCAGTGATGTTGGCGACATTTCCTGAGTATTTCAGCCATGTAAAACTTCTCTACAAGTGGTGTCTAAGGACACTCCGTTCGGTCTCGGCAATAAACAATAAATCCCATATCATTGAGCTAATATGAATCGGGGTGCACTCATTGATATGAGAGAAGTCCCCCTTGTCCCATGTGGGATGTTTGTGGAACAATTATTATTATATCCAAATCTGAAATTATTTTTACGAAAATCTGTGAAACTACTCAGGGGCCTGAAGAAACATCTTACGTTAAATTTGAAGGCTATTCATTAAAAATTCATCACGAAAATCGGTGAAGCTACTCAGGGGCCTAAGGAAATATCACATATAAAATTTGAGGGCTATTCGATCAAAATTGAACGAGTTGTAGCAAAATCGGGAAAATATATATATGGGGGGCTATATCCAAATCTGAACCGATATGGACCAGAGTTGATATGGTTCATACCTGTGCCCTCATATCTACTTGAACTTTTGCTCATCAACCTAGGTCAACGCCTTCTATTTTTGTCCACTTTTGTATGGAAGCGGCAACACTGTGCTCCGTTCGGACTCGGCGATAAACAGTAGGTCCCATATCATTGAGCTAATATGAATCCGAGGTACACTCATTGATATGAGAGAAGTCTCCCTTATTCCTTGTGGGATGTTTGTGGAACAATTATTATATTATTTTATTGTGAATTGTTAAAGTCAAAATTTCGAATTTACCGTTTCGACAAAAATCTGCAAACAATTTTTAACAACATCTGTCTCGCTTAAAGAGAAGTTTTTATGTATTTAAAAAGCTCGACAAATATATGAAGGTCTATTCATTTTCGAGCTATCGTTGGCGCCGACTTCAAAAATATCATTTCGACAAAAACGCGTTTTAAGTTTCGCATCTACACACAAAACACAACGGGTTCTTCACTTTGAAGGTCATATCTCAGCCAATGTACATAGGCGTAACCCGTTTGGAGATTTTGGGTAGTCATTCAGAGCAGCAGCTTACTTACTTACTTAATTAGCTGGCCCATTACAGAACATTTGTTCCATAGGCCGAACTAAGAAAAGATCTCCAATTCTCTCTATTTGTTGCTTCGCACTCTGGAATACCGCGCCTTTTCATCTCATCATCCACTTGTTTGCGCCATCTATTCCTTAACCTGCGTGCACCGCCAATCGGTTCGTATTTATACGCCTCTTTAGCGGGTTCATCTTCGCCTATTCTTATGATATGGCCTAGCCAACGCAATCGCTGCATCTCGATACGTTTAACTATATTGATGTCGTTGTACGAGTATAGCAGATACAGCTCGTGGTTCAAACGACGTCGATATTCACCGTCAACGCAGATTGGTCCGTAGATCTATCGAAGAATTTTTCTCTCAAACACGCCAAGCACTGCCTTATCTGCTTGCGCAGGTACCCAGGCTTCGGAACCATACATCAGCACGGGTAGTGTCAGTGTTTTGTAAAGCGTTATTTTTGTTTGACGAGTTGTGGCTTTGTTTTTGAAGTGCTTACTTAAGCCAAAGTAGCATCTGTTGGTCAATACAATTCTTCTTTTTATTTCACAACTGATGTCGTTTGTTGTGTTTACGGCGGTGCCGAGGTACACGAAGTCTTTTACTACCTCAAAATTATAGGAAGCAACTTCAACAGTTAGTACGATCTCAATGGACGCATTGCGCGTCGGCACCATCAACTTGGTTTTGTCGCCGTTTACCGCCAGACCCACTTTAGCAGATTCTCCTTCGACCTTCATAAAGGTATCAGTCACTTCTTTTACTGATCGTCCCATGATGTCTGTATCATCAGCATAAGCAAGTAACATGTGGCTATTGGTGTAGATTGTGTCACTTCTTTTGACGTTTGCCTCTCGTATAACCTTTCCAGCAGGATGTTAAAGAGATCACACGAAAGGCTGTCTCCTTGTCTGAAACCTCTTTTGGTACCAAACTCTTCAGAGAGGTTCTTTCCTATTTTAACTGAAGAGCCGAATGAGCTTTGCGGGGATACCAAATTCAGACATGGCTTGAAATACCTTTGAACGTAGCGGGCTGTCAAAGGCTGCTTTATAATCAACAAAAAGGTGGTAGGTGTCGATCTGCATTTCTTAGGTCTTCTCCAGGATTTGCCGCAGGGTAAATATCTGGTCGATGATGGACTTGCCAGGTCTAAAGCCGCATTGGTAAGGTCCAATTATTTCGTTGACCATGGGCTTTAGTCGTTCGCACAATATCGCTGACACTATCTTGTAGGCGATAGGGAGAAGACTTATGCCCCTATAGTTGGAGCATAAAGTCTAATCTCCTTTCTTATGGACGGGACACAGGATGCTCAAGTTCCAATCGTCGGATAAGCGTTCTTCCTGCCAGATGGCGCTAACTGATGCATGCGCCTCATCAGCGTGTCGCCTCCGGGTTTAAACAGCTCGGCTGGTAGGCCATCAGCTCCTGCTGCCTTATTACTCTTCAGCCGGTTTATTGCTGTTTTTACCTCATCTTGACCGGGTGGTAAACATTCAGTACCATCTTCTGGGATTGGATCTGTGGTATCTTCGTCGACTTCGTTGCTACTGGATACCAACAGTTTGGGAAAATGCTCTTTCCATATCCTTTCCATATGGATATATAGGCGGATACTTAAAATTCCTTGGACTGCCCATGTTTCAAATGCTGAAGTATTGAGGAAAATGCATTGCGAAAGAGAGCTAATATCAAACATAAAAAGGAGAAAAACTGCGTATTTGGGACATATCATGAGGAACCAAAAATATAAATTATTACAAAACATAACCCGCATAAAAATTGAAGGAAACCCGATTAGAGGAAGGAAGGAGTTAACATGGCTTGATAACATCAAAGAATAGACTGGTATTCGAGATGAGACAAACTTATTCAGCATGGCGAGACACAGAGAAGGATTTGCGGATTTAATAAATAATTTATGAAATCAAATTATGTACAATTTTGAAATGTAACTAAATTGTATTGGTCGCTAATATTCGGAAAACGAATTTGAATAAAGAAGAAAGATATCCTTAGCACACTATCTGTATCAGTTACCAAATACCTTGCTGGTCTTTACAGGAGGATGTGCCAGTGCCATCAGTTTGATGTTTCACTCATTGGTAGAAGTTTTGGACTTCATTCTGTCTCTTGTACATCTCGATTTGTTCACACTCCCGCTTTTTCATCTCTCTCTTTTTCCTGCGGAATAGGCGTTTCTCCTCTGTCCTTTTCTCCCGATACCTCTCTCGTGCGCTACGCGTAGCTACTGATTGTAAAGTAGCGCTGTATGCCGCATTTTTCTCTTCGGTAGCAGCACAACACTACTGGCCATACCATGGATTCCTTAGTGGAGGTCTCTGGTATCCAAGTGTGGATTTTGCGCCTGTTTGAATGGAGTGGGCAATGTTTTGCCATTGTTCTGATATGTTATCGGGACGAGGAGTGCTTTGATTAAGCAATTGGGCCAGTTGAGTGGTATTGGGCCAGTTGAGTGGAATATACTGTGGCTATCTGTTGTGATTGCAGCTTACCTATGTTGAACTTCCGTGTTGTGTCTGTTCGCACTTTGTTTGCTACGTTTATTCTGGTACGTATCTTTGCTTCAACAAGGTAGTGGTCCGAGTCTATGTTTGTGCCTCGAAACGATCGTACATCCAACACGCTCGATGCATGTCTTCCATCTATCACAACGTGATCAATCTGATTTTTTGTTCTTTGATCTGGCGACAGCCACGTGCCCTTATGAATATCGAGATGCTTAAATCTGGTACTGCTAACCACCATGTTTTTTGCAGCTGTAAAGTCTATCAGCCTCATACCGTTGTCAAATGTTTCGCTGTGGAGACTGAATTTACCGACTGTTTAATGCCAAAATTGGAAAGTAGTATATCTTTGGATACTCCCTTCCAATTTTGGCATTAAAATCGCCTAGTATAATTTTAATGTCATGGGCAGGGCAACGGTCATATGTTTCTTCTAAGAGCTCGTAAAATATATCTTTGGTCTGTTCGTACTTGTCTTCAGTGGGAGCATGAGCGCAAATAAATTCATTCACTGGTGTAAAGCTGGAGACCAGGCGTTTTAACCTCCGATCAACTACAAATCCGCAACCAAACTCCTGCTTTATGTCATGGCAGCTATAATACAGTGCGTCACCTTTAGGTGTTGTTGTGACGCCTTTCCCATTCCATCGTATTTCCTGTATGGCAGTAATGTCGGCCTTGTACTTTTCAAGTACATCTGCCAATGCGTAAACTGCACCTTCTTTATAAAGAGTGCGAACATTCCAGGTGCAGATTCGCAGATCATGGTGCTTAAAACGTTTGCGGGGGTCGTCAACTTTTGAGGGATTTGTTTTTCTTTCCCTTTTGTTTTTTCATAGTAGGCTGCTTTTTCTAGGGGAGGGTTACTAACCCTGCGCCCAAACCCAAGCGTTCTTATGGGTGAACGCGCGGCACCTTAACTAAATTTAAATGAAAACCGCTTACACCAGAGATTAAATATCAATAAAAAATGACGAAACGTCGGGACCAATGAAATAAAATCAAATGGTATATTAAATTTTATCTACAAAAACTTAAGTCGAAAAAATAAAAATTAATTTCGATTCCAGCAAGATAATATCGTTGATATACTTTACATCAAGATATAATTAAAATAATTGAAATCAAATTTGAACTTCATAGTAATTTCAGGTTTCAGCTTTATAAGGTGCAAATATTTTTTTATTAATTTTACTTATTACTAATGATAAGAAAAATCCCAACCGCAAAACCACAATTTTAAGATTTGTAATACAAAAGTAAAATAAACAAGTAATTATAATAAATTGTAATAAGTAATAGCAATTTATTTATGGGAAATGTAAATATTGAAATCTCAACGAAAAGTTTGCAACACCTACATTTGCAAGGTTGAGAGTTTTCTTAGTATTTCCAATTAATTCCCATCCACATAAAAATAACTGCATGGAAATAAGCCACTAATTAGCAATTTTTTAAACTAAAACATGATACATTCTAAGTAATCAGATTTATTAAAATTATTATACATTACAGTATTGCTAACAATTAACACCTCTTCAGTGTAAATTATATGTAAATTAATTAATAAATTTTAATGCCACATATTCACAGAAATTCCTCTAATTCAATTGTACAGTAGAACATCGATAATTCGTAATCCAAGGGACCTGCAATTTTATACGAGTTATCGAGGATTTCGAATAAGAGAGGTTAAAATGCGAAAGTAATGGCTTCAATTGACCGACAGCTTATACGAATTTTTAGATTTTCGATTTATCTAGGTATCACGATTCTACTGTATTTGAAAATACCTTACACATTCTCTTCAACCCAAACGTCCTAATGATCCACGGGCACCAACAATACCAGGACCACGACTGCTGCCCAAACGACCAGTTAATCCTTGAGCACCGACTAGACCCAGACTGCCTCCACTTCCTCCTGAATTGAGTAAACGCTGGCCATTGCCTAACCAAATCAAGCAGCTTAGTAGCAGAAATAAACAAATAACGTAAAACTTCATGATAATATTGGGCTTGCTGTTGTTGTTGCTTCAATGTTTATGACTGAAATGTTAGTGTTTTCCATGAAAAGGGATACCTTTATATATCCTCTCTTAACTGTGCGTTAACCTATATTTGCATTGCTGTGTTTTTATTCTAACCTCTAATTAATTCCTAGGCCAATCTACAACAATTAGAATTAAAATAAATGTTTAAATGATGTAAAATCTACAACTATTTTGTGGTGGAGTGAATCTTTTCTAATCTAATTAGTGTTTAATAAAACAGACAACTTAATTTAATATTGAAAACATTTAAGAATCAATCATCAACTAACTAACTAAGTCTCAGGTGTTACATAATTCCCGCCTGGGAGGTTAAATAGGTTAACACACTGTAAACTGTTTTATTTTGTGAAACCTCGTTTTGGTATTGAAGGGTGCGGAGAGATTCTATGCAATTTTAACTACTGATGATTATTTGCAGTTATTGTTCAAAAGAGTTCAGATAAAATATGCAACATTTAGTTTTTTCAGACTTACCATTTCATTTGATTGTGGTTTTGTATATTTGTATCCAAAGTCAAATATTCTGCAACCTGGTTTGGCTGCGTCCATAAAGACTCAAGATCAGGTGAGTGGGTTTGGCTGGACAGCTAAACAAACGCAACGTACGTGCGTGCGATCCCAATCCACATGCACGGCATGTTTTAGGTATCGTGCCCTAGATTCGGGCCCAAATGTGAATTAAGGCGAATGCATCGTGCGGATTTTAACTGTGTTAGTAGCTGGCGTTCTTCTGCTGTGATGGATGCAGGAGGGTCTCTGAGTACAGCACTCATACTGTACCTTTGTACTGCCTGCGTAACTGGATGAGTATGAATGCTACTAGCCTGTCCAATAGGCTGGTTGATATCTTTTTCTCCGTAAATCACGAAGATCTCTCCTGACTTGCATGTGCACTATATCATGGCAGGTATGCTCATGGCGGTAACACCTTAGCAGGTAATGAATGGCAGGTTTGAATATTCTTCCACTGCATAGCGCTAACATTTGCATACCACCCTGACGCAGCATAGCTTACCACAGACCGGCCTATTGCTTTATAAGAGGTCAAAACGGTTTCTTTGTTAACACCTCAAGTGCTGTCGGCCAGCGAACCTTGTTCCTACTTCTGATCTTGTCGCACATAACTTTGGCTTGCGCGGACGACCTAACCATGCTGTGAAAAGTTACAACCAATATCTTGGGTAGTTAGTGGTCGGAATTAAGGCATATGTTCAATCATACGGGGTGACGTAGGGGATGAATGATACCAAGCAACGGTCTTGACCGGCTTTAACATGACAAAGCACAGGATTTATCTTGGTCCCTCTTTCATCTCAAGTGGACACTGACCTCCCCGTGGTGTCACCTGGGGAACTGCCTTTAACACCCGTTAAAGGTAGTGAGCTAACATGTGCCGCGCGTTCACCCATAAGAACGTTAAAAACTTGGGTTTGGGCGTCGGGTTAGTAACTCTCCCCTAGAAAAAACATCCTACTATGAAAAAACGAAAGAAAAGAAAAACAAATCCCTCTAAAGTTGACGAACCCCGCAAACGTTTTAAGGACCATGATCTGCGAATCTGCACCTGGAATGTTCGCACTCTTTATAGAGAAGGTGCAGTCTTCGCATTGGCCGACGTACTTGAAAAGTACAAGGCCGATATTACTGCCATACAGGAAATACGATGGATTGGGAAAGGCGTCACAACAACACCTAAAGGTGACACACTGTATTATAGCTGCCATGACGTAAAGCATGAGTTTGGTTGCGGATTCGTAGTTAGTCGGAGACTAAAACATCTAGTATCCAGCTTCACCCCAGTGAATGAAAGACTTGCTGCAATTCGAATAAAAGCTAAATTCTTCAACATCAGCTTTATTTGCGCTCATGCTCCCACTGAAGAAAAGGACGAACAGACCAAAGATATATTTTACGAGCGCTTAGAAGAAACATATGATTTTGGCCCAACAGTCGGGAAATTCAGTCTCCACAGTTTAACATCTGACAATGGTATGAGGCTGATAGACTTTGCAGCTGCAAAAAACATGGTAGCTAGCAGTACCAGATTTAATCATCTCGATATTCATAAGGGCATCTGGCTGTCTCCAGATCAAAGAACAAGTAATCAAATTGATCATGTTGTAATAGATGGAAGACATTCATCCAGCGTGTTGGATGTACGATCGTTCCGAGGCGCAAACATTGATTCGGACCACTACCTTGTTGCAGCAAAGGTACGTACCCGTCTAAACGTTGCAAATAAAGCACGAACAGACTCAGCGCGGAAGTTGGACATCGATAGGCTGCAAACACAACAGATAGCCACAGCATATTCCACTCAACTAACCCAATTGCTTAACGCGAGCACTCCTTGTCCCGATAACATAACAACACAATGACAACATATTGCCCACTCCATGCAAACAGCCGCAAAATCCATACTTGAATTCCAGAGACCTCCACAAAGGAATTCATGGTATGACCAGGAGTGTCGTGCTGCTACCGAAGAGAAAAATGCGGCATATAGAGATACTTTGCAATCAGTAGCAACGCTTAGCGCGCGAGAGAGATATCGGGAGAAAAGGAGAGAAGAGAAACGTCTTTTCCGCAAGAAAAAGAGAGAAATGGAAAAGCGGGAGTGTAAAAAAATCGAGATGTACAGGAGCCAGAATGAAGTCCGAAAATTCTACCAAAGAGTGAAACATCAAACAGATGGCTTTGGTACAGGCACATCCTCCTATAGAGACCAGCAAGGTAATCTGGTATTAGATACAGAAAGCGTGCTCAGGATATGGAAGGAACATTTCTCCAATCTGCTGGTTTTCAATAGTAGCGAAGACGATGATACCACAGATCCAATCCCAGAAGATGGTATAGAATGTATACCGCCCGGCCAAGATGAGGTAAAAACAGCAATCAACCGGCTGAAGAATAATAAAGCAGCAGGAGCCGATGGCTTACCAGCCGAGCTGTTTAAAACCGGAGGCGACGCGCTGATAAGGTGTATGCATCAGCTAGTTAGCACCATCTGGCAGGAAGAACGCGTACCCGACGATTGGAACCTGAGCATCCTATGTCCCGTCCACAAGAAAGGAGATAAGACTGTATGCTCAACCTATAGGGGCATAAGACTTCTCCCTATTGCCTTTAAGATAGTGTCAGGGATATTGTGCGAACGACTAAAGCCAATGGTCAACGAAATAATTGGACCATACCAATGTGGCTTTAGACCTGGCAAGTCCACCATTGTCCAGATATTTACCCTGCGGCAAATCCTAGAGAAGACCCAAGAGATGCAGATCGACATATTTCACCTTTTTGTCGATTATAAAGCAGCATTCGACAGTCCCCTCCGATCAAAGGTATTCCACGCAATGTCTGAATTTGGTATCCTTTGTAAGATGACTTTAACTGATACTAGGTCCTCAGTGAAAATTGGAAAGAACCTCTCCGAAGAATTTTGTACCAAAAGAGGTTTCAGACAAGGAGACAGCCTTTCGTGTGACCTATTCAACATTTTGCTGGAAAAGTTAATACGAGATGCAAATGTCAAAAGAAATGACACAATTTACACCAATAGCCACATGTTACTTGCCTATGCTGATGACATAGACATCATGGGACGATCAGTAAAGGAAGTAACTGATACCTTTAGTAAGGTCGAAGCAGAATCTGCGAAAGTGGGTCTGGCGGTAAACGGCGAAAAGACCAAATTGATGGTGTCAACGCGCAAAGCGTCCATAGAGCTCGGACCAACTGTGGAAGTTGGTACCTACAATTTTGAGGTAGTTAAAGACTTCGTCTACCTCGGCACTGCCATAAACACAACAAACAACATCAGTTGTAAAATAAGAAGAAGAATTGTATTGGCCAACAGATGCTACTATGGTCTAAGTAAGCAATTTAAAAACAAAGCCACATCTCGTCAAACAAAAATAACACTATACAAAACGCTGATACTACCCGTGCTAATGTATGGCTCCGAAGCATGGGTACTTGCGCAAGCAGATAAGGCAGTGCTTGGTGTGTTTGAGAGGAAAATTCTTCGAAAGATCTACGGGCCGATTTGCGTTGACGGTGAATATCGACGTCGTATGAACCACGAGCTATATAAGCTATACAAAGACATGAATATAGTTAAACGTATCGAGATGCAACGATTGCGTTGGCTAGGCCATATCATAAGAATGAGCGATGATGAACCCGCTAAAAAGGCGTATGAATACATGCCCCATGGCGGTGCACGCAGAATCGGCAGGCCTAAGCTTCGATGGAGCAAACAAGTGGATGAAGAAATGGAAAGGCGCGGTATTCCAAAAAGTCAAGCGAAAAACAGAGAGGAATGGAGATCTTTTCTTAGTTCGGTCTATGGAACAAATGTCCTGTAATGGGCCAACTAAGTAAGTAAGTAAGTAAGTTCAATCATACGTGTGCATTACGATCTCTATGTCGTCTGGAGCGTGTGGAATTTTAAAAAGGTAGAGGTTAAAGAGGATGTGGAATTTTAAAAAGGTAGAGGGTGACGTAGGTTATGGAAGATACCAAGAAACGGTCCTGACCAGCTTTAACATGGCAAAGCCCAGGATTTATCTTGGTCCCTCTTTCTTCTCGAATGAACACTGACCTCCCCGTGGTGTCACCTGGGGAGCTGCTTTTAACACTCGTTAAAGGTAGTAAGCTAACATGTGCCGCGCGTTCAACCATAAGAACTTTAAAAACTTGGGTTTGGGCGTCGGGTTAGTAACTCTCCCCTGAAAAACGAAAGAAAAGAAAAACAAACCCCTCTAAAGTTTACGAACCCCGCAAACGTCTTATAGAAAAGGTGCAGTTTACGCATTGGCAGATGTACTTGAAAAGTACAAGGCCGACATTACTGCCATACAGGAAATACGATGGATTGGGAAAGGCGTCACAATAACAGCTAAAGGTGCCGCACTGCCATGACACAAAGCATGAGTTTGGTTGCGGATTTGTAGTTGGTCGGAGGTTAAAAAATCTTGTCTCCAGCTTCACCCCAGTAAATGAAAGACTCGTTGCAATTCGATTAAAAGCAAAATTCTTCAACATCAGCTTTATTTGCGCTCATGCTCCCACTCAAGACAAGGACGAACAGACCAAAGGTATATTTTACGAGCGCTTAGAAGAAACTTATGACCGTTGCCCTGCCCATGACATTAAAATTATTCTAGGCGATTTTAATGCCAAAATTGGAAAGGAGAATATCTTTGGCCCAACAGTCGGGAAATTCAGTCTCCACAGTGAAACTTCTGCAAAAAACATGGTAGTTAGCAGTACCAGATTTAAGCATCTCGATATACATACATAAGGGCACCTGGCTGTCTACAGATCAAAGGACAGGTAATCAAATTAATCACGTTGTGATAGATGGAAGACATGAATCGAGCCTGTTGGAAGGTAAGCTGCAAACACAACAGATAGCCACAGCACATTCCACTCAATTAGCCCAATTGCTTAATGAAAGCACTCCTCGTCCCGATAACATATCAGCACAATGGCAAAATATTACCCACACCATGCAAACAGCCGCAAAATCCATACTTGGATACCAGAGACCTCCACCAAGGAATCCGTGGTATGACCAGGAGTGTCGTGCTGCTACCGAAGAGAAAAATGCTCCATATAGGGGTACTCTACAATCAGTAGCAACACGTAGCGCTCGAGAGTGGTATCGGGTGAAAAGGAGAGAGGTGAAACGTCTTTTCCGCAGCAAAAAGAGAGAAATAGAAAGACGGGAGTGCGAAAAAATCGAGTTGTACATGAGCCAGAATGAAGTCCGAAAATTCTACCAAAGAGTGAAACATCAAACTGATGGCTTTAGTACAGGCACATCCTCCTGTAGAGACCAGCAAGGGAATTTAGTAAGGAGCCGATGGCTTACCAGCCGAGCTGTTTAAAACCGGAGGCGACACGCTGATAAGCTGTATTTATCAGCTAGTTAGCACAGTCTGGCAGGAAGAACGAGTACCCGACGATTGGAACCTGAGCATCCTGTGCCCTGTCCACAAGAAAGGATATAAGACTGTATGCTCTAACTATAGGGGCTAAGTCTTCTTCCTATTGCTTACAAGATAGTGTCAGGGATAATGTGCGAACGATTAAAGCCTATGGTCAATGAAATAATTGGGCCATACCAATGCGGCTTTAGACCTGGCAAATCCTCCGCTGACCAGATATTTACCCTGCGGCAAATCCTGGAGAAGACCCAAGAGATGCAGATCCACACTTACCACCTTTTTGTTGATTACAAGGCAGCCTTCGACAGCCCCCACGTTCAAAGGTATTCCAAACCATGTCTGAATTTGGTATCTCTACAAAGCTCATCCGGCTTTGTAGAATGACATTAATTGATACTCGATCGTCAGTTTAAATAGGAAAGAACCTCTCAGAAGAGTTTGGTACCAAAAGAGGTTTCAGACAAGGTGATGGCCTCTCGTGTGATCTTTTGGAAAAGGTTATACGAGAAGGTGAAAAGAAGTGGCACAATATATACAAACAGCCATATCGCTCATTTACTCAAAGATTGGCATAACTCAAAAAATATGTTTTCCGAGTTAATAATTTCTATTTTTTCTACGACTTCTTCTTTACCTTGTATCAAATTTTCATGTTGATATCTCTAAAACTCAACGAGTTACAGCTCTTTTGCTACGAGTTTCGCATAATTAAATATAAAAGTTTTTTGAGTTTATGAAGCACCAAAATACTTCAAATCATGCTTGATCTTGCACAGACTTTCAACATTGATATCTGGCTAGCTGTTTGCAAAATATGGTCCAAGTAGTTACTTTGGTTTTTGTGTAATAATCTTTTTAATTTGGAAAGTCAAATTTCAATCGCCAACTTAAAACGCTTTTATCTCGAAAGTGGATTTTTTGAGATGTGTCACTCTTTGAGTAAATGAGCGATATGTTACTTGCTTATGCCGATGACATTGACATCATAGGTCAATCGGTAAAGGAAGTAACTGATACCTTTGAAAAAGTTATGAGGGAATCTGCTAAAGTGGGTCTGGCGGTAAACGGCGAGAAGACAAAGTTAATGGTGTCGTCGCACAATGCGTCCTTAGAGATCGGGCAACTGTTGACGTTGGTTTCTATAATTTTGAGGTAGTAAAGGACTTCGTCTACCTCGGCACCGCCGTAAACACAACCAACAACATCAATTGTGAAATACGAAGAAGAATAGTGTTGGCCAGAAGATGCTACTTCGGGCTGAGTAAGCAGTTTAGGAATAAAGCCACAACTCGTCAAACAAAAACAACGCTTTACAAAACACTGATACTAGCCGTGCTGATGTATGGTTCAGAAGCCTGGGTACTTGTGCAAGCAGACAAGGCAGTGCTTGGTGTGTTTGAGAGAAAAATTCTTCGAAAGATCTATGGACCAATCTGCGTTGACGGTGAATATCGACATCGCCTGCTATACAACGACATCAGTATAGATAAACGTATCGAGATGCAACGATTACGTTGGCTAGGCCAGATCATAAGAATGAGCGATGATGAACCCGCTAAAAGATCTATGGACCAATCTGCGTTGACGGTGAATATCGACATCGCCTGCTATACAACGACATCAGTATAGATAAACGTATCGAGATGCAACGATTACGTTGGCTAGGCCAGATCATAAGAATGAGCGATGATGAACCCGCTAAAAAGGCGTATAAATTCGGGCCGTATGGTGGTGCTCGCAGAATTGGCAGGCCAAAGAATAGATGGCGCAAAGTGGATGAAGAGATGACAAGGTGCGGTATTTCAGAAAGCGAAACACTAAACAGAGTGAGTTGGAGATCTTTTTTTAGTTCGGCTTATGGAACAAATGTTCTGTAATGGGCCAGCTAAGTAAGTAAGTAAGATGTTAAACAGTTCGCTCCACAGGGTTTGGACTTTTATTTCTATATACTATGAATGACTGACGTCATTTGGTTGATTATCCAACGTTTCAAACACGGCTGTAGGAAAGTCTTCTCTATATACTCGAACAGCTTGGTATGGTTGACGTATTCAGTCGCACGGCCTCCTCTGGTACAATCCTCGACTGATATGTGTGGATATGCCGTGTCATTCTATTGTCGTGATGTGCATTTTCCGGAATCTATGCTGATGTTGGGCAACTAGCAAACTGTTTTTCATCATGGGCAGGATTAGTGCCTATAGAATCTTTGTTAGTGGCATCAAAAGAGAGACCGGCCTGTACGATTCACCTCTGCTGGCATCCTTGCTGGCTTCAGTAGTGGTCCACCCTGTTAACTTTCCATGCGTCTGGTACAATATACGTGGATAACAATAGATTGACGATACTTGTTAAATTTTCAACCCCGGGTTCATCCAATTGTCTAAGCATTACGATTGAAATTCAGTGTGGGCACAACCCATTGATTTTGCGTTTCGAATGACATCTGCAACATGCTCAAACTGTGGTCGTAACTCCTCGACTGGGAGGTTAGTTATACGGACGGAATGCCAAAGCCAATGTCATCTATCACCAGAGCCAAAAGCGAACTAATGTCGGACATATAAGGCAAGGCACAGCAAATCTACCTTGGCAATTTTACACTTTATTGCTACTAAAGTCAGACTTAAGCGAACTAGGTATGTATTAAACAGACTGTTCTATAAGGAAGGCAAGTCATCCTCCGCTTCTTGTGCGATCCTTTCGCATCCACGTTGTAACATCCGCAACATTGCAAATTACAGGTAACGGTGAGCTTTGATTCCTGAATCGCGACGGCCATGCTGTTCCTCCGGCTCATAAAGTCTACGATTTCGCCGACTTTGTTCCGGTGATCGTTGCAATTGAATTTTCGGGTCGCTGAACAACAAGTGGTGGTAGATGCTGCGTTTATTATTTTTCTTATTGAGTGTCTAGGAGTGTCTCGTGTTCTGTCGATGACTTTGATTCTGACGGCGAAGTTGGGAGATGCGCTGCAGCAGCAAGCAACAACATAACTCCTTTCGCAGTATTCCTGGAAGCGTCTAAGACGCGATCAACCTTGGAAGTGCACTCATTCCATACATCCATTACATCTCACCGATGACGGCACGGACCAAAGAAGCACGGAACAGGCATTCCCGGATATATTGCCGCTCCCATGGAACAAAACCAGTTCGGGGAGGTACCTGAAGGAGTGGACCAATATGGCTTATCTTGGAACTTAAACTATGCTTGTACAAAATATTACGAAAGCCAAATTATGGATCGAATCGGTTGATCCGTTCGAGAGTTATAGTGCGCTCCAACCAGCCAGACAGACAGGTGGACAGACGGACGGATTGTTGACGGTTGATTTAGCCATTCAACGGCTAAAATTTATATAATATGGCAATTTTCTTTCTTTTTTCACTAAATAGCATTTATCTTCTCACAGTCTATGGCGTTTCTTTGCAACATTTCCCCTTACAAATCTTTTTCCAACTTACCAATACACCTATCAATTTCAAAGCAAAGCTAATCAATTTATGAATTTAAAATTAGCTTTCAAACAATTCCTAGAAATTGTATTAAACAAATGTGATTCCAAGGTGAAAAGATAATGTATGTATATGCATGTATGTTCTCAAGAAAACACAAATCACCTTCATTTGTACTGACTACCATATATATAGACCACAAAAGTTTCAATTGCTATTCATATTCGTTGCAATTGCAGGCACTCAATAGAGATAATATGAAATTTTACATCGTTGGCGCTGTCATTCTAGGCTGTTTAGCTTTGCTGGCTAATGGCCAATATCCCAATGGTGGTGGTGGCGGACCCTATGGCGGAGGCGGTGGTGGTGGAGGAGGACCATATGGCGGAGGCGGTGGTGGTGGAGGTCCTGTTGGTGGTGGCGGTGGAGGTCCATACCCTCAACGGGGTTAAGTTAACCTCTTGCTCACCTTAGATACATATTTTAAATGCATTTCAATTAACTTTTAATCCAGCTGATTTTATTGGCTGCCTTGTAATTATTTGTAAACGTTTGTTATTGTTTATTTTATTTGAAAATATGTGCTAATTGTTGTGTCATAAAATGTATCAAGTTAATTGTTTCAATAAAGAAAGTTATTATTTTTTACTTTGTAGAAAATTTCTAATTGATTTTGAAACAATGAATGTAATAGCCCGTTTAGACTAGTCATTTTAAATCGACTCGATTTCTAAATCCAACTTTCAAATCCTAGTTGTTTAGACTAGTCTAAAATGATATAAGATGCCAGTCAGCTGATCTTTGTTAACGTATACATTCGCAAATTTGCAAAAAGAATAGCTTGAAAATTAAAAATGTAATGTAATACTGCAAAAAATAATCTGACAAATTGCTATTAAATATGTTGTTTACAATTTATATTAAATTAAAGCTACATCCATTTTATTTTTATTTAATATTTTTTCTATTTTTCCGCTTCTGTTTGTTTTTGTGTGTTTGTTTTTACAGTTATTTGAAAAATGTAAATAATAGGGTTATGACTTTTTTACAACCTCACATCCCTGTGTCATATTTTGATGAGCTTTTGCATAAGATTAGACAAAATCTTAATTACAAGGTGATCCGATAGAAAAAAGCTCACGCACAAAAAGGTTTTAAATTTTTATAGATGAGCTTTTTGGAACAAATTTTGGAGTCACTTTAAGCACATAAATAACTCAAAACAATCGTTAAAGTCACACGACATATCCAGAATGCAATAAGCTTTTGTTTCTCACCAATTTCATCGCATATTATTACATATATATCATTTTATATCATATATAGCTTAATTCCATGTATCACATAAATTGAAAGTGCTTTGTGCGGGACCTTTTTCAATATTTAAATGGAATAAAAATTATTTTAGTCATTAATAGGCAAAATGTCACTTATTCGTTCAACAGGAAAAAAAATTTTGGAGCAAATTTTTAATAGGCAAAAGTTCATTCACTCTCGCTACAGGAAATCATTTTTGAGAAAAAAAGAAGGTCAAAAAGTCATAACCCTAGTAAATAAACGACACATGAACATAGTTGCCAATATTGGTACAGACTGCAATAGTTGCATTTTTAGGAGCAAAAAGCAGTGTTGTATATCAAAATATTTCGATTTAACATTTGATTTAAAACAAATCCAAGTTTTTAGTTGATTTAATTTTGTATGGTAAATCAGGTTGGATTTGGGTGGATTAAGCACTTAAATCGAGATAATGCCCTTAATCATCGTATAAGGGTATAGTCTAAACGGGCTATAAACAAACAAAACGATTCCCGTACCAATCACACAACGCCACGAACTTTTCAGCTTCCCTGAATCGTTTCATTCTCACAACCAAAACAAAACCACAAACTTTTCAATGTAAAAAGATGAAAACCGAACGATTGCTCAAATGTACTTCGGCTATGCTTTGCCGAGTTGTTTCATTCACCACCGAAACAAAAAGATTTTTTGGCCAACGTTTGCCGTGCGTTATGGTCAATGACACACACAGGCACACACACACACACATGTAATTGCATAACAACCCTATAAACCAGAGTGAGGCAGAGAAAATTTTTGGGTCTCTCTTGTGCTCTCAATGAGCGTAAATTTGTTGTTGTTCACAACGTGTTAGCATCTACACAGGCTGTGAGCGATAACAAATTTACACTCACTTAGAGCACATGGGATCTCTTGTGAGTCACAATTCCTACCCTTGCTATAAACCAACATCAACATACCACGGTGAATATTTTATAAACCACCAAACGTTTTTGACTTATTCACATATGTTTAGTACTATTTAGTTTTTTATCTGCTCTTGTGGAGTTGAGTACTTTTCGCTAATCGTTTTGTTCGCACTCGCGAATGTAAACAAAACGAAACTAAACAGCGAACTCCGCCAGCGTGGGTTATGTTTCGTTTTGTATTGTTACTATGGAAAATACGAAACGAAACGATTGGAAATGTTATTTAAAGTATTTTTACGTACGCTGTTTTGAAATCCCTTTGTTGTAGAAGTGCTATTTGAAATCTTGGGTAGTTTTATAATAGTGCTGTTCAATTAGGGGCACACGTGCTGTCGGTGTGTGTCAATTTGATCACTCACACAACTAAAAAAGAGAGCTTCTTTTGAAATGAAAATTTTCAACACACATTTTTTTCCATTACAAAAGACAACCCAACAAACCAACATTACTCGAAAAAACATTATATTAAAAAAATTATAAATTCCTGTGTAGCCACTGGAGAATAAACGAAACTTGATGCTCTTGTAAATAATGAATGTGTATGCTAATTATTAGCTTATCCGTGTAATTGTAGAATGTATTTATGCGAATTATTTTTCGTAAATTTTATGAAATCAAAGTGAATGGTATGTTGGGAAACTATGAAAATGTGTTTCAAAACCAACACAATAACAAAATATTTTTGTATTTGTATTAGCAGCCCTATTTTATAATCAGATCTAGCTTAGTTTAGGGTGAAAAGAGGGGTGCCACATACCCTAGTAGACATATACTTCAGCCTAGTCAGAACTTAGTAGCCGAAACCAAAGTTTGTTGGTATACATATGATGCACAAAAAGACTTCTAGATGAAATTTTGTCTAGTAAAGACCTCCAAAATAAATTCGTATTATATATCTTTACTTACTTACTTAGCTGACCCATTACAGAACATTTGTTCTATAGGCCGAACTAAGAAAAGATCTCCATTCCTCTCTATTTGTTGCTTCGCACTCTGGAATACCGCGCCTTTTCATCTCATCATCCACTTGTTTGCGCCATCTATTCCTTGGCCTGCCAATTCTGCGTGCACCGCCAAGCGGTCCGTATTTATACGCCTTTTTAGCGGGTTCATCATCGCTCATTCTTATGATATGGCCTAGCCAACGCAATCGCTGCATCTCGATACGTTTTACAATATTGATGTCGTTGTATAGCAGATACAGTTCGTGGTTCATGCGACGTCGATATTCACCGTCAACGCAAATTGGTTCGTAGATCTTTCGAAGAATTTTTCTCTCAAACACACCAAGCACTGCCATGTTTGCTTGCGCAAGTACCCAGGATTCGGAGCCATACATCCGCACGGGTAGTATCAGTGTTTTGTAGAGCGTAATTTTTGTTTGACGAGATGTGGCTTTGTTTTTAAACTGCTTACTTAAACCAAAGTAGCATCTGTTGGCCAATACAATTCTTCTTTTTAGTTCACAACTGATGTCGTTTGTTGTGTTTACGGAGGTGCCGAGGTAGACGAAGTCTTTTACTACCTCAATATTATAGGAAGCAACTTCCACAGTCGGTCCGAGCTTAATGGACGCATTGCGCGTCGACACCATCAACTTGGTCTTCTCACCGTTTACCGCCAGACCCACTTTAGCAGGTTCTCCTTCGACCTTCATAAAGGTATCAGTTACATCTTTTACTGATCGGCCTATGATGTATATATCATCAGCATAAGCAAGTAACATGTGACTATTGGTGTCGATTGTGCCACTTCTTTTGACGTTTGCCTCTCGTATAACCTTTTCCAGCAGGATTTTAAAGAGATCACACGAAAGGCTGTCTCCTTGTCTGAAACCTCTTTTGGTACCAAATTCTTCGGAGAGGTTCTTTCCTATTTCAACTGAGGACCTCGTGTCAGTTAAAGTCATTTTGCAAAGACGGATGAGCTTTGCGGGGATACCAAATTCAGACATGGCTTGGAATACCTTAGAACGCAGCGGGCTGTCGAAGGCTGCTTTATAATCGACAAAAAGGTGGTAGGTGTCGATCTGCATCTCTTGCGTCTTCTCCAGGATTTGCCGCAGGGTAAATATCTGGTCAATGGTGGACTTGCCAGGTCTAAAGCCGCATTGGTATGGTCCAATTATCTCGTTGACCATAGGCTTTAGTCGTTGGCACAATATCCCTGACACGATCTTGTAGGCAATAGGGAGTAGACTTATGCCCCAATAGTTAGAGCATACAGTCTTATCTCCCTTCTTGTGGACGGGGCACAGGATACTCAGGTTCCAATCGTCGGGTACTCGTTCTTCCTGCCAGATGGTGCTAACTAGCTGATGAATACTTCTTATCAGCGTGTCGCCTCCGGGTTTGAACAGCTCGGCTGGTAAGCCATCGGCTCCTGCTGCCTTATTATTCTTCAGCCGATTTATTGCTGTCTTTACCTCATCTTGGCTGGGCGGTATACATTCAATACCATCTTCTGGGATTGGGACTGTGGTATCTTCGTCGTCTTCGCTGCTATTGGATACCAACAGTTTTGAAAAATGTTCTTTCCATATCCTGAGTACACTATCTGTATCAGTTACCAAATTACCTTGGTGATCTCTACAGGAGGATGTGCCTGTACCAAAGCCATCAGTTTGATGCTTGACTCTTTGGTAGAATTTTCGGACTTCATTCTGGCTCCTGTACATCTCGATTTTTTCAGCCTCCCGCTTTTCTATTTCTCTCTTTTTCCTGCGGAAAAGACGTTTCTCCTCTCTCCTTTTCTCCCTGTATCTCTCTCGTGCGCTACGCGTTGCTACGGATTGTAAAGTAGCCCTAAAGTAGTCCTGATCATACCATGGATTCCTTGGTGGAGGCCTCTGGTATCCAAGTATGGATTTTGCGGCTGTTTGCATGGAGTGGGCAATGCTTTGCCATTGCGCTGATATGTTATCGGGATGAGGACTGCTTTGATTAAGCAATTGGGCTAGTTGGGTGGAATATGCTGTGGCTATCTGTTGTGATTGCAGCTTACCGATGTCTAACTTTCGTGTTGTGTCTGTTCGTACTTTGTTTGCTACGTTTAAGCGGGTGAGTACCTTTGCTGCAACAAGGTAGTGGTCCGAATCAATGTTTGCGCCTCGGAACGATCGTACATCCAACACGCTCGATGAATGTCTTCCATCTATCACAACATGATCAATTTGATTTCTTGTTTTCTGATCTGGAGACAGCCAGGTGCCCTTATGAATATTGAGTTGCTTAAATCTGGTACTGCTAACTACCATGTTTTTTGCAGCTGCAAAGTCTATCAGCCTCATACCATTGTCAGATGTTTCACTGTGGAGGCTGAATTTCCCGACTGTTGGGCCAAAGATATTCTTCTTTCCAATTTTGGCATTAAAATCGCCTAGAATGATTTTAATGTCATGGGCAGGGCAACTGTCATATGTTTCTTCTAAGCGCTCGTAAAATATATCTTTGGTCTGTTCGTCCTTTTCTTCAGTGGGAGCATGAGCGCAAATAAAGCTGATGTTGAAGAATTTAGCTTTTATTCGAATTGCAGCGAGTCTTTCATTCACTGGAGTGAAGCTGGATACCAGATGTTTTAGTCTCCGACTAACTACAAATCCGCAACCAAACTCATGCTTTACGTCATGGCAGCTATAATACAGTGCGTCACCTTTAGCTGTTGTTGTGACGCCTTTCCCAATCCATCGTATTTCCTGTATAGCGTAATATCTGCCTTGTACTTTTCAAGTACGTCTGCCAATGCGAAGACTGCACCTTCTCTATAAAGAGTGCGAACATTCCAGGTGCAGATTCGCAGATCATGGTCCTTAAAACGTTTGCGGGGTTCGTCAAATTTAGAGGGGGTTGTTTTTCTTTTCTTTCGTTTTTTCATAGTATGCTGTTTTTTCTAGGGGAGGGTTACTAGCCCTACGTCCAAACCCAAGTTTTTAACGTTTTTATGGGAGAACGCGCGGCACATGTTAGCTCACTACCTTTAACGGGTGTTAAAGGCAGTTCCCCAGGTGACACCACGGGGAGGTCAGTGTCCACTTGAGATGAAAGAGGGACCAAGATAAATCCTGGGCTTTGCCATGTTAAAACCGGTCAGGACCGTTGCTTGGTATCTTCCATCCCCTACGTCACCCCTTATATATATCTTTACGAATACAAAATGCTCCGCCTCGCATCATAGACTCCGAATACGCAGCCCTGTTTATATTGTGGAATATATATATTACTTTCATTTGACGTAGCACAGTGGTTCAGAAATCGGTTTTCCTGACCGAAACCCCAATTTTTTGTCGTCATCGATTGTTAATTTCTATATGGGATTCCATAGTAAACATATTGAAACAAAAATTAATTCAAACTATTGGAAGGCGTGGGTTCATAAAGATGACCATTTTATCGCAATTTTGGAAAATACGTAATTTTCGCACATTTCTGGAGAAAGAAATAGCTGTTTCTCGAAAATTATAATTAGGGTTTTGGGTAGGGAAATCCAGCACCGGGAATTCCCGGGATTTCTCGGGAAATCTATTTAGCACAACTGATATTCAATGAATGAATGAAAATTAAAACTAAATAAAACTGAAGAAAAGTTCTTCTACTGGCACCCTTTTCACGTGTGAAAATCTTTAAGTTTTGAACATAGCTTCAGGGTTTCGGAGTCGAGGTATTTTTGGCTCGACTGCAACTCCAGACGAGTTTTTTTCACGACTCCGACTCCGGGTCGGCTCCGAGAGTGAATTCCTATACCACTAAAAATGAAGAAAATGTGCACAATTTTTTTAACTTTTTCCCATATTTTGGCCTATATAGGCTAATGTGTTAGTTTTTACTTACATAATCGTTAGAAGGGCCATTCGTTCGAATACTTTCGAACATATCAATATTGCTTCTGCCGAATCTTACATGGAAAAGAAAGTTTTTGTCGGTTTTAATTTTTTTCAAGGAATTTTTTCGCGTGAGAAAATTTAAGCTTTCAAAATATGTGAAAATGAAGGGGCAATAAAAATCATTAGTGCCACATGCAATAAAAGTGATAAGCAATTCATGACCAAGTTTAAAACTGGATGTAAACCAACATGTTAGTGTGCTTAACCTTAAAAGGAGACCCCCAGTTGTAATGTTGAATAAAAGCCATTTTTCATAATTTTTTTGTTCGAGAAAACTACTTAACTTTTTGGCAGATTTTTTTCTTCATCTGAAAGAAAAAAATATTACGAAGTTTTGAGGTCGTCTACGAAACCCTGTTTTGCGGTGCCAACTCTATCTCGAAAACTAACCTAAAAGAAAACTAAACCAATTGTCATATATTTTTGTGACCGATTTCGAAAAAAAAAACAAGTAAAAAAGTATCAGTCGGCTTTGCCGACAGAGATATACCCTCAGCCTGTGCAAAATTAAACACTTTTTTCACAAAAAAACTTATGTATTTAGGGGGTTTCAAATTTTTAGCCGTATGAACCGACAAAAATGTTGATTAGGATTAAAGTTCAAAAATTTTGTGGAAAAGGTACTTAAAAGAATGGACCGACATAGACCATGGGGGTGCCATAGGGGGTTTTTACACCCTTCGGACTGTTTTCTCAAGAAGTATGGACTTGCCCCTGAAACAACTTTTACCATTGTAATTGAGGCAGCGAATGTAAGTTGCTTCAACAAAAATCAAAGTGATTCAATAGCAGGTCTTAAAGTGAACTTATCCAAAATTTTGTGTGGGAGGTACGGCATGAAGTGGACAAATATAGTCTATGTTCGAACCAGATCTATATCTGGTAGATATTATGAGAATGTGTAAGGTATGGACCAAATCGGTCACTCCCATCAAGAGTTATCGTGCACACAATTTTTCCGAATATTTTTGAACTTTTGTGGGGTAAGTACCTGATGGAGTGGACCGATATGGCTTATCTACGAACTTAAACTAAGTTTGGAAACAATATTACTAAGGCCAAATTTTGGCCGGAATCGGCATATCCGTTCGAGAATTATCTTACGGTTCCACCTATAAACATGGTGTCATAGGGTTTGTTTTTCAACTTTCAGGCTACTTTTTCAGGAAGTATGGACTTGCCCCTGAGGAAACTTGTACCTTCGTATAGGGGACAGTGAATACAAGATGTTACAACAAAAACCAAGGCGATTCGAGAGCAGGTCCTAAACTGAACTCTTCCGAAATTTTGTGTGGGAGGTACCAGAAGGAGTTTACCGATTGAGTCCATATTGGAACCTCATCTAAGTCTGGTAGAAATTTCATAATGTGCAAAGCATGGACCAAATCGGTTACTCCCTTCAAGAGTTATCGTACGCACAAATTTTCCGAACATTTTCGAACTTTTTTGGGGGAGGTACCGGAAGGAGTGGACCGATATAATCCATCTTTGAACTTGAACTAAGTTTGGACAAAATATTACGAAAGCCAAATTTTGGACCGAATCGGCAGATCCGTTCGAGAGTTATCTTGCGCTCCAACCACTACGCACGGTGTCATAGGGTTTTTTGTAACTTTCAGGCTATTTTCTCAGGAAGTATGGACTTGCCCCTAATAAAACTTACAGCGTCGTATAGAGGACAGCGAATACAACTTGCGTAAACAAAAATCAAAGCGATTCGAGACCAGGTCCTAAACTGAACTTTTCCGAAATTTTGTGTGGGAGGTACCCGAAGGAGTGGACCGATTGAGTCCATATTAAAACCTTATCTAAGTTTCGTAAAAATTACACGATGTGCAAAGTATGGACCAAAGCGGTTATTCCCTACAAGAGCTATCGTGCGCACAAATTTTGCGACAATTTTTGAACATTTGTGAGGGAGGTACCTGAAGGAGTGGACCTATATGGCCCATCTTCGAACTTAAATCGAATCTGGACAAAATATTTCGGTACCCAAAATTTGAACCGAATCGATTGATCCGTTCGAGAGTTATCGTGCGCACCAGCCAGCCAGACAGACAGACGGACGGACATTGCTAGATCTACTCAAAATTGTCTGAAACGGATATCGTACAAACATACTTGGGGTCTAAAACCATTATTTCGATGAGGCACATTTTTGGTCGTATCAAAGTGTAAATACCCTCTTTAGCCTAAAGGCTGAGGGTATAAAAACGCAGTTTATATGCTGCATACAAAATTAAATAAATTGTTCCCATCCAACGCTCATATAAGGCAATATGTTCCGATCGACTTAAAAATTTGAACACATATTCTATGCTGTTTATACTTTCTACTTTTTCTGAAATTTATACGTAAGGATCACCCCTTAAACTAAAATTCAGCGCTCACATTTTGAACTTTGGTGTGGAGTGGATAATTTTATTGAAATATTTGAGATATATTGTCTACACCACCCAGCACGTAGGCAGATGGATGTTTTCTGGAACTGAAAAATTAGCAATCGATGAAATTTCGTTCAAAAGTTACAGAGTTTTGACCAGGAAAAACGATTCTGAACCACTGTGCGTAGGGAGTGGAAACACGAAGCATAAACCTTCATCGGCTTTAACATTGCAAAGGTCATGACTTATAATGATTCCTCTTCTATTTTAAGCGGACACTGAACTCTCAAAATCTTTAAGTACACACATATCGAATACTAAATACCAATTTTGACAACATAACGTGACTAACATCATCAAAATACCGAAATTCAGGATGCACCGTTCTATGGCGACTATATCGAAACGTATGCCTGTAGCGACCAATATTTCCGGGAATGTTTTATAACCCCAACGTAGACCAAATACCAAATTCCAGGCATTTCGGTGAAATAATGGGACTAAATCTTTGGATATACTGGAAATCCGGAGGTACCGGAGGATACATCAAAACATAGACCGATATAGATCGTTCTCAATACCAAACATCCTAGGAGTAATTGAAACATCTGTACCAAATCATAAAGGTATATCTTAGATATTGCGAGGTGATTTTTGATTTCAACTGCCAGACGAAAGAACAGGCAGACAGACATCCTTATTTCGACTTAGAATTGTATGCTGATCAAAATATATATACTTTATAAAACATTTAAAGGATCATGATCTGCAAATATGTACCTGGAATATCCGGCATATTTGCGCACTGGCAAGAATTGTGATGGAATCGGGCTGCCATGCTGCGAAACATGAGCTAGGTGTTGGATTAATGGTAAATTGAAGACTTAAAAACCTGCTCTTCAGATTCACTTCGGTGATGAGAGAGAGTGAGAGTTTTATCACAAAAAAAAAAAACAAATGTTATTTAACATCAACCTCATAAAGTGGATGTCCCAACATGCAAAAAACCTGAAAGCATATCGATCATGTTGTGTTAAACGGAAGAACTTCTCCAGTTTTTTAGATGTCCGATCGATTCGAGGAGCGAACATCGATTCGGACCATTTCCTTATAGCATCCAAGGTACGCATTCGTCTAAATATTGCGATATAACACTGGATGGAAATACAACAACAGATATCACAAGTCTACTCCACTCAACTAACCCACAAACTAGAAAACGGCACAATTTTCCCCGGAGTGGCAAATATAGCCCAGATTCTGCAAACTGCCTCAAAATCTATTCTTTTTACTTAAAACGAGCGTGAAGAGCTTCATAGTACGAACCCTGAAGACTCAAAAGTTAGAGAACTTGCTCTGAAAGTCAATAAGCGGAAAAAGTGGCTAGACCACCTGAAGCAATGCAAATTGGCACAGGATAAAGTAAATTGTGGGCAGCGGTTAAATCAATCTCAAATCCGGAAAAAAAGAATAATAGAACAGCTGTTACTTTCAACAAAGTGACAGTGAAAGGTAGAAAGAGATACGAGTGTTATTTTAACCTGAAATTTTTAGAGCACCCCGAGAGTGATAACGTCTCAGACGATGATGTACCACCACAATTTACGAAGACCAATGTTGTTTATATCATCCAAACGGAAATTAGCCACCCATATTTTAACAGAAGCCTGGAGAGTTGGCGGGGAAGCTCATGATGAAAAGCTTTTTCCCATATCACTATGGATTCCGGAAAATCCACAGTTCCAAAACAGCATTACACATCATACCCACACATATCAGCCGATGACTGAACCAGAACTAGCTGAACACTCATGGTCGTGTCTATTGATCAATCGAAGATCTTCTATGCCGTCAACGCTGCCAATCTGTTTGAGGACATAGAGGAAACGTTGGATAATCAACAATCTGTGTGGATGCCAGTCGTTTCAGTGGAATTCAGATATAAGAAGTTGAAGACTCGTAGATTGAAGCAGAGAGTTTTAACGCAAGGCGGGTTGATATCTCCGGAACTGTTTAACCTGTACCTTTTGAAATTGATATCTCCGGAACTATTTAACCTGTACCTTTTGAAATTCCACACCCTCCAAACGGCATAGAGACAGCATGGTATACGTTCTTGGCTTCGGGTCCAATATATACATCGCTGGCATAGCAGAGTTCTTCCATCCAAGAAATAAGAAATGTATAATGCAAAAGACAGTTTATCTATTTAAATTAATTTTATAACGTTGCTAAAAGTTTTTATTTATTATTTATTTATTATTTTTATATATTATTTTTATTTGTTATTGATCATGGTGAGTATTTAAAAAGAAAAAAAAAATCTGGCAACGTTTGTTTACAATAAGAATAAAAGATCTGGTACATAATGAAAAACAACACAAAAAAACGATGAACAAACAAATGGGTCAACGGTAAATTACAACAAAACCGACCATAATTTGCAAAATTAAAAAATAATAAACGTAGAATGTGATCAGATAAAATAAACAAAACAATTCAGAGCTAATTTTATTTAATTTCACCTATCGCAAAGTTTTTATACGAAAAAAATGGGTCGCGCGAAACATTGCTCAGATGCTAGCGTTCTGTTATTAAAAATTTAAAGAAAAAAAGCAAAAGTCAACGGGAAATTGCAAAAACCATTGGCAGATCGCAAAATTTTGTTTTCAACGCATTAAGCCACTTACAAATTTTACAAAATCGAATATTTCTTTATGGGCTCATTTTAAAGTACAAGTAGAATATGTTTCGAGTCGATCAGACAAAAATTAGCTGAGATATAAACGTAAGAAAGAGAAAATTCATTGTGATTTGTATGTAACATCGAAGTTTGAAAAGGTTCGGTTTTTTCAAAATGGCATTTTGGAATTCGGTGCCCACTGTACCTCGAAAACGGATGATCCCAGCAAAATTTGAAGGAAGGGGTTCTATGCGATGACGTGATTTCATGTCATCTTTTGCATTGGTTCAAACCAAGACCTGCAAGATCCGATCTTTTCATTAGCATTTGAACCCATGTAAAGGAAGTCGTGAAAGATCCAATTTTTTCATTATCATTTGAACCCATGCAAAAGAACCCGTGAAAGATCCGATGTTTTCATCAGCATTTGAACCCATTCCATCGATCCAATAAAGATGATGTTTGTGTTTTTATTTACACACCTTTATATTTTCTTTTATGCTTAAAGCTATACAAGGTTTATTATTTACAATAGGCTTGATGTTGTCGGAGACTCGAAATCACGACCAAAGTTGTTATAATTCTCGTCGATATGTTGTCTTACATTTCTTGTATGTCATAAAAGTACGACTTCTAAACAATTGGTGTTGTACCTAGCTCGAAACTTCGTTCAGACACTGCAATAAAAAGTAAGTCCCAATCATCGAGCTAAAAATAGAATCAGACTGCACTCAGACTGGTGAGCGAGAGTAAATTTACGCTCACGTGAGTCACATTGCTCTAGAGATCCCTAAAAAGCAAGTCGATTTGTAGATCTCTACGTATCGATATCATTTCTTCCCGAAATAAAAGAGTACCTATAAATTTCCATTTTTATACTCTCAGCCTTTAGGCTAGAAAGGGTATATATATACTTTGATACGACCAAAAACGTGCCTCATCGCAATAACGGTTTTAGACCCCAAGTATGTGGATCAAGCGATTCGAACCAAATTTTTCACTTCGTAATATTTTTCTCAAACTTAGTTTAAGTTCGAAGATGGGCCATATCGGTCCACTCCTTCGGGTACCCTCCCCGCAAAAGTTCAAAATTTTTCTGTAAAATGGTGTGAACGATAACTCTCGAAGGGAGCAATCGATTGGGTCCAAACTTTGCACATCGTATTATTCCTTCCACGTATATATCGGGCTCGAATATGGACTATAGTGGTCCACTCCTTCGGGCACCACCCAACCACTACACACGGTGTCATAGGGATTTTTTACACCTTTCAGGCTATTTTCTCAGGATGTATGGACTTGCCCCTGATGAAACTTGTACCGTCGATCGTTGCAAAAAAAAATCAAAGCGATGAGAGCAGGTCCTAAACTGAACTTTTCCGAAATTTTATGTGGGAAGTACCCGAAGGAGTGGACCGATTGAGTGGAGTGGACCATATTGGAACCTCATCTAAGTCCGGTAGAAATTGTACGATGTGCTAAGTATGGATCAAATCGGTTACTCCCTTCAACAGTTATAGTGTGCATAATTTTTCCGAATATTTCGATAGTTATCGTGCGCTCCAGCCAGACAGACGGACGGACATGGCTAAATCAACTCCAAATTGTCTGAAACGGATTTCGTCCAAACACACTTGGGGTTTAAAACCACTATTTCGATGAGGCACATTTTGTCAGTATGAAAGTGTATATCAGGAAAAATGTCTAAAGTCGTCTTTTCCATTTCAAAAAAATCAAAAAAATTTTGATACTGCATCAATGATTTTTGGTACATAGATTAAGAAAAAATCGTAATTCCATAATCGTCATAATTAGAAAAAAATCTAAATAATCGCGGTTTAATATAGTAAGCTGTTATTATATTCTATTATTGTTAACTGAATTCGTACCCTTTGCGACGATGCAAAAACTTCCCAGGTGTAAACACCTTCCATTTAAAGTTGCTTTCGAAAATGACAAGTAGAAGTAACTACTTAAATCGTTATTGAATAATTTTTATAAACATTTGATCTCTTAATTTCCCATGATACCGAAAATTTACTTGCCACCAATATGATGGAGACTCCATATCATAGAGCTAACTATAGACTCAGGCATTTGAAAGAAGTACAATACTGAATTCTTAGAACTAAAAGTTCCACTTCAATTCAAGCATAACTCATGTCAATTATGGCTGAAAAATAATAGCTGATTTTTACTGCGGGTGACGTAGGGGATGGAAGATACCAAGGAACGGTCCTGACCGGTTTTAACATGGCAAAGCCCAGGATTTATCTTGGTCCCTCTTTCATCCCAAGTGGACACTGACCTCCCCGTGGTGTCACCTGGGGAACTGCCTTTAACACCCGTTAAAGGTAGTGAGCTAACATGTGCCGCGCGTTCACCCATAAGAACGTTAAAAACTTGGGTTTGGGCGTCGGGTTAGTAACCCTCCCCTAGAAAAAACAGCCTACTATGAAAAAACGAAAGAAAAGAAAAACAAACCCCTCTAAAGTTGACGAACCCCGCAAACGTTTTAAGGACCATGATCTGCGAATCTGCACCTGGAATGTTCGCACTCTTTATAGAGAAGGTGCAGTCTTCGCATTGGCAGACGTACTTGAAAAGTACAAGACCGATATTACTGCCATACAGGAAATACGATGGATTGGGAAAGGTGTCACAACAACACCTAAAGGTGACGCACTGTATTATAGCTGCCATGACGTAAAGCATGAGTTTGGTTGTGGATTCGTAGTTAGTCGGAGACTAAAACATCTTGTATCCAGCTTCACTCCAGTGAATGAAAGACTTGCTGCAATTCGAATAAAAGCTAAATTCTTCAACATCAGCTTTATTTGCGCTCATGCTCCCACTGAAGAAAAGGACAAACAGACCAAAGATATATTTTACGAGTGCTTAGAAGAAACATATGACCGTTGCCCTGCCCATGACATTAAAATCATTCTAGGCGATTTTAATGCCAAAATTGGAAAGGAGAATATCTTTGGCCCAACAGTCGGGAAATTCAGTCTCCACAGTGAAACATCTGACAATGGTATGAGACTGATAGACTTTGCAGCTGCAAAAAACATGGTAGTTAGCAGTACCAGATTTAATCATCTCAATATTCATAAGGGCACCTGGCTGTCTCCAGATCAGAAAACAAGAAACCAAATTGATCATGTTGTGATAGATGGAAGACATTCATCGAGCGTGTTGGATGTACGATCGTTCCGAGGCGCAAACATTGATTCGGACCACTACCTTGTTGCAGCAAAGGTACGCACCCGCTTAAACGTAGCAAACAAAGTACGAGCAGACACAACACGAAAGTTAGACATCGGTAAGCTGCAATCACAACAGATAGCCACAGCATATGCCACTCAACTAGCCCAATTGCTTAATCAAAGCCCTCCTCATCCCGATAACATATCAGCGCAATGGCAAAGCATTGCCCACTCCATGCAAACAGCCGCAAAATCCATACTTGGATATCAGAGACCTCCACCAAGGAATCCATGGTATGATGAGAAGTGTCGTGCTGCCACCGAAGAGAAAAATGCGGCATATAAGGCTACTTTACAATCCGTAGCAACGCGTAGCGCACGAGAGAGATACAGGGAGAAAAGAAGAGAGGAGAAACGTCTTTTCCGCAAGAAAAAAAGAAAAATGGAAAAGCGGGAGTGTGAAAAAATCGAGATGTACAGGATCCAGAATGAAGTCCGAAAATTCTACCAAAGAGTGAAACATCAAACTGATGGCTTTGGTACAGGCACATCCTCCTGTAGAGACCAGCAAGGTAATTTGGTAACTGATACAGATAGTATACTCAGGATATGGAAAGAACATTTTTCAAATCTGTTGGTATCCAATAGCAGCGAAGAAGACGAAGATACCACAGTCCCAATCCCAGAAGATGGTATTGAATGTATACTGCCCAGCCAAGATGAGGTAAAGACAGCAATAAATCGGCTGAAGAATAATAAGGCAGCAGGGGCCGATGGCTTACCAGCCGAGCTGTTCAAAACCGGAGGCGACACGCTGATAAGGTGTATTCATCAGCTAGTTAGCACCATCTGGCAGGAAGAACGAGTACCCGACGATTGGAACCTGAGTATACTGTGCCCCGTCCACAAGAAGGGAGATAAGACTGTATGCTCTAACTATAGGGGCATAAGTCTACTCCCTATTGCCTACAAGATCGTGTCAGGGATATTGTGCGAACGACTAAAGCCAATGGTCAACGAGATTATTGGACCATACCAATGCGGCTTTAGACCTGGCAAGTCCACCATTGACCAGATATTTACCCTGCGGCAAATCCTGGAGAAGACCCAAGAGATGCAGATCGACACCTACCACCTCTTTGTCGATTATAAAGCAGCCTTCGACAGTCCGCTGCGCTCAAAGGTATTCCAAGCCATGTCTGAATTTGGTATTCCCGCAAAGCTCATCCGGCTTTGTAAAATGACTTTAACTGACACGAGGTCCTCAGTTAAAATAGGAAAGAACCTCTCCGAAGAGTTTGGTACCAAAAGAGGTTTCAGACAAGGAGACAGCCTTTCGTGTGACCTCTTCAACATCCTGCTAGAAAAGGTTATACGAGAGGCAAACGTCAAAAGAAGTGGCACAATCTACACCAATAGTCACATGTTACTTGCTTCTGCTGATGATATAGACATCATGGGTCGATCAGTAAAAGAAGTAACTGATACCTTTATAAAGGTCGAAGGAGAATCTGCTAAAGTGGGTCTGGCGGTAAACGGTGAGAAGACCAAGTTGATAGTGTCGACGCGCAATGCGTCCATTGAGCTCGGACCGACTGTGGAAGTTGGTTCCTATAATATTGAGGTAGTAAAAGACTTCGTCTACCTCGGCACCTCCGTCAACACAACAAACGACATCAGTTGTGAAATAAAAAGAAGAATTGTATTGGCCAACAGATGCTACTTTGGATTAAGTAAGCAGTTTAAAAACAAAGCCACATCTCGTCAAACAAAAATAACGCTCTACAAAACACTGATACTACCCGTACTGATGTATGGCTCCGAAGCCTGGGTACTTGCGCAAGCAGACATGGCAGTGCTTGGTGTGTTTGAGAGAAAAATTCTTCGAAAGATCTACGGACCAATCTGCGTTGACGGTGAATATCGACGTCGCATGAACCACGAGCTGTATCTGCTATACAACGACATCAATATTGTTAAACGTATCGAGATGCAGCGATTGCGTTGGCTAGGCCATATCATAAGAATGAGCGATGATGAACCCGCTAAAAAGGCGTATGAATACATGCCACATGGCGGTGCACGCAGAATTGGCAGGCCAAGGAATAGATGGCGCAAACAAGTGGATATTGAGATGAAAAGGCGCGGTATTCCAGAGTGCAAAGCAACAAATAGAGAGGAATGGAGATCTCTTCTTAGTTCGGCCTATAGAACAAATGTTCTGTAATGGGCCAGCTAAGTAAGTAAGTAAGTAAGATTTTTACTGCGACATAAAGACATATATTTATTTTTCCAGAAAAGGGGAATTTCTTTCAATGACATCTAAGTTTGAATTGTCATTAAGTGAAACTAGTAGTTTTAATTAATTTATTTCATTGATTAGTGACTTGATATCATCTCAATAATAGTTTTCAATTTTCATATAAATACGTTGTAAATAACAATTTACACCATCATTTGATAAAATGAAATTATACACTTTATTTGCATTTGTTTTGGCCTTGTTGGCTTTGACCATGGGTAAGTTGGAAGATTTGTGCCGCATTTTGTGTCAATGAAGTGATTTGTAAATGATTTTTTATAGCTAATCCCAATCCAAATCCTCATTCTGAACCCAAACCATTGCCAGGTGGTGGTGGAGGCGGCGGAGGAGGAGGTGGTGGTTTCTATAGTGGAGGCGGCGGTGGTGGTGGTGGCAAGTAAATTTGCCATGAACTTGGTAACCTTACAGATGAAATGTTTATAAAAAAATGATTCAATATAGACTAAAAAGCATAAACTAAATGTTTTAATATGAAATATTTTTAAATTAAGAATATGGGGGAAGTGCGTTATGTTATGTTATGTTTAAAAATCTAGAAAAAAAAATCATATGAACATCTCTGAATGGACAAGGAAAGAGATTTCTTGACTGCAGCTCGATTCTATTTTAGCTGAATGTTAAGCGAAGACATGCCAAACTAGGCATGTTACCACGTACAGATATGTTTATAAGGAGTATTCCGTTTGGTCGAAAGTTTGCAAATAGTAATATTTCTCCCACCCAACATCAAGTTTCCAAGAAAGTCTATGTAGGGCAACTCCTTCGGTTACCTCCCTCACAAAGTTCGAAATGTTTGCTTAGGTTATATTCAAGGCTTGTTCAATGATCTTTTGAAATTTTAGCCGAAGGTAGTCTTTTTCTTATTGATTACAACGATATATTTTTTTCGTGAACCATTCCATGCTTCTTGGCATAATTGCCCGAAAGCTCTAAACAATCATCCAACGTTGACCAATTTAGACAGCTGGTGGAAACAATAACTATCGTTAATAGTATACGGAAAAAAATGCATTCAATTTATGAATAGTGCTCAAAAATTATTTCCAATGTTAAAATTTTATGAACCTTATTGAAATGTTATGAACCTAATTCATAAATCAATAAATACTGGGTTCTTTTTCGAATGAAACATAAGCATGGGATATATGTTTATTCGTCGTAGACCCCCCATGTGGTATACCAAAATTCATATCTCGACAAAATAAAGCGATTTTGTGATGTGTGTCCGTCCGTCCGTCCCTCCGTCTGTCCGTCCATTAAAAATTGTGCGCACGCAACAGGCCGCAATTATGGACCAATCTTCACAAAATTTTGTATGGAGGTCGGGTTCAGACCAGAATAGATGATCGTAGGGGGTGAAATTGACAAAAAAACAAAATTGTTATCCAATTTTGTAGCGGCTCTGTAGGTCGCAATGGTATTTTGATCGGCGCGAAATTTTATCTAAGGTTTGGGTTTACGACAGAGAAGTAGCTTGCAATTTAACGTGATGATCAGATAATATTTGGCGGGTTAAATTTACCATAACTTTTGTGTGAAAATTGGTAAAGTTGTTAGTGAAATGGCTATTTCTTTATTCCTGGAAACTATGTTAAACTAATGTAAGCCATATTTAGAAGAGGAACGCTTGACCTTTCCACTGATGCTAATTATGTTGATGTACGTGGTCAGATAACAGAGTTACAGCCTAGTATATGCAGGGATCCCGCAGTTTTAATTGTGGGTAGTGTACTGACAAATGTTTGCACGAGGTAATAGTTTTGGTCAAGGATAATTGTTGATAATGACCAGATCCCAGCAAAAATCCTCATTACAAACCTCCTTTCCCACCCATTATATTAACAAGGGCATGTCGCGCGAAATATCTGGTTATTTTGTAACCACTGAAATAGGTAGATGGTAACCACTGAAATAAGTAGATACTGAGTGGATTCTGACTTCTTATTTGAGTGGTTACATAATAACCAGATATTTCGCGCGACATGCCCTTGTTAAAATAATGGGTGGGAAATGAGGTTTGTAATGAGGATTTTTGCTGGGATAGTATTTAGCGTGTAATATTTACCATAACTTTTGTGGTAAAAATAACAAAATTTAATTTTTTTTTAATCAGTACTTTAAATTCTGTGGGCATTTTCGGACAACTTATGAAAACTAAACTTGAAAACCAACTCTTGACCTCTCACTTGATGCAAATCATATCAATGTAGCGATTAGATAAAGGAATTGCTGTTTAACATCACGGTGCGCCTGAACCTGAACTTTATATGGAAGGTGCTTACACCTGGGAAGTTTTTGCAGATTCTAAATTTACATGTTCTTTGGTGAAAAAAATAAAAAACCAAAAAAATCGACAAAGGGATTTTTAAATAAATCGCGGTCAAAGTTAATATTTTTAGGGGTTTTTAGGTTTTCACGATTTTGCTAGGAAAGAGAAGTCCTATTGAAACGGGACTTGAGCAAATTTTGTAGCTCTGAAAATTCTCTACAAGATTGATCTGCTCAATATTTTCGTAGGTTTTACCATTTTTGAGATAAGAAGTTCAAATTGGAACAATGCAATGACTGTAGCACCTCCTTATAAAACAACGTCATGTACGATGCGCCCTAACTAGGTCCCATTTCGATAGGACTTGCGGTTTCCAAGAAAAATCCTGAAAACCAATAAAACCCTAAAAATTTGACTTTTGACCGCGATTTATTTCAAAATCCCTTCGTCGATTTTTGGGTTTTTTTATTTTTCCCATTCAGATTCTGCAAAAACTTCCTATGTGTAAGCACCTTCCACTCAAAGTTAGTTATGGCGCACCGTGCATGAAATTGTTTTGTAAGGAGGCGACCCAGTCAATTCATTGTCCCAGATTCAATTTCTATATCTCAAGAGCGGTAAAGCCTAGGAAAAAGTCATAAATGTCAATCTTGTAGAGACTTTTTACAGCTACAACACTCGCTTTAATCCCATTTCAATAAGACTTGCGGTTTCCTAGCAAACTCGTGAAACCCCAAAAAACCTAAAAATGTGAACTTTGATCGCGTTTAATTTAAAAAGCGCTCCTGCTATTTTTTTTCATTTTTCTCATCTATGAACATTGTAGTTTCAGAATCCGCAAAAACTTCCTAGCTATAAGCACCTACCATTTACAGTTGGTTCAGGCGCACCGTGATACATATATATGTAAGTCTGTTTTCTTTTATAGTTTTGGTTTGTTTATAAAGAACTACGTTTAACTTCCATGCTACAAAATTTCGCATCTGGAATTCCCAGTTTTTTTAATTGATGCAAATTTTAAATATGGTAGGAGTATATGACAAAGAAGTAGCTTGCAATTTGAGATGCCGATCAAATAATATTTGGAGGGTTGAATGGACCAGAACTTTTGTGTGAAAATTGTGAAAAATTTTAATACACAGCTTATATCCATGTTCCTGAAAGACACATTCTTCCCTCGTGAGTTATATTTGGAAGACGATTTCTTGACCTTTGCACTGATGTCGATTACGTTAATGTACGTGATCAGATAACAGAGTTACAGCGTAATATATCCAGTTGTTTGTTTGTAGTGTAGTAATTAACACTATAGAGGTCGCAATTAAAACTCAATAGTCACGAAATTTTGCACGAGGTAAGAGTTTAGGTAGAAGAAAATGCCTATAATTTTGCATGATGATCTGATATTATTTAGCGGGTGACATCGACTGTTACTTTTGTATGAATAATATACAATTTTTATTTTTGGTCCATATTTTAATTCCTGGAGGCATATACCGGCAAAGTAGCCTACATATGGAATAATAACTACTAACCTTTCCCGTGATGCAAATTGCAATAATGTGTCTGCTAGATAACGGGCCTACTGCCTAATATATAATGGGTTTTGTGTAGAGAACCAGAATTTCCTACCATGCTACAAATTGTCCCTATCATGACAGAGAAATTTTCAGTTAAGTTGTCAAATTGGTTTTTTATACAAATAATGCAGCATGGGGTCGCTTCGCCACCTATTTTATACCTCAGGATTTAGGGTAAAGGGGATACAAAGAAAATACGACCAAAGATGTGTCTCATCGAAATATTGGTTTTATATTGTGTGAACGATAACTGGCGAAGTGATTTGCTCCAAACTTTCCATATATTATTCTTCCTTCCAGATATAGATCGGATAAGACTAGATCGGTCCACACCTTAGGGTACCTCCCACACAAAATTCGGAAAAGAGAAATTTAAGAGTCTTCTCGAATCGTTTTGAATTTTTTAGCAGATTGTACTTGCGCCGCAAATCCGCAAGATAACTCTCAAGTGGATTTTCTGATTGGTCGAAACTTTACACATCGTATTATTTCATCCAGTCATGTATCGGGTTGGAATATGGACTATATCGGTCCACCCTTCGAGTACCTCCCACACAAAATTTGGGAAAAGGGCAGTTTGAGAACCCGTATCGGATCTATTTGATTATTTTTTTTTTTTTTGAAAAAGGTTCTTTTCGCGGTCCCTATTCTGGTCCCTTTGCCGGGGTAAATCATACATCCTGAGATAATAGTCCAGAAGTTCCAAAAACCCCTGCCGGCTCCAACTAAAATTACAAATCTGAAAAAATAATTCTCAATCTTTTCCAAAACTCAGAAGTTAGCTTACTAAAATTGATTTGGTATAGCCCCATATTACGATACCTACAGATTCCACGTATTATGAAGCAAACTCGTGTTACAAAATTAATATATTTTTATACGGCAGAGACTGAGGGTATATCACCCGAAAGAACAAGGGGACTTCGCAATCATGTAAATAAATTCCGCGGGAAAACTAGTGCCAGGGGAAGTGGTGTAGGGTATCAGATGGTCGGCCCGTCCGACTATAACCCTGATTTACTTGTTTTTTTGTTTATTTTATTTTGTAATTATTGTTCTTTAAACGTTTCTTCCAATGATTTTTCCTAATAAGTTATCTATATGTATGTACATAAGTATTAAGACCATCAGCACTAGCTTGTGTTATTAGAAGTTGCATTTATATGAAAGAAATTAAAAAATTGTATATGCGAACTATATGTGATTGATATAGTGATTGTCTTCCGACAACAAACGACATCTATACGTGTTCGGTTTGTTAGTGGTGTTTTTTTAGCGTAAAGCGTTTAACTTTATTTCAATCACGTTGCTGTGTTTGTTGATACAGAGTCAATGTGCGAGTATCTACTCGATGGAGGGGAGGAAAGACAAAAACAATAGAAGCACCACGTACCACAACATCTTTATAGCAGTGCTCACCAGCGAGCCCTTACTAAGAGCAAATGAGCATACATTATTGTATGATTTACATTGAAAGTTACGCTCACTTGCTCTCAGTAGGAATCGCTGGTGAAGATTGCTTTATAGCGGTGCTGCTCAAAATATTTCGCGCATTAGTCTCTCTGAACGATTATTTCCTTTGCTAAAACACGGTAGATAAGAATAAAGAGAACGAATGTTGTTGTTGCAGTCACGTTAACGTATATGGATGATCTTGGCTGCTTTATAGGCAAAGCACAAAAACCGGTTTTTGAATGAAAAGAGAATATCGAGAGAGAGAGAGAGTACAAAAACAGAGAGCAAATAATGGGAAAAGTAGGGGAAATTAGAAAATTTATTTTTGTATGTTAGAAAATCATTCATATTTTTGAATTTGTCCATTAACTTTAAAAGAGGTGCATTAAAATTATGAACGGAATTAGTAAAAAATTCATAATTTTGTTTTTTTTTTTTTTTTTGTTTTCAGTGTAAGTCCAAAAAGTAAATGCTGTTTGCATAGAGTTCCCACACAGAGACTTTGACTACCTATTTTTCAAGGAAATTTTATTCTCTATTCCCTTTATAGGTTTTGATGTAGTGCTTTCCTCGGAATATTTTCTCCACAGAGATTCTCATCTAAAAGTTATATTGTAATATGGGTGTCGCGCAAAGCTAAATATTGGATCTTTATTCTCAAATAATAAACTACATTTTACAATAGTCACAATTTTCCCTTTTCTACAAATTCTATTTTAAATATTTTTCAAACCGGCTGCATTAAATTTTTCCAAAATACACATAGTGGCCTTGTGAGAACGTTCACAACGATCTGTTTCACCGGCAATGGATCCATTACAATTCGCAATGATCTCTTTCAAGTGATTAATTTCAATGGCATTATTAAAGAGATAAGTGAAGAATGGTATTACAGCTGTCTCATCCAGAGAATTATCTTCGGAGAACTATAAGAAGAATAGATTCATTTAGATAATATAAATTGAGTATAATTTCTGTGTTTACATGCTTACCAATTCATGCTTCTTCATAATACAATAACGAATACATTTGGCATTGCGCACAGCATCACGAGATCCCTTTACAATGTCCTGGAAGCCATCTACAAGAAAATGAGAAATGGTAAGGAAATTTTATGGAAAATTTGATACTTCTCGTTAAACAATGGTGAAAATTTATGAATTGTATAGGACTAGGCTATGATTATCTACTAACAAAACTGTGGCATCAGAGGCTAATAAAGTGCACTTTTCCCAAATTTTGCGTGGGTGGTACCCGAAAATATAGTGCATATTCCGACCTGATACATGACTACATGACATAATACGATATGCAAAGATTGGACCAATCAGAATCTCCCTGCGAGAGTAATCTTGCGGATTTGCCATTTTAGTTGGTGCTGTCATGGTTTCTTGGGCGTTTTAGGCCATTATCACAGGAAATATGGACTTGTGCCCGAAAAAATTGCACCGTCGCAAAGAAAGCTGCAGAGAAAACCTGCTGAAAAATTTCAAAACGATGCGGGAGGAGCTCTTAAACTTCATTTTATCCGAGTTTTGTGTGGGAGGTACGCGAAGGAGTGGACCGATATAGTCCATATTCGAACGCAATCTTGAAGAAATAATACGATGTGCAAAGTTTGGACCAAATTGATTGCTTCCTTCGAGAGTTATCGTTCACACAATTTTACAGAAAAATTATGAACTTTTGGGGGGAGGCACCCGAAGTAGTGGACCGATATAGACCGTCTTCGAAATTAAACTAAGTTTGGACAAAATATTACTATACCCAAAATATGGTTCGAATTGGTTGATCCGTTCAAGCGTTATCGTGCGCAACAGCAAGCCAGCCAGACAAACGGACGGGGCTAAATCGACTCAAAATTGGATGAAACAAATTTGGTCCAAACATACTTGTGGTCTAACACCGTAATTTCAATTAAGTACATTTTTGGTCGTATCAAAGTGTATATACCCTCGTTAGCCTTAAGGCTGAGGGTATAATAAGTAAAAAAGTATTAGTCGACTTTGCCGGCAGAAGTATACCCGCAGTTAGTGGGAATTGAAATACCTTTTTCCCAAAAACCGTATGTGTGAACTTGCAGACAAAAATATGGATTAGGATAAAATCTCAAAAGTATTGCGGGGGAGGTACCTAAAGGAATGGACCGACATAGTCCATTTTGGGAGTCATTCCTCTCGATACGAGGAAATCCACGCCTTGAAGGGCGAAGTAAAAATATTCTTTAATAAATGCACGCCTTGAAGGGCCAAGTAAAAATATTCTTTAATAAATGCACGCCTTGAAGGGCCAAGTAAAAATATTCTTTAATAAATCCACGTATTGAAGGGCCAAGTAAAAATATTCTTTAATAAATGCACGCCTTGAAGGGCCAAGTAAAAATATTCTTTAATAAATCCACGCCTTGAAGGGCCAAGTAAAAATATTCTTCAGTAAATCCACGCCTTGAAGGGCCAAGTAAAAATATTCTTTAATAAATCTACGCCTTGAAGGGCCAAGTAAAAATATTCTTTATTAAATCTACCCCTTGAAGGGCCAAGTAAAAATATTCTTTAATAAATGCACGCCTTGAAGGGCCAAGTAAAAATATTCTTTAATAAATCCACGCCTTGAAGGGCCAAGTAAAAATATTCTTTAATAAACCTACGCCATGAAGGGCCAAGTAAAAATATTATTTAATAAATCCATGCCTTGAAGGGCCAAGTAAAAATATTCTTTAATAAATCCACGTATTGAAGGGCCAAGTAAAAATATTCTTCAGTAAATCCACGCCTTGAAGGGCCAAGTAAAAATATTCTTTAATAAATCTACGCCTTGAAGGGCCAAGTAAAAATATTCTTTATTAAATCTACGCCTTGAAGGGCCAAATAAAAATATTCTTTAATAAATTCACGCCTTGAAGGGCCAAGTAAAAATATTCTTTAATAAATCCACGCCTTGAAGGGCCAAGTAAAAATATTCTTTAATAAATCTACGCCTTGAAGGGCCAAGAAAAAATATATTCTGTAATAAATCCACGCCTTGAAGGGCCAAGAAAAAATATATTCTGTAATAAATCCACGCCTTGAAGGGCCAAGAAAAAATATATTCTGTAATAAATCCACGCCTTGAAGGGCCAAGAAAAAATATATTCTGTAATAAATCCACGCCTTGAAGGGCCAAGAAAAAATATATTCTGTAATAAATCCACGCCTTGAAGGGCCAAGAAAAAATATATTCTGTAATAAATCCACGCCTTGAAGGGCCAAGAAAAAATATATTCTGTAATAAATCCACGCCTTGAAGGGCCAAGAAAAAATATATTCTGTAATAAATCCACGCCTTGAAGGGCCAAGAAAAAATATATTCTGTAATAAATCCACGCCTTGAAGGGCCAAGAAAAAATATATTCTGTAATAAATCCACGCCTTGAAGGGCCAAGAAAAAATATATTCTGTAATAAATCCACGCCTTGAAGGGCCAAGAAAAAATATATTCTGTAATAAATCCACGCCTTGAAGGGCCAAGAAAAAATATATTCTGTAATAAATCCACGCCTTGAAGGGCCAAGAAAAAATATATTCTGTAATAAATCCACGCCTTGAAGGGCCAAGAAAAAATATATTCTGTAATAAATCCACGCCTTGAAGGGCCAAGAAAAAATATATTCTGTAATAAATCCACGCCTTGAAGGGCCAAGAAAAAAAATATATTCTGTAATAAATCCACGCCTTGAAGGGCCAAGCAAAAGTATATTCTTTAATAAAACCACGCCTTGAAGGGCCAAGCAAAAGTATATTCTTTAATAAAACCACGCCTTAAAGGGCCAAGAAAAAATATTCTTTACTAAATCCACGCCTTGAAGGGCCAAGTACAAATATTCTTTAATAAATCCACGCCTTGAAGGGCCAAAAAAATATTCTTTAATATATGCACGCCTTGAAGGGCCAAGTAAAAATATTCTTTAATAGATGCACGCCTTGAAGGGCCAAGTTAAAATATTCTTTAATAAATCCACGCCTTGAAGGGCGAAGCAAAAATATTCTTCAATAAATCCAAGCCTTGAAGGGCGAAGTAAAAATATTCTTTAATAAATCCAAAAATATTCTTCAATAAATCCACGCCTTTAAGGGCGAAGCAAAAAATATTCTTCAATAAATGCAAGCCTTGAAGGGCGAAGGAAAAATATTCTTCAATAAATCCAAGCCTTGAAGGGCGAAGCAAAAATATTCTTTAATAAATCCAAAAATATTCTTCAATAAATCCAAGCCTTGAAGGGCGAAGCAAAAAATATTCTTCAATAAATGCAAGCCTTGAAGGGCGAAGCAAAAATATTCTTCAATAAATCCAAGCCTTGAAGGGCGAAGCAAAAATATTCTTTAATAAATCCACACCTTGAAGGGCCAAGTAAAAATATTCTTTAATAAATTAACGCCTTGAAGGGCCAAGTAAAAATATTCTTTAATAAATGCACGCCTTGAAGGGCCAAGTAAAAATATTCTTTAATAAATCCACGCCTTAAAGGGCCAATTAAAAATATTCTTCAGTAAATCCACGCCTTGAAGGGCCAAGTAAAAATATTCTTTAATAAATCTACGCCTTGAAGGGCCAAGTAAAAATATTCTTTATTAAATCTACCCCTTGAAGGGCCAAGTAAAAATATTCTTTAATAAATGCACGCCTTGAAGGGCCAAGTAAAAATATTCTTTAATAAATCCACGCCTTGAAGGGCCAAGTAAAAATATTCTTTAATAAATCCACGCCTTGAAGGGCCAAGTAAAAATATTATTTAATAAATCCATGCCTTGAAGGGCCAAGTAAAAATATTCTTTAATAAATCCACGTATTGAAGGGCCAAGTAAAAATATTCTTTAATAAATCCACGTATTGAAGGGCCAAGTAAAAATATTCTTCAGTAAATCCACGCCTTGAAGGGCCAAGTAAAAATATTCTTTAATAAATCTACGCCATGAAGGGCCAAGTAAAAATATTCGTTAATAAATCCACGCCTTGAAGGGCCAAGTAAAATTATTCTTTAATGAATCCACGCCTTGAAGGGCCAAGTAAAAATATTCTTTAATGAATCCACGCCTTGAAGGGCCAAGTAAAAATATTCTTTAATGAATCCACGCCTTGAAGGGCCAAGTAAAAATATTCTTTAATGAATCCACGCCTTGAAGGGCCAAGTAAAAATATTCTTTAATGAATCCACGCCTTGAAGGGCCAAGTAAAAATATTCTTTAATGAATCCACGCCTTGAAGGGCCAAGTAAAAATATTCTTTAATGAATCCACGCCTTGAAGGGCCAAGTAAAAATATTCTTTAATGAATCCACGCCTTGAAGGGCCAAGTAAAAATATTCTTTAATGAATCCACGCCTTGAAGGGCCAAGTAAAAATATTCTTTAATGAATCCACGCCTTGAAGGGCCAAGTAAAAATATTCTTTAATGAATCCACGCCTTGAAGGGCCAAGTAAAAATATTCTTTAATGAATCCACGCCTTGAAGGGCCAAGTAAAAATATTCTTTAATGAATCCACGCCTTGAAGGGCCAAGTAAAAATATTCTTTAATAAATGCACGCCTTGAAGGGCCAAGTAAAAATATTCTTTAATGAATCCACGCCTTGAAGGGCCAAGTAAAAATATTCTTTAATGAATCCACGCCTTGAAGGGCCAAGTAAAAATATTCTTTAATGAATCCACGCCTTGAAGGGCCAAGTAAAAATATTCTTTAATGAATCCACGCCTTGAAGGGCCAAGTAAAAATATTCTTTAATGAATCCACGCCTTGAAGGGCCAAGTAAAAATATTCTTTAATAAATCTACGCCATGAAGGGCCAAGTAAAAATATTCGTTAATAAATCCACGCCTTGAAGGGCCAAGTAAAAATATTCTTTAATGAATCCACGCCTTGAAGGGCCAAGTAAAAATATTCTTTAATGAATCCACGCCTTGAAGGGCCAAGTAAAAATATTCTTTAATGAATCCACGCCTTGAAGGGCCAAGTAAAAATATTCTTTAATGAATCCACGCCTTGAAGGGCCAAGTAAAAATATTCTTTAATGAATCCACGCCTTGAAGGGCCAAGTAAAAATATTCTTTAATGAATCCACGCCTTGAAGGGCCAAGTAAAAATATTCTTTAATGAATCCACGCCTTGAAGGGCCAAGTAAAAATATTCTTTAATGAATCCACGCCTTGAAGGGCCAAGTAAAAATATTCTTTAATAAATCTACGCCATGAAGGGCCAAGTAAAAATATTCGTTAATAAATCCACGCCTTGAAGGGCCAAGTAAAAATATTCTTTAATGAATCCACGCCTTGAAGGGCCAAGTAAAAATATTCTTTAATGAATCCACGCCTTGAAGGGCCAAGTAAAAATATTCTTTAATGAATCCACGCCTTGAAGGGCCAAGTAAAAATATTCTTTAATGAATCCACGCCTTGAAGGGCCAAGTAAAAATATTCTTTAATGAATCCACGCCTTGAAGGGCCAAGTAAAAATATTCTTTAATGAATCCACGCCTTGAAGGGCCAAGTAAAAATATTCTTTAATGAATCCACGCCTTGAAGGGCCAAGTAAAAATATTCTTTAATGAATCCACGCCTTGAAGGGCCAAGTAAAAATATTCTTTAATAAATCTACGCCATGAAGGGCCAAGTAAAAATATTCGTTAATAAATCCACGCCTTGAAGGGCCAAGTAAAAATATTCTTTAATGAATCCACGCCTTGAAGGGCCAAGTAAAAATATTCTTTAATGAATCCACGCCTTGAAGGGCCAAGTAAAAATATTCTTTAATGAATCCACGCCTTGAAGGGCCAAGTAAAAATATTCTTTAATGAATCCACGCCTTGAAGGGCCAAGTAAAAATATTCTTTAATGAATCCACGCCTTGAAGGGCCAAGTAAAAATATTCTTTAATGAATCCACGCCTTGAAGGGCCAAGTAAAAATATTCTTTAATGAATCCACGCCTTGAAGGGCCAAGTAAAAATATTCTTTAATGAATCCACGCCTTGAAGGGCCAAGTAAAAATATTCTTTAATGAATCCACGCCTTGAAGGGCCAAGTAAAAATATTCTTTAATGAATCCACGCCTTGAAGGGCCAAGTAAAAATATTCTTTAATGAATCCACGCCTTGAAGGGCCAAGTAAAAATATTCTTTAATGAATCCACGCCTTGAAGGGCCAAGTAAAAATATTCTTTAATGAATCCACGCCTTGAAGGGCCAAGTAAAAATATTCTTTAATGAATCCACGCCTTGAAGGGCCAAGTAAAAATATTCTTTAATGAATCCAAAAATATTCTTCAATCCAAGCCACGCCTTGAAGGGCGAAGCAAAAATATTCTTCAATAAATCCACGCCTTGAAGGGCGAAGCAAAAATATTCTTCAATAAATCCAAGCCTTAAATCCAATATAATAAATCCAAGCCTTGAAGGGCGAAGTAAAAACATTCTTTAATAAATCCACGCCTTGAAGGGCGAAGTAAAAATATTCTTTAATAATTGCCCACGAAAAACATGATATCGATTTTTCCTTCGGTAAAAATTTTCAAAGGATAAAAATTTTGATCATTTCGAGAGATACCGCGCTCCATCCACAACACATGGTACCATAGCGTGTTTCTACAGCTTTTAGGCTATTTTCTCAGCAAGTATGGGCTTGCTCCTGGAAAAACATGCACCATCGTAATGGGGGCAGTGAATACGCGTTATTGCAACAAAAATCAATAGGATTCTAGAGGAGGTCTTAAACTGCACTTTTCCGAAATTTTGTGTGGGGGGTACCCGAAGGAATGAATCGATTTAGTCCATGTTCGAACTTTATATATGCCTGGTAGAAATATTACGATGTGCAAAGTATGGAACAAATCGGTAACTCTCGAAGGGGAGTGGGCCGATATGGCCCATCTTCGAACTCAAACTAAGTTTGGATAAAGTATTACGAAATTTTGCAGCAATTGGTTAATATGTTCCAGAGTTATCGTGCGCACCAACCAGACATACAGATGGACGGACATGGCTAAATCGACTCCAAATTGGCTGAAACGAATTCCGTCCAAACATACTTGGGGTCTAAAACCATTATTTCGATTAGGTAAATTTTTGGTCGTATCAAAGTATATATACCCTCGTTAGCATAAATGCTGAGAGTATAAAAATTAAAATACTATTATTCTGCCAGGTATTACGGCAATTTCTCGAGAACCTATCATTGACAAAATAACTGTTTAGCAAAATTCTTGACATGAATTTTAATGTGCCGAATGTAGACATAGTTTCGTGTTTACAATTTAAATTTAAAATAAATAAATTAAATTATAGTTTAACATACCATCTGTGATTTCAATTTTCTTTGTTTTCGCATCATCTTCATAGCAATCTTCTACAGACATTTTAGCCATTTCTAGTAAAGCATTGGAGGAATCAGGTTGCTAAAACACACAAAAAAGTGCCGACATGGGTCATTAAACTTATTTTACAATTTTGAAAAAAAAAACAAAAATTTTGTATTTGTTTATCATCATCAATTTTCCAACATAGAAAAAATTTATATTTAAACTTACCTGTAGGGTCTCCTTAATGCACAACATTATTACAATAAATATAAACTTTTCCATATTTTCAATGAATTTTTTCGATTAGCTGAACTTAACTTCACAAGCCGCACAGAATACTAAACAGTTTTTCTGCTGTTTTCAAGTATTAAAAATCTATGAATTGAATGAAAAGTTACAAATGTTTCTCATGATTTCATTTAAATTCAATGCAAATTATTTTGGGAAGTTCATTTCAGAATTGTATTTATCCCACATCCGATTCAGAAAGTTCGATTGTCTTAAAGCCAAAGTAGTGTGAAATTTTTGTAAATTTTTTCCCTACGAAATTTTATAATGAACTAAATTTACTTTGGATTAGAAATTGAACGCATATTTGTCAATCATTTTTGGCGAAACATTGTTAGTAATATAAAGTCCATAATCTATCGATTAGCGTAAACAACGTTTTGAATGGCATATAACAAACTTTATAGGTAGACTTGACATACATACAAGGCATGTTTGGTTTATCAAACTCATCAATTCAGCCGACAATATATAAGGGTGCTATATTTGGCAAATTTTTTTCTAGACCAAACGCGGTCGCACATTCCAAATTTCATTGAAATTGGACAGAGAATCGACCGGAAATATATATGGAAGCTATATCCAAATCTGAACATATTTCAATAAATTTTAGCAAATTTATTTCTAGACCAAAATGCTTCATAGATATTTGCATACAAAATCTAAATTTTTGTGGGTACCTAAGATTCTGATGCTATAACTCCAGATCAGAGCGGAATTATTTTATAGATATAGCTATGGTTATGTCATTTAACTCTCAGACGTATGGCTAATGATAATATAATGGTCAAAATGTGCCTCATCAGAATGATGGTTTTAGACAACTGCTTGGAGCTGACTAAAGAAAATATTTATATTTTTGACTAGATTTATTAGTAATATTATATAGAACATCTTTGCCAAAAGTTAGAGAAATATCTGTTGGAATAAAATAGTTATGGAGAATTTCTTAAAAATATAATTTTCTCGAATTGTTCCATATCCACACTTATGACACAAGTGCAAAATATTGTAAATCAAATGGAACAAAGTGAGAAATGAATTTTGCCATCTTTGCCTCAATAAATTCAAACCTTCTAAATCGAAAAATAAAACTAAAACAAGTAAGAACGGTGTTAGGTTCGGCCGGGCCGAACCTGTTATACCCTCCACCATGAGTTGTATTGAAGTAAAATAGAATGAATAGTTTCCTTTCGTGTATGACTTAATACCAAATTTCAGCAATGTCGGTAAAACAATGTGAGGCACGTCGATCTATACCGACAAATTTCTGAAAGAAAGTTTTTAACCTCAAAGAAGACTAAATACCAAATATTTCAGTAAGAGAATGTGGCTACAACTTAAAAAATACCGCAAGTCAAGAAGTACGCTTCTATGGGGATATAGGAAGACCTGGACCTATACTGATAATACTGTTCTGGAATATTTTATATCCTCTTGGAAGACTAAATAACGAATTTCAGTCATTTCGGTGGGATATTGATCGAAACGTGGACCTATACCGACGGATTTTAAACGGGCATGGGGCAATATGAAGGCGTGGACCTGTACAGACATATACCTGGGGAACAGTTTTATATCACCATTTCGTTGGAATATTGAGGCCACAACATTCAAAATACCGAAAATCGGGAGGTATCGTTCTATAGGACTATATGAAGGCGTGGACCTATACCGACAAATGTAAAGGGGAAAATTGAGTACCCCCAACGAAGTTTCAATACCAAATTTCAGCTATTTTGGGGTAATATTTAGGCCACATCCCTTCAAAATACCGAAAATCCTGAGGTACAGTTCTATGGGGGCTACAAGAAGACGTGGACCTATACCGACAAATTTATTTAAAAAAATGAAGAAAAAATAACAGGATAATTCATACCATTTTTCTTTTCCTCTTCGGTTGCTACGTTGGTTAACAACAACAAAACAAGAAACACACGTGTTTGACGCATACACGCCACCACTTCTTCGCTTCTACGTCTTCTATTATAACATAAACACAGCTCTTTCTTATAAAACAGCATTCCGCAGCCGCGAGAGCACTGTTGTTACTCTCTTTGACAAACATCCTCTCCCCACGCATAAAAAATATGTTCTAACGTAAAAAATATGTTGGTACCCAAACAAATAAAATTGAGATATGTTACAAAATGTTGCAAACATATATTTGTTTGGACACAAACAAGAAAAGGTTTCAAACTTTTGAACGAGAAGGACGTGTTTTTTGTCAAAAAATAAAATATAAAAATTAATTTTTTTCATTGAATTTTTGTTCTGAGCAAATTTTCATTGGGATTGGGAAATGAGTATTTACCCTTTGGGCAAGGACGCTCGCGTTCTTGCAGAGAATATTCCTCCCGATAAAGCTAGCCAAAAGGCGAAATCGAAGTCAACTATTGGCAAGCTCTTGCACGATGCTTGTTTTAATGATAATGAATCGGATGATCGGATTCCGGGATATCGCGTCGAAGACATTGTTCGGCCAGACTCATCACCTATGGCTTCAAAAAGCAACGATGCAAAACCCACTACCCTTGTAACCAATATTGAAGAATTGCCTTCCATTGATGTCACCAATCTAATGAATGCTAATTCGGAGCAAATCCATGCAATACCTACATCAGCAGAAACGGTGAGCAATATGGATCAAGAGGAATGTCTCCCGACTGAAGACGAAGATTTCCAACTTGTGCAAAAGAAAAGAAAAATTGCAACTAGTTCCAGAAAAGCTAAGGTAGATATGTCCAATTTTGGACGTCATGTTCCAAAAAATGCATCCGATCAGTTGGTCCCGTCAAGCAACAGATTTGCGATTTTAGGTGATTTGGATATTAAATCTGACAAAGCGTATAATAGGCCTGCTCCTTTGAAAGAAGTAGTAGATAAACCTGATAGGAATAGAAAATCTTTCTGTCCCCCTATTTTTCTTTTTGGCGTAGACTTGCATAGTTTGTTAAATGATTTAAAGGCCAGGAACATCGAATTTAGAATTATTAATAAAAGCAGACACAAAAGTAAACTTTATCTACAAGATCCAAATGTACACACCGAATTAATGAGCCTTCTACGAGAAAAAAAGTTGGACTCGTATTCTTATACTCCAAAAGAGTTGAAACGACAAACCATAGTTCTGCGCGGACTTCTACATGAAACTCAAATTGAAGATATTAAGTCAGATCTAGATATGTTAGTTCCGGATACCGTGCAAGGCGTCTCTAAATTCACCACTTCTTACTCTAGAAAAAACGATATTGATACAGGGCTTTATCTTGTAACTCTACAGTCGGGCAAATCGGTATCAGAATTGAAGTCACTGAGGTATGTATTGAAGCAAAGAGTCTATTGGGAATTGCCGAGAAGAAACATGGGAGATGTCCAATGCTGGAGATGCCAGAAATGGGGCCATATGTCGCAAAATTGCAATAGAGAATCTGTTTGTGTCAAATGTGGTGAAAACCACGCCAAAGGCGAATGTAAAATCGTACAGGGTGATGGGAACCTACCCTACTGTATCAACTGTGGGAATCGTGGTCATCCCGCAAGTTTTAGGGGTTGACCTGAATATAAAAAGTATGTTGAACTGAAGAAAAGAGCTAAAACAGTTGCTTTGGAAAGAAAATCGAAAGTGAATAACAATGTTTTTAATGCTTTATCCTCTGTTATACAGCCGAATATCTCTTATTCAGATGCATCCCGTAAGTGTACCACTAGCCTAACTCCAGCCTCTTCTCCGAGGCCGAGACTTATCGAAGATTTTTTAAAAATCGCTAAAGAAATTTGTCCCCCTAAGACAATTTCATTAGAAGATAAAATTTCAAATTTCTTAAGAGATTATAAAACAATGTCAAAGGATGAGGCGATACAACAATGTGTTAGTCTCTTGCGCGAAGTTAATCAAACTTATGGTCCGTAATATGTTAAATCTCATCACATTTAATGTTAGGTCATTAATTGAATATGGCCGTAAATACGAATTGTACAAGTTAGTCAACACCCATGATATTGACGTTGCATTCATTCAAGAAACGCACTTGCGATCTGGTGCAAATATTAATTTTGAGGGCTGTCAATTTCTCAGAGACAATAGCTCACAAGGGGTAGCTATTCTGCTAAGGAAAAATTACAAGTTCAAAAAAGAGGTTATTTCGGGTTTTAGTTTCCCTAGTTTATTTATCTCGATTGAAGTTTATATTAATGGCGCTCGTAGAAAAGTTTTGCTTGGCTCGATTTACTTACCGGGAAATTCTGATCAGTCGCAGATTTCACGTTCTCTGATTTGTTTAGGTCACTATTCCAGGGATTTTGATTTTACCTTTGTTGGTGGCGACTTTAATGCCAGACATGTTTCATGGGGGGATTTCATGAATAACATAAATGGGAATTGTTTTTATGATCACCTCCAACAACATCCACATTTCTTTACCAGAATATCTTCATCTTGTCCTACTTTTCCTAATGGTTCATCATATTTGGATCATTTTCTTATCAGTTCTAATGCCATAGACTTGCCCAATCCAATTTATTCTACTTCGTGCTTACCAAGTTTTTCAGACCACTATCCTCTCAAGCTTAGCGTCATTCTTCCAAGTATCGAAATTATTTTAAAGCCCCTACCTAGTTTTATAAGTTACGAAAATACGAATTGGAATGATTTCAAATATGATGTAACCCAAGGTATTTTGGACCATTATCCGATTACTGATAGAAATTTGACTAACGATGAAATCGATCAATATGTAGATGACTTCACTTCCGTGGTTAATTCGGTCTCTGAATTTCATTCTGAAAAAATTGACTTGCGAAAAAGACAATTTACAGTATCAGACAGAATAAAACAGCTATTCAAAATTAAATATAATTGGCAAAAGGAGCTTAAACGGATTTACCGTATCTCTAATAACAGGCGCAGTCCGGAATATCTGAGATTATCGAAACAGATCCAATTATTAAGTATAATGATAAAAAGACAGGTAGAACTTGAGCAAATTTCGACTTTCCAAGATAAACTTAGAAAAACGTTGGCAACCCTATGCCTGAGTAGACGTGTGTTTGTTTGCAGCTGATCGCAAATTAACTTTTTTGAACACAAATATCAACATATGTCTTTTATTGACATTTAACTTCATTCGCGAATAAATTGCTTTTAATAATAAATTAAAATTAATCGAAGTTTCCTGTTAATTGTTGTGTTTTCTGATTTAAAACCAACACTTATTACGCAATTGACATTGTTTGTTATTCTTGCTGTTTCTCCTTTGACTGGAAGTACATTACTCGCTGATTTTGTTGCTGTTTTTGCCGCATATTGTTCCTGCATTTTGTTAGTTGCTGTTGTTGGTAAACAAATTAATTATGCCTTCCACAAAGAAACAGGATCTGTGTCCCTCCTGTAACAAATCTGTTACTAAATCCAAAGGATCGATTAAATGCAGGGTTTGTTCAAATTGGTTCCATGGATCGTGCGTCAATTTATCTGAAAAGGATCTGGCTGCTCTGAAGGCTATTCCAATCAGTGCATTTATTTGTGTTAATTGTGAAACCAATCTTAATAACAGCAACAGCTGTACAGCTGATAATTTTAAAGATCTCACAAAGAAACTGGATTCTTTTGTTACCACCCATCAAGAAGAGCTGAGTTCAATTAAAAAGTCTATTGATAACATGAATGCACAAATGACATCTTGTCTTGCTGAATTAAAGGCTGATATGTTAAGAAGCAACGAACGAGTTACTAATATTGAAAAGTCTGTGGCTGTGTTGGAAGAGGAGAATAAAGGGCTTAGAGCTGAAAACAATGCCTTGCATCGGCGATTAAATCGTGCGGACTTTTTAATTACTGGTCTACCTGATGGCTTGAATGATTTGGTTGCCGTTGTTATTTCTGTTGCTTCCTTTTTCAATGTGGTACTTGAACGCCGTGATGTGGGCTTAGCCTGTTACATTAACAACAAAAAACATGTTTTGGTAAAGTTAAATTGTGCTGAACTACGCGACGAAATAATGCGACAATACTTTAAAAGTCGATCACTTACAATTGCTGATGTTTTGTCCGGTGCAGGTGGAGATATCACGAGAAGGGTTTACTTAAACGACCATTTTTCCCCTGATGCTAGCAGTTTGAATGCCATTTGCAACAAGCTACGTCGACAGAACATTATTACAAAATATCGGATAATTAATGGGGATAAAGCCAAAGCGAAAATAGTGTTGCCTGATGGAAAACAGATCGAACGAGATGTTAGTGGCTGTTCTTATTTACTGACAGCACAGAATGGAGTAACTATCTAATTGATATTGTTTCTTTTATATTACTTTTTTTATACATTTGCTTATATTTTTTCTTGCAATATGTCTAACCTGGATACAACTGTCACATTTTTGGAATTTATAATATATGTATAACCTCTATGAGGTGCCTAATAACCTTTTTCTGTTGTATCTCGGTTAAGTCATGTCCTTTTTTTATTTTGATCTCTTTATATGTAGGTTGATATTTTATTTGATCTCACTGCCTATAATTCGCATTTGCGATTAGCTGTAATTTAAATGAATTGTTGTTAAAATGAATTGTTTTTATCTCTCGCGATTATTCTTCTTGATCTGGCTCCCCATCTATACTATTGTCAATTTTGATGTCTTCTAATGATAATCTGGGTCCAATAGTGAGTGGTAACTCGTATCTTAAAAGACTTTTACTTCCATATAAAAATAATCTGAAAATTGCCCATTTAAATTGTAGAAGCATTAAAACTCCTACTAAACTGGATGAAATAAAATCCATTCTAGAAGGCAATACATTTGATATTTTTGCTGTTTCAGAGACTTGGCTCACTAGTGACATACTTGATTCTGCGGTTTCCATTCCGGGCTTCTGTCTTTGTCGAAATGATCGTCAGATACCTGGTAGAGGTGGTGGTGTCATGATTTACGTTTCTAGAGGAATTCGATACAAATGCATTCATAAAACATCGATAGCTCATTGTGAATCCATGTTTTTAGAACTACAATTTGGTGGAAATAAACTGCTTTTTGGATGCGTATATCTGCCTTCGGGAAATATTCATTTGTTTGAAAGTCTTCATCATGAACTTTTTGCTCAATATGAGAACATAATGGTTACCGGTGATTTTAATTGCAATCTGTTCAATTCCTCTAAAGCGTACTTGTTTCGATCACTCTGTACTAGGTTGAACCTTAACATTGTGCATAATTTTATGCCTACTCATTTTGGTATAGCTAATCATTCTACGTCTCTGATAGATTTCATGTTGATTAGTAACAACTCTCTTTTGATTCATTCTGATCAGGTTCAGTGTCCCGCAATTTCAGATCATGCACTTATTTTTGCATCTCTATCTCTTAGACACAGTGTCTCTCCCCATTTTGTTGAATATCGAGATTACAATCAAATTGACTGGAATTCATTATTTTCTTTTCTCAACACTTTTGACCCCAGTTTGGTCTTTGAGAGTATGGATGTTGATACTAAATGCTCTTATATCTCTTATATTCTTGATTCTCTATTTACTTTTGTTCCTATAGTTAGAAAGGAAATAAAGTACTCTGCTAATTCTTGGATGAATTCTAATGAAGTAAGGTTTGCTGTATCGATAAGAGACTTAGCGTACTTGGAATTCTTAAGGGATAAATCTCAAGAAAAATGGAAATTATACTGCAAATATAGGAATAAAGCTAAGTCGGTTATTCGTAGGACAAGAAGACGTCATTATATTAGGACCTTCAGTGGAATGGATTCTGCAAGGCTTTGGAAGTTCCTAAAAAATTCTGGTTGCTCGGGGAATGATCAGGAAGTGATTGACATTGATGTCAACTGCATTAATGATTACTTTGTTAATTCTTCTTTCGGAAATAATGCTTCTCGGATTGATGTTGATAACTTCACTGATTTGGATTCATCTTTCTCTTTTCATTGTGTTGATGAAGTAGAACTCTTTGAAGCAATGTGTAAAGTGCATTCTAAATCTGTAGGTGTTGATGGCATACCAATAACCTTTATCAAACTCGTTTTTCCATACATTTCTCCTCTTATAATGGACCTTGTTAATAGCATTTTAACTACGTCGACGTTCCCTGCTATGTGGAAGACTGCTCGAGTGGTGCCTATTCCCAAGTGTCGCTCAGTTCGTGATTCTGATGATCTCAGGCCTATATCTATATTACCGGCTTTATCTAAGATATTAGAATATATAATTAAAGCTCAAATGCTTCAGACTTGTGAGCGCATGATCGATGAGTCGCAATATGCCTTTCGGAAAGGATTTAATACTACACATTTGCTTTTAAAACTTACAGACTCCATTCGTGAAAACATTAATAAGAGTAGGCTGAGTGTGCTAATTTCCTTGGATTTGTCTAAAGCTTTCAACAGTATTGATCATTCGTTACTGATTTTAAAGCTGAGGAACGATTTTCACTTCTCAAAATCTGCCTGTAAATTGATTCTTTCCTATTTATGTGACAGAAATCAATTTGTCGAGTTAAATGGTTGTAGGTCTAATTGTCAGAATTTATTGTCTGGGGTACCACAAGGGTCTGTCCTTGGGCCTCTCTTATTCATTCTATATTTGAATGATCTTCCGCGTCTCTTAAATTCTACGACTTGCTCCACTTATATATTCGCAGATGACATATTTTTGCTTTTCAATGGCAATCGTCATTTTCCAAACTTACTTGAAATTAACATTAATTCTCATTTAAATACATTTGTTCAATTTGCAACACAAAACTCATTAAAAGTCAATTCGTCGAAAACTAAAGCGTTGAACTTTGGCATTACTAACCGTGTTTTACCTTCATTTGATCTCTTCATAGGTAATGATAGTATAGAATTTGTGCAACAACATAGATGCTTAGGCATAATAATCGATTCTGAACTATCTTTTAAGAGTCATATAGATACTTTAACCGGCAAAGTATGGGGTTCATTACGTAGAATTTATGGTGCCAATTTATATTTACCCTATCGAATCAAGATAACACTGGCAAATTCTCTTTTGTTTTCACAAATATTGTATGGTCTCGAAGTTTACTCGGGGTCTACTGCCATGAATATTATTAGATTGAAGCGTATCGTAAATACTATCACGCGCTTCATATACAATTTAAGTCGTGATAGTCATGTTTCTTCCTACGTTATAAACTTCCTTGGTTGTTCTTTTGATATGTTCATAAAATTCCGTTGCCTTTTTTCGTTTTACAAAATGATAAAAAGTGAAAACCCTCCAGCATTAAGAAGAACCTTCGTCTTTACGCGTTCTTCTAGAAATCCTCAAATATTCATTCCTATGATTTGGAAGAATATTTTTGCAAAATCATTTATCGTCAGAGTAGCTCGTTGCTGGAATTTTTTACCGCTAGAACTGCGAATTTTCTCTCACAGCAATAATGCATTTCGCTTAAAAATTTTGAGGCATTTCCATTCCCTATCTCAAAACTAATTTTGTTTTTATTATTATATTACATAAATCGAGTTATAGCTCATTGGACAAAATTTATCTTGTTCTAAGATTTTTTTTTGGCTGGGGAGCCAAGATTACGAGAGTATTTCGTGTAAATTGAAAGAATTGTTAGAAAATTTATTATTTGATATAAGTTTTGAATTATATAATATATAAACTCAGGTAGTCTTTGTCATGTATACAAATTATTTGGCCTTTAAGGCTTTATGTTATACAAATATGAATAAATAAATAAATAAATAAATAAAAAAAAAAAATTAAGCCAGGACCAAAGGCACATAAGGAAGTTTTTAATATTATTGGTCATCGGAGAACCCGTCCGATAGATAAACTTGCCGTTGATGGTACTGTAATAAGTAATGATTCTGAATGCCTCACGCGTTTAAAATCATTTTTTTATAATATTTATAATGACGCTGCTAGCCTTTCTTCCGTAAGTGAAGATTTTGTAAACGGGTATATTGCAAACGTTCCACAAAACTGCCACGTATTTTCCACTGATTCAGATGCTAGAAATCAAAGAGGGTGTGCAAATCTAACAAATTTAAATGAAATTTTAGCCGTTGCTACCACTATTAAAAATAAGAAATCATCCGGGCTTGACACACTTTCTAATTTCATAATTCTTAAACTTCCAACAAAGGCCTTTGAATTTCTAACCATTATCTTTAATAACTGTATTTCAAACGGTTATTTCCCAGAATCTTGGAAAGTCTCTAAAATTGTTCCAATAAAGAAAAAACCCAATAATGATGACATATCTAATTTGAGACCTATATCCTTGTTATCTAATGTTGGTAAACTTTTTGAAATGATTGTACGTATTAAAATGGATGTCGGAGTCACTTTACCGTATATACCTAGTTCACAGTTCGGGTTTCAAAAAGGACATTCCACAGTTGATGCAATGACAAAATTCACTAATGACATCGTTCTGAACCTAAGAGAAAAGAAATGTACCGTTGCAGTTTCCCTAGATGTAGAAAAGGCCTTTGATCATGCCTCCCACTATGGAATATTGACCAAAATGATAAGGATTGGATTCAGCCCTGAGGTTATTAAACTATTTAAGAGCTTTTTAACGAACAGAAAATTTTGCGTTCTATATAAAAACCAGGTGTCCGAGCTGTCAAATATAAGCTCTGGTGTCCCGCAGGGATCTGTGTTAGCGCCGCACTTATACAACATCTTAATGTACGATTTCCCTCATAACCAGGAAAACGCTTCGGGTATTTTGTACGCTGACGACTCCCTTTTGTACTCGCACCACGAGTCACCAATGTGTGCTACTGACAATATCTCACAATACCTACATAATGTTAAACAATTTTACGATGAGTGGGGAATAAAAATTAACACTTCCAAGAGCGAAGCAATTTGCATTAGAAATGCATCTGGAAAATGTAAGCGTTCTGTAGTTCCTGAGAGTAAGGATTTAAAACTAGTTTTAAATGGCATTGAAATTCCCTTTAAAGACAAAATTACGTACCTGGGTGTAGAGTTCAACAAACTTTTTAAATTTAATTCACATGCTAGAAAGGCATTAAATAAGGCCCGAGGAGTTTTTATTTTGTTTTTGAAAATTCTAAACAACAAAGCTTTGCCAGCAAGTATAAAATTAATGTTGTACAAGACATGTATAAGGCCTGTTATTTTGTACGCCTTTCCTATCTGGTTTAGCATATCACCTACTGTTGTGAAAGAGCTAGAGGTTTTTGAGAGAAAAATTTTGAGACTTTGCATCGGAAAAAATTTTATGTGCATCAATAAGAGGTATTCGAATAATTTTATTTATGCAAATTCAAAATTGCAACGCATGGGTATCTATATCTGTACGATCCTAGATAAGTTTAATACAAGATTAGAGTTTCATGAAAATGTGCATATGAATGAAGCACGTAATAGTCAAGCGAACATTGGTTGGTATAACACAAATTATCTATCTCCCATAGGGTATAAATACGAGTCTGAAGCGGGTATTACCGAGTTTTATGAGAAGGCACTGGCCGGTACACATCGTGGGTAGTTATTGATTTACCTACTTTTTTGTCTGTTCATTGTTTTGTTTTGTTTCCTTTTTGTTTTGTATCATTAGTTTTAAGTTCATAAACCCTGGATAAATTATCCCTTCTTATTGTATTAGTCTCGGGAGCAAAGACGTATGTAACTTTAAATGATGTATACCCACATTTTATGTCCCCTTTCATGTAAAAGCTAGGTGCTGCAATTTCTGACATGGCATTACGATAATACATTATAGTCATAAGTTCCTCATATTATGTATCTAATTCATATATTTACAATGTTTAAAAAAAAGACTCAATAAATATAAACATAAACTTAAACTTGGACACAAACAAATTATGTTTGGATCCAAACATATATTTGTTTGCAACCAGTCCCAAACAAATATTTGTTTGGATCCAAACATATTTCTAACATATATTTTTCTGCGTGTAGATAATGGTCTAGCATTTCTAAGAAAACCCTACCGGTACCAACAAAAATAACTGAACCGATTTACACCTTTGTCAGATGTAATTCGAATTATTTTAACTGTAATTCGAGAATTTTATTTGTAATTCGTAACATTTCATTTGTAATTCGAATTATTCCATTTGCAATTCGAATTATTCCATTTGTAATTCGAATCATTCCATTTGTAATTCGAATTATTCCATTTGTAATTCGAATTATTCCATTTGTAATTTGAATTTATTTGTAATTTGTCTCACAAAAATTGAAAAACTCTCGATTAAGTGCAGTTTAAGGGCTGTTAGAAAAACTAAATTCTAAGAGATATTTTTAGTTTTTGCGAAGGAGTTTACTACATCAGTCGATAACTGAACCATTTTGGAATTTAATCTAAGTTTCTAAACGCACTAGCGATTTTAGGTGGTGGCCTTGGTGTTTTTGGGCTTCTTTGCTATTTATTATCTTCCACGAACAAAATTATATTATTGTAATCAAAACCACAAGAGCTATATTGGATCAGATTTCAAAAGTACGCTCGAACAGGCTAAAAACCGAGTACACGTATCTCTCATTTACTCAAAGAGTGGCATAATGCAAAAAATGGGTTTTTTGAGTTAGCAAATTCTATTTTTTCCTTACTTACTTTGTCAAATTTTCATCTCTATAACTCATTGAGTTAGAACTCGTTTACTAGAAGGTTGACATAAATAAAAAAAAATGGTGGATCTTGCGCATTGATATCTCTCTAGCTCTTTTCGAAATATGGCCGAAGTAGTTATTTTTATTTTTGTGTAAAAATCTTTTTAATTTGGGAAGTCAAATTTCAATCGCCTACATAAAACGCGTTTTCTCGAAACTGGCTTTTTTGAGATGTGTCACTCCTTGAGTAAATAAGGTAAAGAGGTAAAGTTTTTTCATCGATTGCTCGATAACACTGTGCGACAACAAAAAAAAAATGATGAGGAAAATCGACTAGGTTATGAAAGTAGAGCTAAAAATATGAGACACGTGTATCGGCGTTTTAAAAGTTTACGTCGGAAAGTAACCAAAATAGGCGGGGCAAGTTCCGCCCATTTTTAATTTTTTCGAAATATTCGAGTTAAGATTAAGATATCTTTGAATCCTTGCATTTCAGGTATATAGTGTCTATGGCAACTTTACAGAGGAGTATGTGGGCAATATTTTTGTTAAAAATTTTAACCCTCATGTGGTTCATCAAAGGGGACTTTCTTGTCCTTTTTTCAAAAATCTTTCAAAAACTCCTTAAAAATGTGATTGTATCAAATCCAAATATTCTACAAAATTGTTCGCCATAAAATTTTACTATAGGTCTCAGAATACACCAAATCTGTAACTCGTGTCTAATCGCCAGGAATCACTAAAAACGAAAAACACGTTTTAGGGTTAAAGTCGGACTTCATCTGAGTTTATTCAAAATTGTCCAACAAAACATAATTTTAGAGGGATGACGTCAAAGACAAAAATATTCTCCGTCAAATTTTACTATAGGTCACCAAAGAAATGAAATGCCTATTTACATTACATATCATAAAAATATCAGTATCTATTTTGCTGAAAAAACATGAAAATATTTCCCAATCTTTTTGATGAAAAATTGTTCCTTCTTTTTTCGAGTTTATACATTAAAGTAATATAAAACTTGGTTATAATTGAAAAGTGTCAAAAGATGACAAATTCTACACAAAATTTCACTATGAGTTTCAGAATAAACCATATATCTAGCTATACTATCTCCTTAAAAAAATTAGATTCCAAATTTATATATATTTGGATGAAATTATATGTTTTAATTTTGGACTGTTAATTTTACATAATTCCATACTGGATCAAAATCTAGCAAAATCCTTTACTTTTTGGGAATATTGTTAAAGAAAGAAATGTTCCAAATGAAATTTCATTATGGGTCTCTGAATAAAACAAATCTGTAACCATAGTATATAACATTCTTTGCAGCACTTGTTTTTGATATATATGTTTTAGGGCCATATTTCCCAATTTTCATACAGTTTGTCGTTGTGATTGGATACCGTAAATATCATATTGATGGTTTTTCGTTGTGGATTCATACAGAAGATGTTGTGCGTTCCATTCATAATGTTCTTGAAATATTTGTGGTGCATATATATTTGGAATATAAAAAACCCACATTGGACCTGCCCAAATTGGGTATTTTTAGTACTTTCAACTTAAATTCCGTAGTTTGGATAAGCTTATATTGTAAGTGAAAATACATACATGTTATATGGGCTCTCACATGCCCAATTTGGATAAGCTTATATTGTAAGTGAAAATACATACATGTCATATGGGCTCTCACATGCCCAATTTGTTTTATTCAGAGACCCATAATGAAATTTCATTTGGAACATTTCTTTCTTTAACAATATTCCCAAAAAGTAAAGGATTTTGCTAGATTTTGATCCAGTATGGAATTATGTAAAATTAACAGTCCAAAATTAAAACATATAATTTCATCCAAATATATATAAATTTGGAATCTAATTTTTTTAAGGAGATAGTATAGCTAGATATATGGTTTATTCTGAAACTCATAGTGAAATTTTGTGTAGAATTTTTCATCTTTTGACACTTTTCAATTATAACCAAGATTTATATTACTTTAATGTATAAACTCGAAAAAAGAAGGAACAATTTTTCATCAAAAAGATTGGGAAATATTTTCATGTTTTTTCAGCAAAATTGATACTGATATTTTTATGATATGTAATGTAAATAGGCATTTCATTTCTTTGGTGACCTATAGTAAAATTTGACGGAGAATATTTTTGTCTTTGAAGTCATCCCTCTAAAATTATGTTTTGTTGGACAATTTTGAATAAACTCAGATGAAGTCCGACTTTAACCCTAAAACGTGTTTTTCGTTTTTAGTGATTCCTGGCGATTAGACAAGAGTTACAGATTTGGTGTATTCTGAGACCTATAGTAAAATTTTATGGCGAAAAATTTTGTAGAATATTTGGATTTGATACAATCACATTTTTAAGGAGTTTTTGAAAGATTTTTGAAAAAAGGACAAAAAAGACCCCTTTGATGAACCGCATGAGGGTTAAAATTTTTAACAAAAATATTTCCCACATACTCCTCTGTAAAGTTGCCATAGACACTATATACCTGAAATGCAAGGATTCAAAGATATCTTAACTCGAATATTTCGAAAAAATTAAAAATGGGCGGAACTTGCCCCGCCTATTTTGGTTACTTTCCGACGTAAACTTTTAAAACGCCGATACACGTGTCTCATATTTTTAGCTCTATTTTCATAATCTAATCGATTTTTCCCATCATTTTGAAAAAAAATTGAATTTTGTTGCACAGTGTAATTGCGGCCTTTAAAGAATTACCCTGCAAATGCACCTTTGGCCCATACAAATCACTATGGAAACAAAGAGCGCACGGGTTCAGGAGGGTAGCCGTTGCAATAACAAAATTATTTTTTGGGTCACTCTAATGTACATAAGTTGCGAAAGTAGAGTTGATATTTTTACCACATTTATTCGTTCCACGGGCCCTGATAGATGCGAAAATCTATTCGTATAGCCTCCACCATAGTATAGAAGGTATATTAAGTTTGTTTTTGAGTTTGTAACGCATTGAAATAATCATTTGGGACCCTATAAAGTATATGTGTTCATGATCAGTGTCAAATTCTGAGTCGATCTATACCCCCACCAAAATAGATATAGGAATCTGACATTTCGACAAGATGGGTCTTTGCAGGCAGGTCAAGTTCGAAAATGAGCTATATATGTCCACGTTTTGGTATAGCCCCCATATAACTGTACCCGCAAATTTGAGATATTTTGGCGTTTCCAGACCGAATTAGCTATATATAATGTTTTGGTGTACCGCCCGATTTCAGGTATTCTGTCGTTTGTTTCCACATTTTCTGATCGAATTAGCTATAATTTGGCATTTAGGGTCATACAACTTCTCCAACTTCAAGTGGTCACAAAACTTCTCCACCAAAAATTTTGGATATAGGTTGTTTTGAATAGCCCTCATATAACATTACCAATTTTGAGTATTTCGGCTAACTAGTTCGAGTATTAAGGTTTGAAATGGTTAAATGATGGTGGTCCATGTTTTGGAATAGCTCCCATATAACGGTAAAACCCGAGTTGAGGAATTCCCACGTTTTCAGGTATTTAGAAATTATTGTCTACATTTGCGGCCTAAATTGAATGTAATATGGCATTTCACTTCTCCACTAAAAGTTGTGGGCACACGTTGTAGTGTAGTGAAAAACAAATAATTCAGGTTATTTAAATTTTTTAGCAGACCGCATTAGCTAAAATTAGGTATTTGGGGTCCCAGGGGTAAAAAAAATTCTCCATCTAAAATTGCTGGCATTTGTACATTCGTAATAAAATATAGACCACGCCCACTTTTTTCAATTTTAAATTTTAATCATTTTTAAAAAAAACTACTGAACTGACTTACCGGAAATTTTCAGGGAATGTACAGCGATGGCCCCCAGTAAAAATAGGATACATATTTTGTCGAATTTCGTTCGTTGGTAATGGCATCAGTTGAGAACGGCTGGGCAGATTTGGATGGAGTGCCGGCATTAAACGAAGTACAAGATAAGACGTGTAGCATTGTCCGCAGACACTTGAACCGAATCTAGCAACAGCCTTCGGCCCTGCGATTTGTTCGCTTCTGTTGATCCGTTCGCTCCTGCCAATTCGTTCGCTCCTGTCGATCCGTTCGCTCCTTGCGATTTGTTCCCTCCTGCCGATTCGTTCGCTCCTGTCGATCCGTTCGCTACTTGCGATTTGTTCGCTTCTGCCGATTCGTTTGCTCCTGTCGATTCGTTCGCTCCTGTCGATTTGTTTGCTCCTGTAGATTCGTTCGCTCCTGTCGATTCGTTCGCTCCTGCCGATTCGTTCGCTCCTTGCGACTCGTTCGCTCTCTGCGGCTCGTTCGCTCCGTTGTCTAACTATATCCGACTCTTTTCTTTACAGAACGGCAATCCGAACAGGAACGAACCGAACTCAACCCCCAAAGACTACCGAGCCGAACTCAACACCCGAAGACTACCGATCCGACAGCAATCCGAATAACACCGAGCCGGCGATACCCTAACAACGGGAACTACCGACCCATTGCCAATCCGAGTATTGCCGTGCGAGGGCTGACGAAAAAAAGATTGCCGATTTCACTATTGCCGTGTCGAGTGTTATCGACCGCCTGTCAACGACCAACCCCATCTTGTATCCGCCGATAACCACCTACTTTATACCGACCAATTCGAAGCGATTCCACCCGAGGCTGTTCCCCAATTTTACCAATATATACTACAACATCAATTAACCTCCATACTATCTGAAACTTATGTTTACGAAATTATATAAATAAAACTCTGAAGCACAGTCTCATCTTACTTAAGGTTTGAATCGACCCTGGCAGCGGCTGAACTAACCTCAGCCTTTGGTAAAACCACTCGTTTTTTTTTAAATGTTCGTCATAACGCAACTTTTTATACAAATAAAATTTTACCACGCCCACTTTTTTCAATTTTAATTTTTTTCTACAAAAACTACTGAACTGATTTTCCTGAAATTGTCATGGAATGTACAGGGATGGCCCCCGGTGAAAATTGGCTGCAAATTTAGTTTCGGATGGGGCGAAGAAATTCTCCTATACCCTATTTCTTAAAAATGATACATTTAAAATAATTACGAATGTATCGTTTTGGAAATTAATTTGCGAGACAATTGTGATTGTGTCTCCGACCTTACCTACTTTTTTAGGACCCAAAGACTTGACCATGCCCATTTTTTAAAGTATGTTACATATACAAAACTACTGAAGCGATTTTCCTCCTGTGTAAATAGGATGCATATTTTCATGAATTTCGAAGGCGGCGGGTACTTCCCTTTGCCATATTAAAAAAAACGCCATATCTTTATGAATAAAAATCAAATGCCGTCATAACCCAACTTAGGCCATGTTTATATTATAGCCTTTTGCCGGGTTAACCTTCTTAATGAGGATTTATTTGACGTATACGCAAAGGAGTTGACATTTGAAACCCAGTGGGTTTTTTAAATCCGGTTATATATAAACGTACTATTAGGTTCTTATGGAAAGAAACTTTTTCCGCGCACACTTTTTTCAATTTTCATTTCAATTTAAATTCCAATTTTTAATTTAAAGTTTTCCTGCAAAAACTACTGAACCGATTTTCTTAAAATTGTCAGGGAATGTACAGGGATGGCCCCCGAAAACAGGCTACATATTCTATTGAATTCCAGAGGGGGCGGAGTACCTCCCCTATGCGATACTTAAAAAAAAACGCTATATTTGAAAAATTTACTCATGTATCGGTTTAAAAATATACGGATTAATCTACAATGTAGTACCTCTTTGGGACCTAAAGACCCGACCACACCTGTTTTTTAATGTTATATCTCCAATACTACTGAATTGATTTCCATCAATTTTGCAGAAAAAGCTCAATGTTTACCGTTATGTTATGTATATTTTATGAATTTCGGAGGAGGTGGGGTACCTTCCCCACGCCCTTATTTAAAACGCTATTTGTATAAGCCAAACATATGATTATATCGGTTTCACTATAAATTTTGGGAGGCAATGGGGTTGTGTGTACTTTAGTTATATATTTGGAGCCAAAATGCCGGACCACCCTAACTTTTTATAAATACGCCCACTCTTTTCAATACATTATTTTTCCAAAACTACTGAACCTAATTTCATTAAATTTTCAGAATATTTTCAAGAATATCCCGTTGTCCATTTGTAGACGAATTTCGAGAGCCTATTGTTTTATAATCGCTATATTTGCTAAACTTATGAGTGCATCGCTTTGCAAATTAATTTTCGAGACAACGGTGGTTGCGCCCCCGATCAGGAAAAACGATATGTTTACAATTTTCCTGCTAGTTTATAAATAAACAAGTAAGCAAAAGCTATAGTCGGACGGGACCGACCATGTGATACCCTACACCACAACCTCTAGGAATCAGCTATGTGCAACCGCCTTGCACGCTGAATCGAAGTTTTAACGGTGGCAAAATACCCCTTGATAATGTTGGCGATATTTCCTGAGTATTTCAGCCATGAAAAACGTCTCTACAAGTGGCAGCTTAGGACACGCCGTTCGGACTCGGCGATAAAAACTTGGTCACATATCAATAACATAATATGAATCCATTGATATAAGATGTTTGTTGAAAATATATTCAAAAATTGGAAAATTCACATTGATTAGCCTCTCATGCTAAATCTTCAAATTGTCTTTGAATATCAGGCTCTTTTTTGAAATAACCTAAAATAAATAAATATACATATATACAATGCAATTTGCTACATCTCTGATATTTGATATTTCGGAAAATTGTGAGTTTATTGAAGATCTATCGTTCTCACGTAGTTTTGTGCTTTTCAGGGTATTTCGAAAATAGTTCATTGTGGGTATATATTGTGATTTCAAAAATATATTTTATACAGGTAGAAATAACTACTAATGGATAGAAATTCAAATATTTTGCATGCAAACAAATGTATAAATCCCAAAAGTATTCATATTCAATTACACACCAAAGAAGATAGTACAATTTAGCTGCGTTAACGGTGACATACCCTCTACCTCAGGTTTTTTGCCTGTTTTTCAGGGTTTCTTGGAGCTTTTCGGCCATAATCTCAGGAAATATGGACTTGCTATTGCAATTGTACCATCGAAAAGGGGACCGCAAGGACAATCTGCTGAAAAAATTCAAAACGATTCGATAGGACTCTTAAATGTCACTTTTCCGAATTTTGTATATAGTCTTACCCAATCTATCGATCGATTGCTCACTTCGTCAGTTATCGTTCACACAATTTTTCGAAAAAAATTTGAAGTTTTGTGGGAGAGGTGTGGACCTATATAGCCTATATTCGAACTTAAACTAAGTTTGGGCAAAATATTTCGAAGTATAAAATGTTCGTACCCACCAGCCAGAGACAGAGAGGCAGATGAACGGACTGGGCTAAATAGACTCCAAATTGTCTAAAACAAATTTCGTCCAAACATACTTGGGGTCTAAAACCATTATTTCGACGAGACACATCTTTGGTCATATTTTGTATGTATCCCCTTTACTGTTAATCCTGAGATATAAAATAAGTGGCGAGGCGACCCAATTTGTATGAAACATCCAATTGGACAATTTAACTGAAAATTTCTCTGTCATGATATCGAAAATATGTAGCATGGGAGGAAATTGTGATTCTCTACAGAAACCCCATATTTGGATCAATTGAAAGGTCAGTAGTTCTTTTTCCATATGTACGCTACTTTGCCGGTATATGCCCTCCAGGAATAAAAATATGGACCAAAAATAAAATTGTTGTTGGCGTTTTTTATTGTTGGACTGCAGAATTTTACATCTTTGTGTTTATTTCAGCTCGAGTCCATAATTTGTTGCAATTCAATTGTTTGAATAACAACAAAATATTTTAAAGTTGATATGAAATTGATTAGTTGCGGGCGAAGGGTAGGGAATACTATAGTTTCAGTTGTCACCAAACAACTTCATCAGTTCCCTTTTTCGCCGACTCTGTATCGATAAACAGGTCAATAAAGCCATCTAGCAAATTAAATAAAATGAGAAATTTGCTGTATGGCCCTAAAGCTGTTTACCCTACAATTTGAGTCGAACTAAAGAATTTCATATCCACCACTGTTTTTATGTCGTCTTTGCTTCGCAAAGAATACGAACATAGGAGTGTTGCTTCAATAAGCGGGGGTAAAAACAACAAGAAAGTTGTTTTTGCATTACGCATTGGTCAACAAGGCCGTGCTGATGCCTATTATTGTTGTTGGCGTTTTTTATTGTTGGACTGCAGAATTTTACATCTTTGTGTTTATTTCAGCTCGAGTCCATAATTTGTTGCAATTCAATTGTTTGAATAACAACAAAATATTTTAAAGTCATATCAACTTTAAAATATTTTGTTGTTATTCAAACAATTGAATTGCAACAAATTATGGACTCGAGCTGAAATAAACACAAAGATGAAAAATAAAATTTGTAAATTTTTCATACAAAAGTAATGGTCTATGTCACCCGCTAAATAATATCAGATCATCATGCAAAATTATAGGATTTTTCATCAACCTAAACTCCTACCTCGTGCGAAATTTCGTGACTATTGAGCTATAATTGCTTCCTCTAGCGTGTTTATGATTACACTACCAACAAAAAAGCTGGGTGTATAAGGCTGTAACTCTGTTATCTGATCACGTACATCAACATAATTGACATCAATGGAAAGGTCAAGAGATCGTCTTCCAAGTGTAGCTTACTTGCCCGGAATGTCTCTTCCAGGAATAAAGATATAAACTGTATATTAAAACTTTTCACAAATTTCACACAAAAGTTTTGGTCCATTTAACCCTCAAAATATTATCTGATCGCCATCTCAAATTGCAAGCTTCTTCTTTGTCATATACTCTTACCTTATTTAAAATTTCGAGGTGATCGGACTATTATTGCGACCTACAGAGCAGCTACAAAATCGGATAAAAATTATGTTTTTGGTCCATTTCTGCCGCTAAATATTTCACGATCATCACCAATTAAAATAGCGATCTATTCTGATGTGAAACCGACCTCCATACCAAATTTCGTGACGATCGGTACATAATTGCGGGCTGTAGTTTGATTACAATTTATAATGGACAGACGGACACACGGACGGACGGACACACATCTCAAAATCGCTTTATCTCGCCGAGATATGAAGATTGGTATACCACATTGGGGGTCTCAGACGAATATTTCGCGGTGTTACATGAATTTTTAACAAAACAAACTTATAATACCCTTTCCACATAGTGGTGTAGGGTATAAAAAAATAAATAAAGAAAACACATTATTCCATATTTTTTTCAGAATATTTCATGGTGGAGTGTATAAAATGTTTGGGCCGGCAGATCTTAATGTTTTTTTTACTTCTTTCTTTCTTAATAAGTTAGAGAGTTATTTGAATTTGGCTGAAGTGTTGAGGTCGGAGCTGTTGATAGGCCATTACTCCTAGTATTGGATTGAATCGTGGCCTGAGGTTATATAGCCAAGTGATTGATATTATTTTATTTGTTTATTTTTTTATGTTACAAACAAAACAATTGTACAACCGGTTGTACGATTGTTGTCCAATTGTCCAACCGACACACATTGTAATTTTCAGCGACATCTGACGCATCATAGCGAGCAGTTATTTAAAATGCCTAAAAGTATGCAAGTTTTTGAGAAAACACTTATACATATTTTTTCGCTAGAATTAAACAATCCCAACAAACTAAATAGTAGTAGTTAGTGAGTGAGACGAAATTTATATGGATATTTGGGTTGATACTCGAGAAGATCATTCCTATTTTGTTAACTATGGACGGCGGGAATACAAACGTTAAACATGGCTTGAAATAACTTTGAAGACATGGGGCTAAAAAAAACAGCCTCTTAGTCGATATGAATATGTGTCAGTAATATGGTGGATTTAGTAAATCATTTACATGGTCAAATAATGGAGCACAGGCTTTAGTAGTTTTTATGTTGTATTTCTCTTTCGAGATCGAGATCAAAAAGTTTTTTAACATATACAAAAGAAAAATACAAAAGAAATTGTCACACTTATCTCTAAGCATGAGGTAGCTTTGTACTTCGTGATGGTACACCTCAGATGTGTTAGGCTATTCGCCTTCCCAAAATTTCTTAAATACATAATCGATTTTTCTATTGAAATTGAATATAATCGGAAGTGTTACTATGTTCAAGTTTGGGCCAATGTCAGACAAACTTTGATAGTATCGTGCACAACCGCTATTAGTTTGGTCATCGAAGGATTTCTTTTAGGAATTTAGTGTAATTATGTCACGAAGTATGGACTGGCGCACAAAACAAATATACCGTAAGAAATGCAAAACTATCCTCGAAATGTAATATTTTTGGCCTTGTAGGCTTTTTGTTACATAAATGAAATAAATAAATAAATAAAAAATAAAAGCCTTTAAGCTACATTTACACGGTGGTTTGAACTTTTGTGTGTGTGGCAGGAAGGAGTTTTCCGATATAAACCATTTTGGAATTAGACGTACATTTAGAAGAAATGTTACAACTTGCAAAGTTTCGGCCACCTCGGATAAATTATGAGTCCATCTAGTCATATTGTAATCACTGTAGCGTCCGAAAAATTTTTATTTTTACCATAGGCAGCTCAAGTTCGAAGATGGGCTATATCGAACAATGTTTTGGTACAGCTACCATATAACAGTACTTCCCGATTTTCGATATTTTTAGGATTTTATCTAAAATTTCTGGTTCTCAGTAGTCATGATAAATCGTCAAATATAGTCCCCACATAACGGTAGCTCCTGATTTTCGACATTTTGAGGATATTAGCTACATTTTTTGACGAAATTTCCCCTTAATTTGGCATTTGAGGTTCCCTGGAAATGGCTTCACGGGACCGAAAGCCTTCATTGAAGACATTTCCTTCGCATTTAACCGACATTTTCTATTTATCGAGGTATGAATTACCGAGATTCTACTGTACTTTACATTGTACAACATTACATTGGAGCGCCAAAGTCTTGCACAGTCAACCCAGGGATTATATGTTGTCGTGCATTAACTCCGAGACTCACCCCAGAATCCACTAAATTATCCACTGCTGTTTATTTATTTCGCAGCTGTAAAAAAGTAAAACAAAAATATGAAAAGTAAAATATTTTTTTGGCCTTATTAAGGCGAAGGTCATTTATAATGACATTGAATTAATTCTCTTTCGAGTTGAGCTCTTAGACCTTAGATATACATTGAAAAATTAGGAGTCTACCGTAGACCCACGCATCCAACTATTACGCAACGTTTCACGGGTGGTTAAGCCGATCTTCAGGCGTATTAGGATGTTGTTTTTGTGGCAGAGGAAGGCAAAGCTTGGTAACTAGTATATATATCGCACTCAGAACTAGTATATATGGCTCAGAACGCTAAGGCCTAACAGCTCAACTCGAAAGAGAATTAATAAAATAGTTTTTGTTTGAATGCTCACCCTCCGATTTGTTTGCCATTTGATCATAAAACGCCAAATATGCAATTTTATTGCTCCCCTGAGCTATCTTTATTTCAATAGTAGTGAATGCCAACATTCAAATGGCATATAAAATCATTAATCTTCATTCCAAGGAGTGTCACAAAGATGGATTTATCTTAATCACTTATCTAGTTTTATTAGTTAATTAACATTCCTTAAATACGTTAGGCAATTGTGCATTTTCATTTTTATTTAACGGCGTATAAAACTGAGGTCATTATTATTATTTTTATTATGGCCAAGTTGTATTTTTTGCACATTATAGTACCGGTTAATTGAATCGGGAGAAAAAAAAATGAAAATCATGGTTGGCTAATTAGCTAAGAAATTACAAGTGTTATATTCAAAAGTAAAGAGTAGAAAATTGACACTGAGTGGAAGTTGGCTGTGTCATCGTTCTCTTCTCGTATGTAGCCTAGAATTGTTTGTACGATGAAATGGAAAGTAAATTAACTAAGCAAAAAAAAAAACAAATAATAATATAAATATAGAATGCCAATGAAAATTAAAAAGATTTCCATGATGTATGTATGTTCCTCAATTTGAATTAGTTTCTGGCAAGTTTAGCAATACATTTTCTAAAATAAGAACAATTCTCGTATATAAGTATATGATATTCAATGTTATACTACAAATGTTAAAGAATATCTTCTCTGGTAATTCATGGAGACAATTTTTTTATTATAAAACCCTTTCCATTAATTTGAATAATAAGAACCAAGAATTTTATTTAATACATTATATATCTTCAAAAAGGTTTTTTTTGCGTATTTATCCTAAATTTACATATTAAAAACTGATACAATTTCTATTAATATTACACTATGCAACACTGAACCCTCCCCTAGAAAAAAACAGCATACAATGAAAAAACGAAAGAAAAGAAAAACAACCCCCTCTTTGACGAACCCCGCAAGCGTTTTAAGGACCATGATCTGCGAATCTGCACCTGGAATGTTCGCACTCTTTATAGAGAAGGTGCAGTCTTCGCATTGGCAGACGTACTTGAAAAGTACAAGGCCGATATTACTGCCATACAGGAAATACGATGGATTGGGAAAGGCGTCACAACAACACCTTAAGGTGACGCACTGTATTATAGCTGCCATGACGTAAAGCATGAGTTTGGTTGCGGATTTGTAGTTAGTCGGAGACTAAAACATCTGGTATCCAGTTTCACTCCAGTGAATGAAATACTTGCTGCAATTCGAATAAAAGCTAAATTCTTCAACATCAGCTTTATTTGCGCTCATGCTCCCACTGAAGAAAAGGACGAACAGACCAAAGATATATTTTACGAGCGCTTAGAAGAAACATATGACAATTGCCCTGCCCATGACATTAAAATCATTCTAGGCGATTTTAATGCCAAAATTGGAAAGGAGAATATCTTTGGCCCAACAGTCGGGAAATTCAGCCTCCACAGTGAAACATCTGACAATGGTATGAGGCTTTGCAGCTGCAAAAAACATGGTAGTTAGCAGTACCAGATTTAATCATCTCGATATTCATAAGGGCACCTGGCTGTCTCCAGATCAGAAAACAAGAAATCAAATTGATCATGTTGTGATAGATGGAAGACATTCATCAAGCGTGTTGGATGTAAGATCGTTCCGAGGCGCAAACATTGATTCGGACCACTACCTTGTTGCAGCAAAGGTACGTACCCGTCTAAACGTTGCAAATAAAGCACGAACAGACACAACGCGGAAGTTGGACATCGATAGGCTGCAATCACAACAGATAGCCACAGCATATTCCACTCAACTAGCCCAATTGCTTAATCAAAGCACTCCTCATCCCGATAACATATCAGCGCAATGGCAAAGCATTGCCCACTCCATGCAAACAGCCGCAAAGTCCATACTTGGATACCAGAGGCCTCCACCAAGGAATACATGGTATGATCAGGAGTGTCGTGCTGCCACCGAAGAGAAAAATGCGGCATATAGGGCTACTTTACAATCCGCAGCTACGCGTAGCGCACAAGAGAGATACAGGGAGAAAAGGAGAGAGGAGAAACGTCTTTTCCGCAGGAAAAAGAGAGAGATGGAAAAGCGGGAGTGTGAAAAAATCGAGATGTACAGTAGCCAGAATAAAGTCCGAAAATTCTACCAAAGAGTCAAGCATCAAACTGATGGCTTTGGTACAGGCACATCCTCCTGTAGAGACCAGCAAGGTAATTTGGTAACTGATACAGATAGTGTACTCAGGATATGGAAAGAACATTTTTCAAAACTGTTGGTATCCAATAGCAGCGAAGACGACGAAGATACCACAGTCCCAATCCCAGAAGATGGTATTGAATGTATACCGCCCAGCCAAGATGAGGTAAAGACAGCAATAAATCGGTTGAAGAATAATAAGGCAGCAGGAGCCGATGGCTTACCAGCCGAGCTGGTCAAAACCGGAGGCGACACGCTGATAAGGTGTATTCATCAGCTAGTTAGCACCATCTGGCAGGAAGAACGAGTACCCGACGATTGGAACCTGAGTATCCTGTGCCCCGTCCACAACAAGGGAGATAAGACTGTATGCTCTAACTATAGGGGCATAAGTCTACTCCCTATTGCCTACAATATCGTGTCAGGGATATTGTGCGAACGACTAAAGCCTATTGTCAACAAGATAATTGGACCATACCAATGCGGCTTTAGACCTGGCAAGTCCACCATTGACCAGATATTTACCCTGCGGCATATCCTGGAGAAGACCCAAGAGATGCAGATCGACACCTACCACCTTTTTGTCGATTATAAAGCAGCCTTCGACAGCCCGCTGCGTTCAAAGGTATTCCAAGCCATGTCTGAATTTGGTATCCCCGCAAAGCTCATCCGTCTTTGCAAAATGACTTTAACTGACACGAGGTCCTCAGTTAAAATAGGAAAGAACCTCTCCGAAGAGTTTGGTACCAAAAGAGGTTTCAGACAAGGAGACAGCCTTTCGTATGATCTCTTTAACATCCTGCTGGAAAAGGTTATACGAGAGGCAAACGTCAAAAGAAGTGGCACAATCTACACCAATAGTCACATGTTACTTGCTTATGCTGATGATATAGACATCATAGGCCGATCAGTAAAAGAAGTAACTGATACCTTTATGAAGATCGAAGGAGAATCTGCTAAAGTGGGTCTGGCGGTAAACGGTGAGAAGACCAAGTTGATGGTGTCGACGTGCAATGCGTCCATTGAGCTCGGACCGACTGTGGAAGTTGGTTCCTATAATATTGAGGTAGTTAAAGACTTCGTCTACCTCGGCACCTCCGTAAACACAACAAACGACATCAGTTGTGAAATAAAAAGAAGAATTATATTGGCCAACAGATGCTACTTTGGTTTAAGTAAGCAGTTCAAAAACAAAGCCACATCTCGTCAAACAAAAATAACGCTCTACAAAACACTGATACTACCCGTGCTGATGTATGGCTCCGAAGCCTGGGTACTTGCGCAAGCAGACATGGCAGTGCTTGGTGTGTTTGAGAGAAAAATTCTTCGAAAGATCTACGGACCAATCTGCGTTGACGGTGAATATCGACGTCGCATGAACCACGAGCTGTATCTGCTGTACAACGACATCAATATTGTTAAACGTATCGAGATGCAGCGATTGCGTTGGCTAGACCATATCATAAGAATGAGCGATGATGACCCCGCTAAAAAGGTGTATAAACACGGACCGCTTGGCGGTGCACGCAGAATTGGCAGGCCAAGGAATAGATGGCGCAAACAAGTGGATGATGAGATGAAAAGGCGCGGTATTCCAGAAAGCGAAGCAACAAATAGAGAGAATTGGAGATCTTTTCTTAGTTCGGCCTATAGAACAAATCGCTCATTTACTCAAAGAGTGACACATTTCAAAAAATCAAGTTTCGAGAAAAACGCGTTTTAAGTTGTTGATTGAAATTTGACTTCCCAACTTAAAAAGATTATTACGCAACAACTGAAATAACTAGTTGGACCATATTTTGCAGAGAACTAGCCAGATATCAGTGTTAAATTTCTATGCAAGATCAAGCATGACTTGAAATGTTTTAGTGCTTCATAAATGCAAACAACTTTTTTGATGATTTATGCCAAACTCATAGAAAATAAGCTGTAACTCGTTGAGTTTTAGAGATATCAACTTGAAAATTTGACACCAGATAAAGTAGAAGTCGTAGAAAAAACAGAAATTGCTAACTCAAAAAACCCATTTTTTGAGTTATGCCACTCTTTGAGTAAATGAGCGAAATGTTCTGTAATGGGCCAGCTAAGTAAGTAAATACGCAACACTGAAAATGCAAACAACTTCTAGTATGCATTTTTTGAAAGTACATATTTAGACTACAAAAACCCTAGTAGGGTTTTGTCCTGTCAGATCCAGTTCGGATTTTATGGCCTCATCTAAACCGGGCTAAATCTACACTTTTTTGCATTTATCAGGCCTTTATCTCAGAAACGAATAGAAATTTGGCCTTGCTTTTGAAATATTGTAGCCCTAAACTACTAGAACTTATCTTTAAAAAAACACATAAGAAAAACTCCATCTAGGGCATCAAATTCTATAAAATATACAAAAATTTTACATAATTGCTGAAATTCTGGTCAGTATCGGCTAAACAATTGGGAGTTGAACCAAGTAACCTTTTGCAAAAATCTTCCAAATAAAGTTCTCAACAATTCTTTAGAACATCTAAACTCTAAAATGCTTTCTTCATATTGTTTCAGCGGTATTTTGCATTATATCTTTTACAACACGTAATTCAAACACAGTTCACACCAACAGTTTATTCTCGCATTTCGTATTTCACTACATTATTGACATTTTTATTAAATCGTCGTTGAAAAATGTACTGAAAACAACGGCATAGAGGTATTTTACAACAATGACATGTAATACTTCTATAAAGGTGGTGTCTTAGTACATGCCGTTCGGACCCGGTGATAAACAGTAGGTCCCATGTACACCCCGATTCATTGATATGAGACAAGGCTCTCTTGTACCTATGGGGATGTTTGTTGAACAAATATATTTTATACATTTCTAATAAATATTCCTAAATTGGAAAATTGACATTGTTTAGCCCCTTCTGCTACATATTTAAATTTTCTTTGAATATCAGGTTTCTTTTTGGAATATACCTAATATAAATAAATATATAAGCCCGACATAAGACACAAAGTACATTTTGAAAAAAAGGTGACGAAGCTACCCCATGCTGCAATATATGTATATAAAATCCAATTGGACAATTAATACGCTAGGACTCCACTTAATTTGCATGACAGAGACAATTTATAGAATGAACGGAAGATGTGGTTCTCTACACAAAACCCATTATATATTATGGGTAATTTACACGATATGTTTTTTATATACAAAATGTATATGCAAAGTGTCAGCACATATGTAAAATAGCATATCGTTAGGCAGTAGGCCCGTTATCTAGCAGACACATTATTGAAATTGAATCAGGGCAAAGGTCAGTAGTTCTTTTTCCATAAACATATATTTTTCATACAATAGTAGTGGTCCATTTCACCCGCTAAATAATATCAGATTATCATCCAAAATTGTAGGCATCTTCTTTAACCTAAACTCTTACCTCGTGCAAAATTTTGTGACTATTGAGCTATAATTGCGACCTCTAGCGTGTTTATGATTACACTGCAAAAAATAAGTTGATATATTAGGCTGTAACTCTGTTCACTGATCATGTACACCAACACAATTGGTATCAGTAGAAAGACCAAGAGTTCTTTTTCCAAGTAAGAAATAAAGACATAAGCTGTATATTAAAAATTTTCACATTTTCACACAAAAGTTGTGGTCCATTTAAATCTCTAAATATTACCTGATCACCATCTCAAATTGCAAGCTTCTTTTTGTCATATACTCTTACCTTATTTCGAGGCGATCGGACTATTATTGCGACCTACAGAGCAGTTACAAAATCGGATAAAAATATGTTTTTGGTCCATTTCACCCGCTAAATATTTCACGATCATCACCAATAACAATTGGTGTCTATTCTGGTCTAAGCCCGACCTCCATGCAAAATTTCGACCCGCAGTTTGATTACAATTTTTAATGGACAGACGGTACCTACACCACATGTACCTGACATCGCTGCATTTTACTTATTTTTATGTCAATTCATTCACCAACGATGGACACGAAAAGAGCGATGAAAGAGAAATACTTGTTAAACTAGAGAGAAAAGAGAAAGAACTATATCGCTCTCGGGACTATTTGGAATAGAGTTGGGTAATCTAGTTCCTTGTACTAGTTCCAAAACGTATGAGTAACATCATGAAATGTAACGTGTAATATTAAGTATACGAAGTTTGTTGAAAGAAAAAAATGTGGGCCATTGGAACTGCGAAGAAACTAGATAGTTCCATATAGTTCCTTTGGCACAACTCTAATTTAGAACGAAGCAAACAGAAAGGACGCTGAAATACAAAAATTAATTGAACTACATAATATGAAATAATAATAATAATAAAAATAATAATAATAATAATAATAATAATAATAATAATAATAATAATAATAATAATAATAATAATAATAATAATAATAATAATATTAATAATAATAATAATAATAATATTAATATTAATATTAATATTAATATTAATATTAATATTAATATTAATATTAATATTAATATTAATATTAATATTAATATTAATATTAATATTAATATTAATATTAATATTAATATTAATATTAATATTAATAATAATAATAATAATATTAATAACAATAATAATAATAATACATATATGCTGAAATCAACCAATGTTTGGGATTCGTTATGTCGTCTATGTTATTTTAAATTTCAAACAAGTGTTGTTAGTTCGTTCTTGCTTTCAACATTTAAATTCTTAGCTGGACAATGAAACAAGCCTAGCTTGCTTATTTTGTGGCTTACAGAAGTAGGTGTTAGTTAGTAAAGCAACAACAGTGCAAAGATAAACATGGCATCAAATTTAAAATTTCTATTCGGATCGGGAATAATACTGGGTCTTGTACTCATGAGTTTTGGTAATAAATAAATCAATAATTACTTAATTAGATATAATAATAAAATATTATAAAAATAATTATTATAAAATGCTCGTATATAATTTGTGGACATTTGGTGGAAAAATAAACAAAACAACCAAAGGCAAAAAAATTAACCTCAACTCTAAAGTGACAAAAATCCATGAACTATCAATAACATATTACATAACATTGTGAATCGAAAAACATTTGTGAATTATTTGTTTAAAAGTTTTCACCCTGAAGGCTATGGCTTCGAAACTTCAACAAGACATCAAATCACATCCCTTCTTAGAATGTCGGCTAAGCCTTCAGGCAAATGCAAGCCATATATTCAGAAAATTTTGGCTGTGTATAAGATTACCACAAAACAAGTGAAAAGAATCAGTTAGGGTTGTCGACAGCCCATGGGCTATATCAAAATGTGGGCCGGTATAGCCCATTTTCAATACCGAACATCCTAGGAGAAAAAGAAACTTGTATATGAAATTATAAAGTTCTAGCTCAAAAATTGCGAGCTGTATCTTGTTTTCAACATACGACCGGACGGACATGGTTATATCGACTAAGAATGTTATGCTGATCAAGAATATATGTGTGTATGTACTTTATAGGGTCTCAGACGAATATTTCGATGTTTTACAAACGGAATGACAAATTCAATTAGACCCTCCATACATATTATGGTGGAGGGTATAAAAAACCTTTTTGGTGACAAAAGAAGTTTTGACGGTTTCCAATGTAAATTTAAATTTTATCACCATTGGAGGAGTAGTCCGGGTAATGCCGTCCACTTTTCCGATTGTGTTTTTTTAATAGCAAAAAAGTAAAACTACACCTTGCACTCAGAAGGTCTGCGGTTAAATCCCAGACTAGAACATCTAATCGTCGGCGGCAAGTCGCCTCAGCGTAATGCTGGCTTACATTTCCTGAGTATTTCAGTCCTGAAAAACTTCTCTTATAGTGGTCTCGTAAGACACTCCGTTCCGACTCGGCAATAAAAAGTATGTCCCATATCATTGAGCTAAACGAATCGGGGTACACTCATTGATATAATAAAAAGCTCCCTTGTTCCTTCGGGGATATTGAAGGAACATATGTATGTATGTAAAATAGTACATATATATTGTCTAGGTGAAAGCACGAAATTTCCCCTTTGTGTCCGATATAATTTTATTCTCCTTACTTTCCTCGATAATGTACACGGTGCTCTTGAACCAACTTTAAATGAAAGGAGTTTACACCTGGGAAGTTTTTGCGGATCAGAGATGAGAAAAAATCAACAAAATCGCGGGAACGCGATCATCGTTTTAAATAAAATAAGTCGGTCGAAGTTCCCATTTGTAGGGGTTTTTTCAGTTTTCACGATTTTGCTGAAAAACCGCAAGCCCTATCATAATGGAAACTAAAATAAAAATATATTGTAGCAGTCTCTACAAGATTGTCCTTTATGATATTATCTTACGTTTTACCATTTTTGAGATATAGAAGTTAAAATTTGGACAATTCACTGACTGTATCGTCTCCTTATAAAAAAAAACAAGTAAGAAAGTATCAGTCAGCTGAGCCGACAGAGATATACCCTCAGCCACGTACCCGAAGAAAAAAGTTAACACCATACTTCTGTAGGGTTTTTAGCCGTTGGGAAAATTTTCCATGATGGAAAGGGCCGCAAAAAACTACATGTTGCAAAAAAATTCAGAATGATCCAAGATGAGTGCATTTTTTCCAAACTTTGGGTAGGATGTACCCGTAGGAGTGATCCGATGTAGTACATATTCGGACCTAATACAAATCTGTAGGAAATAATTTTTTTCTTTATTAGTCTATGGACATTTGGGTGCCACCGTGGTGCAATGGTATGCACACCCGCCCTGCACGCTTAAGGTCGTGGATTCGATTCCCCGGCCAGTCAACATCAAACAACTATCAAAGGTGGCAAAATACCCCTCAGTAATGTTGGCGACATTTTCTGAGTATTTCAGCCTTGTATAACTTCTCTACAAGTGGTGTCTTAGACACGCCGTTCGGACTCGGCGATAAACAGTAGGTCCCATATCATTGAGCTAATATGAATCGGGGTGCACTCATTGATATGAGAGAAGTCTCCTCTGTCCCGCCTGGGATGTTTGTAGAACAATTATTATTATTATGTCTATGGATATTTTCCTTACAGACTATATAATTAAAAATGTTGTACTTAATTTTCTGAATTTAAATATACTAAAATTTTACTTTTCAATTTACAAAGTTTGAGCTAAATCGATTTCTCTCTTAAAGGGTTATTTTACACATTAGCCAGTTTAGGTGGTGCCGGTAGGATTTTCTGGCTGCATCAAAAATCAAAGCGATTCGAGAGCAGGCCTTAAACTGCACTTAAGCAACATTTTGTGTGGGAGGTACCCGAAAGAGTGGACCAATAGGGTCCATATTGGAACCTCATCTATGTCTGGTAGAAATGTCACGATGTGCAAAGTATTAGTCCATACTTTCAGTTACTCCCTTCAAGAGTTATCGTGCGGACAATTTTTCCGAACATTTTTGAACTTTTGTGGGGGAGGTACCTGAAGGAATGGACCGATATGGCCCATCTTCGAACTTAAATCAAATCTGGACAAAATATTTCGATACCCAAAATTTGAACCGAATCGATTGATCCGTTCGAGAGTTATCGTGCGCACCTGCCAGCCAGCCAGACGGACAGACAGACAGACGGACGGACATTGCTAGATCGACTCAAAATTGTCTGAAACGGATATCGTACAAACATACTTGGGGTCTAAAACCATTATTTCGATGAGGCACATTTTTGGCCGTATCAAAGTGTAAATACCCTCTTTAGCCTAAAGGCTGGGGGTATAAAAACTCATATAATCGAGGTTGCAACATTGTTTCGCTTAAAATCTCTCGTGAAATTTTGGTCAATTTTGGTTATGGTGTTTTATTTCATGTGACCATAAAATCGTCAAATCGTAATTTTTCGATTTTGGTCCAAAAAATCTTCAAAATGACGATAAATCGTCAAATTCGGCCCCCATGTTTGGAAATAATGATTTCTACCATCTGGAGATACCAAATAAATACCAAATTGCAGCAAAATTTACGGTGAAATGTGGTCTAACTACACAAAATATCTTATATGTATGTGGAGGTATAGTTATGAGGACAATATTCAGTGTAATAATATTCATACTTATAAGTAATATCTGTAAAAATTATAGCCGCTTATCTCAATTAGTTTAGGAGTTATTAATTTTCCCCCGCTAGACATGGATTTCGCCTCAGCCTAATCCTGGCATACATTTCCTGAGTATTTCAGCCATGAAAAACTTCTTTAAAAGTGGACTCGTAAGACACTCCGTTCCGACTCGGCAATAAAGATATGTATGTCTCATATCACTGAGGTAATACGAATCGGCGTGCAGTCATTGATATAATAGAAGGCTCCCTTGTTCCTTCGGAGGTATATGTATCAGAGGTCCGCAAAATGCATATAAAAGGCACACTCTATTGCCTTTTCCCAAAAGCGAATAGTGCAGTGCCTTGCATATAAAAAATATGAATGTGCAAAAAGCAGATTCACCCCAAACAATGATTCACTGCTTTAGTGCATGCTTGCTTGCTTTTACATTTGTATTCACACGATTCGCAAATGCAGTATGCACAATACTGCATACCACGACACAGTATCGTACCATCTTCTGTTTGAATAAATGAAAACATTTGCCAAATTTCGCTTTTTCTTTGAGTTTCTTTAATAATAGGATAAACTAAACTAGTAATTTTTTATTTATTATTGTCTCTTTAGGACGAAGGCCATTATTTTATGAAAGTTTTTAATTAATTAATTGGATTAATCGAGCTAACATGGCCTAAAGAGTTTTGTATTGAAAAATGAATTCTAGCGAAATACCACACACTCAACCATTATGCTACGATCGTTTCGCCTGGTGGTTTAAGCCAGGCTCATCAGGCGTATTTGAATGCTAATGGCTAGAAGACAAAGGCTGATTTTGATAACTTCTTTCATAAAATAATGGCCTTCGTCCTAAAAAGACAATAATAAATAAAAAACTTCACAGCAGAGCCCGGCTGCCCCGGCTGAGGTTTGAACCTGGGTCCTCTTCAACAAACAGACAATGTTGTCGAGATCTCAGCATTCTAAGCCACTGCCAATGTATCATATCAACAAACTAGTCGACATGATGCCAATGTATCAAAAGTGTATCAAAAAGACTTCAATAAATACTTCATAATTACAAAATTGTAAAAATGTTTGTATAAATAGAAGTTATCAAAATCAGCCTTTGTCTTCTAGCCATTAGCATTCAAATACGCCTGATGAGCCTGGCTTAAACCACCAGGCGAAACGATCGTAGCGTAATGGTTGAGTGTGTGGTATTTCGCTAGAATTCATTTTTCAATACAAAACTCTTTAAGCCTCGTTAGCTCGATTAATCCAATTAATTAATTATAAACTAGTAATTGTTTTATTGTCTCAACATTAATTTTTTTATGTTTATTAACGTATAAATTTGACCAGAAATATCTACTGCTTTATGTAATGCAACGTGCTTTTTCGAAGGCAGCGTGCAAAAAAAAGGCAACGAGCTCTTGTAGTGTGTTGTGTATGTGCAATTTGCACACACTCATGAAAGTAAAGGCAAAGCAAGCAATAGCATTAAACAGAGATGGCAATAGCAAGCAATGAAAAAAGCACGAAATCGCGAATATGAATTAAAAGCGAGTGGCATTTTGCGGACCTCTGATATGTATGTATGTAAAATAGTGCATATTTATTATGCTACCCCCTTGTGGCCGCTATAATTATACCCTCCACCTCAATATGGAGGGTATAATTAAATTTGTCATTCCGTTTGTAACACATTGAAATATTCATCGGTGACCCTGTAAAGTATATATATTCTTGATCAGGGCAAAATTCTAAGCCGATATAAATTTGTGCGCCTGTCCGTCTGTACGTCCGTCTGTTGAAATCAAGGTACAGCTCGAAATTTTTTATATAGACATTTGTAATTTGTTATAGAAGTTTCTATTACTACTAGGATGTTTGGCATTGTAAATGGGCTATATCGGTCCACGCTTTGATATAGCCCCCATAGGACTGTACCGCCCGATTTTCGGTATTTTGAAAGCTTTAGCCTCAATATTTCACCGAAATGGCTGAAATTTGGTATTTATTCTTCGTTGTGGGTTTAAAACTTTCCCCCAGAAATTTATCCGTACCGTCCACGCCTTAATACAGCCTCAATCGATTTTCAGTATTTTAAAGGTTGTGGCCACAATAACCCATCGAAATGGCTGAAATTTGGTATTGAGTCATTGATAGGGGTATTCAACTTTCCCCTCTAAATTTGTCTGCATAGGTCCACATCTTTATATTGTCCCCATAAAACGTTACCTCCTGATTTTCGGTATTTTGAAAGTTATTTGGTTGGTATTTAGTCTACGTTGGATGTAAAAACCTTTCCGATTGAAATTCGTCGGTATATGTACACGTTTCGATATAACCCCCATAGAACGGTACCTTCCGATTTTCGAATTTCTGAAGGTTGTGACGTCAATATCCCACCGAAATGACTGAATTTTTTATTTAGTCTTCCATAGGATTATAAAATATTTCAGAAGAAAATTATCTGTATCAGTGTCCACGTCTTCCTACATACATGAAAACATACCTCACGAATTTCGGTATTTAAGGTTAGCCACATTGTTTTACCGAAATAGCTGAATTTTGGTATTTAGTCTTTTTCTAAAACGAAAGGAAACTAATTTTCTATTTCACTGCAATATAACTCATGGTGGAGGGTATAACAGTTCCGCCCGGCCCACAGTGGTTCCACTTATTGCCCAAAAATAAAAAAAAAAACTGAGTATCAAATTTTTGGACCTTTTTTATTAGTTATTAGTTTTTGCTTCTTTCGAACGCGATCTGGTTAAAAATAGCTCCAAAAGTCGGAACATTTGATTACTATTTTTTGTAGTAAACACAACTTACAATTTATGTCTAAGTAAATATATTCAAAATATCGCGAAACTAATACCTATTGCAAAATATTATAGTGGATTTGAAAGGATGAGGTAATAGCTTAATTTGCTTTAATAAATAATGTTTTAACGTGTTGTGGAATTCCAGTAAGATGTATGTTTTCCTAATGTATTTTGTAATGCCAGTACTATCTTTTACATAAATAAGATCTATGGTTTTAGATATGATGCCCACCAGTGCCCACCTCGGGAATAATTTTCCGATGTAGATCATGGGTTGAAGATTATCAAGTATTAATATCAGCTGTCATCTAGTGCTAGACTTTAAATGGTGCGTCGCAGACTAAAGCTGCCCTAGAATACCGTTTCTACGTATATATTTGAGTATAATTCTGATATCTGACCACGTACATTAACATAATTGACATCAACGGAAAGGTCAAGAAGTTTTCTTCCAAATACGTCTTACGTGAGCTGTACGTGTCTTCCAGAAAGTACGCCAATTTTCAGACAAATATTTAAAACGCTAAATTGGTTGGTTTTTATGATGTTTTGGAGAGTGTTCTGTTTCCACATGCCTATTTTTGCATTATAAGGTATTCGGTATTTTTTATGACATGTAGTATTTAGGGATAGGTAAGTCGACTTTCGGTTAATCGATTTTTTGCAGTCAAAAATCTAAAAATCGTAGTCGACTTTTGTCTGGAAGGAAAATCGCATAATCGATTATCTTGTATCGAGTTTCGAGTTTGACCATAGATTGTTGACTTGGCGGTTTTACACTTTTGGCGGTTTTACAGTTTCAAAAGAAAACTCGAAAATCGACGAATAGTCGATTATAATCGATTTTTTGCGGTTATGAAAAAGTCGAAAGTCGAGTTTTAAGACAACTGAAATAATCGCAAGATCGAAAATCGCATTTTTAGATTTAGACCATAATCGAATAGTCGAAAAATCGATTATTGCTTTCCATTACCTATCCCTAGTAGTATTAACAGCATAAAACAATTCATATTGTACACCACCACCCGAGGGGATAGAGGAGAGAATGCCACGCTCATGGTTTCGTAAAACAATGTGCGCAGCACCACAAAGCTGTAACCAGCGAATTAACTTGATACTTGTACTGGAAATATTCTTGGCCACTTTCTCCATACAAGTGGATCCACTGTGCGGGCGAAATTAAGGCCGTTCTTACTTGCTTCTTTTTAAATTTTGATCATTTTAGCTAAAATTTTTAACCGAACTAGCTGTTATTTGACATTGGAGGTTCCCAGTGGTCGCAAAACTTGTACACCAACAAAAGTTTAACATAGGTTCTTGTTTTGATATAGCCCGTATATAACCAACGGTACCTTTCGATTTTCGGTATTTTGTGGATTTTAGCTACAGTTTTTAGCCGGACTGTATCTAATTTCACATTGGAGTTTGACATTGGCCGCAAAACTTTTACATTAAAAATTGTCAACATAGGTCCATGTTTGGTATAGCCCCCGTTAACCTCCCGATTTTCGGGATTTTAGCTACAGTTTTTAATTGAACTATATTTACTTTTACATTTGATGTTCCCAGTTGTCTATGTTTTGGTATGGCCCCCATATAACTGTACCTCCAATTTAACCGAAATGGCTGTAATTTGAAATATTAGTTTCCCAGTGGTCACAAAACTTCTGCACTAAAACAAAGGTAAACACTTTGATATAGATCCCATATAAAGGTGTCTCCCGAATAAAGACATTTTTAGGTACATTTCCTGACCTACAGTTTCGTGCAAGATAATAGCAGTGCGAAACTGCTACCTACGAAAATTGCAATAATACATTCTATAAATCCTTAATGGATTTAAATTTGGGTGCCACCGTGGTGCAATGGTATGGGCACCCGCCTCGCATGGTGAAGGTCGTGGGTTCGATTCCCCGGACAGTCAACATCAAACACTTTTCAACGGTGGCAAAATACTCCATTTTCTGAGTATTTCAGCCTTTGTAAAACTTCTCTACAAGTGGTGTCTTAGATATGCCGTTCGGACTCGGCGATAAACAGTAGGTCCCATATCATTGAGCTGATATGAATCGGGGTGCACTCACTGATATGAAAGAAGTCTCCCTTGTCCCTTCTGGGATGTTTTTTTGGAACAATTATTATAATCCTTAAAGGAATTTAATTATATTCATCAGGCGAATGCTTATAAGGTTCCAGACCTCTCGGGCTAAAATATTTTACATAAATATGCAACTATTAAGAAACACCATTGATGTTTTCTGCTCAGGAAGGTTTTTTCGTGTGCAAAATAATATCAGTGCAAGTAAGCCAAGTAAAATGAACATGTTAAAAGGTATTCATTTATAAGTTGTTACAGTTGAAAAGTATTTTCCAATGAAAATAAGAAGAAATACTAACAATATGTGCACAAATGTGGATCATAACTGCCTTTAGTGCATCATTGCAGCTTAGATGGTCATAAAATAATCGGTGGTATTTTCTCAAAAATTATTTGTAATGGTCGAAAATCATCGTACGTATCCTCAACTAATATCCATAGTACGGATGCTATTTTTGGAATTTAATGTAAAAATAATCTGATAAAGCGAAGGAAATAAGACCAAATCTTTTGGAAACATGCTAAAAACCACTTTTATGGATTGGTGTGTCTTCATTTATGTTATCCAGAACTATAGCTACAAGTTTGCCAAAAAGGAGAATCCAATCGGTTTCCGAGATATGAAACCAACAACTTATAAACATAAACTAAGATTAGCCGGTTTTAGACGAAGCCATAAAGGGAACTGCCCGTTGCAGATAGAAATTATGATGAATGTCTTCGCAGTAGTCTGGTAGAACTTCTCCGATTTGGTACGACATGCTTTCATAAATTAAGCAAAAAATAATTTTGAAATTAAAAGAAATCGTTGGGAGTTATGTCCGCGATTTTTTGGAAGATACGTCCGCTTTGCTTCATATATATATATATATATATAGTGTTTTTATAGAGCTATTTTGAAAGTATTTTCATTTGTTTACATAAAATGTGTATTTTATTAAATTGTGAATTTTTTTAGTTTTTAAAGATATTTTCAAAAATGTGTTTGTCTTCGGAAATTTTTTCAGAAATTTTTTCAAAAAATATACTTTTACGAAAACATTTCATTTTCTTAAAAATTGAAAATATTTTTGTAAAAAATTGCGCATTTTTTTTATTTTTAGAAATGGTATTTAGAGATGATATTTAAATACATTTTTTACATATTTTTAAAATAAATTTATAATTCTTTAAAATGGACAAAATTTTTTGTAAAAATCTCGCGATATTAAAAACAAAAAAAAAAATATAACCATCCGGGATAAAAATTTTGTTTAAAATTTGAGTATAGATCGATTTGTATTGGCTACTACTACTTATTTTTTCTTAAAAATGAAAAATCAATTATAAATTGTATTATGAAATAAAAAAATGTCTATGAAATTACAGTTATTTTTTCATTTTCTTATACATTTGAAATAAAAATTGTATTAAAAAACAATTAATATTAAAAATTGGGAGCTTTGTCCAATTATCTCCCAAAAATTTTGGGAGTTATGTCCGCAAACCAATCGTTTTGGTAGTTATGTCTGTTGGGAGTTATGTCACGGCACCGACTGGAGGTATATTTTCGCTGACAAGAACTACGCATTACATTAACTTGTTTTTTTCTCCTTTCCTCTCCATACTTCGGCCGTGAACTATGTTTTGCCACAGTCTGCTAAACTGACAAGTATACCGCTGTCTTCTCTTGGGTAGCAGCACTCCATGTCGTATTCCTTGGCCCTTTAACGTAGAAGTGTGAGATAACAGCGATGATATGTTACTTGGACGAGAAGTGTTTGCTTGCTTCTGTTGGCACTGCTGCTTTCCCACGACCAGTTTCCGTGTTGTGTCTTATTGATTTTTTTCTTTACACTATATATCTCGGTTTGCAACAGATTTTGTTGATAATTACATATGGTCTTAGTGAGTAGATAGTCCAAATCTATACTTAAGGTATATATGGGGATTTCTGAGTGAAATCGGACACTTTTTCAAGATGAGGTTTTTGATTTCCTTTATTTTTTGCTGTGGTGATGCTGCTGATTAACAAACATTTTAGTATATTTTCAGACTTTTTTTGACTAACGGTTCCATAGATATCGCGTCTTAAAAAATTCAAATTCTGTAAAAACTACATGCAAAGAAAGACTCATAACTTCTTTAATATTGGTCCAAATTGAAAAAATCTTTTTTTGTATGCTTTGTTGTTTTATCAGCTATTAAATAAAAAATAGCAAAAAAATTGCGCAGTGGGCTTGGATGCTATTTTCGCGATTTAATATTAAAAATCAATTTTTAAAGATGTTCGACCCCTTCGATTTTCTTTAAATTTTTTTGTATTAAACTACGTTCCATGGTAGAACAAGAAAAGGTAGCAGCAATACCCAGCTGACTGAACTGGGTTGTAGTGTTAGTGTCAAATTCCATTCGACATTTTATGTATTTATTTCTATGTTCGATGTATATTAGGGATATATATTTTTGAAGAACAAATTTATTCATCAGAAAAAAAAAACTATTTCCCATTAAGACGGCATGGTAGAACAAGAAAAGGTAGCAGCAATACCCAGCTGACTGAACTGGGTTGTAGTGTTAGTGTCAAATTTCATATGACATTTTATACATTTATTTCATTTATTTCTATTTTTTGAGAAAAAAAATATATCATTCGGAAAAAACCATTTCCCAGAAAGACTTCTTCATATCAATGATATGTAACCTCCTCCATGTTCGAACGATAAGCCGCGCAGTAAATCCCCGCTTGTAGAGGCGATAAAACGTTTGTTAATATGTGAGGTATTTTGTTAAAATTTAAAAAAATAAAGCCCTAATAAACATGTGCTTCTTTGATTTCTAAAACAAAACATTGAAACAGCTTCTCCTTTTTCTATGAATTTCCAGCGACCCCAAACTTTTCTGCAAGAATTCTACTTTCTGCGAGAATTTATGCATTTAGTGGAATGATGTGGAACCATAAAAATTGACAATGTAACGAATTTTCATTCATGTTTTCCAAAATATTCAACCAAATGTGAAAAATTATTAGTTTTTTAAATTCAAATAATTTATTGACATTTCCTTATTTTGTTTACATGTACGTTGACACTAAGGTTTACAAACAAAAACAAATTCCTTTGTGGTTGTTGTTCGAGTTGTATTTGTTGTAGTATTAACTTTACCTTGTATTTGTTCTACCATGTTAAGACGGCTTCATTTCATTGACATGTAACCTCCTCCAGGTCCGAACGACATGCCGCACACTAAAACACTGCTTATAGAGGCGGTACAATATTTGTTAATATGTGTGGTATTTTGTTAAACTTGAAAAGAATAAAGCCCTAATAAACATGTGCTTTTTTGTTTTCAAAAGCAAATGATTGAAACATCTTCTCTTTTTTCAATGAATTACCAGCGACCCGAAACATTTTTGCAAGTATTGTACTTTCTGCGAGAAATTATGCATTTAGTGGAATGATATGGAAACATTCAAATTGAAAATCTAACGAGTTTTCATTCATGTTTTCCAAAATATTCAATCAAATGTGAAAAATTATTAGTTTTTTAAATTCCAATAATTTATAGACATTTCCTTGTTTTGTTTACATTTACGTTGACACTAAGGTTTACAAACAAAAACAAATTCCTTTGTGGTTGTTGTTCGAGTTGTATTTGTTGTAGTATTAACTTTACCTTGTATTTGTTCTACCATGACTACGTTCAATTACAAAAATTTTAAGTCCTATGTGGTAATGGGATTCGGACGATTACTATTGTTTCTGAATTTTGTTAAAAATTGTCAATTCAATTTTTCCTTTATACCTTTGTCCAAAATTTATTATTTTATTAAAAAAATTAAAAATTTCATTTATAAATATTTGTTTTGATTTTATATTTATGCATTTATCTCAAACATTATAAAAACTGGGTCATTTTTCGATTTTGAAAATGCATCAGCGAAAATTCCATTAAAGCCCACTGTGCATTTTTTCTATTTTTTATGATAAATATATAATATATAATGATAAATATGTACTCTTAGCTTCAAAAATACAGGAAATACAAATTTTGGACAAAGGTGTTTAGGAAAAATTGAATTGACAAATTTTAAAAAAATTCAGAAAAAATAGTAATCGTCCGAATCCATAGGACTTAAAATTTTTGTAATTGAACGTAGTTTAATACAAAAAAAATTAAAGAAAATCGAAGGGGTCGAACATCTTTAAAAATTGATTTTAAATATTAAATCGCGAAAATAGCATCCAAGCCCACTGTGCAATTTTTTTTGCTATTTTTTATTTAATAGTTGATAAAACAACAACACATACAAAAAAAGATTTTTTCAATTTGGACCAATATTAAAGAAGTTATGAGTATTCCTTTGAATGTAGTTTTTACAGAATTTGACTTTTTCAAGGCGCGATATCTCTGGAAACGTTAGTCAAAAAAAATCTGAAAATATATTAAAATGTTTTGTTAATCAGCAGCATGACCACAGCAAAAAATAAGGGAAATCAAAAACCTCATCTTGAAAAAGTGTCCGATTTCACTCAGAAATCCCCATATGAAGTTCGAAGAGGAGGTACATACATTAGGGTGGGGCGATTTGAACACCACCACGGGCGCCTGGATTTTCTGATTATTGGGATTGTACTGACAAAAAAGTCCACTAGACCATATGTCTACGGTGAAAATCGAGCCCCCGGATTTTGACTTGAAATTTTTTTTCAAGGTTTTTTGGATATTTTGGCATATATGTAACAGTCAAAACTCTGAGATTTTCGATCCAACACAAAGACAACAATTGTAGCCAACACAATAATTAAGAACTCTCTAGTACATAGCAAAAGCATTGGAACGCTCCTTCAGGCAGTTATGGCCCCGAGAATGTGTACATTTTTCGAAAAATATCGATAAATTTGACTCAAAGTCAGTGGGTGGAAATTTCCTTTTGGAGATGAAAGCCCTTGGTGAGTGTACTAAGAACGCAAAAGGAAATTTTCGGGATAGATCAAGTTTCTGAGATATGGTTTGGCCAAAATATCCTTGAAAAAAATTTCAAGTCAAAATCCGAGGGCTCGATTTTCACCGTAGACATATGGTCTAGTGGATTTTTTTGCTCAGTACAATCCCAAGAATCAGAAACTCCAGGCGCCCATTATTACTTTTTTCCTTCTATAGAAATCGCCCCGGCCTAACATACATATATAGATACTTTTCTAATTATATCTGTCGAGTTGATGATAGAGGGACATAACACCTTTTTACTTCTTTGATTTTATTGTCATCACATTTAAATATGTATCTTTTTTAATTATCTTTTTTGCAGCCCAAAGTCAAGGCGGCTGGGGTGGCAATAGCGGCCAACCCGGTCAGTCGGGCCAACCCGGTCAGCCGGGCCAACCTGGAGAATGGGGAAATAATGGAGGAGCTGGTGGTCAAGGCAGTTACAGACCGTATGATAATAATGATCAACACAGATATCACCATGCTATGTCTTCATCAACAAGCTGGACACCCAGCGTTAGCATGCTGACATTTGGCGTATTGTCATCAATAATTATTGTTTTGGCAAACAATTTAAAATAAAAATTATTTTAATGTGATTTTTTGTATCAATGAATGAATAAATAAAATCAAGTAATTATTTTATTTACATACCGGTATTGTGGCGTGGTTGGTAATTATATTTGTTGTAATGTGAGGGTAATATGCAAATAACAATGTAGTAATTTGTTTAAATTTATTATTATTGAATGAATTGATGTTTGCTACCTGAGAATAATAAAATGACTAAATACAGTGGGGGAAATTGAGTAGGGAAAGAGTAAATGTTATACAGCAATCAGACATCTAGGTGCATTTGTAGAAGTTTTAAAACTAACTTCAACATTTAATATATTGATGTTTATTAATTAGCTATTTGGGGTCCGGAGGATTAAACCCAAATTTATTGTCCTGAGAAATTATTCAAGATAATCTATTTTTGAAATTTTTAAATATCAGTTCTTAATAACCGAAACCAAAATTTCTTCGCTAAAATATATTTCATTTATTGCTGTCTTATTAGGACAATGGTCATTATTTGTGAAATTTTATATTAATTTAATCAATCGACCAAAAACAGGCTGTGAGACTTTAAGTGTAATAATGTGTGAAATTTTAAATTAATTTAATTATTCGAGCTATGATGATCTTGGGGAAGTTGTATTGAACGCATTCGTTCCCTTAGAAGTTTACAGTAACAGGCTGTGAGACTTTGAGTGTAATAATGTAAATATTTTTTTATAATAATTAAAAGAAAATGTTACCAGAATTCCTGTACGCTGTGATTCATAAAATCTGTCCAATATCTCTCATATATAATTTATTCCCCGTAAATATACACCTTACCAACAACAACAACAGCAAAGTGTTTTCTACTGCAAGCTGGAATGCTGGCAATAAAACGTGCGCAACGTGCCAACACTTACTAAACAATTTTTCCAACTTGTCTACTACGAATAACAACTGTTTTTTTCTATTGTTTATTATTATTGTTTGAAGTCATTTCAATCAAAATGGAAATCTGAGAGTTAAAAAATTGAAACGTAATTTCAATCAACAGTTTTGTAGTCATCTCTAAGTTTTGTTTAATGACCAGACACCAGATATGTTATGTGATTTAAGTGCAAATAGCAAATTCTAATATGAACGGCTAGTAGTTGTTTGTAGTAAATAACCAGCAATTATTCAAATCAATCATCAGCACAAATATAATTAAAACAATTATTTTTGTTGCTTGTGGCAGATAATTAATCAGTTGAATGAATCACTCACTATTAATGTCTCATAGTTTGAAATTCGATATGTGTCTTTTGTTTAGTCTGATATAAGGAAAGTAAATTCATCAGTTATATTATACATGTTCATTTAATATATGTTTTAAAAAGTATAATAAATATTAAAAATAATAAATATTTTCAAGAAACAAATTTTTGAAAAACATTTCTTGATGAATCTATTTTTGGATTTTTTTAAATATATAGCCACATTTTACTTCTTAAAAGCAGATGTACTTCTTTTACAACACCAGAATATCTGCCTTAGAACAACAGAACAGACAAAAGAAAACAAATCGATCTCCTTACGGAAGACTGAAACGATTTCTTATAGAGGAAATACTTAGGTCCATTATTGCATCCTTTCGGTAGTTAAACGTTGGTCGTTATCACACATATAACCCGGTTTTAATTCTAACATGTTGGCTTTAAGAATAAGTGTCAGATAAATTAAAAGGACCTTTGGGTACCTTTTAAAATTTTAACTGCGCCTGAGAGTATGCTGCACCAAAAGCAAGACAAAATTTTCAGAAAATTCAAATCAACCAATCACATCTGATACCCTAGACCAGTGATGGCCAAAAACACACATTTGCAGATCATCACTTGCGCTAGTGTGAGTGGAAACGTAAACAATGCATTAACGGTTAATGATTAACCGAACGAATGTGTTTACAGTGTACGTGTGTGTCGTATGCCCGTGGGCATAGGAAATTTGTTGTTGGTGGCCATCACTGCCGTAGACAGACGGCAACGTTAATTTGCATTAAGTTGTGCATTTAATTTTAACCTGACGGACGACAGTTTCTGCATTTACGAAACAGCTGTTTGCTGGTAAACAACTGTTTTGTTGTTGTTTGCAATGCAAATTGTGTCTCAGAGCAAACATATCCTCTCTCTCCTACATGAATATGGGCTCTCTTTTACAGCATTGCCATATTGAAATACCTAAATTCAGTTTAAATTCCCTTTGATTTTGTGCACTAAGAATGTGGATAATACACGAATTAATTTGAATTAAGGCAGTTAATGCAAATTAACGCTGCCGTCTGTCTAGGATATGAGAAAACTTGAAGTATACAGTTTTTTTGCTTGATATTGCCATATTTTTACAAAATATAACATTTAGTTTTAATGGATGATGTAATAACAAATCACTGGTAATGCGAACTTAAGAATAACAAAAATGGAATTTAGAGACAAGATGTAAGAACTGGCCTTAAGGTATTTCTTAAGAAGATCAATACGTCTTCCGTAAGAAGCCAACATGTCCTAATTATAAAAACCCAAAAGGTGTTCTTTTAGTAGAAAACCAGAATGTATTCATTTATTTTTGCCTTATTAAGGCGAAGGTCTTTTTATAGTGATATTTGAATAAATTCTCTTTCGAGTTGACCTGTTATGACCTAAGAGGTGCATTGAAAAATTAGGAATCCACCGAAGTCCCACACATTCAACCATTATGCTAGGTTTCACGGGTGATTAAGTCCGATTATCAGGCATTTTAGAATGGACGAAGGCTAATCTTGAAAACTAGCATTTATACCACAAATCATTCGAAAATTCTATATTCGAATTATTTATTTATTTTAATGTCAGTTAATATTTTTTATTTAAGTTATATATGTAAATGCAAAACAGAGGAAATGGTCGTCTTATAACTTTCATGAAAAGCCATAAGCCATGAACAAAATTAGACATTTGATCACTGAAATCGATGAAAATCTTTTGTTTTTATTTATAATTATTGTTTTATAACCATCGCGGTGCTTTAAAAGACATTTATAAGTTCGTAACAGACGACGAATCTTGGATCTATTCTTAGGAGCCGAAACTAAACAGGAATCGATCGTTTGGGTTTTCTAAAGCGAGCCAAATCCCACGAAAGTTGTTTATGGAAGAAGACATTTGAAGCAAATGGTCACCTGCTTCTTCGGCAAAACTGACCGTGTGGCGACTATACGGCTTTAGAAAATGTAGGAAGGTTAATCCTGAGTAGTACACTACAATTTGTTTGCCTGAAGTCTCCTGAGAAATTCCAAAAACGAATAAGAGAAGACGAATTATTCTGCATCATGACAATGCGAGCTCTCACACATCGATTATTGGTTTTAATCGATGTGTGAGAGCCTGTTTCACCGAATATCGTGGAATTGATGGGTCATCCGCCGTACAGCCCTGACTGGGGATCCAATGAATTTATTTGATTCCAGCATATCAAAAAACCACGCCAACGATTTTCATAGCCAGAAGATGCTGCAAAAACGTTAAAAAACCATGTTCGGAGTGGAAAAAGAGTGGATGTACACAGAAAAAAAAAATAATTGCTGCATTTCAGGAATAGTGTTCGTAAAGTCTTGCCAAAGTTCAAATTTATGCATTTCATGAACGCCTTTCATAAAGCAAATAAAAATACCGGTTTTTCCGAGAGATTGAAATAAAATGTTTACGAGTTTTTGTTTTTGTTGGGATAACAACCGCCACACACCACCAACCAAACCAGAGACAAATTTTGCTACTTTTATTAATTTTTTTATTTTGTATTATTGTAACTTGCCGTTTCTTCTAATGATTTTCACTGTAGTTGTTATCGTCTCGTGAACATAGCAGAACAATACAACCCATACGTACATACATGTTGAGTCTATCAGCACTAGGTTTAGATATTAGATTTGCCTTTATATTAAAGAAATTAAAAATTTGTAGTTGCGAACTATACAGCCTCAAACACTTTGTTTTTTTCGACACCAAACGCACTGTAGTTGACTTGTTTGTCAGTTAACTAACAACAAAATGGTTGCTACGTAGTTTAGGTATTTGTTGTGGTGGGTATGTATCAGAGGTCCGCAAAATGCATATAAAAGGCACACTGTATTGCCTTTTCCCAAAAGCGAATAGTGCAGTGCCTTGCATACAAAAAATATAAATGTGCAAAAAGCAGATTCACCCCAAAAAATGATTCACTGCTTTAGTGCATGCTTGCTTGCTTTTAAATTTGTATTCACACGATTCGCAAATTCAGTATGCACAATACTGCATACCACCACACAGTATCGTACCATCTTCTGTTTGAATAAATGAATACATTTGCCAAATTTCGTTTTTTCTTTGAGTTTCTTTAATAAAAGGATAAACTAAACTAGTAATTGTTTTTATTGTCTCAACATTAATTTTTTTATGTTTATTAACATGTAAATTTGACCAGAAATATCTACTGCTTTTTGTAATGCAACGTGCTTTTTCGAAGGCAGCGTGCAAAAAAAGGCAACGAGCTCTTGTAGTGTGTTGTGTGTGTGCAATAGCATCTACACAGGTTGTGAGGGATAACCAATTTACGCTCACTTAGAGCACATAGGCTCTCTTGTGAGTCACAATGCCTTCCATTGCTGTACAGTATGAAAAAACTACATCACGAACGCAAATATGGAAAAATTCTTGAAATATTTTTTTCTGTGTACTGGTAACACCCTCTGTATCCATAAGGCTGAGGGTATAAACATACCAACAGGACTTTTTCTAAAAGACTAAAGGGTTCTCATGAGGATCTTCATTAAAAAATAATTCTGATATTCTATAGAAAAACCTGCAATCATCGGTTTAATCACTTTTCAAACCTTTTAGGAAAAATAGCCAGACTTCAGGTCCATTATCATCAGAATTGATTCCCACAGGTTGAGCACATCTAACACATTCTGGAGTCCTCCTGCGATTATTTGAGTTTTCCCACCTTTCACCTTGAACACAGCCAACTTAATTTTTATAGTTTTATTCTTGCCTTATATCCGAAATTCTCAAGGTGATTGCCGACAAAGCCGACTAGCTTCCTTGTAGATTTCTGAATGGAATGGGATTGGGATTTCAATGCCCTTAGAGGAAAGCCGGTGATACACCGTTGCTGCTTTGAAAATAATACATTGTTTTAATTAATATACATGAAACAAGTAAAATAACATTATGTTCTGCCCTCCACCATAAATAATCTGATCTAATATGGAATAATTAGTTTTCTAGCTGCTACGAAAATACTAATGACCACAATTTTAGGTGCACAAAAAAAATTGTACCATTTGATAAAAAAATTCAAAAATCTGATTAATTTTTAATTGATTTTTTGCCGATAAAAGTAATGTTCATATTGACAATCGTCGATAAAAAAATTTTTTGTTTTCATTAGAAAATATTTTGATAAAGCAATTCTCATATTAACTAAGAATTTTGTTGAATTTTATTTTTTTCAAGCGATAAAATATTTTTCATATTAACAAACTGGTTTATCGATTTTTTAATTTTTCTTTGATAAAAAAAAAATGTCACATATACAATAAGGTTTGTTAAATATCAAAATAAATATCGATAAAAATATGTTCATATCTACAATTATTTTGTTGATTTTTTTGTTATATACAAACCCAAAAGCCACAAAAAGATACATTCACACACATTTATAAATGGTGGTGGTTGATTTTTTAATTGAAATGTATGGAATGCCAAATGCAAAACAACAACAAACGCTAGGTACATACACAATTATAAATCATACGAGAAATAAATGAAAGAAAAACGTAATGAAAAAATTTATAACAAAAGTGATAATTTAGGGTCACACTTGAATTTAAATGGAAGAAAACAAATAAAACACTTCTAAATATAAAATACAGGAATCTCGTTGAACGCTTCTCGTTAGTTGTGAAATAAAACAAATTCTCCTGTTAAATTAAAAATCATCAGCGAAAAATCGGCATCTGGAATTAAAATAATAAATAGTTACATTATATTTCAAATATATAAAATAGTATTACCGTGCGATTGCTTCTTCGTCCAATAAAATATTCCCATTTTCCTTTTTCCGATTTTTGGATTCAATTAAAAAATTTGGTTCCAATCATAAAATGTATAAGCACCATTATTTACACATAAGCACTGATTTATATTCCCACTTTTCGATCTGATCACAGCAACCGAGAGCGACAACATTTGACAAACGTTGAAAACCATTATAACAACAAATATTGGTTAAAACACTTTTTAATAAATTATTGGTTTGAAATCGTTTATCGGTCGCTTTTAGTAACATTTTCATGTTTAGTAAATATTTTCCCAATATGTTTGTAATATTTTATCGAGATTCGACAAAAATATGGTGATGAAACTTTTAATCAAAATTTTCGGGGTGGCTTTATGACAACAAATTTTGTTCGAAATGTTAGTGAAAAACATTTAAGTCATTTGTACGATTGTATGGGTCCATACCAGAGGTCCGCAAAATGCCACTCGCTTTTAATGCATATTCGCGATTTCATGCTTTTTTCATTGCTTGCTATTGCCATCTCTATTTAATGCTATTGCTTGCTTTGCCTTTACTTTCATGAGTGTGTGCCAATTGCACACACACAACACACTACAAGAGCTCGTTGCCTTTTTTTTGCACTCTGCCTTCGAAAAAGCACGTTGCATTACGAAAAGCAGTAGATATTTCTGGTCAAATTTACATGTTAATAAACATAAAAAATTAATGTTGAGACAATAAAAACAATTACTAGTTTAGTTTATCCTATTATTAAAGAAACTCAAAGAAAAAGCGAAATTTGGCAAATGTATTCATTTATTCAAACAGAAGATGGTACGATACTGTGTGGTGGTATGCAGTATTGTGCATACTGCATTTGCGAATCGTGTGAATACAAATGTAAAAGCAAGCAAACATGCACTAAAGCAGTGAATCATTTTTTGGGGTGAATCTGCTTTTTGCACATTCATATTTTTTATATGCAAGGCACTGCACTATTCGCTTTTGGGAAAAGGCAATAGAGTGTGCCTTTTATATGCATTTTGCGGATCTCTGGTCCATACCAAAACGTGGACCGCAATTTTTGGTGTGTACGCAGTTTTTGTGTAGAAGTTAATTAACCGCTTAGAACCCTAAATGCCAAATGACATACAAATACCTTAAATCGGGCGTGGACCTATGTCCACTAGGACTATATATTTTTTTTTTGCATTTTTGCAGATAATAAAAATACAACCACATAGCCGTGTGGCGGATGGAAAATATTAAGAAAGGCTTTGTCAATTTTGCCCTACTGTTAAAAAAGTTCCCGTTTCCCATTCAAGTTTTCCATTGTTTGTTTTTCCGTTTGTAAGGCATTGAAATAATCAGTTGATCAGTATAAAATTATGAGTAGATATAGCCATGTCCGTCTGTTTTAATCACTCTAGCGTCCGCAATAATTAAGCTAGAATGCTATACTTTTGCGCCCGAGTGTTTTTTTTTTCTATTAGCAGGCCAAGTTCGAAAATGGGCTACATCGGCCCATGTTTTGGTGTAGCCCCCATATAACAGTACCTCCCTATTTTCCGTATTTTCAGGGTTATAGCTACATTTTTTGACGGAACCATCTGTAATTTAACATTTGAGGTTGACAAAAGAGATCCAGGTTTTGGTACAGCCCCCATATAACGGTACCTCCCGACTTTGGTGTTTTTAGGATTTTAGTTCCCTTTGACGTTTGAGGATCGCGGTTGTCTCAAAATTACTCTATCAAAAATTTTCAACATAGGTCCACGTTTCGATATAGCCCCCATATAAAGGTATTTTGTGGGTTTTAGTTAATTTTTTTGTTCGAACTAACTGTAATATAATATTTGAGGTTCCCAGTGGTCACAAAATAAATCCACCAAAAAGGTTGCATGCTTTGGTGCTAACTGTTTCTTCTGGGGTTTATACAGGACCTTCTGGGAACTTCCGTTTGCCTCTTAATGGAGTTAATTAAATTTATTTAACTTGTTATTAATATTTTTCTGATATACATATTCTATATTAATTTATTACATTTTTTATTTATGTGCCGATGCATAAGTTGGTTCTTTCTTTATTGGAATGAAATGCTAACTTATAAATTTTAGTCATCATCACTGACAATACCATGTTCTTGGGCATATTTATACATGCATGAAACATATTGGCCAGCAGCTTCACATCTAAAAGAATAACATATTTAAAATATTTTCAAACAAATCTATTCACAATTTCTGTAAATGTGCTTACGGATCTTCATGAAAGTCCAAGGATTCGCAGGATTCCACCAAAGTTGTGGCCAAATGAACTTTGTCCTCATCATGTATGACAATTTCGGCCAATTTAATGGCTTCTTCTTTAGAGAGGTCACCATCGACTAACTAAAATAAAAATATGTACAACGTTTCTATGAATATTTATTTAAAAATATTTTGTTAATTGTTTCTTACCACGCCCAAATGTCTCATAAGACAGGCACGCATACATTTACCTTCTGGGGTGGAAGGCGGCTGACGGGCTTTAAATGTTGCAATGTCATCTTGAAAATAAAAATTTTAATTTTTTATTGTTGCTTAGCATTTAAATAATAACAATAATTTAAATAAAATTAAATTGCAGAACAATATGAATATGTATTAGAAAACGCCTGAAAGTATGCTGTACACGAAAACATTTGCTTTTTCATTTAGTTAAATGCAGGCATTTTATTAGCTTGAAAACTTTGACATACCCCCTATTATTATGAGTATTCTTTCGTTATATTACCGAACGGATATATTGCGTTCCGGTTAACATCAAGTTAAAAGTGATGATTGGATTGCAAGGAAGAGCTTCCTTGCATTAACTTTCAATGTAAAAATCATATATTTTTAATGGCTCCAAATTGGTTTATTTTGCGTTTCAAATCCATCAGATAGTAAAAGAACACTTATAATAATTGCTCTTAATCTTTTTAAGTTGGGAAGTTAAAATTCAATAATTAATTTAAGCTGGAGGAAATGGGCAATATGTACATTTAGATATCACTACCATTAAAAACTTACCATCTGAAGCACCTTCTTCTGTCTTACATTCCTCGATTATGGCCAACACATTTTCCCTAGTAAACTCCTGAGCCTAATTTAGAAAATATATAAATTATTATTACAAAATTTTGATTTTGTTTAGATTTTCAAATGTTGCCTGTTAGGACGAAGATCTTTTAATGTTAATTTTTATAATTTGTATTAACTTTCTCGTTGGGTTTGAGCTGGTTTTGTATTTAGTTGCCACAAGAAATAATGGATATAAATAATATATAAAGCCAAAATAAAGAAGCCAAAATGCGAAATGTTCAAATGGAACAAGTAAAAACGGTGTTAAGTTCGACCGGGCCGAACTTGTTATACCCTCCACCACAAGTTGTATTGAAGTAAAATGGAATAATTAGTTTCCTTTCGTGTATGAAGAAGACTTAATACTAAATTTCGGTAAAACAATGTGAGGCACCATTCTATATGGGCTATTTCAAAACGTCGATCTATACCGACAAATTTCTGACGGAAAATTTTTAGCCTTAAAGAAGACTTAATACCAAATTTCCTATATTTCGGTAAGAGAATGTGACTAAAACTTAAAAAATACCGAAAATCAAGAAGTACGCTTCTAATACTCTTCTGGAATATTTTATAACTCTTGGAAGACGAAATAACGAATTTCAGCCATTTCGGTTGGATATTGACGTCACAATCTTCAGTATTACGAAAATCAGGAGGTACCGTTCTATGGGGCTATATCGAAACGTGGACCTATACCGACGAATGTTAGTCAGAAATGGGGCAATATGAATGCGTGGACCTGTACAGACATATTTCTGACGAACAGTTTTATATCACATTGAAGACTAAATACCAAATTTCAGCCATTTTGGTGGAATATTGAAGACACAACCTTCAAAATATGAAAAATCGGGACGTACCTTTCCATGGGGGCTATATGAAGGCGTGGGCCTATACCGACAAATTTAAAGGGGAGTTTGAGTACCCCCAACGAAGTCTAAATACCAAATTTCAGCCATTTCGGTGTGATAATGAAGCTAAAACCTTCAAAATACCGAAAATCGGGAAGGTGTAGACCGATACCGACAAAATTCTGGGGGAAAGTTTTATACCCCTAAAGAAGACTACGTACCAAATTTCAGCCATTTTTAGGAAAGCTAAGGGAAAGTTTTATACCCCTAAAGAAGACTACGTACCAAATTTCCGCCATTGTTGTAGGATAATGAAGCTAAAACCTTCAAAATACCGAAAATCGGGAGGTACCGTTCTATGGGGGCTATATGAAGGTGTGGACCGATACCAACAAAATTCTGGGGGAAGTTGTATACCCCTAAAGAAGACTACGTACCAAATTTCAGCCATTTTGGTAGGATAATGAAGCTAAAACCTTAAAAATACCGAAAGTCGGGAGGTACCGTTCTATGGGGGCTATATGAATGTGTGGACCGCTACCAACAAAATTCTGGGGGAAGTTGTATACCCCTAAAGAAGACTACGTACCAAATTTCAGCCATTTTGGTAGGATAATGAAGCTAAAACCTTGAAAATACCGAAAATCGGGAGGTACCGTCCTATGGGGGCTATCTGAAGGTGTGGACCGATACCAACAAAATTCTAAGGGAACGTTTTACACCTCTAAAGAAGACTACGTTCCAAATTTCAGCCATTTTGGTAGGATAATGAAACTAAAACCTTCAAAATACCGAAAATCGGGAGGTACCGTTCTATGGGGGCTATATGAAGGTGTGGACCGATACCGACAAAATTCTGGGGGAAAGCTTTATACCCCTAAAGAAGACTACGTACCAAATTTTGGTAGGATAATGAAGCTAAAACCTTAAAAATACCGAAAATCGGGAGGTACCGTTCTATGGGGGCTATATCACAACGTGGACCGATATATCCCATTTTCAATACCAACCGTCCTGCAAGTAATAAATAAAAGACAAGTAATAAATAAAAGACATAGAATTTTATGCTGATCAATAATATATATACTTTATAGGGTCTCCGACGAATATTTCGATGTGTTACAAACGGAATGACAAATTTAATTATTTCTCCATATGGTGGAGGGTATAAAAACAGAGGATAGAATTTTAAATATTTATCTATTTATCTGCTATTTTGAGACACCCTGAAATGCATTGTGTGCTTCTTTCTTAAGTCTTTTGTTTTTTATATCCTCAGTCTTTAGGCTAACGAGGGTATAAACACTTTGATATGATAAAAATGAGCCTCAACGAAAAAAATTGTTTCAGACCACACGTCTATTTGAACGAAATCCATTTCAAACAATTCGGAGTAGATTCAGCCCTGCCATACGTCTGTCTGTTTTTCTGTCTGGCGATTCGAACCAAATTTTGGGTGTCGTAATATTTTACCTAAACTTAGTTTAGGTTAGTTCTTCGGATACCTTCCCTACAAAAGTTCGAAAACGTTCGGAAAATTGGTGCGCATTATAACTCTTAAAGAGAGTAACCGATTTAGTCCATATGTTGAACATCATGAAATTTCTACCAGACTTAAATGAGGTTCGAATATGGAAACAATAGGTCCTTTCCTTCGGGTACCTCCTACAAAAAAATTTCGGAAAAGTTCAGTTTAGGACCAGCTCTTGAATCGCTTTGATTTTTGTTGTAGAAACTTGTATTCACTGCCCTCCCCATACGACGGTAAAAGCTTCATCAGGAGCAAGTCCATACTTCCTAAGAAAATAGCCTGAAAGGTTCAATAAACCTCTGTGACGCCGTGTGTAGTTGTTGGAGCGCAAGGTAACTCTCGAATGGATCTGCCGATTCGGTCCAAAATTTGGCCTTCGTAATATTTTGTCCCAACTTAGTTTAAGTTCGAAGATAAGCCATATCGGTCCACTCCTTCAGGTACCTCCCCCACAAAAGTTCAAAAATGTTCAAAAAATTGTGCGCACGATACCTCTTGAAGGGAGTGACCGATTTGGACCATTCTTTACACATCCTAATATATGTATTAGGAATAGATCAGGTTCGAATATGGACTATATTTGTCCACTTCTTCAGGTACCTTCCACATAAAATTTCGGATAAGTTCACTTTAAGACCTGCTCTCGAATCACTTGGAACAAGTTTTTTCAGGAACAAATAAATACTTCCTGAGAAAATAGAGTTGTAAAAATCCCTATGGCACCATGTGTAGCGCACTATCGCACTCGAACTGGTCAACCGATTTGGTCCGAAATTTCACCTTCGTTATATTTTGTCCACATTTAATATAAGTTCGAAGATGGGCAATACCGGTCCACAACTTCCGGTACTACCACCCAATACTTTCTTGAACGGGGCAACCAATTTGGTCCAAATTTAGTTTAACTTCTAAAAAGGCCCAAAATGGCCCATAATGGTCCTCTCTTTAAGGTACCTCCCCCGCAAAAGTTCAACAGTTTTGTTTAAGTGCAGTTTAGGGTCTGTTCGAAGATGGTTGGGAAATGTACACCGATGCTATTCGTTGTGGTCCTGTTTACAGCTATATTATGTTTTCCGTGGACAAGTTCATGCTTCCCGGCATGACCCCTGAAATGACTAGTGGGTGCGATATCTATCGAAAAGATATGACTCCCAAAATCAGATCCACTTTCATAATGGCCTAAGTCGGTCCATTCCTCGCAACACTTTTGAACTTTAATCCTAATCCACATTTTTTCGGTAAGATAAATGTTAAAAAGGGCCTCAAAATTCTGAAAAGGCCCTAAATACATTCGATATGTCCGTAGATGAAAGTTTTAATTCACATAGGCTGAGGGTATATCTCTGTCGGCAAATCTGACTGATACTTTTTTACTTGTTTATTCTCCATTCTCGATAATGACCCGAATGTTACAAAAATCCCACCCAAGTGGTGTTTTTGCAATATATGAGGAATTATGGGGTTTTTGGGTGTAGACTGTGTTAATTCGATATGTCACTGGAATTATTAGAGTAAATATTTATGTGTATTAAATACCCAACAAACGCCTTAAAATTAACACTGGAATTTCCATACTTTGTTTTGTCACCTTTAAAAAGGCTATTTATTTTTAAGATTAGAGTTGTGTTCATAGTACACTAAGGCCCACCGTTCTGTTTAGTTATTTATTTTTTAACAGACACAGCCTGAGATATTTAGCTGTCGGCAACGTCAAACGATTCTTTTTATTTGCTTATTTAAAGTTTTTTTGTTAATAAATATTTACTTACTTTTGTATAACACAACAAAACTGTTAAAAGACCCACTAGACTTAAATAATTCATTTTCACTTCAAAAATCTTCTACAGGAGAAGAAAACACTATTATGTACTATTCTAGTTGTTTTCCAACTAACATACATTGATGATTTTATTTCCATTTATATTTCGCAAAATTTCAAAATATTCTTAATCAATTATTTTGTTACGGGAACTGAAATGATGATAGGGGTATAACATGCCGCCATAGATTAAGATTTATTCACAGATAAATGTAAAGAAAAATCCCAAAATTACTTTAGGCTGTAATCTGTGGTCGATAATACCCTGAGAATGCAAATGAAAACCAGTAAGGAAAGGTTGAAAGTCGGGCGGGGCCAACTATATGATACCCTATACCACTGTGAATAGGTAAAATATATATGGGAGCTAAATCCAAATGTGAACAGATTACGATATAATTTGGCACATATATTTCTAGATCAAACACTGTCACACATTCCAAATTTCATCAAAATTAGACATACATAGCGTCTTTATTGCATCAAATACCTTAAATCGGGCGAAAATATATATGGGAACTATGTCCAAATCCGAAATGATTTCGATAAAATTTGGCACACTTATTTATAGACCAAATTCCGTCACACATTCCATATTTCATTGAGATCGGACATATATAACGTGTTTCGTGCACCAAATGCCAAAAATCGGCCAAAAATATATATGGGAGCTATATCCAAATCTGAACCGATTTGGCACATTTATCTATAGACCTAATACCGTTACACATTCCAAATTTCATAAAAATTGGACAGATACAGCGTGTTTGGTGCATCAAATACTTCAAATCGGCCGAAAATATATATGGGAGCTACATCCAAATCTGAACCGATTTCAATATAATTTGCAACATTTATCTATAGACCTAATTCCGTTACACATTCCAAATTTCATCAAAATTGCACAGATACAACGTGTTGATGCACCTCAAATCGGCCGAAAATATATCTGGGAGCTATATCCAAATCTGAACCAAAAGCAATAGCGTTCTTCATTGGGCTAAAAAAGATGATCTAACCCAATTTTCAGCCAAATCGAACAATAAATGCGATCGGTATGTTGCGAACGGATGGACGGACGGACGGACATGCATAAATCGACTGAGAAAGTGATTCTATGCATATCCCTAGAAGGAATTATGGGTCTATCTCTTTTTCTTAGTCATGTTACATACAAATGCACTAACACATAATACCCGTACCACAGGGTGGTGTAGCGTATAACTAATTAAAAATGTTATATAATTTTAAAAATATTATCTGAAGTGGCTGCATCCAAAATGTTGAGAATATAAGAAAGAAAATAAGGTAAGTTTTATTTGGGAATAGATTAATTTTTGTAGACTCGATAAATCAAATACAAAGTTGCATTTATGACTACCAAAAAATCATTTGTACATTAAATGCTAAAAAATAGACTGAAATAAATTGTTGAAGCAACTAAAGTAAAAAACTATTCCAAAATGGTAAAAACTCGTGATATTTGTTCAATATGAGTTCGTTTACCTTAGATGTCAGGTAATTATTTGGTAATTGTCCGTTATTAATGATTTAAACTTACATAATTATATTTTTTGTTACTACTCGGTAATCCAGACAATTCGATAATCCGGACACAGCCGAAGCATGTGGTGTCCGAATTATCGAGATTATACTGTATATATTTTTTCAACAATATATATTTTTACATATTTACAACAACTTCAACTACGTGTGTGTTTACATAGTGTACAAAGTTATAGCTTGAAAAGAGCATATGCATGAAAATGTATATAAAACAAGTAATAAAATAATTAAAACAAATAAAAAAGTGTCAGACGGCTTTGCCGACAAATATATACCCTCAGCCAATGTGAAGTAAAACTTTTACCTACGGACAGATCAAATGTATTTAAGGTTTCTTCAGAATTTTTTGCCCTTTTTGGACATTTGAACTTGCCGACAAAAATGTGGATTAGGAATTAACTCCACTAAGGTACAAATGCTGAACTTTTGTGGGGGAGGTACCTTTAGCGAAGACCGATATGGGCCATTTTAGAAGTTAAACTAAATTTTGACAAAATATTAGGAGATCCAAAGTTTGGACCAAATTGGTTGCCCCCATTCAAGTGATATCGTCCTAGCAGTTTTGTGAAATTTTTTAAATATTGGGGAGAAGTACCGGTAGTTTTGCCCGTATTAAAGTGTATATACCCTCGTTAGCATAAATGCTGAGGGTATAAAAAAACTGAAACTTAGTTTTTTTTTTCAATTATTTTTTATTTTTAAATTTGTTGACCACTGAGAAGTTCATAACCAAATTATAGTCAATTTAGGCCGACAATGTAGATAAAAACTTTAAATTACCTGAAATCGAGTGGTACCGTTATATGCTGGCTACACCAAAATCTGGCCAATGTCCACATTTTTTTGTGGGGCAGTTTGGTAACTCTAAATGCCAAGTTACAAGCAATTCGGACAAAAAATGAAGACAAAACCTATATGGGGGCTATACGAAAAAATGGACCCATATTGGTTTGGGTTTCATATTCATGTATTGTCATCCAAATCCGAAAAGTGTGCGAAGTTTCAGTTCGATTGGTCAACTGCAACTGTGCTAAAAATGAGTTACTAGATTCGAACTAAGTCGGGTGGTACTGCTATATGGGGGCTGTAGGAAAAAATGGGCCCATATTGGTTTTGGTTTCATATTCATGTCTTCGGATCCAAATCTGAAAAGTGTGCAAAATTTCAGTTCGATTGGTCAACTGCAACCGTGTTAAAAATGAGTTACTAGATTTGAACTAAACGGACAACAAGGCAAGTTAAATAAAACAGTGTAAAAAAGTATCAGTCGGCTTTGCCGACAGAGATATACCATCAGTAGGCCGGGGCGATTTGTATGGAAGGAAAAATGTTAACGGGCGCCTGGAGTTTCTGATTCTTGGGATTGTACTGAGCAAAAACGTCTACTAGACCATATGTCTAAAGTGAACATCGAGCCCGCGGATTTTGACTTGGTTTTTTATCCTGCACTGAAAGAAAATGCTTCATAATATAAACGAAATCTTACGTTCCATCAATGAAATTTGTCATTGATTTTGAGCCAACGTAGAGCTTCATTGAATAAACGAAAAAGTTTCATTGAGTTTGAAGTAAAATTAACGAATTTGTTCATTAATGCAATGAAACTCCTTTATTGATGCAATGAAACCTCTTCATTAATGCAATGAAACCTCTTCATTAATGCAATGAAACCTCTTCATTAATGCAATGAAACTTCTTTATTGATGCAATGAAAACTTTTCATTAATGCAATGAAACTTCTTCGTTGATGCAATGAAACCTTTTCATTAATGCAATGAAATTTCTTCATTAATGCCATGAAATACTTTCATTTATATAATGAAATATTTTCATTAGTGTAATGAAATACTTTCATTGATGTAAAGAAATACTTTCATTAATGAAATGAAGAATTACGTTGGTTCAAAATCAATGGTACATTTCATTGATGTAATGTAAAATTTCATTTATGTTATGATGTCATTTCATACTCACACAATGAATTAAAATTAAGCCAATGCTAAATATGTTTAATTCAGTTTATTGCAATTAGTTTTGACCTGGGTACAAGACGTCATTCTTAATTCCTTAGGTATTAACTACATACATTAATGAAACCATTGGTCGTTGTCATCTGTAAGTAAAATTGAAAGAATAACAATTTGCTAACTAAATAACTGGTTTTTTACACAATAACTTACCTTCATATTTTGCCGCTGAGTCATCCCCTGTGCACGTCCATGATGTTGCGATACAACATACAAAATTCACATAAAACAACTGTACACTTAAAAACTACATGAAAGAGTTTTAGTTTAATATTTGTATTTTCTTTTCACATTAAACACTTCATACCTACTTTCAACGAAGTTTATGATCTTATTGGGCGTTGTGTCACCAGTAAGTAAAATTGAGAATCATAAAAAAATTTAGTAATTTATTTGTCTTTTGTCGCTGGACACCTAGCTCTTGGCATTTTCTCCGTCATTCCACTCTTCTTTAGATGTTCTATTGCATCTTTACAAAGACAAAAAAAAACAAATAAATAAAAATTCAGCTAAATAAACAAATGAATACATAAAACTTAACAGAAATAGTTTACCCAATTATTACATACTTACTTTTCTAAGTTAAAAACACAAATCGTAAATTTTTTCATCCGCACTTGGCGGCGTTATAATGTCAACTAAAACAACGTTGTTGAAAATTTCCTGATCAACTTAAGCCAGCGCTTATTGTTGTTTTGCCTAATCGTATTTTCTGCTTGTTAAACGCACACACGCACATTCACACCGCACTGCTGGAATTTACTTCATAACAACAATGAATTACATAACAAGGAATAACAGAGAATATCATACCGAGAGAATAAGCCTTGATACCCAAGTAGAGAAAATGAGACAAACATTTTAATGAGAATGAATAGGGTAAGTGCACCTAATGTCGGCATGTACCAGTAGTCGGCACCTATTGAATTTGAACTCAAATAACTAAAAATTAGGAAAACAAAATAGGAAAATAATCTTAAAAATTCTTCAACAATATTGTCAGCTAACTTTATATAAAATTTCATTGAGCTAGGACCAATTATTATATCGACATTTAAGTTTTTGTCAGTGAGTGTTTTTCACCACAACCGAAAATGCATGTTTCTTAAGAAAAAAATTGTGGAGATGTTAACCTTATAAACTCTGTAATTATTTTAAAATGAAGAAATTTTCCACAACATTTTTGTTATATTGGTAGAGAACAGTTAAAAGAACACTTCAGAAAAAGACATTTTTAAAAAATATTTATAATTGTGCAATTTTTGCTGATGCCGACTTTAGGGACAAAAAAATATAAAATTTGCCTGAAGTCGGCATGGGGTTATAAACATTGATTTTTATCGATTACCTTTAGCTAAAAATTATAAAAAATACTAAAGAAATACTTTAGAGGTTAATTAATAAAAAAATAGTTTTAATTTGAAAGGAACTTTAGCGATTTTAAGCAATATTAGCCATGATTTGAAGTACGTACGTTGTGGGGTGCCGACAACTGGGTAACAGATGCCGACTACTGGTACGAACTAATTTATTTAAACAATATGTTTAAATTCCCTTATTTTTTTGAAGTAAAATCAATAGAAATGAATACAAATAAACTAGAAATTTATAAATAACTAATGCTTAAGCTATAGTTCTTTCAAATATTTAAGAAAAAATGTAAAGCATGCATTTTTTCTTTATTTAAATATAACATGCCGACTACTGGATCATACCATGCCGACTATTGGGGAATGGTGCCGACTACTGGTGAAAAAGCAGTATTTCACTAAAATTGTACTTTTTGCATATTGAACAGAAATAATCAAAAAAAAAATTTTATATAATCTAAAACTACACAAAATAACGAATCATAACAACTTAAATTTAATTTGATTGGATATTTAGACTCGGAATGACATACGGCTGAAGATACGAGAATCCTTAAAGTGCCGACTACTGGTGCACTTACCCTATGTATGTATGTATATCAAAGCAAATCGCTAGTAAAGCAAGTAAGGTATTTTTGTACAGTTACGCTGTTAGTGACGCTTCTGCAAATATTCGTACATACATATATATATATTTGATGTATGTGATTATATACACACATATGTATGTACGTGGCAGATTTATAAATGTGTTCTGTTTATGATTGTGGAAAACTTAAAACATTTGTTTAATAAAGAAAAATAATTGGAAGAAAAACCAGTAAGGAAAGGAACAAAGTCGGGCGTGGCCGCTATATGATACCCTACACCACTGTGAATATGTAATATATAAATCGGAGCTACATCCAGATCATAACAGATTTCGATATAATTTGGCACATTTATTTCCAGACCGAATTCAGTCATTCATTCCAAATTTCATCGAAATCGGAACTATATAGCGTTTTTGGTACAGAAAATACGTGAAATCGGCCGAAAATATATATGGAAGCTATATCCAAATCTGAACCGATTTCGATATAATTTGGCACACTTATTTGTAGACCGAATTCAGTCAAACATTCCAAATTTCATCAAAATCGGAAGTATATAGCGTGTTTGGTGCAGCAAATACGTGAAATCGGGCGAAAATATATATGGGAGCTATATCCAAATCAGAACCGATTTCGATATAAGTTGGCACATTTATTTCTAGATTTCGTCGAAATCGGACATATATAGCGTATGTGGTACAAAAGATACGTGAAATCGGCCGAAAACATATATGGGAGCTATATGCAAATCTGAACCGATTTCGATATAATTTGGCACACTTATTTGTAGACCGAATTCAGTCACACAAGCAAAATTTTATCAAAATTGGACGTATATAGCGTGTTTGGTGCATCAAATACGCCAAATCGGGCGAAAATATATATGAGAGCTATATCCAAATCTGAACTGATTTTCACCAAAAGAAATAGCGTTTTTCCTATTCCTAAAAAAATTGTAGTCCCCAATTTTCAGCTGAATCGGACAAAAAATGCGACCTCTAGGCTGCGAACAAAAATACATGGACAGACGGGCGGACGGACATGCATAAATCGACTCAGATAGTGATTCTATGTATATCCCTCCAAGGAACTATATGTCTATCTCGCTTCCTTTTGCACGTTACATACAAATGCACAAAGACATAATACCCCTTACCACATAGTGGTGTAGGGTATAATGATAATTAAGGGTCATAATAGAGATAAGATTTCAATATTACATAACCTTTTTTCATTCCGCAAAATAGTATTGGGGACCTGGGAAATGTTTCATTTATATAATGAAACTGTTGCATTTGTTTAATGAAAATGTTTCATTCATTCAATGAAACTGTTTTATTTATTTAATGAAACTATTTCATTTATTTAATGTAACTATATCATTAAGTTTTGGAGCCAGCTAAAAACAATTTTCCACCATTTTCTTAAAAGATGTTTGAATACTAGTTTTTTAAGCAGATACTATTAAGCATAGTTTCAATACTCACATATTTTTTTAAATTTAAAGAAATAAAAAGTTTCTTCACATCAATGAAATCCGTTTAATTTATTCAATGAAACAAAAAATCATTAAATTTTAGTTAACTTAAGGTTTCATAGCTTTAACTAAACATTTTATTGTATTAATGTAACATTTCATAGCATCAATGAAAAATAATCAATGAAACCCGTTCATTGATACAACGAAGCATTTTTTTTCAGTTAGGGTTTTTGGATATTTTGGCATATAACAGCCAAACCATTAAGATTTTCGATCCAGTACGAAGACAAAAATTATAGCCAAGACAATAATTAAGAACTCTCTACTACATCTCAAAAGCATTGGAATGCTCCTTCAGGCAGTTTTCTCATTTGATTGCTTGAGTGGGGTATTCCCCCATTGGCTCAACTTCATGGTGTTTTTTGGAAAAGCCGAAAAGTGAGTGTGATTCTCATTCATATGGGAATACTAGACACTTAAAGAGTTCGGGTTTTCGCTAAAAAGGCATCATTTCAAAAACTGAGAAGCCAATTGATAATTCCCTTCACCGGGATGAAATCGTGATATTGGTAGCGATCAGTAAAATTTTGCAACACTGTCAGTTCGTTTTGAAAAACATTACTCTCTGTAATAGAGGGTAATAAATGAAGTTAAGCCAATGGGGGAATACTCCACTCAAGCAATCAAATGAGATTGAATCTTCAACAATAAACAAAACAAACAAAAAAACAGCGGAGGCACGCGCAAAGGTAAATTTGTTAAAAACAAAATTCCAACAACAACCTCACAGGCAACTGTGGTGATGTTCTTTTCAACTCACAGAATTCGATGAATTCTTAGTTGATACGTGCTGACATGTTACAGAATATTTTGATTTTGGTGTTTCTTTGGAAAAGCCGAAAAGTGAGTGTGATTCTCATTTATATGGGAATACTAGACACTTAAAGAGTTCGGTTTTTCGCTAAAAAGGCCTCATTTCAAAAACTGAGAAGCCAATTGATAATTCCCTTCGCCGGGATGAAATCATGATATTGGTAGCGATCAGTAAAATTTTGCAACACTGTCAGTTCGTTTTGAAAAACATTACTCTCTGTAATAGAGGGTAATAAATGAAGTTGAGCCAATGGGGGAATACTCCACTCAATCAACTATATTTTTACTATTTAAGAAAATACAGAGTTTTTGTAAAAAATGCAAACACATAAAAAATGTCCCGATTAAATTTTTTTCAATTTAAATAATTAATATACTCGTATATACGAAATGTCTTCGTCGAATACCGTGGTCTGGTAAAATTTCTCCGAGCTGCTACTGACAAATTGTTTGGCACTTAAGCCTTCCCAAATGTACAATTCCGCTCATATTCTAACTTCTTCTCTAAAATTTATAACAGTTCTTTGATCAATAGAAAATAATGGATAATTTCGAAAAGCAAAAAAATAACTTTGAATTAAGGAAAAAATCGTTGGGAATTTTGTCCGTGGTTTTTGTTTGTAGTTATGTCCTCTTTGCTTCACGGACATAACTCTCAACGAATTTTGGGAGTTATATCCGTGAGTGTTATGTCCGGGCAGCGTTTTTTTTGTTCGTTTTCTTCACAATAGCTTTCGAAATTTCACCCCAAATTGTTTATTCTGTTAAACACTGGATTACATTTGGGTCCTAAATATGTGCAAAAAGGCCTCAATGACAAATGCAATTAGACCCCAGAAGACCTGTTTGGGGCCTATTTTAAATTTGGGGTGTTATCTCATGGGGCCTTATATCTGTAAGCCAAAAATCCTACTTATGAGACTTCTAGAGAATGAAAGTATTCTTCAGGGGACTTCTACCGAACCTAAGTCCTTTTTAGACGACTTTCACTGAAAAGAAGTGCTTACTAAAGGACCGAATGGAATTCATCTCGACAGGGCTTCTACCGATTAAAATTGCTCTTACGTCGAATTTCATAGGAAAAAACTTTGTTTACGAATAAAAGCCCTCTTTCGGGGACTTTTTATAAATAAAAGTCCAACCCGGAGAACTCCTACCGAAATTTTCTTTCAAATAGAAGTTTTCCTTAGTGGACTTCTATAGGGAATAAAACCTCTCTAGTCGAATTTTGCTTATGACGTTTCTAGAAACTTCTTTAGTGGGCTTCTATGGAATTGACTTCTAGCCTATGCCCTCTTTTCCACTCTGTCAAGCTATAGATTTCGTCCTCTCTGGCTTGCCGTCTTCCCAAAGGGATGTGAGGCTGTTAACAGCTTTTTTATAGCAGGAATATTTGCATGAGAGGCGAACTGACACATCGAAATTATTACTGGATAGCAAAGTTCGCCCTTGCAGTGTTTTCATTTAAACCTTAAAATCACTTATAAACGCAGCGTTTTTAAATGCTTTATTTATTAGGAAATATTTTGAAAAAATATAACAAAAGAAAGGCTTTAACAATCATTAAATGTTGACACAGGATAAAATTATGTTACACAAAACTTCATAATGGATATATATTGGCAAACCTTTAACGCAACGCACAACGTTATTGGTAGAAATTAATGGGCATCAGCGTGTTCTTTAAGGCAACCACCATACTGGACAGCAGCTTCACAGCTATGAGGAGGAAAGAATAGAAATTTGATTAACAATTAGAGTAAATAAATAATAGATCGATTAAGTCATTTTTGAAATTTGTTACTTACGGATCATCATCCACCTCCAATGATTCACAGGACTCAACAACTGCGGTAGCTTTAGCTTCATCATCATCAAATAAGGCAACGCCAACCTCGATGGCCTTTTCTTTGACCAACTTGCCATCGGCAAGCTAAAGTTTGGAAAACAATATTTATATATCAATCAGGATAGATTTCAAGACACGTCACCCTTAAACTTACCATTTCGAATTTCTCCATTATACATGCCACCATGCATTTACCCTCATGGGTGGTTGGTGCCTCATGTGCCTTCAACGCTGCAACGTCATCTAAAATGTTGCAAATTTAATAATATTTAAAAATATATTGTTAATTATGTTAGTCAGATTTTTCCAAATTTCTCATTAAATGTTCGTCATTCTCTTACCATCTGAAGCCCCCTTTTCTTCCTTGCAGACACCCGCTACGACAACGAGGTTTTCCTTGCTCAACTCCTCAGCCTGTAGAAATGGAAAAAAAAATGTTTCATAAGTTTTCTAATATACTGCTGGTTAATGCGAGGCCTGTCAAGGTTAAGAACTTTACCATGGCCATACTATTCTACTCCAAACTAAGGCCATCACATTTGATTTGAGCTGTTTGGAACAGAATTGTATGATCACTAGCTTCTGGAAAACTTCGAGTTTCCGGCGGACATAAAACTGACTATGGGTGTGTTCCCTAAAAAAAATTAATAATGGAAGAAGAAGTACCGACTGATATTAATGATCTGCCAGCGAGTCACACATTATCGTCAACCAGAGATCGTGAGTAAATAGCTCCCACAAATGGGGATAACTTGGCGTCTTTGGTCGAAGGAACTGCGACAAGCACACAGCCAACCATACAAACACAACCGTCGTGATAATCCCCACAAAAGAGAATGTTCAGAAGAAGGTGGACAATGTGAACGAAAAGAAAGAACGAGGCGCTGCTAAACAAAGCAAATCATAGGATCCTCCCAAGGAAATCAATAACACTCCATCCACTTTTTCGGAAGCGACCAAGATGATCAGATTTCTGAAGAGCGGAGCAGGAATCCAAGAGCTTGATGTCAACAAGCTATTAGATGATAACAAGTGGAAAAAACGGATAGACCACTGTGATTTGGAGCCTGCTAGGTATAAGTAAAGCTAAGGTCACATTAGGCAAATATTTGCTCTAGCGACCGGCAGTGTGCGCTTACTGAGAGCAAATGAGCGTAAATAATGCATTGAAATTTATGCTCACTTGCTCTCAGTAAACACACACTCCCTGTCGCTGGAGCAAATATTTGCCTAGTGTGACCCTAGCTTAAGTATATTCGTGTGTTCAAAGTTCATGGTAGGTGATATATAGACAGACTCTGAAAGCGTCATAGCACTTTGCATTCTCTAACTGTAGGCTTCGCTACAAGGACCACCCGATTTTATGATTGACTGAATATGCGGCGTTCAGAGATGATACGCCACATATTCAGTCAATCATAAGAAAGCTGACTGGGTTTCAGAGAGTTTAGCAATCGCCGCTTCAAAGAACTGCCCAATCCTTCTGATGTTCGGGTAGCGAAAAGGACGTTCCGAGACATTATCACAGCTGCAGCCGCTCCCCATATACCTGTTGGTCGAATACCCGAAGTAAGACCAAACTTCCCAGCAGAGGCGACAAGATTAGCAAATGAGCGTGATGAGCATCGTCGAGCCAACACCAATGACCCCAGAGTCAGGGAGCGGACACTGGAAGTTATCAGGCTGGTCGGCGAGCATAAACGGAACAAGTTTGTAAATCATCGGCAGAGTTCCAACATTGGAGCCGGAATAAGTGAATTGTGGTGAATGGTTAAGTCACTCTTGAACCCCGGAAGGAGGGAAGATAGGATAGGAAGATAGGTTATTTCAATCGACAGCTTTTCGAGCACCCCGGGAGTGACATGGCGAAGAGGGGAGTACTACTTCGCATCAGATCTCTTCCTGCCGAGGATGAACCACCACAGTTTGCAATGGATGATGTTGCGAATGTCATCAGGAACGCTAAATCACCCAAAGCGGTGGGCCCTGATGGATGAGCCGGGAGTGGAGTATCTCACTAAAGTTCTCAACCTGTCGCTAGCCATTCTAATTGTTCCCGAAGTCTCGAAAATAGGCAGAATGGTCCCGCTAATGAAGCCAGGCTAGGATGCCAGCAAAAGTGAATCGTACAAAGACCCTTGAGGCCTTAGTCCTCCCCAGTGTCAGAAATAGCTATCTAGTTGCCGATCATCAGAATGGATTCCGCAAGCAGCACAGCACAACAACAGCGTTGCACGCTATCTCCACACATATTTGTCGAGGACTCAAGCAGAGACCGCCGTCTGATAAAACAGTAATGGTGGCGCTTGACTTATCAAAAGCCTTTCATACTGTCAGGCACTCCATGCTGTTTGAGGACCTAGAGCAGACAACCCTCCGGCCAAACTTGAAACACTGGATAATAAATTATATGTGTGGACGCCAGTCGTACGTGGAATTCAGGAACAAGAAGTCCAAACCCCGTAGAGTGGAGCAGGAAGCTCCCCAAGGTGGGTTAATATCTCCGGAACAGATTAACCCCTACCTCTCCTGTATTCCACTGCCTCCAGAAGGCATTGCGATCGTAACGTATGCGGACGATTGTACGATCTTGGCGTCAAGTACCTTCCTTGAGACTGAACTCCTATTTAACCGATCTTACCACATTTTCCACGCGCGGAATATGCAGATATCCGCCACTAAATCTACGGCCACTCTGTTCACCACATGGACGGCACAGTATAGAAGAAAGTTGAATGTCGTGGTCGATGGTAGCAGAATTGCGACCACAAACTGCCCAAAAATTCTCAGAATTCTGACCACAAACTGCCCCATCTATTGCGGCTGAGGAGCGTCAGCTGCAACACCAAACCAGAGTACGCTCAGGATATTGCAGTCGCTTAAATTCCTATTGGGCAAGTATCGATAGCACTGTGCAAAACATCTGACCAGTATGCGGCATGGACCCGTACAACACACAGCATCTTTTCAACCGCTCTGTCAAACCTACTCATCTAACTCCAGTATATCTGAGGTTACTTCCCATCGAAGCAGCCACTTTCCTGGAACTGAAGATAGACCCAGAGTCAGATTGAGCAGAAAAACGCAAACATACAATAATAAACACTGTTACAACACAACTGTATTGTTCAGGTTTTATCTGCTGAGTATTGTCCTTATGCTCGCAGAGTCCAATGAAGGCAAAATTACCCTGTCCTGCAACACTCTCCTACAGGGGATCTCCTTCATAGGAATAACAGGCTTTTCAAAGTTTTTTAAGGCCCATTGTGCGAATAAGGAAGTTCTTGGACTCGTTGTTCTCACAGCAGATGGCTATGACTTCTTTGTAAGAAGTGGCTTACCAAATTGGGTCCTCAGACTTTCAGCAGCAATCGACTTTTGCTGGCATTCCTCTCCAGGTCAGTTATGTATATGACTGCCATTCGAAGTTCATCTGGGAACTTTGGAGCCAGCAGTTATACTGGCTTTGGGCATCCTGTGTGCACTTCCTGTGCCAAGAAGGAAGTCCTGTTCTCAAAGAATCTGGCCATAACGCACAAAAACGGGTATGTCGCTCGAGTACACAACATCTTACCGCAGATCATTGCACTTCTTTAGGATGTTCCCCTCAGTTCTTGTCACAAGTGTGTGTTGGGTTCAAGATTTCTCTTGGATGTGTGAGGTTACTTTTTTCTGAACATACTCACAACCTTAAGATTGGTCGTGGTCAACTTGAATTCCTTTTATTATAATGGAGGAGGTTTCCCTGTCGATAAACTTCTTAAGTGCAAAGATCTGCAATAAGATTATGGAAACACTATTGGCTGGATTAGTGTTCTTAGAGCTTATTCTTTAATTGCATCCTGCTTCAGACGACTAGATCTATCGGCTTTGAACGATAGACAATAGATAGACGATCGCAAAGGGTTGTATTTTCCGCCGAGATCGGAGTCGTACTCTGTAGCGATCTGTTCGTTGTCGCAAAAATGTCTTTGACCACAACAAGACTGCTACCCTGTCAGAGACTAAGGTTTCCTAGGATGGATAACAATTGTCAATTTTGCTCTGTCATACTGTCATTGGCTTGTAATTGTAGGCCTGAAATTACATAGTTGTCCCCTCCCTGAGCTATAGTTACATCGGTAGTTGACTGAATCACTCCAGTATTAAATGATTGGGAGATACTGACATAGGCCACCACTACCATGGCAAGGATTTGACAACTAATTCTATGCTATGCTGTGGCGCTCAGAGATCAACGGGACTCCGGTCTCATACAGATCTCTGTTAGGTAAGAGATCATTAGCTGGAAAACCTTTGGTCTGTCACATTTTCTCCCATTCATTATTTCCAGATTATTGAATGGCCTTCCGAAATGCCAAAACTAGTTGTGAAAATTTTTATTTCCCTGACGAATTGAATTTTTTGTAAGTAGATAAAATATTTTTTTGGATTAATTGCATAATTAATTCCTATTGCCTTGGTGCGAGACGGAACCTGATCCATCCCAGGCGACAAACAGTTTGCCTTCTCGTATCGTTAGATATTCCAGTCCATGGAAGTCTGTAAACACCTTGATGACAAGGCCTTCGAGTCCCGATTGCGGCTGACCAATTTTTAGGCGTTGTTGACGAGTGTTGTCCGTATAATCGCAGATTCAGGGAGGTAGCACGCCCAGCAACAACATAAATTGTCGAATCAGGTTCATGCTCTGATATAACCCCGAATAAATTTTCCAGCTGAATGACATTTATGTTCGTTATTTTTATACCCTCCACCATAGTATGGAGCATGGCAGAACTACCAGGTAGTGGTATCACACCAGCTGATCGAATATGAAAAGTCAAATCCCTTTATAAAAAATTATTTTTGTTGTAATTTCCCCAACAACATAAAGAAAGTTTTGACGTAACATATTCAAAATTTTACGATGCCACTACCTGGGTAATTGTGCCATGGTATGGAGGCTATATTAAGTTTGTTTTTCCGTTTGTAACGCATTGAAATAATCATTTGTGACCCTATAAAGTATATATATTCTTGATCAGGGTAAAATTCTGAGTCTATCTGTGCATGTCCGACCGTCCGTCCGCCTGTGGTAATCACTCTATCATCTACAAAAATGGAGATAGGACGCTGAAATTTTGGAAGATGCGTCTTTCGTTTGCTGGCAGGTCAAGTTCGACGATGGGCTATATCGGTCCGCGTTCTGGTATAGCCCCCATATAACGGTACCACCCGATTTTAGATATTTTTGACGTTTTTAGTCACATTTTCAAACCGAATTAGCATTAATTTGACGTTTAGGGTTCCCAGTGATCTACAAACTTATATTCCGAACTAGCTATAATCTGACATTTGAGGTTCTCAGTGATCACGAAACCTCTCCACCAAAATCGTCAACATAGGTCCATGTTTTTGGTATAGCCCCCATATAACGGTACCTCCTGATTTCCGGTATATTGAAGATTTTAGCTGCAATTTTTAACCGAACTAGCTGAAATTTGACATTTGAGGTTCTCAGTAGCCTCGAAACTTCTCCACAAAAAGTCTTCAACATGACTCCATGTTTTCGTATAGCCCCTAGATAACGGTACCTCCCGATTTTCGGTATTTTGCGAGTTTTTGTAACAATTTTTAACCGAACTAGCTGAAATTTGATATTTGAGGTTCTCAGTAGCCTCGAAACTTCTCCACAAAAAGTCTTCAACATGAGCCCATGTTTTCGTATAGCCCCTTGATAACGGTACCTCCCGATTTTCGGTATTTTGCGAGTTTTTGCAACAATTTTTAACCGAACTAGTTGTAATTTGACATTTGATGTTCTCAGTAGCCTCGAAACTTCTCCACCAAAAGTTTTCAACATGAGTCCATGTTTTCGTATAGCCCCCATATAACGGTACCTCAGGATTTTCGGTATTTAGAGAATTTTAGCTACAATTTTACACCGAACTAGCTATACTTCAACATTTGGGGTTCTCAGTGTTCACGAAACTTTTCCAACAGAAATCGCGAACATAGGACCATGTTTCGGTATAGCCCCCATATAGCGGTACCTCCCGATTTTCGGTATTTTAAGAATTTTGCTACAATTTTTAACCGAACTAGTAGTAATTTGACATTTGAGGTTTTCAGTGGCCACGAAACTGCTCCACCAGAAATAGTCATTATAGATCAATATTTTGTTGTAGCCCCCACATAATGGTACCTCACAATTTTCGGTATTTTGAAGATTTTAGCTACAATTTTTAACCGAACTAGCTGTAATTTGACATTTGAGGTTCTCAGTGGTCACGAAACTTTTCCATCAAAAATCGAACTAGCTGTAATTTCACATTTGAATTTTCAGTGGTCACGAAACTTCTTCACTTTTGGTATAGCTCCCATAGAATGGTACCTCCCGATTTTCGGTATTTTGAGGGTTGTAGATACATTGTTTGACGGAGCTACTCGTAATTTGACTTTTGAAGTTCCCTGCAGTAAAAAAAAATTCCTTAATTTTTTACTCGAGCTTTATGATCAATAAAGCAATTGAAGAAGGAAAGCCACCACTATGTGACATGCATGTTTCGCCTTCGGTAAAGGCTCTACAGACATATTGGATGTGGAGCGGCTTCGCTGTCCTCGAACTTTTCTTCTTTCAAATGCATGTTTGTTTTGTTTTTTTTTTTTTTTACAACAACAATGAGTATTTTTCCATTTAGTTGTGCTTTCATCACAAACGCTTAGCGCTGCCTTTGAAAGTTACGAGTTTGACTCTGACCACTAACACGCCGTGAGAACACTTTTTTCCTGTGTTTTTCAAGGACGTGGGTTTAAACCCCAGTCTGGCTCAGCTGATAATATTTATTTGAAAAAAAAAATTGTAAAGGTATGTAGACGGAGGGCATAAAAAGTTCGGCCCGACCGAATTTAACACCGTTCTTACATGTTTATATCTGAGTCGACAGCAAACCACCGAACAAAAAATGTTTATTTTGTCTTGTCTTATTGTATAGCCCAATTTGAATTTGTTTTTTTTTTTCTTTTTTCGTTATCAAATAGCAATATTATGTAGACATATTTATAGCACTTTATGCCAAATGAAACAAAAGACTTAAGACACAAACGCAACAAACTTCAACACTTTAAAATGCTCGTTATTCTAAAATAGCTCTGTTGCACTTTAAACAACTAAATTCGATACTTTACCCTTATATAACCGACAGCTGCCACCAACAACACAATAACACCAAAAAATTTCATTTTTTTACTAACTCTTGTCTTAAACTGCAAACCACAAATAATTTCAATCAACTAAAATACCTCAGTATTTATTAACAATTGCCTGAACTCTTCTAAAACTTACAACAATTTGTCGTTAATTTTCCATGTAGCTGAATTTTGTTTTCAATATCAATTTAATTACACTGAGAATTTTTGAGTGCATACATGAGAATAATATTTGATTGGATGTAACAATTAGATATCAAGAAGAAGAAGAAAAAAAACAAAATCAAAATCAAACTTCAATATAACATCGTCGTCGTCATAGTCATAGGTGGTGATGAGCGTGGAGAGCCACCAGACTTAATGACATTGCCTTAAACATGACACCTTAAGGTTGTTTACACACAACCATAAAATATAAATGAAGTTCATCCATCCGTCCCTTCCTCAGCGGCCAAAGCTACTGCTTTTGTTTGGGGTTATAATAACAACTTGCCTTGCCAATATGTTGATCGTCAATTAAGTTTAATTTTCAGAAGAAAAATTCCACATTTATTTTCACATGTAAAAATCTTCTTTTATCAACTAACAATAGCTTATAAAAATTTCGCTATTAATCCCACGAATTTGCGATTTGAATCTCTTTCTCTAATGGCATTGTCAATTTGGTGAATGTTAGAGTTTTATCTTTAATTATTTTTTACGAAATAATTTGAAGATGTACAATTTAATTAGGCACTAATCGGACCTACTATCACCACTCATATGAGTCAGCAGTTTTAAAATGTATTATCATTGGTTTCAGCAAGAAGGGATAGTTATTTTAAATTTAATAGATTTCGATTTTTAAAAGCCACAAGTTCTCTCATTCAATATTCTGGATGTAATAAATGATAGAATTTTCAGAAATTTCACATTTTTTCACCTATAAAAATCTTCTTTTATCAACTAACAATAGCTTATAAAAATTTCACTAATTATCTCAGAAATTGGCGATTTGAATCTCTTTCTCTAATGGCATTGTCAATTTGGTAAATGTTAGATTTTTGTCTTCAATTATTTCTTATGAAATAATTTTAAAATGTATAATTAAATTAGACTCTAATCGGACTTACTATCATCGGCACTCAAACGAGTCAGCAGAATAAGAATATTATCATTGATGTTAACGATTTGGAGTATTTATCCCAACATTTAGATATTTTAATAATAATTTAGATTAGATTCAATATTCTGAAAGTAATGAATGAAAGAAATTGTGACCCGCAATAGGTTATCTACCTATCAGATGCCAGGATGTCTGGCAAACACTATCCCATCGGCATATCTCAGGTTTGCTGTAGGGTACCAACTGTAGGAAGACTGAGTCAAGACCTGGCCATGGTATGGAGGGCTATGTTATTGTGGACTCTTTATTCAACAAGCAACTTTCAAGGACCAATATTGCCGCAATTCAGTATACTGTAGTAACTCAGGGAGATGGACGACTTTTTGCTAACAAACCTACAACAACAAGTCCACGATAGTATTAATGAAGAAAATAGGCAAAATCTGTTCCTCGTGGAGAAAACGTTGATCCTGTCTCTCGCATTGGGATCGAAGACGTAACATAGTCGTTCCAGCGAGGATGCCTGGCAAACACAATCCCATCGGCATTTCTCTGGTTTGCTGTAGGGTACCAACTGTAGGAAGACTGAGTCAAGGCCTTCCCATGGTATGGGCTATGTTATCGTGGACTCTATTATTCAACAAGCAACTTTCAAGAACCAATATTGCCGCAATTCAGTACACTGTAGTAACTCAGGGAGGTGGACGTCTTTTTGCTAACAAACCTACAACAACAAAGCAACGATAGTATTAATGAACAAAGTAGACAAAAGTTGTTCCTCGCAGAGAAAATGTTGATCCTGACTCTCGCATTGGGATCGAAGACGCAACATAGTCGTTCCAGTGACCGTAGTTATGGAGAAGTAGTTACGACCTCAATATCACTGTGTGTAATTTTTTGAGTCATGTTTTATTAACCATATTATGACACCACAGTGTGATAGAACACCAAAAATGAGAAGACACGTGCCTCGCCGTTTTTCCCTATCTCATCAACTTTCGCGGTTATAGGCTTCCAAATGTTTGATGCTTTGATGTACAAAGGGTCATTTAGTCAGGAATATAACTTCCAAACCGTTAGGAAATTTGAATTTATCTCGGAGGCAAAGTTGTAGCTCTTGTCTTAAAGAACAAAATTGTGAACACATATAATCCATCAAGCTTCATCTGCAAGGTCAAAATCGCCAGGGTCAAATTTCTTTTAAAAATTTCCTCAAGTTTTGTTTACAGCTTTCAAACCAATCAAAATTGGAGCAAACAACCAATTAGAAAAATGTACCTTAGATCTTAGTAAACAACTTTCTAGAACATACGAACTCTGTAGAAACGGATCTTAATGGTCAAAATAGCAAAACAATTGCGAATTTTATCCTCTTTTCTCGGCTTCTGCTCCATAGATATTAAACCGTTCAAAATTCAAGAAAACAATCAACCACAATAGTGTAGAAAAGGCTTCAATAAACAACTTTCTGGAATATGCGACATGTCTATGAACGGTTCTTAGTGGTAAAATAGCAAAAATCTCTTGAAAATATCCAATTTTTATACTTTTTTCTCGGACTTTGGTCCAAAGATACGCAACCGCCCAAAAATTAAGGATAAAATCAACTACAACAAGTAAAAAAGTATCAGTCGGATTTGCCGACAGAGATATACCCTCAGCCTGTGTATCTTGAAACAATTTTTTCCCAAAATACGTATGTATTTAGGGGCGTTTGAACCGACAAAAATGTTGATTAGGATTAAATATCAAAAGTTTTGCGGAGGAGATACTAAAAAGAATGGATCGACATTGACCGTTATGGAAGTGGATCTTCAGCCACAACATATGGTGCCATAGGGGGCTGTTTGCTCAAGAAGTATGGACTCGCCCCTAAAAAAACTTTTACCATCGTAATTGAGGCAGCGAATGAAAGTTGCTTCAACAAAAATCAAAGTGATCCGATATAAGGTCTTAAAGTGAACTTATTCGAAATTTTGTGTGGGAGGTACCGGATGGAGTGGACAAATATAGTCCATATTTTAACCTGATCTATATCTGGTAGATATATTAGGATGTGTAAAGTATAGACCAATTCGGCCACTCCCTTCAACAGTTACCGTACGAACAATTTGTCCGAACATTTTTGAACTTTTGTGGTGGAGGTACCCGAAGGAGTGGGCCGATATGGCTTATCTTCAAACTTAAACTATGTTTGGACAAAATATTACTAGGGCCATATTTTGGACCGAATCGGCAGATCCGTACGAGAGTTATTTTACGCTCCAACCACCTCACACGGTGTCATAGGGGTTTTTTGCAACTTCCATGCTATTTTCTCAGGAAGTATGGACTTGTCCTGATGAAGCTTGTACTGTCGTATGGAGGGCAGTGAATACAAGCTGCTAAAACAAAAATCAAAGCGATTCGAGAGATGGCCCTAAACTGAACTTTTCCAAAATTTTGTGTGGGAGGTACCCGAAGGAGTGGACCTATTGAGACCATATTGAAACTTCATATTACTCTGGTAGAAAGTTTACGCTATACAAAGTATGGACCAAATCGGTCACTCCCTTCAAGAGTTATCGTGCGCACAAACTTTCCGAACATTTTTGAACTTTTGTGAGGGAGGTACCGGAAGGAGTGGACCGATGTAGCTCATCTTCGAACTTAAACTAAGTTTGGACAACATATTACGAAAGCCAAAATTTGAACCGAATCGGTTCATCCGTTCGAGAGTTATCGTGCGCTCCAGCCAGCAGGACAGACAGACAGACAGACAGACGGACGGACATGGCTAGATCGACTCCAAATTGTCTGAAACACATTTGGTCCAAACATACTTGGGGTCTAAAACCATTATTTCGATGAGGCACATTTTCATCGTATCAAAATGTATATACCCTCCTTAGCCTAAAGGCTGAGGGTATAAAAATGTACCCTAGATTTCAACAAACAAGTTTCTAGAACAAATGAAGATTCTAGGAACGATTCTTCAAGCTCAAAATTCGATTATTTTATGTCATTCTTTCCTGTTCAGGTCCGTAAATAACAAACCTTTCAAATTTCCTTGAGTTTCTAACAGTTTGTTATTTCCAAACCTGGGCAGGGGGAATGTTAAAAAAATTTAATTGTGCGTGAATTTCAGCCCTAAGAATCATTCCTAGAATCTTCATATCTTCAAAAAAGTTGTTTATTGAAATCTTAGGTACATTTTTGTGGTTGACGGTATCCTTAATTTTTGGGCGGTTGCGTATCTTTGGACCAGAGTCCAAGAAAAAATTATAAAAATTTGATATTTTCAAAAGATTTTTGCTATTTTTACCATTAAGAACCGTTCATAGACATTTCGCATGTTCCAGAAAGTTGTTTATTGGTGCCTTTGCTACACTATTGTGGTTGATTGTTTTCTTGAATTTTGAACGGTGTAATATCTATGGAGCGGAATACTAGAAAAGAGGATAAAAATCGCAATTGTTTTGCTATTTTGACCATTAAGATCCGTTTCTACAGAGTTCGTATGTTCTAGAAAGTTGTTTACTAAGATCTAAGGTACATTTTTCTAATTTGTTGTTTACTCCAATGTTGATCGGTTTGAAAGCTGTATAACAAAACTTGAGAAAATTTTTAAAAGAAATTTGACCATTGCGATTTTGACCTTGAAGATGAAGCTTGATGGATTATATATGTTCACAGTTTTTGTTCTTTAAGACAAGAGCTACAACTTTGCCTCCGAGATAAATTCAAATTTCCTAACGGTTTGGAAGATAAAGTCCTGACTAAATGAACCTTTCTACATCAAAGCCTCAAACCTTTGGAGGCCTATAACCGCGAAAGTTGATGAGATAGGGGAAAACGGCGAGACACGTGTCTTCTCATTTTTAGTCATCTATCACACTGCGGTGTCAGAATATGGTTAATAATTTTCGTGTTGCACAGTGTATCAAAGGAATATACAAGCTTTATGAAACTAGGGCTATCACAAACCCAGAAAGATTGTCCGTCGGTCAAAATCTATAGATCCAGTCTCCTGAGGTAGGACACAATTGAAGATGGAACTCTTTTAGTTAATCCAGCCAGTTTTTTTCGTTTTTTCATAGTAGGCTGCTTTTTCTAAGGGAGGGTTACTAACCCGACGCCCAAACCCAAGTTTTTAACGTTCTAATGTGTGAACGCGCGGCACATGTCAGCTCACTTCCTTTAACGGGTGTTAAAGGCAGCTCCCCAGGTGATACTACGGGGAGGTCAGTGTCCACTTGAGATGAAAGAGGGACCAAGATAAATCCTGGACTTTGTCATGTTAAAGCCGGTCAGGACAGTTCTTTGGTATCTTCCATCCCCTACGTCAGGGACGTACGCAGGATTTTATTTCGGGGGGGCCCACCTTGACCAAAAATTATGAAATTAAAAAATGTTGTGTTGCGTTGCATAAAGCTATTTTAAAGGGTTTTTTGTTGATTTTATATGAAATATTGACACAAAGTATATATTTCAATAGAGAGAGTTTAATATTTTAGATATAACTTTAAAATTTGGAACAGATTATAATAAATTAGTCTTTGGATGTTTAGAATTGAAATGAACCATATCAGAACACGTTCAGTATAGTCCCCATACAAAAATTCCGCCTGGTATTTCGAAGTTTTTAACCAAATTCTCCAACAGAATTGACGCAATAACTAAAAATCTTTCAAATGAATATTACCCATGTAGGTTTACGTTTTAATGTATCCCAGAATTTTTAACCACAGTAGCATTTTTTTGCCATTTTCGATTCTATTTCAAAGATTTTCAGTATATCTTCTTCTTTAAAGTACATATCCATACATCACACATTAACTTCAGTCCTATTAAAAAAGTTTTGTCTTATTTTTGCCTTATTAAGTTATCAATTGAACACATTTTTAACGCAAGGACTGATTCTGATAAGAAGATCTATCTAAAAACCCTATTAATATTATTTGTATACCAATAATTAATTGAAATAAATAACTCCACCAAAAGAATAACTCGAATCCGCGAGTGCAAATTGGACTTGTACCGAACTATTGTAAAAAATAATATTCTTTTTTGTCATAAAAACACCAAAATTTTACTATTTTACCAGAAGTGATAGAGTCCATGCAAGACAACAAAAAATTCAGAAAAATACATTTATGGTCTGTTCCAATACTGCAAGATTCTACACATTTTTAGTAGTAAAAATGTGTAGATTCTTGCAGGTTCTGGAAAAAACAGGAGTCGGGCGATACCAACTACGACTCATAGACTCCGAATTCTACTCGCAGCACTGTTTGAGACTACGAAATCCACATTAGGTCTCGGCAAACTTTTAGCTAAGTCCTGGCAAAATAGGTTAAGCCGAAAAACTGCATCAACTGATATCCGAATGGTTGTTATTCCGTCTTTTTTCAATCTTAATTGTACGATTAGATGTTTATGAACTCGATGACATTTAAAACTTTCCAAGGACTATGACTTCTGTCGGCACAGTGGATGCATACTTATGAAAATTCATATCTTTTGTTTTCTCGAAAACTGATACTTTTTAATATCAGTCGGATTTGCCGACGTAGATATACCCTCAGCCTGTGTGAGTTGAGACTTTAATCTACAGACAGACCGAATACGGACTTCATAACCAAAATCTTTGTCCTAAAAATTGTGTAGTCAGGGTGTTTCAGAATTTCATGGCCTTTTTTGGACGTATACATTTTCCGACAAAAATATCGAAACATTTGGGTATAAAACTTCACGATTGTGGGCGCTGCGAATAAATGCTTATGTTCAGCTCATAAAATTGGCTTCAATAAGAGCGCAAAAGTTTTGTACTTTTGTGGAGAAGATACTTGAAAGAATGGTCCATTTTGGAAGTGGACCTAATTTTGGAAGTCATTCCTTTTGATAATTATGGTGTCAAGCCGTCATTTTAGTTGGTCATGGTAAGATTTAGAGTTTTTGAACCGTTATGTCAGGAAGCATGGACATGGACCCACGAAAAATAGAATATCGCTGTAAACAAGACCGCAAGCAGTAGCGTTGGTCAAAATGTCCAATGGATTCTCGAACAGCCATTATATTGTACTTATGTTGGAATTTAGGGAGGTATCCGAAGATGTTGTCGCATATAGACCTTCTTGGTACTTGATATACATATGTACGTCCGGAAGTAATTTTAGGATGTTCAAAGTATCGGTGAAATCGGATATTGACATTTTGAGTGGGAGGTACCTGAAGAAGTGAACCGATATAATCCATATCCGTACCTAATCTATGTCTCGAAGAAATCGATTTGGACCTTCGAGAGTTATTGTGGAAAAAAATGAGTGGACCGATATGTCTTAAAGTTCGTTTGATCCGTTTGAGAGTTGTTATGCGCTCGAGCCAGACAGACGGCCGAACTGGGCTAAATAGACGACAATTATTTGAATCGGCTTTTGTCGCAACATATGAGAAGTCAAAGGCCATTATTTCGATGAGGTACATTTTTATCGTTAGCCTAAAGGCTGAAATTACAGCGGATTTTAAAACAATTTAACCAATGTTTCAGCATTAATTTCGTTCCAACTACAACTTTGTAATGATAGGAAAAAATTCTGGTGGGTATGCTACTTATAGCAGATATTAGAACTTTATGAAGCACAATAATAATTTTTTCTCCATTAAATAAATAATAAAAAAATTAAGGTAGTAAAACAATTTTCTAATTGGTTTTAGAGATATACTCCACGGAAAACACTTGATACATCTTACATTTAGTCCAGTAAATAATCATTTCATGCACTTCCAATCCGCACAATACTAAACTCGTCATTTTTGAATACCGAATGAGTTTAAAGCCTCAAGACCTTTATATTCATTACAGAATTCCTCGAGCCTTTATTAGTTTTGATTATAAAATAACATGAGATATGGAAGTAATTCAGATTTTACTGGAAGTTTTTCTCAAAAATAGTATTCAAACAAAAAAATTTTAAATATTTCGTAGACAACTTGTTCATAAAGTAAATTTTTAGTACATAATATTCAGAACAATCTAAGTTTTCTTTTCAAAAATAATTTTTATTATTTTTTTTTTATTTAGATAAAAAACGTATTAATTTGTTAAAGTAGCTCAAAAAATGTAGTCGACCAAACCATTTCGGGGGGGCCCGGGCCCCCAGTGCCCCCCCCTGCGTACGTCCCTGCCCTACGTCACCCATAATCCAGTCAGTAGTGATCCCATAACCTCAAATTATGCTGTGAATCAGGGACTTGGGACAGGAGGGCTTATCGCAGATCTTTGCAGTTCTATGCATAATGAGGGAAAGCAAGTTGATAACAATCAATCTGCTGCAACTTGACACAAGCGAAAGAGAAATCTGCAATTCAGCAAACTTCCCTTTCCTGTGACCTGCGCCAAGTTGAAGTTGAGATCGGTGGGAGGTTCAATTCCAACTGTCTCCAATGGCCACGTTGAGTGTAATGCGAATATGACTCAACCTCTTTTCGTTGAATCCCATTTGGAAACATCAACATCATCTAGAAACGCTAATTCAACCAGGAAGGTCAAGTTTGGGAAGACTGACTCAGCATTAGCTACAATCTCACGGAGCGTGGAACTAATCAGCATCGAATCTAATAGGGATCGAGTTGATATCCGTCGAAACATCAATTTCAACAGCTTGCAAGGGCCACGTTGAGTTTGATGTGAGTATGACTCAACCTTCTTTCGCTGAACCCATTTTGGGAAAAATCAGCACCTATTGCGAGAGTAGAGTCACCTCTTATAGCTACTTGAAACGCTAAATACATCAAGGAAGGTCAAGATTGGGAAGACTAATACAGCACTGGCGTCAATCTCAGTACGACTATCGTTTTGATTTCTATTGAAAAACAACCGATACACCGACCACCAAAGCACGTTATTTGGTTTATCTATCGCGAATTATTGAAGGCATAATTGTTTCGGAGTCTGATATAAAAACAGCTTTACGATAGTTTGCCAGCTCTAGCTCAAACACATAAATAAAAACAAGTAAGCAGAGGCTATGGTCGGACAGGGCCGACCATACGATACCCTACACCACTACTCTGCGAGTAAGCTTTCAGCAAATCAAAGTTTCTTTTGGACAAATAAGCTCATTGTAAGAAATAAATTTTTGCAGTCTGCAACCTTATCACATTAAGTTTAAATAACAATATAATAATTGTTCCACAAACATCACAGAAGGGACAGGGCGTGCACCACGATTCATATTACAGCAATAGTATGGGCCTACTGTTTATCGCCGAGTCCGAAAGGCATGTCTTAAAACACCACCTGTAGAGAAGTTGTACCTGGTTGAAATACTCAGAATATGTCGCCAACTTTACTGAGGGGTATTTTGCCATCGTTGGAAATTTGATGTTTGCTGGCCGGGAATCGAACGCCCGACCTTCAGCGTGCAAGGCGGGTGTGCAAACAATTGTACTATGGTGCCACCCATAGGTAATTTTAGAACAGACATTTAGTCTGGACCTAATTTTTTGCATATTTTGACATATTTGCTAAACCATATGCAAGACTTTGTGCCCTAAGTATTCGTTCATCACAATTTTCGACCTGAAATTTATCGGTATAGGTCCAGGTCTTCATATAGCCCCCATAGAACCGTACCTCCCGATACCCGGTATTTTGAAGGTTGTGGCCTCAATATCAAACTGAAGTGGCTGACATTTTGTATTCAGTCTTCGTTGGAGGAAAAAAAAACTTTCCACCTGAAATTTGTCGTTATATGTCCACGTCTTCATATAGCTCCCATAACCAGAACCTACCGATTTTCTGTACTTTGAAGTTTATGGTCTTAATATCCCTCCGAATTGGCTAAAATTTGGTATTAAGTCTTCATTGGGGGTATTAAATTTTCCATCTGAAATTTGTCGGTATAGGTCTAGGCGTTCATATAGCTCTGATACAACGAAAGCTCCCCATTTTCGACATTTTGAAGATTGTGGCTCTGGTTACAGATTTCTCTATTTTATTGACTTGTCTGAAATGAATTTCAAACAGAAAAATGTACACATAAACATTTTAGAAGATATTATTGAAAGATATTATTGAAATATATGTGAAATATATGTGAAATACAGAAATTTTCCATATGCAAAAATAATATTTGCATATGCATAATTTATACATTTCGCATATTTTTGCATATGTGATATATTTCGATTGGAATTTAATTAGAAGCCAAAAATATGCAAATTTTATAAAAATAGGTGTTGCATAAAATTCCGCTGTCTACATATCATTGAGCTGATATTAATCGGGGTGCTCTCATTGATATGAGAGAAGGCTCCCTTGTCCCTACTGTGATGTTTTTGGAACAATTGTATGCAGTACATTTTAAAAAATATTCTTAAATTTGAAAATTGGCGTTGTTTAGCAATTTCTGCTACATCCTTAAATTTTGAACAATTGGACAGGTAATATGATAGGGTTCCACGCAATTTGTAAGAACTGGGAATTTGTCTGTCATGATGGAGAAAATTTGTAGGACCGTTACCAAGCACACATATTATTGCAATTTTCATCAGAGGAAAGATCGGTAGTTAATTTTTTATATATAGGCGACTTTGCCGGTATATGGCCTCCAGGGATTCAAATATGGACCAAAAATAAAATGTTTTTATTTAGCATACAAAAGTAATGGTCCATTGCACCCGCTAAATAATATCAGATCATCATCAAAAATTGTAGGCATCTTCTTCGACCTAAACCCCTACCTCGTGCAAAATTTCGTGATTATTGATCTATAATTGCGACCTCTAGTATGCTTTTGATTGTATTACAAGCAAAACACTCGATATATTAGGCTGTAACTCTGTTATCTGACCACATAAATCAACATAATTGGCATTAATTGAAAGGGAAAGAGTTGTCCTTCCAAATATTATTTATGTGGGCGGAATGTGTGATCCAGGAATAAAGATATTACCGGTATATTAAAAATTTTCACAATTTTCACACAAAAGTTGTGGTCCATTTAACCCTCCAAACATCATCCGATCACCATCTCAAATTGCAAGCTTCTTCTTTGTCATATAATCTTACATTATTTAAAATTTCGAGGCGATCGGACTATAATTGCGACATACAGAGCCGCTACAAAATCGGATAAAAATTTTGTTTTTGGTCCATTTCACACGCTTAATATTTCTCGATCATCACCAATAAGAATAGGGATCTATTCTGATCTGAACCCGACCTCCATACATTTCGTGACGATCGGTCCATAATTGCGGCCTGGAGCGTGTTTACAATTTATAATGGACAGACGGACGGACGGACGGACAGACACACATCTCAAAATCGCTTTATCTCGTCGAGATATGAAGATTGGTATACCACATTGGGGGTCTCCGACGAATATTTCGCGGTGTTACATGAATTTTTACCAAAACAAACTTATAATACCCTTTTCCACATTGTGGTATAGGGTATAATTATAATTTCAACAGTGGAATTATACCCGATGGCAAAGAAACTTACCTTGAGTCGGGGCGCAAAACCCTCTACATGCCGCGCCTGCTACCAAAAGGCTGATATTGGAACTGACAAAGCAATCATACAGGCAGATCTCATCCTACTTTCACGAATGAACACACAAAAGATGGTAACTCAAGGGGTCCCAAAAGTAGTTCGAGTTACGTAAAGGCAGAGCTAACCCAGAGAAAAAATTAGCGAATGTCGTTGGACCCATGCAAGGACTGTAACACAGTCGAAAGTTTTTTTTGTAATCCGCATTTAAGCTGGTCCTAAAACAAGTTTATGATTGTTCTTTTTTTTATGATTTTTTTTTTTTAAATCCACGTTGAAAAAATATTTTTTGAAAAAAATCCTCATTTATAACGGTTCTTTTTAAAAAAAATCCACGTTTATGATGGTCCTTGAAAAAATATTTAAAAAAAAAAATCCAGGTTAATGATGGTTCTTTAACATAATACACGTTTATGATTTATCTTGAAAAAATATTTTTTAAAATAATCCACTTTTATGGTGCTTGAAAAATACTTTTGATTCGTTTATTATGGTCCTGAAAAAAATATGTTGTAAAAAGTCCGCATTTATCCTAGTCCATGAAACAATTTTTCAAAAAATCCGCGTTTAATAGTTTTTAAAACAAATCTACGTTTATGTTGGTGTTTAAAAAATATTTTTTTAAAAAAATCCATGTTTTTGATGGTTGTTGAAAAAATGGTTTTACAAAAAATCCACGTTTATGATGATCCTTGAAATATAAATATTTAAAAAATCCACACGAAAACACGTTTATGATGGTCCTTGAAAAAGTATTTTGTAAAACATTCGCATTAAGTACGGGCCTTGGAATATATTTAAAAAAAAATCTCATTTATGATGGTGTTTGCAAAAATAATTTTTAAAAAATCCACATTTTTAATGGTTCTCGAAAAAAAATTTTTTTTAAAAAAACCACGTTTTTAATGGTCCTTGGAAAAATACTTTTTTAAAAAATCCACGTTTTAGATTGTCTTTGAAAAAATATTTTTTTTTTAAAAAATCCTTATTTATGATGGTCCTTGAAAAAATATTTTGTAAAAAATCAGCATTTATAAAGGTTTTTGAAAAATATTATTTCAATAAATCCACGTTTTTGATGGTCCTAAAAAATCCCAACTATAGCTCGAAAACTAATGGACCGGACCGATCTTCATATATGTTTTTTGGCTTATAAAATACACAAAAATCTTGTCTTTAAGCGAGACAGAAAAAAAACGAAATGTTTACTTTGAAAGTGCACAATTTTTTTAAACACATCTTTTTAAAATTCTGTTTCTCTTAAACGCTGTACAACAAAATCGAAATTTTATTAAAATTACAAGAAACCCCGCACAGATTATGAAAGGGGACCGAAAAACAGAAGACATGTGTATCGGCGTTTTGAATGTTTACGTCGGGAAGTAACCTAAATAGGCGTGGCAAGTTCCGCCCATTTCTACAAGTTTTGAAATATTCGACATCAGATTCCTTAGAATCCTTGCATTTTAGGTATAAAGTGTCTTTGGCAATATTACTGACAACAATGCGGGACATCTTTTTAAGAAAAAAATTAACCCTCATGCGAGTCACTAAAGGGGTCTTTTTGGTCCCTTTTTTAAAACGTTTAAAAACTCCTTTAAAATGTGATCGTATCAGATCAAAATATTCTACAAAATTATTTGCCATAAAATATTACTATAGGTCTCCGAATACACCAAAACTCAAAATCGTACTTAAACGTCAGGAATCTGCCAAAAGTAAAATCACGTTTTAGGGTTAATGTTGTACTTTATCTGAGTTTATTAAGTTTTGTCACACAAAACTTCATTCTAGATAGAAGACGTTACATACAAAAATAATCTCCATCAAATTTCAATATAAGTCGCCGAATAAATGTTCAGTCAATTTTCAGAGCAGGAGTAGCTGCCATCAATAGAGTATTTAGGACCATGCCAAAACCATGGATGTTAGAACTCGTATGTCAGATATATATTCACTGAACAATAGCCGTAGACAATCCCCGCATTTTTACATACAATATCAGGAACCTATGACTTATCCTGATGGCGTTATTTTAGTTTATAGTACTACAATAAGTATTTTTTTAAAGTCCGATCTGGGTTATCAATATTTTCCCTATATATATTCACCATAGATATTTCAAAAACAGTTTCTTCTGAAAGAATTTATTATGAAAAAACATCAATAAAATATATTTTGTGACCGCAGATAACGAAAATGTGAATAAAAACGGTAGAATATGGACCTAAACCATATATAAAAAGCGAAAGCTTCTGGAGATGTTAAATATTATAGCTACACATTTCTTTGGTTCAGAGACTCATTATGAAATTTGATTTGGAACATTTCTTCTTTTGACCCAACCCCCAAAAAGTGAGGTATTTTAGGAGATTTTGGCTCAGTATGAAATAAATTTTAATTAAGAGTCTAAAAGTGTAACAAATAATTTCTCCATATAATATCTAATTTTGTAACGTAATTTTCTTAACAAAGTTTTTTACTCAGATATCTAGTTTGTGCCAGGACTTACATTGACATTTTAAGTAGAATATTTCTTCTTTTAACACTTTCGTCTGGAACTAAATTTCATGTTACTTTCATGCATCAACTCGAAAAAAGAACAAAACAAATTTATTCAAAAAATATTTGGGTGTTTTGTTGGCAAATTTGATGTATATATTTTCTTGATAAATATTGCAAATACATATTTCATTTATTCGGCGACTTATATTGAAATTTGATGGAGATTATTTTTGTCTTTAACGTCTTCTATCTAGAATGAAGTTTTGTGGGACAAAACTTAATAAACTCAGATAAAGTACAACATTAACCCTAAAACGTGATTTTACTTTTGGCAGATTCCTGGCGTTTAGGTACGATTTTGAGTTTTGGTGTATTCGGAGACCTATAGTAAAATTTTATGGCAAATAATTTTGTAGAATATTTTGATCTGATACGATCACATTTTAAAGGAGTTTTTAAACGTTTTAAAAAAAGGGACCAAAAAGACCCCTTTAGTGACTCGCATGGGGCTTAATTTTTTCATAAAAGATGTCCCGCATTGTTGTCAGTAATATTGCCAAAGACACTTTATACCTAAAATGCAAGGATTCCAAGGTATCTGATGTCGAATATTTCAAAGCCTGTAGAAATGGGCGGTGGCAACTTCCGCTATTTATGTTACTATTTATGTTACTTCCCGACGTAAACTTTCAAAACGCCGATACACGTGTTTCTTTTTTTCGGTCATCTTTCATAATCTGCTCGAATTATCTTGTAATTATTTTTTGTGTTGTACAGTGTAATTGTTCCAAAAACATCCCAGACATGACAAGCGAGACTTCTCTCATATCAATGAGTGCACCCCGATTCATATTAGCTCAATGATATGGGAACTACTGTTTATCACCGAGTCCGAACGACGTGTCTTAAGGCTCCACTTGTAGAGAAGTTTTACTTGGCTGAAATACTCAGGAAATGTTGAAAATTTGATGTTGCCGGACCGCCTGGCCGGAGAATAGAACCCACGACTTTCAGCGTGCAAGGCATACCATTGCACCAAGGTGGCAGCCGAAGACAAGATTATTAGGTTCCTAATAACCTATCAAATATTAAGGTGATATTTTCACCAGAAGATGATTATTTAAATACGAAGGAGAATTTGGATTTGGAATATTAAATGGAAAAAATTTATCGCGGCCACAAAAAAAAAACCTTCATTCAGTAATACCCACTAATGCTGGTACAATTTCAAAATCGAAAATGACGAAGTTTTTAAGATGCTTAAGATAAATTTCTAAATTAAACAACAAAACAAATGTAAAAAAAAATATTTTGTATTTTTTTGGTAAAATAACAAATGTTTCACACCGGTACAAAGGAAAAATTATATTGACAGATTTTAAAAAATTAAAAAAAAAAATTATAATCACTCGAATCCCACTACCAAGTAATACTTACCATTTTTTGTAATTGACACACAAAAAACTTCATTCAGTAATACCCACTAATGCTGGTACAATTTCAAAATCGTAAATGACGAAGTTTTTAAGATGTTTAAGATAAATTTCTAAATTAAACAGCAAAACAAATGTTTAAAAAAAAATATTTTGTATTTTTTTGGTAAAATAACAAATGGTATAAAGGAAAAATTATATTGATAAATTTTAAAAAAATAAAAAAAATAGTAATCATTCAAATCCCACTACCAAATAACACTTACAATTTTTTGTAATTGATCATAGTTTAATAAAAAAAATCAAAAAGTATAATCATTGTCAAAAATTGATTGTAAATATTTAATCGCGAAAATTGTGTCCAAGCCCACTGTGCAATTTTTTTCTTTTTCTTATTAATTGCAGATAAAACAAAAAAACATACAAAAAAAGATTGTTTTCAAATTGGACCAATATTAATAGTAGCATATAGTTTTTTACAGAATTCGACCTTTTCCAGGTGCGATAGCTCTGGAGCCGTTTGTCAAAAAAAGTCTGAAAAAGCAGCATCACCACAGCAAAAAAAAATAAAGGAAATTAAAAACCTCATTTTGAAAAAGTGTCCGATTTTACTCAGAAATCTCCATATATTTTTATCATACCTCCAAGACTTGTAATCTTCTTTAGTTAAAGTTAGGATTTTACTTGTTGTGTATTTATTTCAGCTAAAGTCCATACTTTGTTGCTTCAAAATTTGAAGAAACAAAATGTTTAACAGTGGGTATTGTAGGATTTTACGAAAAGATTTATGGTTAACTTAAATTTAAAATTGATCATTAAATTTCAAGGAGGACCTTCTTGCAATAAACTTTTAATGTGAAACTTATATTTTTTATAACTCCAAATTGGTTTATTTTGCGCAAAAGAAAACATATACTAATGGCCCATAGTCTGTTTAATAAATTATACCAATAACTTTAGTAAAAATAATTAACAATGTTCAAGTCGGCTCGCAACATATGCCACTTATAGCGCTCCTTCGAAGGTAATTGTTACGGGAGTTCGTTCGGCCAAGCAAGTATAGAAAATTTCCGTGCTCTCACATCTGTAAAGGAAACAAAAAACAATTTAATTTTTAAGTACATTTCTTGAATATTATTTCTTTAAATATATATTTTTTTATTTTAAACGCGTTTCCAAATCTCATTTTTTCTGCGAAAACAACATTTTAAAAATCAACTTACTTATTGGCATCACTTGGTATTTGTTTCACACAATATGCAGCAGCTATTTCAGCTATTTCACGATGAAAAGGATTTCGTCTCGATGCCAGCCAGCCAGTAGTTCGTGGTACGTTTTTCAGAAAACCACCACGTTTATTGAACTGAAAAATGAATTTTGAAATAATTTATTTTATTATGGATTTATTAATATCATTAAATATCACCTACCAAAAGACATTCTTCAAAAATACAAGCTCTGAAACATTTCGAATTTTGATTCATAGCCGGTCGTATGAAAATAAAATCCATAAGAGCCTCTAAAATTAAGAGATTTTTTATTTATCTTGTTTGGAGCAAGAAACCCAAAGCATAATTAATAAAAATAGTAATTGGAGAATCGGAATGTTTATTTATTATAAAAATTTCAATTCTTGATTTCAGCTTTATAAAACAAAGCAAAGAGTAAATTTATAGCAAAATAAGTTCTATTTTTTTGCAATATTTAAAATTACCTTTACCAACATTATGTTCCGCCGAAAATTTTTTAACCGTATCTCTCAGGAATGGAAATAAGTTCTATTTTTTTGCAATATTCAAAATTACCTTTACCAGCATTATGTTCCGCCGAACATTTTTTAACCGTATCTCTCAGGAATGGTCCTGTACACCATTTATACTAAAAAAATCACAAGAACATATAAATAAATATTTTAAAGTCGTAGACGTTACAATTTTACACCCACCGCTTGTAGAGCTTCACTGTACGCCACCAAAGAGATAAATAAAATAAATCCAATTACTTTCATTTTTATTTCAACTTGCATACAAAACGTTTAACACTTAAGAAATTAATAATACATTTCAATATTTCCCTGTTGATTTTATATAAAAAATTATTCCCTTCTGCACAGAAAGATGTGCTGACTCTTTAAGTTGTCAAAGTTTGAGAAATGTAAAGAACATTAATCAATATTTAATGTTGACAATATGTGTTTAACTTTAGTTGTAAGTAAAGACAAGGGCTCTGTAAACTTAACTTTGGCCTATTATATGTTAAATAAAAAAAATTATTAAAAAATATTTCATTATTTAAAAGTTTCATAGAGCCACGAAAAAGGTTTTAGAAGTCTATGACAGACATTGAGTAGTGTTGTAGATTAAAGTCGAATTGTCTTATTATTTAAAATTTTTTAAAGTATGTTCTGGAATGGCAAACAAATTAATGATCCAAAGTTGAAGAATATAATATTATATTCTCAATATTGATAACGAGTGCCGGAATCAATTTAAAAGATTAACGGAAATTCCTTCGAAATTTACTCTATATTTTATATTATTCTAATATCGTTTAAAGTGTTATTCTAAAGTTGTCCTTAGTCTAAATTCGTATTATATGTCAAATAAAAATATTATAAAAAAATATTTCTTTATTTGAAACTTTCATAAAGCTAAGAAAAAGGTTTTAGAAGTCTGTGGCAGATCTTGAGTAGTGTTGTAGATTAAAATCCAATTGTCTTAATATTTAAAAAAAAATTAAAGTATGTTCTGGAATGGCACACACATTAATGATCCAAAGTTGAAGAATATAATATTATATTCTTATTACACTGTGCAACAAAATGGAGCTCAAAGTCTGGGGGGTGGAAAATTCCTATTGGAGATGAAAGCCCTTGGTGAGTATATACAGAACCCCGAAGGACAGATTCGCCGTGAGTCGAACTTTCGCGATATGGCGTGATGAATATTTTGCTGGAGACCCTAAAAGCCATCTGGAATCACCGTTATATCTTTGTTCGCTGTTGTTTAAGCTTATATATAAGATGACATGTCTTCAGTCAAATCAAATGAGAATTTTTTTCGTAGAACATTTCGACCTTCTAACTCGCTTCCTTCAATGTCCTTTTCGTCCTTTATTTCAAGAACCGTAATAAAAGTGGCACAAGATGACATTTTTCAGCTTCGGAATATTCTACAAAAATGTCGCTCGGAAGATTTTAGGTACGGTTCCCAAAGACATAAAATCGATAAAATCATGTTTAAGCGGTCGTTTTTCACTTTTACCCGAATCTTGCTCAGACAGCCCTATATCTATTTATTTCAATATATTATTGTTAACCTATTGATGACCTAGAATTCTCGGAGTCACTAAAACAGTTGGATCTCGTTTCGCTAAGTACGTTGATTTCATTATTTTTTGGAATAAAGATCCGGATATCCGAATTATAGAATAATTTTTATAGAATAATAATTTTTTTCACGCACTGAAATGTATCCTCACAAACGTTAAGAAACGGTTCAACAATACGGTTTTTTGGTTACAGCACCAAAGCCGCTTAAAATGTCTAATGCATATTAATCATATCTGATTGACAATGTTAATAGCTTTCTAATGATATACCTATACGGTTAATCGGTTCATAAAAACCGGATAAAAATTCGATTTTAATATCAGAATAACCGGTTCTATAATTCGGATATCCGGATCTTTATTCCAAAAAATAATGAAATTAACGTGCTTAGCAAAACGAGATCCAACTGTTTTAGTGACTCCGAGAATTCTAGCCCATCAATAGGTTAACAATAAAATATTGAAATAAATAGATATAGGGCTGTCTGAGCAAGATTCGGGTAAAAGTGAAAAACGACCGCTTAAACAAGATTTTATCGATTTTATGTCTTTGGGAACCGTACCTAAAATCTTCCGAGCCACATTTCTGTAGAATATTCCGAAGCTGAAAAATGTCATCTTGTGCCACTTTTATTGCGGTTCCTGAAATAAAGGACGAAAAGGACATTGAAGGAAGCGAGTTAGAAGGTCGAAATGTTCTACGAAAAAAATTCTCATTTGATTTGACTGAAGACATGTCATCTTATATATAAGCTTAAACAACAGCGAACAAAGATATAACGGTGATTCCAGATGGCTTTTAGGGTCTCCAGCAAAATATTCATCACGCCATATCGCGAAAGTTCGACTCACGGCGAATCTGTCCTTCGGGGTTCTGTATATACTCACCAAGGGCTTTCATCTCCAATAGGAATTTTCCACCCCCCAAAATTTCGGTTCACAGTGTTATTAATAACGAGTGCCGGAATCAATTTAAAAGATTAACGGAAATTTCTTCGAAATTTACTCTATATATTTTTTTAAGTGAGTGATACACTTTTGTTTTGAATATACACAGAAATTTGTCAACTGTCCAATGGCTTTGTAAAAAAACCTAACACAACTGTCATTTTTAATTTTAAATCTCCAATAACTGATTTGTGATTTATTAGTCACTTTTTGAGGTGTTGACATTTTAGCCGATTAAAGAACTTTGTATTGAATAAATACACTCAGAATAAAATATCTTATATTATTTTAAAAATTATATTTTGTTTAAAATATTATTCTAATTTCTTTTAAAATATTATTCTAAAGTTGACCTTAGTCTAAATTCATATTATATGTCAAATAAAATTTTTATAAAAAAATATTTCATTATTTGAAACTTTCTTAGAGCTAGGGAAAAGGTTTTAGAAGACTATGGCAAACATTGTAAAGTGTTGTAGATTAAAATCCAATTTATTTAATATTTTATATTTTTAAGTATTAGTTGAATTAATTATCCAAAGTTGAAGAAAAAAATATTATATTCTCAATGACAGAAATTTCTTAGAAATTTTCTTTATATTTTTTGTTGTTTTGAATATACACAGCAATTTGTCAACTGTCCAATGGCTTTGTAAAAAAACTTAACACAATTGTCATTTTTAATTTAAAATTTCCAATAACTGTTTTGTGATTTATTAGTCACTTTTTAAGGTGTTGATATTTTAGCCGATTAAGGAACTTTGTATTGAATAAATACACTCAGAAAAAAAATTGCTTATATTATTTAAAAATTATATTTTGTTTATAATGTTTTTCTTATTTGTTTTAAAGAAAATATTCTAAAGTTAACCTTAGTCTTAGAAATTTGTCAACTGTCCAATGGCTTTGTAAGAAAACATAACACAATTGTCATTTTTTAATTTTAAATCTCCAATAATTGATTTGTGATTTATTAGTCACTTTTAAGGTGTTTATATTTTAGCCGATTAAGGAACTTTGTATTGAATAAATACACTCAGAAAAATGGCTTATATTATTTTAAAAATTATATTTTGTTTAAAATATTATTCCAATTTCGTTTAAAATATTATTCTAAAGTTGACCTTAGTCTAAATTCATATTATATTATTTCAAATATAATTTATATTTTAGCCAATTAAGAAACTTTGTATTGAATAATTTTAAAAATTATATTTTGTTTGAAATATTGTTCTAATTTAATGCATTTTATAAAATTTAAATAAAAAATTAAATACAACAATTACATATTAAATTAAATTTATAGTTAGTCTAAATTAAAAGCACCTCGAAAAGTTATTTCATGTGGCGTGTTTTCACCCAGACACGTTATGTAGGCATCGGTGAGATCACATCTGGAATTAAAACGAAGGAAGGAAGTTAAATTTGGAGCTTCAGGTAAGAGAAGAAAATATTTGTCGGACCAACAAATCGAAGGAAAAACATCAGAGTCTACATCACAAATTTCTGTTCTATTGTAAGAGAACCAGGGACAGATGGGAAAACTAAAAGCCCTTATAGCTGACAACTGATAATACGAGTCATTATAACTGATGAAATATAAGTGCTGGCCGACTTTCAAAGTGAAACAGAAAAGACCAATTTAGTCGGTGAACTCAAGCGTTAAAAGTAAGAAGAAACACTCTGAATTACCAGGTTGGGACCGTTATATCTAAGAATAAAAAATGAATTATTGATTCTGTTTTGTTGGACACATAAAAAAACATGTTACTTACATACATGGTAACGGTACTTTCTATACTTTCTTTCTTTTTGTAAAAATATAAACTAAATTTGGACAAAATATTAGGAGATCCAAAGTTTTGAAGAAATTTGTTCAAGGGATATAGCGCATACCATTTAAGTGACATTTTTTTTAAATAATTGGGGGGAGTACCGGAAGTTATGGACCGGTATTGCCTATCATCGAACTGAAAGTATGACAAAATATCAGGATGGCTAAATTTTGGACCAAATGGGTTAGTTCGAGAGTTATCGTGCTCTCCAGCCACTACATAGGGTTTTTTTTACACCTTTCGGGCTGTTTTCTCGAGAAGTATGGTCTTGCCCCTGAAAAAACTTTTGACGTCGTAATTGAGGCAGAGAATGATTCAAAAAAATCAAAGTGATTCGAGAGCAGGTCTTAAAGTGAACTTATCCGTAATTTTGTGTGATAGGTACCCGAAGGAGTGGACAAACATAGTCCATATTCGAACCTGATCTATATCTGGTAGATATATTAGGATGTGTAAAGTATGGACCATTCGGTCACTCCCTTCAAGAGTTATAGTGCGAACAATGATCCGTTCGAGAGCTGTCTTGCGCTCCAACCACTACACACGGTGACATAGGATTTTTTGCATCTTTCAGGCTATTTTCTCAGGAAGAATGGCCTTGCGCCTAATGAGACATGTACCGCCGTTAGCGGGGCAGTGAATACAAGTTGCTACAAAAAAATCAAAGAGATTCGAAAACAGGTCCTAAACTGGAACCTCATCTAAGCCTGGTAGAAATTTTACGATGTGCAAAGTGTGGACTTAATCGGTTTCTCCCTTCAAGTGTTATAGTGCACACAAATTTTCCGAACATTTCCGAACTTTTGTGGGGAAGGTACCGGAAGGATTAGAACGATATAACCCATCTTCGAACTAAAACTAAAATTGAACAAAATATTACGAAAGCCAAATTTTGGACCAAATCGGTTCATCCGTTCGAAAGTTATCGTGCGCACCAGCCAGACAGACAGACAGAAGGACGGACATTGCTAAATCGACTCCAAACATACTTGGGGTCTAAAACCATTATTTCGATGAGGCACATTTTGCCTGTATTAAAGTGTATATACCCTCGTTAGCATAAATCCTGAGGGTATAAAAACGAACGTAACTCCCATTGGGAGTTATGTCCGCAAAGGGTATTCGGACATAGCTCCCAAAAATTTTGGGACTTATGTCCCGAAACCAAGACGGACATAACTCCCAAAATAGTTTTGGGAGTTCCGTTGGGAGTTATGTCACGGCACCGTTTTAATGGTTCACCAGTATAAAACCACCCTTAGTTGCTCATCGGATGTGGAAAACTTTTACCAAAAACTAACAAACTGCTTTTGATAGGTTTTTTTATTCCAGAATAGGAAAGACATTGCAAGGACAACGAAAAATTCAGGGTGGCCTTAAAAGGTATTTAAGCACAAAGTGTACCGACATAGTCCATCTTGAAACTTATTCTATCTTTTTAACTTACACCTTTTGACAATTATCGGGCCCACCATTGGAATTGGTTATTCTATGGCTTTTTTATAGGCATATAAAGGCAATTTCAAATCGATTCTCAAACAACCATTAAACTACACATAAGCGACATTTTTGAACTTTTGTGGCGGAGATACTTAAAGTAGTTGTCCGATATAGCCCATCCTCGAGCTTAATTTATGTTTGTGAGTAGGATTACAATGTGCAAAGTTTGGACCAATCTCAGTCACTTCTATCGAAAATTATCGTTCCCACCAGCAATCTTAGTTGGTCACCTTAGGATTTTTAGAGCTTTTGAGATATTATGTCAGGAAAAATGAACATTCTTTCGAAAATATATATATTACTGTAATAAAAACCACAAGGACTTCCTTTTGTGAAAATTTGAAGAAAATGTTGAACTTTTGTGAGGGAGGTACCAGAAGGAGTCGAAACTTGGAACCTGAACCTGAGAGAGCAACAGCGGGGTGATCGCGACGTCGGAATCTTCTGAAATGACCGGGGACTCAACAAAGAATGCTGAGACCATCCAGAAGAGGAAGTTGGACGCGGAAACCGGAACGGAGCCACCATCGACTTACTCCAATATAGCCAAGAGGTACTACAGGGACGATCTGTGCTATGCAGTAATCGTCACCAGCAAAGGATCTGGAAGGCTACACAAAGACCATTTGTCGGAGATCGAGAAATTGATTAACGACAAACTACTGGAACAAATCCTGCAAGGGCGTGTCTCATTTAAAATCGACTGCTGTGAGCCCAGGGGGACCTTCTAAAAATAACTAAAGGCAATACACATGTTGGTTTAATCCAAGAACCTTGGACCATAAAAAACAAGGTTTCTGGACTGAACCATATAAATTATAAACTTTTTTACGCAAATACTGGATCCCCCCGAGGACCTGCATTACATGCCACAAAAACTTATGCTTTCTTTGTTCTCTAGAGTTGTCATCGTCCGAAGTCACAGCATTGAAGCAGGGGACTCCCCGACATTACCACCTTCGTCGGAATTGCAACAAATAGTGATAAGGATCAAGCAAACAGGTAACGAAGTACTAGTAGGAAGCGATGCTAACTGACACCACATCTCGTGGGGGAGTACTAACACTAACAAAAAGGGGTCAAGCCCGTTAGTACTTCAATACTAACGACCTGATTACAACTGGGCCAGACCGAGAAGTCTGAACGTTAACCCGAAAAAACGGATATATGTATATTCACTAGGAAAACGAAAGTGGGAAACTTCAAGGAACCAGTTATCGTAATTAAGACAATAAATATTTCCCGCACAGTAAAATACCACATTCAAGAAATGGCCAACAAGGCCCAAAGAGATTGGTCAACATGTAGAAGGGTGTTTTAAGACACACTGGCTATACAGAGGCGTAATGAGACCAATCCTAACATACACATCTATGGTATGGTGGACAGCCATGGACTACAAATGTAATGTGAAGATATTGCAAAAAGTCCAAAGAACATGTTGCCTAAGCATTAGCGGGGCAATGAGGACCACACCGACTAGGGCTTTAGAAACATTTTTGTTTGTACACCCAATAGAAATTCAGGTAAGGTATGAGGCAGCCATAGCAGCTACAAGGCTAAAGTCGATGAGCGAGTGGACCGGTATAGACCACCAAACATCCTAAAGGTCACAACGGGTGAATCTATAAACCAAATAGTACCAGACCGCATACCTGAAACTACTGAAGTAGTTTTGTGTGAAGTTTTAATACCAGACAGAGACACGTTGGTCGATGGAACTCTAGCGCAGATTCCCGCTGGAAGCTGCGGGTTTACGGATGGGACTGTGCTAGAGGGGAGAACCGGACTGGGTCTATATATCATGGAACCAGAAACGAAAATCTCCCTCCGACTGCCGGATCATAATACGATTCTTCAGGAGGAAATCCGAGCGATAAGAGAGTGTCTGAACTGGTTTGACACTCACACAAAGCAACTTTTATTTGGACTATTCATTCATAATTTTGCCTTTTAATTTTACCGATTTTTGTCGGTAACTCTACAGCAGGCCTGCTCAAGGTGCGCACCTGAGCTGTCGGTGTGTGTCAATTTTCTCACACACACAATTTAAAAAGAGAGCTTTTGTTTTTGTTTTGAATATTTTCAAAATTAAAAATCAGTCTCTATTGAACATTCAATGAGGAAGGTTCTGTTTTCGAATTTGTCTATGAATTTATATGCGTACACTGAAAAAATGAATGAAGATACTGAATACGAATTTTTATTTGCCTAAAATTTTTACGGCAAATTAGAGTGTTTGGTTTGTCAACGCACTTTGGTTTGTCACGAACTTGATTTGCAACAAATTATAACATCAACAGTCACATTTGGTCAAAATAAAATAATTATTCTACTCTATATTTTGAAATATAAAATAAAAAAAAAACTGTTACGATATTTCTCACAGTATACAGAGAGACAAAGGAAAATTGAAATTTGTGTATTTCAAAACCAACACAATTACAAAATGTGTTTGTATGTGTCTGAGCAGGCCTGCTCTACAGGCCTCCTTATGGCTTAAGTGTACGTCCACACGAACATGTGGTGATCCTGCATCACCCCTCTTTTCAACCTAACATAACCTAAACATTATGTAATAACAACAGAACCATTTCGTGCTAACTGGTTCTAGGCTGCTGTAGTGACAATCAGTTGGTGTAAGTGACATTGTCGGAATTTATTAGGATCTACCCAGAATAATCAAAGTTTAAGAAATAAATTTCTAATCTGTCGCATAAGAAAGATATGAAGGAAAGAACGTATCAAATTATGTATAGAGTAAAATCGAATCCATTAACAATAACATTTTAAATGTCTCTTGTTTTTCCATTAAATTTTTCTGAACTACTTTTGAAAGACCCTAGTATTTAAATATTGTCATCGACAATTTGATTCTCATAAAATGATGTTGTTATTGTAAAATTGTTAGTTGTTGTAAATCTTTACAATATGGCCCTGGCAAACAAACGAAAGCACCAATTGCTAAAGTAAGTCCATATTTACATTAGGCAATTTTCCTTGCGGCAATTGTCAGTTTGTAGGTGAGAGAGGGTGTTGAGAGGGAAAGGGTTACCACATGCCTCACCTCTCTCTCCAACAAACTGACAATTGCCGCAAGAAAAATTGCCTAATGTAAATATGGACTAAGGCGGAACGCATTCATAAGTACATACTGACCTCATAAAAGATAGAAATGTTCAATAATTATGGATCTACTTACATTGTTGCCTCATCCCCTAATGAGTTAATACAATTTTCGGCTGCTTCCTCCACAATTTGTAAATATGATGAATTTCGCCTAGATGTCCAAAAAGCTGTGGTTGCGGGAACATTCGCGGCAAAATTACCATCGCTATTGAACTGCAAACAAATGTATGTTATTATTTTTTGCGAAAATAATTTTATAATTAATTTTGCCGTTTTCATATACACATTTTTATTGTAAACACACAATTTTTGGTTTACCGATAAACACTCATTAAACAAACAAGCACGAAAACATTTCATTCGTTCATTGGCAGCTGGTCTCAGATACATGAAATCGTAGGCATCGGCTAAGGAAAATAGATAACCATTATTAAAACTCACATCTGTAAATTGCGATTTCTTTCAACATACCCAAAATTCCATTATATTCCTCAAGACATTTGAACACGATATTTTCCAAAAAAGAATCACTGCACCAGCTATTCTGGAAAATTTAAGATTTGAATTCTAACATATTAAAACAACACTTAAAAATATGAGAGTTTTAGGTCTCTTTGAAATTGATGAAGTTATTGGGGATAGGAATTTCACTCGCTATTCTAATGAATTCGAATGAAAAATTTTTCGAATTTCTAATTCTAACATTTGAATCACTGTTTGGCGTTCAAAAAACAAACTTTTTGCATAATAATGGCAATTGTTAGTATTTTTTTTTTTTTTTTTTTTTTTTTTTTGAAGAACTCTTCTTTAAATCGATATAAAGATATAACTTCGATTTCGTTGGATTTCAACCATTAAACCCATTCTTTTTTATAATTCCCCACTTACTGGTTCCAATTCTTCGCTAAAAACTGAAACAATAACTACAAATATGAACACAAATAGCCTCATCGAAGTGTTTTGTTTGTTGATCTAAAGAAGACTGTTTATCGTTAGAAAAATATTTTATCTCAATAAACGAATCTACTATTTGCGAAAAATGCAAAATAACAAAGGTATTCCCAATGTTTACTTTTTGTTAAAAGCCGGATTTTATATAATTATTCGCCAAATATTCTTAATGAAGATTTAAAAATTTTTTTGTTTGTTTTTTATTTAATACTGATTAGGTTAGGTTAGTTAGGTTGACATCTTTGATTAATCATAATAATTTGTCCCGCTATGATAATTATCATTATATGATAATTATATTATTATAGTTGGTATGTATGACGCGTGTGTTTCTATTCATAGTCTACACTACTACGAGGGAAGATTATTAGCGGTAGGTTGAAAACGTATAGACATATCCGTACTATTAAATCTTGATTGACCATTTGAACATTGGTGAGTGAGTTACCGAAAGGAGGGGACCGATGTATAATGTGCACAAATTCAACCAAATCGAGTTCATCGTTAGATATCCAAAGTGTGGACGAACGCAGTATTCGGTTCGAGCTCTCCAGTCACTACATATAGTGCCATAGGGGGTTTTTTAATCTTTCGGTCTGTTTTCTCAAGAAGTATGGACTTTTCCCTGAAAAAAACTTTCACCGTGGTAATTGAGGAAGCGAATGCAAGTTGCTTCAACAAAAATCAAAGTGATTCGAGCGCAGGTCTTAAAGTGATCTTATCCGAAATTTTGTGTAATAGGTACCCGAAGGAGTGGACAAAAATATTTGAACCTGATCTATATCTGGTAGGTATATTAGGATGTGGAAAGTATGGACCAAATCGGTCGATTTCTTCAAGAGTTATCGTTCGAACCATTTTTCCGAACATTTTTGAACTTTTGTGGGGGAGGTACCTGAAGGAGTGGACCGATATGGCTTATCTTCGAACCTAAACGATGTTTGGACAAATCCTGCGTACGTCCCTGCTCGTTAGCATAAATGCTGAGGGTATAAAAAAGTGGGTTGTGCGGAACCTTTTCTTAAAATAAAATCAAATGGAGGTTATTTTAGGTATTAATAGGCTAAAGTTCATTCATACTCACTACAGGAAATCATTAAAAAATATATATCAAAAAGTCGTAAACCAGCACAGGTGATCTTCGCCAAGAAAATGTAATAATTTGGTTATATTTAGTTGTTTATCAATTTGTAATATGTGTTTTATTATTTGTGAAATAGATCCCTGAAGATCATTGTCGATGACAATCGAAATATTGGAGAAATAAAAGAATAATAAAAAACAAAACCAAACATCTTTTTATTTTCTATGACCTAAAGCCGAACCAAAAATCAAAATAAAAAAGTCGTAACCCTAATGTATATGCAAAACACGAGAAATACGTATGTATATACAACAAGTAAGAAAAGCGTTAAGTTCGGTCGGGCCGAACTTTTTATACCCTCCACCACAAATTTCAGCCATTTCGGTGGATTAATGTGGCCACAACCTTCAAAATACCGAAATTCGGAAGGTACCGTTCTATGGGGGCTATATGATGGCGTGGACCTATACCTACTAATTTCTGGGGGAAAGTTTTATACGCCTAAAGAAGACTAAATAAAAAATTTCAGCTATCTCGGTGTGATAATGAGGCTAAAACGTTCAAAATATCGAAAATCGGGAGATATTGTATTATGGGGGCTATATCAACACGTGGACCTATATAAATATTTTATGGTAGAAATGTTTCTTAGCCTCTGGAAACACAAAATACAAAGTTACAACCGATTCTTTGGTCAAATGGGTCTAATACATTCAAAATATATTAAAATGACGCGTACTTTATAAGGGGCCTTATGTGGGGCTATAGCAAAACGTGGACCTATACAACCCAACTTTGGTAGGAATGTTTTCTGGCCTCTAAAGACACAAAATACCAAATTACAACCAATTCTGTGGTCAAATCGGTCTAATACATTCAAAATATATTAACATGACGCGTACTAAATATGGGGCCTTATATGGGGGCTATACCAAAACGTGGACCTATATAACCCAACTTTGGTAGGAATATTTGTTGGCCTCTGTTGACACAAAGTACCAAATTACAAACAATTCGGTGGTAAAATGGGCCAAATATCTTAAAAATTCGTTAAAACGACGACGCGTCACGCGTCATTTTTATGGGGGCTATATGAAAGCGTGGACCCACATAGCCCGCTTTCAATACCAAAAGTCCTACGTAAATATAACATATTTTCCCAAAATTTCATCAACCTACGTCAATCCGTTCGGACGCTAGAGTGATTTCCACAGACGGACGGACATGGCTATATCGATGTAGAATTGCACGCTGATCAAGAATATATATAGTTTGTGGGGTCTACAATGATTATTTCGAGTAGTTACAAACGTAGTGACAAACTTAATATACCCCCATCCTATGGTGGAGGGAATAAAAACGGACGATCCGATCTTCATATGTTTTTGTGGGATTATTTTTTTAATACCCTCAGCCTTAAGGTTAATGAGGGTATATCTACACTTCGCACAGAGGGGAAACATAGGCCTAAAGTTGCTCAAAACTCAAAATATGAAAATCGTTTTTTTTTATGAAAAAAATGTTGATAAACGGCAACCAGACTCTTTTCTACATTTGCTATAACCATCCTCGACTTTGTAAGATTCACCGACGTAGCCAGGGGGGGGCCCGAAATGATTTTAGTTCCCATAGGATATTAGCTTATGTTACACATTTTTTTAATTTTTGAGCAAAATTTTAAACTGTTTTAAATTGTTCAAGAAATATGTAAAGTAGTTGGAAGCATTACTGAGAAATATTTAACTACATTAGTGTACTTATTGTCCAACATATTTGAAAATATAAAAATAATGAAGGTGTTGTTTAAGCGTTTAATCGGAATTTAAAGCTTATAAACAGCATCCAGAAAAACATTTTTGCCATTTTTTTTTTTTTTGAAATTGTCTATAAGAGCAGTTCAACAATAAAAGGTAAAACCGTTGCTTAATCTTTGTGGTTTTAAGTGTTTGTACATTTTTTCTAACACGTTTTTATAATGAACTATTTTGAAATTCATAACAATTACAAATTCAAATTGGATTTTCTGTCGAATTTTTATATTTTGTTCGACCTATCGAATGTTAATAAAGTCAAGATTTTTGAGCTTGATGTCAATGTTTATATTTTACTAGCTGAACCCGGTGCGCTTCGCTACCCCAAATAAGGTAAAATATATTTTGACAAATTTATTTGTAGGCCAATTTTCGTCACTCATTGCATCTTTCATTAAAATCGGGTATATTAAGCGTGTTGGTGCATCAAATACATGAAATCGGACGAAAATATATGTGGGAGCTATATCCAAATCTCAACCGATTTCAATGTAATTTGGCAAATTTAGACCAAATTCCTTCACACATCCAAAAATTGGAGGCATTATCTGTTACCATTCTATAGATATTTGCATAAAAACCTAAATTTTTTGGACGTACCTCCCATTCTGATGCTGTATCTCCTGATCAACGCGGAATTTCAGAAATTTTTATAGCCTATGTTACTTTTATGCCATGTGGTGATGTACTCTGAAAATTTCAGGAAGATCGGTTCAGCGGTTTTTAAGTCCATAAACTTCAAACAAACAGACGTACAAACATTTTTCTACTTTATATATATTGATTTATTACATATTATTTCCAATATTTCAAAATTAAAATGAATTTCATCTTCATGGATTTTTCTGTCGATTACTCTTTGAATAAAACCAGGTGAAAACCTCATAGAAACTCACAGCAATTGTGTTTTGGGAGGTACTTTCAGTGGATGCACATTTCTAGAAATTTTAATTTTTCCTCCTTCCGTAAAGGACCTTGTGACGACAAACGAAATCTAAAAACTGATCGGAAACAGGTTCTTCTTCGTCAAAATCTTAACAAGTACCACTCGACTTTGCAGATAGGAATATACCCTGAGCCTGTGTGAATTACAACATTTATCTATAGACAGATCGAAAAGCGGCTACACAGCCAAAATCCTTAAACCCAAAAACTATGCATTAGGAGATTTTCAGAAATTTGTAGTCATTTTCGGACGTATGAACTTGCAAACAAAATATGGATTTGAATCATTGATCACAAGTATTGCGGAGGAAGTATGGAGATATGGAGAAATGGACCGGACCGACATAGTTCATTTTGGGAATAGATTTTATTTTGGGAGTCATTCCTTTTAAAAGATATTGCGCCCACCAGTCATTTCAGTTCGTCACAGTATAATTTTCACCTTTTAACTCTTATGCCAGGAAATATGGACTTGGCCACGAAAAACATAATACCGCTCTAAACACAAGGAATACCTTTAGTAAAAATTTCTAAAGATCCCCAAATAGACCTTAAACTGCACTTAAACAACTATTTTGAAGGTTTGGGAGGGAGGTCCCACAGCATGGCCCATTTTCGAGCAAAAACTAAGTTTGGAAAAAATATTACTAAATCCAAAGTTTGGACCAAGTCTGTAGCTTCGTTAAAGAAAACTCGCGCATACCACTTTAGCTAAAATTCTTGAAATTTGGGGGGAAAATACCTGAAAAAGTAGACCGAAAAGCACCATCTTCGAATTTTGTATACATCAGGCTCGCTGAAATATTGCGATAAACAACGTTTGGACCAACGCAGTATCCGGTTCGAAAGTTGTCGTGCGCACTAGCCACTACACATAATTGCCTTAGGTGTTCTTTACAGATTTCGGGCCATTTTCTGTGGAAGTATAGACTTGCCTCTGAAAAACTTGTACGGTAGTAATATGGGCCCCGATTATTTCATATTTTTACTTATAACTAAATTATTAGCATAAAGGAAGTGAAGCCATGACCATTGAGGTCTTAAGCTTAAACAGCTTAAGACCTCAGAGAGGTCTTAAACTGCACTTCGCTGGAAATTTTTGAAATACTCTGCGGAAGTTTGCCGAAAAAGTAGATCGATATGGAACATCTTCCAAGTTGATCAAAATATCACGAAGGCCAAATTTTGAACCGAATTGGTTGATCTGTTTGAGAATTATTGTGCTCTCCAGGCGGCTACCCAGACGAACGGACATAGCTAAGTCGACTCCAAGTTTTCTGGCCCTAAAGCCATTATTTCGATGAGGCACATTTTGGCTAAAGGAGTATAAAAAATGTAGATTGGGAAAAATTGTGTTTATGGATTTTTGCTAAAAGAATGTATACATGTATAGACCTTGGATTGGGCGACATAATTTCATTTTAAAAGAAGATAAGACTGGATTCCGGAGTTTCTCTTGTTCCTGATCAATTTATGAGAAGATCCAGAATTTATTTTCCGTTGTATTCGCTTTCTTTTGGTCTTACCGAAGTGATATCACTGAATTTCATAACGTTCACTGTTGTTGTGAATTATTTGACAGATGATACGCCCAAAAATATATGGGATTATTAATATATTCATTGTTTTGACCAAATATTAACTGTGACATATTGTCAAAAAAGTTCTAAAAACAAGATAAAATTGGCCAAGAGGTCTTATAGAAAATAGCATTTGAATTAAAAAATAGTAATGAAAATTATTTCATCAGTAGAATAAGTCTAAAATAAGGTTTACATCTTTGCTAAATAAGATATTTTCGCTAACATGAACTTTCAAAATTTTGGTCCGGTTGACATAGATTATGTTTACATACAGACTATATCGGTCCACTCCTTTGGGTACGTACCTCCCACACAAAATTTGGAAAAAGTGCAGTTTAAGAGCTGCTCTCAAATTGCTTTGATTTTTGTTAGCAACTTGTATTCGCTGCCCCCGTTACCACGGTATAAGTTTTTTCTGGGGCAAGTCCAAACTTTCTGAGAAAATGAGCCGAAAGGTGTAAAAAACTCCTATGGCGCGATGTGTCCAAAATTTGGCATTCGTTAAAACCGGAGGCGACGCGCTGATAAGGTGTATGCATCAGCTAGTTAGACCCATCTGGCAGGAAGAACGCGTACCCGACGATTGGAACCTGAGCATCCTGTGTCCCGTCCACAAGAAAGGAGATAAGACTGTATGCTCCAACTATAGGGACACAGGTCTTCTCCCTATTGCCTATAAGATAGTGTCAGGGTGCAACGAAATAATTGGACCATATCAATGTGGCTTTAGACCTGGCAAGTCCACCATTGATCAGATATTTACACTGCGGCAAATCCTTGAGATGACCCAAGAGATGCAGATCGACAGATATCACCTTTTTGTCGATTGTAAAGCAGTTTTCGACAGTCCCCTCCGATCAAAGGTTTTCCATGCAATGTCTGAATTTGATATCCCCGCAAAGCTCATCCGGCTTTGTAAGATGGCTTTAACTGACACTAGGTCATCAGTTAAAATTGGAAAGAACCTCTCCGAACAGTTCAGTACCAAAAGAGGTTTCAGACAAGGAGACAGCCTTTCGTGTGACCTATTCAACATTTTGCTGGAAAAGGTAATACGAGATACAAATGTCAAAAGAAATGGCACAATTTACACCAATAGCCACATGTTACTTGCCTATGCTGATGACATAGACATCATGGGACGATCAGTAGAGGAAGTAACTGATACCTTTAGGAAGGTCGAAGCAGAATCTGCGAAAGTGGGTCTGGCGGTAAACGGCGAAAAGACCAAATTGATGGTGTCGACGTGCAAAGCGTCCATAGAGCTCGGACCAACTGTGGAAGTTGGTACCTATAATTTTGAGGTAGTTAAAGACTTCGTCTACCTCAGCACTGCCATAAACACAACAAACAACATCAGTTGTGAAATAAGAAGAAGAATTGTATTGGCCAACCACGAGCTATATAAGTTATACAAAGACATGAATATAGTTAAACGTATCGAGATGCAACGATTGCGTTGGATAGGCCATATCATAAGAATGAACGATGATGAACCCGCTAAAAAGGCGTATGAATACATGCCACATGGCGGTGCACTCAGAATCGGGAGGCCTATGCTTGGATGGAGCCTACAAGTGGATGAAGAAATGAAAAGGCGCGGTATTCCAAAAAGCGAAGCGAGAAACAGAGAGAATTGGGGATCTTTTCTTGGTTCGGTGTATGGAACAAATGTTCCATACAGTAATATTTTGTCCAAACTTAATTTAAGCTCGAAGATGGGTTATATCGGCCCACTCCTTCGGGAACCCCACTCCTTCGGGAACCCCACTCCTTCGGGAAACTCTTTTCACTTGTTTTTTTTTACAAATTTAATGTATCCATTTTTCGTTAAAATCGAAACCATAATATGGAGGGTATAAATAAATTTGTCATTCCGTTTGTAACACATCAAAATGTTCGTCGGAAACCCTAAAAAGTATACACATGATCAGCATACAATTCTAAGTAGATACTCGAATAACCATGTCCATCCGTCTGTTTGTTGAAATCCAGATACAGCTGGCAATATTTAAGAAGACCTTTATAATTTGGTACATAAGTTTCTATTATTCCTAGTATTGAAGTAATCATGAGCGATTATTCTGGGTCAGGGTAAAATTCTGAGTCGATCTATGCATGTCCGTCCGTCTGTCTGTGGTAATCACTCTAGCAGTGGAGATAGGACGCTGTGTCTTTTGTTTGCAGGCAGGTCAAGTTCGATGATGGTCCACGTTTCGGTATAGCCCCCATATAACGGTACCACCCGATTTCAGGTACTTTGACGTTTTTAGTCATATTGTGGCCCCAATATCCCACCGAAATGGCTAAAATTATGTATTAAGTCTTGGTTGGGGTTATGCAACCTTCTACGCCTTCATGCAGCCCCATTACGGTACCTCCCGTTTTTCGGAATTTTGAAGGTTGTGGCCTCAATATCCTTCCGAACTGATGAAATTTGTTATTTATTCTTCGTTGGGGGTGTACAACATTGCAACAGACAATTGTCGGTATAGGTGCACGTTTCCATATAGCCCCCATAGAACGGTATCTCCGGATTGTCGGTATTTTGAAGGTTGTGGTCTAAATATCCCATAGAAAACTTTCTATCAGAAATTGTTCACTATAGGTTCACGACTTCATATATGACCTTATAGAATAGTACCCTCCGGTTTTCGGTAATTAATTAGCTGGTGCCTCATTATTCAACCGAAATTGTTGAAATTTGGTATCTTTCTTCCAGAAATTTCTCGATACAGCCCCATAGAACGGTACTCCTGTTCATTTTTTTTAAAGAACGACGATGACTCCTCATATGAGCTCTGTTAAAGGGTTTTGCTACAAATTCCTTCTGAAGTGAATGTAACTTGTAACAGAAACTCTCAACAAAGAAATATAGCAATTTATATTGCTCCAAAAATAAGTGTAGGTTAAGCTACTTTCTGTAAGTCCATATTTACATCAGGCAATTTTCCTTGGGGCAATTGTCAGTTTGGCAAGGGGTTACCATATGCCTCACCTCTCTCTCCTCCAAACTGACAATTGCCGCAAGGAAAATTGCCTAATATAAATATGGACTATCATAGACGGCCTTTGGGGCTTGCTTACTAGGCCGGGGCGATTTTTATGGAACGAAAAAAATCTTAAAAGGCGCGTCGCGTTTCTTATTGAATTGGGTAAAAAAGTCCACTAGAGCATATGTCTAGGGTGAAAATCGAGACTTGAAGTTCATCTACGTTATCTACGTTTTTTGGATATTTTGGCTCACAGGTGGTAACACCTTAATCTATTTGGTTGGTATAATTGTTCCACAAACATCCCAGGCGGGACAAGGGTTGGTAGTAGAGGTGGGCGCGTGTCGTGCCGTGAGTAGTGCGTGTTCGTGCCTTCTCGAAAAACGCCGTGTTTGTGCGTGTCGTGCCGGAATAATTTTTTTGCCGTGCGTGATCGTGTTTTTTTGTTCGACACGGTTTTGAACGACACGACTAAACACGATCTGCACTATGTGACACGATCGTGCAAAATTTTTGGTCTCCCTTTAGAAGTCGTGCAAGATACCATATGAAACACGAAAATCGAACAAGGATATAAAACCGTGTGATACTTAACGCCGTTTTGATATGGAGAGGCCAGAGTATGATTAAAAAATATGATGTTTGTATGCAATTTGTTTTGTTCATGAGATAAGCAAACAAAAAAACTACCCAATATACTCTCTTTGCAAATCAGATGTTTATCTGACTGTATTATTTGTTATGGATGATGTTATTGAAAAACATCCTCTTCCCGAATTGAGAAAACTGATTGACTGCCCAAGAAACATTGTTAGATATTTTAAACACTCGGAGCTAAACAATAAATTGTCGAAAATGTTAAAACAAGATATAAGAACACGTTGCTTGAGAGCATATACCAAGCCCAGAATGAGATTAAGAGTATTTTCCTACAAAAGAATGAGTTGGATCGTATATCTGACTCAAAGTTTGCTTGAACCTCTATTGGGTTTTCATAAAGTACCCTACTATGCACATCTTTGCCCTTTGGTCTAAAAAACTTTTGATATACAAAGTGAGAACATAGAGTTTTCTAATGATGAGCAGGAAATTATAATCCCAAATTTACAAGAATTTTCAGAGTTTTTGGATCAAAATGGCAAAAAGACGAAAAATGAAAAAGTCTCCAATTGATACAGAAATTGATACATATTATCGACTGCCGTATCTAGCCAGACTGATGTCTACGAGTAATCTAAAATATTTAAAACAATTAGCCAGTAAATTTATGGCTATACCCGTCAGTTCAGCAACGAGCGGGAGATTTTTCCACATATGGAAATATTCACAACGAAAAACGTACTAGACTTTTGAGTTCTAACTTGGACAATATAATGTTTTTAAATAAGAGTAGAAAAATTAGAAGTACATATGAGGATTTCTGAGTGAAATCGGACAATTTTTCAATAAGAGGTTTTTTATTTCCTTTATTTTTTGCTGTAGTGATGCTGATCATCAACAAAACATTTCAGTTTATTTTCTGATTTTTTCGACCAACGGCTCCAGGGATTTCGCGCCTTGAAAAGGTCGAATTCTATGAAAACTATATGCAAAGAAATACTCATAACTTCTTTAATATTGGCCCAATTTGAAAGAAATCTTTTTTAGTATATTTTGTTGTTTTATCACCTAGTTAATAAAAAATAGGAAAGAATTCATTTTTCGCGATTTAGTATTTAAAATAAATTTTTAACAATGATTGCCCCTTCGATTTTCTTGCAAATTTTTTGTATAAAACTACGATCAATTACAAGAATTTTAAATACTACTTGGTAGTGGGATTCGAGTAATAACAATTTTTTTAAACTTTTTTAAATTTGTCAACATAATACGTTTCATTTATGTACTTTTGTGTTGCTGTTTTATTTAGGAATTTATCGTAAACATCTTTATTTTGCGATTTTAAGAATGGTTTAGAAATTGGTGTACCAGCATTAGTGGGTATTTTTTTGCCCACGATATGTTTAAACATTACGTTTTTCATAATCAAATCTTCTTTCGTATCTAAATAATAATCTTCTGGCAAAAAATCCCTTTAATATTTGGTAGGTTATTTGGCTCGGATGGTCAGTCATATAAATCCCGAGCTGTAGTTATTTGATCATCAGCTTAGTTAGTTTATTGTCCGGCTGGTACAGTAATTGCTAATCCATTTTCAAAATCTAAAAATAACTCTGTTTTACGATGTTTAAGATAAATTCCTAAATAAAACAACAACACAAATGTTAAAAAAATATTTTTTAAATTTTTTGGTAAAATAACAAATGTTTCACCCTAGTATAAAAGAAAAATTTCAAAGACTACGCTGAGCGTATGTCATGAAAGCCATATAATGATTGAGAAAATATTCAGCGTTGTAAAAAACAAATTTCATTTGAAAGAGGAAAAGTTAGATGATAGCGAAGCTGTCCCACATCCGATATGTCTGAGGAGCCTTTACCAAAGGTGTACATAGGTGTGTAGGTTCGAATCGTCGGCCTTCCTTTTTCACTTGCATTATTGATCATCAAGGTCGAATCCAATGAGAAATTGATTAAAAAATTAATAATTAATTAATACTGAAAATGATCTTCGCCTAAAATGCAAAATTTTCGGAAAAATTATATTGACAAATTTCAAAAAATTAAGAAAAATAGTAATCATTCGAATCCCACTACCAAATAGGACTTACAATTTTTGTAATTGGTCGTAGTTTTCTACAAAAAAATTCAAGAAAATCGAAGGTGTAATTGTTAAAAATTGATTTTAAATATGAAATCGCGAAAATTGAATCCAATTCCACTGTTCCAAAAAAAAAAAAATTTTTCCAAATTGGACCAATATTTAAGAAATTATGAGTATATCTTTACATATATTTTTCATAGAATTCGAATTTTTCAAGGCGCGATACATCTAGAGCCGTTGGTAGAAAAAAATCAGAAAATATGTATACTGAAAGTTTTGTTAATGATCACCACAGCAAAAAATAAAGGGTATCAAAATCATATTGAAAAAGTGTCCGATTTCACTCAGAAAAACCCATATGAATATTTTTTGAACAAATATTATACACCTATATCGATTTCTCTTTTGTTGTAATTTCGTGCGTGAGTGTGCGTGTTCGTGCCTTCTCGAAAAACGCCGTGTTTGTGCGTGAATGTGCATAAAAATTTTGGTCCGTGTTCGTGCATGTTCGTGCCCAATTTTTTAGGCACGCGCCCATCTCTAGTTGGTAGTGAACAAAAAAACTTTGTACTTGAATGTTATTTCGTGTACAGTCGGACCTCGATTATACATAATGGAGTTAAAAAGATTTAAACTGTTCTGAACTAATTCAATTGTGCATCGTTTTTGTCCATTGAAAATTAGTCAAATTAAATAAAGATTTTCACGGTTAATCTGTGTAAACCTCTCGGATAATGGAGGCTTACGGATACTTGATTCCCTGATAATCAAGGTTCGACTGCATTTTGTTTTTTTATTATTATTATTACCAATTTTCCACAATGCAGATGTGCAGAATTTGTGCCCTTGTGCATACTGATTGACCCAAAACACAAACACATGCCGTTAGGCGCAGTAGCTGAAGTGACAAAGCATTATCAGAATAGATAAGAATTATTATTGGCCTATGTTAGGCTGATTTAGATTATCATAAGAAGGTATTCAGGGAAATAAAAGACTGCGTTTTTATTCACATTGGCAGTTTTGTTGAGCAAAATCTTTATCCAGCTGATTCTTAAAAAACACACATTTTTAAATTAGAAGATTTTTACAATTGGTGTGGTTTCAAGAAATCCAGAGAAGAATATAGTTTCAGGTATGCTCAACGGTTGTTTTAGGTTTTTATATTGAAACAAAAAACTCTTCTCCACTTTTCCCCAATGATTGGCAAATGCATTTTAATGAGAATTCAAAAAAATTGCCCATCCCAACTTTTCTATGTACTGTGTGTTGCTACAGATAGCGGGATAACTGCATTATTCAGTTCAGTAGAGTCGAGGCTCCTTGTCATGACATGCGGTCTTTACTCACATGGTGGAATCATACAAACTCATACATAGTTTCAATACACTATTACATTAAGATATATTTTTGAAACTTTTCCCTTTTCCATACAATCTGTAAGGCGGTTACAACGATACTGTTCTCCATAAAGTGGACCAAGCAAGTGTAAATTATCAGATTATGGTGCTTAAAATCTTTGCGAGCGTCCTCCATTTTAGAAAAAGAATAACCAGCAAAAGTTCGAAATTATCACTCAGATGAAAAACATAGTGATAGCCTCTTCTGTTTGATCTGTGGGTAGCTGCGCCAGTTTACTAAGTTGTCAAGTAGATTAGCAAAAAATAAGTGTTCCAATATCAAAACAAAATAAATTATAAATCCAGCATTAGATTTAATATTTTTTGAAAAATATTTCTTTTTTTATTTTTTTTTTTTTTGAAAATTCCTTTTTTGTCTTTTTTAATCGAAACAATAGTCTTTCAGAACTTGATCTTGTTTTGCACGAATTAATCTAACTTAGACACTCAAAGATAACACAACCTGGCAGCAGAATGAAATTCTTTTGGTTGCTACTACTGCTGACTGTGGTTAGCTGCGAAGAAATTGCAAAACCGGTAAGAAAGTCACAAAAGCCGCCAACGACAATAAAAGAATGCGTTCTTAATAAGTTTTAATTTATTAACAATATTTTATTCATTATAGAACACCCGTTGCAGTGGAGATATTTTACAAAATGCTGTAACGCCATGTACCCAAATAAATGCCTCAAGTGGGGGTAAGAGAAGTCAAATTCTAGTACAGTCGAACTTCTCTATAACGAACGACTTTATAGTGAATAATTCTCTATAACGAGTCTTTCTGTGGAATATAAATATGTATTCCCACACAAAGTAGTTTTTTTATAACAAATTTTCTTTATACCATAGTAATTCTTCGTCGCCAGTAGATACATTGTGTTGAAAAGTTCGACTGTACATTATTCGACTCCGACAACCAGGCCGGAAACATAATTTTTACCGACGCACGGTGGTTATAAACTCAGTTTTACTGGGCAAACCCCCATTTTTCCCCTAATAATTTCTCAAATATTTCTGATCATTTCAGATGACTTAAATGATGTTATTCAACCCAAGCCAGCTGATAGTTACAAAATGAAATGTTTCCGCTTTCCAGACTTGAAGGAAAAATGCATACAAGTAAGAAATTAATGAAGAAGTTGCCGATGATTGTGTTTACAAGCTGACGGATATTAGGGATGTGTAAGTAGAGAAAATATTTAAATTGGTTTTAGGCTAAAAGGATGAAAACATCTTTTCACATTTAATTTGTTAATTGACGAAACAATTTTTACAGTGTATTGGAGAAAATATACCAGAGGGTGTAACTCTTGAAGGATCTTACGAAGGATTTGGATTTCAGATATACCGAATGAAATTCATTTATACAAAGATAATAATAAATACATATTTTTTTAAAAGAAAAATATTGAAGAATCTCCTTAATTCTCAAGAAAGCTAAATATTTTCATTCAAATGTTTGCTCTGCACGGTGCTCTTGAAGCAACTTTAAATGGAAGGTGCTTAAACCTGGGAAGTTTTAGCCGATTCTGAAGCTACAATTTTCATAGATGAGAAAAATCAAAAAATTAAAAAAAATCGCCGGAGCGCTTTTTAAATAAATCACGATTCAAGTTGAAATTTTTTTGAGGTTTTTTAGGATTTAACGTTTTTGCTTGGAAACCGCAAATCCTATCGATATGAGAGTAAAGAAAATATTGTAGCAATGAAAATTCTCTACAGGATTGACCTTCATGATAATTCCGTAGGTTTTACCGTTTTGAGATGTAGAAGTTCGAATTGGGACAATGCATTAACTGTATCGCTACCTTATAAAACAATGTCATACATGGTGTGCCTTAACTAACTTTAAGTGAAAACCGCTTACACCTGGAAAGTTTTTGCGGATTTTGAAACAGGAAAGTTCATAGCTGAGAAAAATCCAGAAACAAGAAAAAATCGCTTGAGGTATTTTTAAATAAATCGCGGTCAAAATTCACATTTTTAGGTTTATTTTAGGTTTTCGCGATTTTGCTGGGAAACCGCAAGCCCTATCGAGATGAGCCTAAAGAAAATTTTGTACCTGTGAAAGTTCTCTAGAGGATTTACCGTTATGATTTATTCCTAGGTTTTACCATTTTTGAGATATATATGTAGCTTTTTTAGCCTTTTTGTTAGGTTTTCACGATTTGCTTGAAAACGGTAAGTCTTATCGAAATGGGACTAGAGCATTGCAAATTCCCTACAACATTGGCTTTCGTATTTTTTTTCCTTGGCTGTACCATTTCGAGATATATAAGTTTAAGTTGGGATATTACAGTCATGATATTGTTTTATAAGGAGGCGATACAGTCAATGCATTGTCCCAATTTGAACTTCTATATCTCAATAACGGTAAAACCTGCGAAATTATCATAAATGCCAATTTTGTAGAACATTTTCATAGCTATAAAATTTTCTTTTGTCCCACATTCATAGGACTTACGGTTTCCAAGCAAAATAGTGAAAACATAAAAAAACCCCAAAAATTCCGACTTGAATCGCGATTTTGATTTTTCTCATCTACGAACATTGTAGTTTCGGAATCCGCAAAAACTTCCCAGGTGTAAGAACCTTCCATGTATATTTGTTGTGTCTAAAGAAAAGATTTTTACTTAATACCCCCTGTCTATGTTTTAATATAGAACTCATGTGGAAATACAAACAAAGGACGAACAGACACAACACGAAAGTTAGACATCGGTAAGCTGCAATCACAACAGATAGCCACATCATATTCCACTCAACTAGCCCAATTGCTTAATCAAAGCACTCCTCATCCCGATAACATATCAGGGCAATGGCAAAGCATTGCCCACTCCATGCAAACAGCCGCAAAATCCATACTTGGATACCAGAGGCCTCCACCAAGGAATCCATGGTATGATCAGGAGTGTCGTGCTGCCACCGAAGAGAAAAATGCGGCATATAGGGCTACTTTACAATCCGTAGCAACGCGTAGCGCACGAGAGAGATACAGGGAGAAAAGGAGAGAGGAGAAACGTCTTTTCCGCAGGAAAATGAGAGAGATGGAAAAGCGGGAGTGTAAAAAACTCGAGATGTACAGGAGCCAGAATGAAGTCCGAAAATTCTACCAAAGAGTCAAGCATCAAACTGATGGCTTTGGTACAGGCACATCCTCCTGTAGAGACCAGCAAGGTAATTTGGTAACTGATACAGACAGTGTACTCAGGATATGGAAAGAACATTTTTCAAAACTGTTGGTATCCAATAGCAGCGAAGACGACGAAGATACCACAGTCACAATCCCAGAAGATGGTATTGAATGTATACCGCCCAGCCAAGATGAGGTAAATACAGCAATAAATCGGCTGAAGAATAATAAGGCAGCAGGAGCCGATGGCTTACCAGCCGAGCTGTTCAAAACCGGAGGCGACACGCTGATAAGGTGTATTCATCAGCTAGTTAGCACCATCTGGCAGGAAGAACGAGTACCCGACGATTGGAACCTGAGTATCCTGTGCCCCGTCCACAAGAAGGGAGATAAGACTGTATGCTCTAACTATAGGGGCATAAGTCTACTCCCTATTGCCTACAAGATCGTGTCAGGGATATTGTGCGAACGACTAAAGCCAATGGTCAACGAGATAGTTGGACCATACCAATGCGGCTTTAGACCTGGCAAGTCCACCATTGACCAGATATTTACCCTGCGGCAAATCCTGGAGAAGACCCAAGAGATGCAGATCGACACCTACCACCTTTTTGTCGATTATAAAGCAGCCTTCGACAGCCCGCTGCGTTCAAAGGTATTCCAAGCCATGTCTGAATTTGGTATATCCGCAAAGCTCATCCGGCTTTGCAAAATGACTTTAACTGACACGAGGTCCTCAGTTAAAATAGGAAAGAACCTCTCCGAAGAATTTGGTACCAAAAGAGGTTTCAGACAAGGAGACAGCCTTTCGTGTGATCTCTTTAACATCCTGCTGGAAAAGGTTAAACGAGAGGCAAACGTCAAAAGAAGTGGCACAATCTACACCAATAGTCACATGTTACATGCTTATGCTGATGATATAGACATCATAGGCCAATCAGTAAAAGAAGTAACTGATACCTTTATAAAGGTCGAAGGAGAATCTACTAAAGTGGGTCTGGCGGTAAACGGTGAGAAGACCGAGTTGATGGTGTCGACGCGCAATGCTTCCATTGAGCTCGGACCGACTGTGGAAGTTGGTTCCTGTAATATTGAGGTAGTAAAAGACTTCGTCTACCTCGGCACCTCCGTAAACACAACAAACGACATCAGTTGTGAAATAAAAAGAAGAATTGTATTGGCCAACAAATGCTACTTTGGTTTAAGTAAGCAGTTTAAAAACAAAGCCACATCTCGTCAAACAAAAATAACGCTCTACAAAACACTGATACTACCCGTGCTGATGTATGGCTCCAAAGCCTGGGTATTTGCGCAAGCAGACATGGCAGTGCTTAGTGCGTTTGAGAGAAAAATTCTTCGAAAGATCTATGGACCAATTTGCGTTGACGGTGAATATCGACGTCGCATGAACCACGAGCTGTATCTGCTGTACAACGACATCAATATTGTTAAACGTATCGAGATGCAGCGATTGCGTTGGCTATGCCATATCATAAGAATGAGCGATGATGAACCCACTAAAACGGCGTATAAATACCGACCGCTTGGCGGTGCACGCAGAATTGGCATGCCAAGGAATAGATGGCGCAAACAAGTGGATGATGAGATGAAAAGGCGCGGTATTCCAGAAAGCGAAGCAACAAATAGAGAGAATTGGAGATCTTTTCTTAGTTCGGCCTATAGAACAAATGTTCTGTAATGGGCCAGCTAAGTAAGTAAGTTCTTTTCAAGTACGTCTGCCAATGCGAAGACTGCACCTTCTCTATAAAGAGTGCGAACATTCCAGGTGCAGATTCGCAGATCATGGTCCTTAAAACGTTTGCGGGGTTTGTCAACTTTAGAGGGGTTTGTTTTTCTTTTCTTTCGTTTATTGCTGAAATTTGGTATTTAGTCTTCGTTGGAGTTACCGGAATAACCGAAACTATCCATGTGTATACGAAGTTTAGTCTAGCTCTCATGAACCGGTTTCTTGCAATTTTATGTATTTCGAGTTTTTTTTTTTTTTTTGTTAAATTTTCGAACCATTATTGCTGTAATTTGGTATTGTCTGTTGTCACAGAATACAAAAGTTCAATTTGGAAAATTATAAATATTGGTTACTTTTTTTTTAAAGAACGACGATAACTCCTCATATGAGCTCTTTTAAAGGTTTTTGCTACAAATTCCTTCTGAAGTGGATGTAACTTGGAGAAACTTTCAACACAGAAATTGCTCCTCCAAGAATAGGTGTAGGTTAAGCTACTTCCTTTAAGTCCCCATTTACATCAGGCAATTTTCCTTGCGGCAATTGTTAGTTTGTCGGTGAGAGAGTGTGGTGAAAGGCAAGGGTTTACCATATGCCTCACCTCTCTCTCCACCAAACTGACAATTGCCGCAAGGAAAATTGCCTAATATAAATATGGACTATCATAGACGGCCTTTTAGGCTTACTTACTAGGTCGGGGCGATTTTTATGGGAGGAACAAAATCTTAATAGGCGCGTCGCGTTTCTGATTCCTGGGATTGTACTGGGTAAAAAAGTCCACTAGAGCATATGTCTAGGGTAGGCCTGCTCACACACATACAAATACATTTTGTTATTGTGTTGGTTTTGAAATACACAAATTTCAATGTTTTCATTTTGCCTCTGTAGACTGTGAGAAATATCCCTGTCAACATTTGCTATCTGTTTCTTGTCCAATGAGTCACTTGAATAAGATTGCTCAAACGAATGCGATAGTCTCATTCTTATCCAAAAAGATCATGCTCTCGGGAAGAACTGTTTAAAAGTTGTGCAAGAGACCATATAAAACACGAAAATCGAACAAGAATATAAAACCGACCCAAAAATGCCTAAAATTATTTGCTTCGTTTTTGTAGTGTGGAACTTATGTTTTGTTATGTTTTTTTATGGAGAGGCCAGAGTATGAGTAAAAAAGATGATGTTGGTATGCAATTTGTTTTGTTCATGAGAGAAGCAAACACAAAAACTACCCAGAGGGTTAACGCAATATACTCTCATTGCAAATCGGATGTTTATATCTGACTGTATTATCTGTTATGGACGATGTTATTGAAAAACATCTTCTTCCCGAATTGGGAAAACTGATTGACTGCCCAAAAAACCTTGTAAGATATTTTAAACACTCGGAGCTAAACACGTTGCTTGAGAGCATATACCAAGTCCATAATGAGATTAAGAGTAGTTTCCTACAAAAGAATAAGTTGGATCGTATATCTGACTTAAAGTTTGCTAGAACCTCTATTGGGTTTTCATAAAATATTCAAAGAGAGTAACGAAAAATTAAGCTCGGAAAAGTACCCTACTATGCACATCTTTGCACTTTGGTATAAAAAACTTTTGAAAGTCTGCTCAATTGATACCATTGATTCAATTCATGAAATATTTTAAAGCTAAAACTAAACAACCATTTCTTAAACGATTTGTACCAAAAATGGCACATCTTATAGGGGAATTTTTATTTCCGCCGTCTAAGGAGAATTTTTTATTAGATAATGTAAAAGCAATGTTACTTGATATACAAAGTGAGAAAATATAGCTTTCTAATGATACATTTACAATAATTTTCATAGTTTTTGGATCAAAATGACAAAAAGACGAAAAATGAAAAAGTCTCCAATTGATTCAGAAATTGATACATATTATCGAGTGCCGTATCAAGCCAGACTGAGGTTTTACTCTTTTGGAAACAGTCTAATCTAAAATATTTAAAACAATTAGCCAGGAAATTTTTGGCTACACCCGTCAGGTCAGCAACGAGCGGGAGATTTTTCCACATATCAAAATATTCACAACGAAAGACGTACTAGACTTTTGAGTTGTAACTTGGACAAAATAATGTTTTTAAATAAGAATGGTAATTAAATACGATTAGAAAAATTAGAAGTACATATGGGGATTTCTGAGTGAAATTGGACATTTTTTCAAAAAGAGGTTTTTTATTTCTTTTATTTTTTGCTGTGGTGATTCTGATTATCAACAAAACATTTCAGTTTATTTTCTGACTTTTTTCGACCAACGGCTCCAGGGTTTCGCGAATTGAAAAGGTCGAATTCTATGAAAATAATATATCTTAAATATTGGTCCAATTTGAACAAATCTTTTTTGTATGTTTTGTTGTGTTTAAAACAATTTAGAACAGTGGAGTTGGATTCAATTTTCGCGATTTCATTTTTAAAATCAATTTTTAACAATGACCCCTAAAAAGGTGTGGGGTTACTAAAATCATAGTTTTTGTTATAAAATGCCATTATAACGGAATATAATGCTTAACGGAAAATAAGGCTTAAAGCACATTATTACTGATTATAGTAATACTTCGGCCCCTAAAGGACTTTCGGCGGGGGTAAAGCATGAAATCAGTGGAATACACTATAAACTAACCAATTCGAGCTATTCTTGTATAAAATGTACATCAATTAACCTTAAAGTGAATTTTACTACTAATGTCCCTAATTAGCTGGCCAGTCTAATATGGACAATGTTTTGAAAAGTGGGTTATGCTTCCCCCACATCTGGTTAATTTCAATACGTTTTGATATCACTCGATAGTGCTTCTAGCAATACCTTATATGCAAAATTTATTTCATCAAAATCTACACATTTTTTATTGGAATCGAGTAATCTATTAAACTGAATTTATTGCCCCTAATTAGCTGTCCCAAGGTATATCGATTTCTCTTTTTTTTGAAATTGCGTGCGTGAGTGTGCGTGTTCGTGCCTTCTCGAAAAACGCCGTGTTTGTGCGTGAATGTGCATAAAAATTTTGGTCCGTGTTCGTGCATGTTCGTGCCTAATTTTTTAGGCACGCGCCCATCTCTAATCTGAATGCCCGGGTTCGATTCGCAGGCCAAATCTTTTTTAAGCTATAAAACATTAATATGAGCTAAAAACTTGATAAAAATAATAATAAATAAAAAAGAACAAAAATTTATGTTGGGTTTCTTTTTTACTTAATTTAATTTAATTTCTTTTTATGTTATGTTTTGTTTTATTGTTGTTGTTGCGTCGTTAATCCTTGTTTGGGTTATTTTTGGCTTTTTGGTTTTTTATTACTTAATTTAATTCATTATATTTTTAGAATTGTTTCAGGAATTGTCGCTTATATTAATTTTGTCATTTGAAAATCGAACCCCGGACATTCAAATTGCAAAGCGAGCATGCTTACCATTGCACCACCGTCGTATATAACCATCTGTGTACAAATGTCTTATTTGTGCAACTTACAACAATTCTAAAAATAAATGTAAGCTGTCTAATTTGTATCCAAATAAAGGATGGAAAATAGATATGTCTATCTAATTTCCATCCTTCATTGGGATATAAATGAGATAGCTTACATTTATTTTTAGATACATATGTTATTGTTGTTATTTATCTATCGTATTATTTTCTAAATGGTGACTGGATACGATGCAAATGGGATAACTATGTAATTGTTATTGTATGATAGACAAATGTCTCATTTTTACAGAAAATTAGACACCAAAAAGTTTCTCATTTATAAAATTATATAAAACTCACTAAAATTATAAAATTATATAAAACTCACTACAATTTTTTTTTATTTTACGTTTCAAAATTTAAAGTAGAAGAATTATTTTATTTTGACCAAATATGACTGTTGACAAACCAAACACTCTAATTTGCCGTAATAATTTTCGGCAAATAAAAATTCGTATTCAGTATCTTCATTAATTTGTTCAGTGTACGCATATAAATTCATAGACAAAATCGAAAACAGAACCTTCCTCATTGAATGTTCAATAGAGACTGATTGGTAATTTTGAAAATATTCAAAACAAAAACAAAAGCTATCTTTTTAAATTGTGTGTGTGAGCAAATTGACATACAAAGACAGGCCACGTGCGCACTTTGAACAGCCTTGGTCTAGGCCCTAGACTCTAGGGCGAAAATCGTGACTTGAAGTTTTTATCCACGTTTTTTGGATATTTTGACTCATTACCGCCAAACCATTCTTACATGTTAAGATCTATAACAGGTGATAACACCTTAATCTATTTGGTTCGAATAATTGTTCCACAAACATCCCAGGCGGGACAAGAGTTGCTAGTGTACAAAAAAACTTTGTACTTGAATGTTATTTCGTGTACAGTCGGACCTCGATTATCCATAATGGAGTTAAAAAGATTTAAACTGTTCTGAACTAATTCATTTGTGCATCGTTTTTGTTCATTGAAATTTAGTCGAATTAAATAAAGATTTTCACGGTTAATCTGTGTAAAATGAACAACAAATTATTTGGTTTCCTTTCCCGGATAATGGAGGTTTACGGATAATCGATTCTCGGATAATCGAAATACGACTGTATTTTGTTTGTTTTTTTATTATTATCAATTTTCCAGAAACCATAGAAACCAGATGTGCAGAATTTGTGCCCTTGTGCACACTGATTGATCCAAACACAAACACATGCCGTTGAGCGCAGTGGATAGACAGGAATGAAGTGACAAAGCATTATTAGAATAGATAAGAATTATTATTGGCCTATGTCAGGCTAATTTATATTGTCATAAGAAGGTATTCAGGGAAATAAACGACTGTGTTTTTATTCACATTGGCAGCTTTGTTGAGCAAAATCTTTATCCAGCTGATTCTTAAAAAAACACACATTTTTAAAGAGGAAGATTTTTACAATTGGTATGCTTTCAAGGAATCCAGAGAAGAATATAATTTCAAGTATCACCACATATGCTCAACGGTTGTCTTAGGATTTTGAAACAAAAAACTCTTCCACAATTTTCCCTAATGATTGGTAAATGCTTTTTAATGAGAATTCAAAAAAAATTGCCCATCCCAGCCATTCTATGTTCTGTGTGTTGCTACAGATAGCGGGATAACGGCATTATTCAGTTCAGTAGAGTCGAGGCTCCTTGTCATGACATGCGGTCTTTAGTCACATGGTGGAATCATAAAAACTCACACATAGTTTCAATACAGTGTTACATTAAGATATTTTTTGAAACTTTTCCATACAATCTGTAAGGCGGTTACATCGATACTGTTCTCCATAAAGTGGACCAACCAAGTGCATATTATCAGATAACGGTACTTAAAATCTTTGCGATTTTAGAGGTCTTCAGTACGAAAAAAATAAACAGCAAAATTTCGAAACTATCACTCAGATGAAAGACATAGTGATAACCTCTTCTGTTTGATCTGTGGGTAGCTGCGCCAGTTTACTAAGTTGTCAAGTAGATTAGCAAAAAATAAGTGTTCCAATATCAAAACAAAATAAATTATAAATCCAGCATTAGATTTAATATTTTTTGAAAAATATTTCTTTTTTTATTGTTTGATAATTCCTTTTTTGTATTTCTTTTAATCGAAACAATAGTCTTTGAGAACTTGATCTTGTTTTGCACGAATTAATCTAATTTAGACACTCAAAGATAACACAACCTGGCAGCAGAATGAAATTCTTTTGGATGCTACTACTGCTGACTGTGGTTAGCTGCGAAGAAATTGCAAAACCGGTAAGAAAGTCACAAAAGCCGCCAACGACAATAAAAGAATGCGTTCTTAATAAGTTTTAATTTATTAACAATATTTTATTCATTATAGAACACCCGTTGCAGTGGAGATATTTTACAAAATGCTGTAACGCCATGTACCCAAATAAATGCCTCAAGTGGGGGTAAGAGAAGAAGAAAATTCTAGTACAGTCTAACTTCTCTATAACGAACGACTTTATAGTGAATAATTCTCTATAACGAGTCTTTCTGTGGAATATAAATATGCATTCCCACACAAAGTAGTTTTTTTATAACGAATTTTCTTTATACCATAGTAATTCTTCGTCCCCAGTAGATACGTTGTGTTGAAAAGTTCGACTGTACATTATTCGACTCCGACAACCAGGCCGGAAACATCATTTTTACCGACGCATGGTGTTTACAAACTCACTTTTACTGGCCAACCCCCAATTTTTCCCTAATAATTTCTCAAATATTTCTGATCATTTCAGATGACTTAAATGATGTTATTCAACCCAAGCCAGCTGCTAGTTACAAAATGAAATGTTTCCGCTTTCCAGACTTGAAGGGAAAATGCATCCAAGTAAGAAATTATTGAAGAATTTGCCGAAGATTGTGTTTACAAGCTGACGGATATTAGGGATGTGTAAGTAGAGAAAATATTTAAATTGGTTTTAGGCCAAAAGGATGAAAACATCTTTTCACATTTCATTTGTTAATTGACGAAACAATTTTTACAGTGTATTGGAGAAAATATACCAGAGGGTGTAACTCTTGAAGGATCTTTGGATTTGAAGGAGGATTTGGATTTGAGATATACCGAATGAAATTCATTTTTACAAAGATAATAATAAATACATATTTTTTTTAAAAGAAAAATATTGAAGAATCTCCTTAATTCTCAAGAAAGCTAAATATTTTCATTCAAATGTTCGCTCTGCACGGTGCTCTTGAAGCAACTTTAAATGGATGGTGCTTAAACCTGGGAAGTTTTAGCCGATTCTGAAACTACAATTTTCATAGATGAGAAAAATCAAAAAATGAAAAAAAAAATCGCCGGAGCGCTTTTTAAATAAATCGCGATTCAAGTTGAAATTTGAGGTTTTTTAGGGTTTAACGTTTTTGCTTGGAAACCGCAAATCCTATCGATATGCGACTAAAGAAAATATTGTAGCAATGAAAATTCTCTACAGGATTGGCGTTTATGATAATTTCGTAGGTTTTACCGTTATTGAGATGTAGAAGTTCGAATTGGGACAATGCATTAACTGTATCGCTACCTTATAAAACAATGTCATACATGGTGTGCCTTAACTAACTTTAAGTGAAAACCGCTTACACCTGGAAAGTTTTTGCGGATTTTGAAACAGGAATGTTCATAGGTGAGAAAAATCCAGAAACAAGAAAAAAATTTTAAATAAATCGCGGTCAAAATTCACATTTTTAGGTTTATTTTAGTGTTCGCGATTTTGCTGGGAAACCGCAAGCCCTATCGAGATGGGGCTAAAGAAAATTTTGTAGCTGTGAAAGTTCTCTAGAGGATTTACCGTTATGATTTGTTCCTAGGTTTTACCATTTTTGAGATATATATGTAGCTTTTTTAGCCTTTTTGTTAGGTTTTCACGATTTGCTTGAAAACGGTAAGTCTTATCGAAATGGGACTAGAGCATTGCAAATTCTCTACAACATTGGCTTTCGTATTTTTTTTCCTTGGCTGTACCATTTCGAGATATACAGTGCTGCTCAAAACATATGCAACTCAGATGCCTATATTACATTTAACCTATTTTTGGGGACATTTTGTGTTTTGAAATATATTTATTTTTGCTGTTTTATTCTTTGTTGACCTTACTTTCAAGATTTAAAAATGACTATTCAGTTTTTAACACTTACTTTAAAGAAATGTGTTAAATATCGAAGAATCACGTGTTTTGGCCTGCTCCAAACATATGCAACTCCGTGGTTCGAATATCTATTACCTAATTTTTGATGAGTTTTTTGAATTGATTGGTATAAGATGGTTTTTAGTCAGAAAAAGGGGACCAAAAGCTTTCATGAGGGCTACATTTTATACAGCCTATGTTAAATTTTGACAGACAAGTATGCCGAAAACAAGACATTTCTAATTTTTTTAAGAAAAACAAAAGTTATGGTCCGATATTTGTATCAAAGGTATACAAAAATGTTTACTTCTCAAAATTGTGGATCCAACGCAGTCCAAAAATAAACATAAGGACAGAACAATATTTAAAATTGAGCTGTATAGCGCGTAAAAAGTACTAAAATCGCCATAAAGTGGGAAGGAGGTGAATGTACAACTATATCTACTGCATGGGATAATGAAATAATGATGCGGATTATTAAGCGGAATTCTCAGAGTTCATCAACAGATGTTAAATAAAATTTTTACGTCGATAAATATATACAAAACTCTCCGATACATGCCATAGATACCGGTGTAACAATATGGACACATTTTAGGAAAACAGTAATTTGCAGGAAAATTTCAATTTTTCATATAAATTTAGCAAAAAATGTTTGGAATCGGGTTTGAAGCTATAAAATCGAATACTTTTTGTCGACTTTAATCAATATTTGAGTTATATGACATGACATAATGTACTTGATCACCAGGACGAATGACAATCGAATTTGTCCCCTTATACCAAAAAGTTGACCAAAAACGAATATGGTGTTTTATATTGACCTGGAGGAATTTTTGTGGACAGAGATGGCACTGGAGGCATGAGAACGAGATATTTATTGGATTTAAAAACTAACCGGACTTATAATATGTCGAAATCGCACCACGTACTTACCACAGATGTCATATAAGAGGGTGTTTTGGAATAATACCTCCACTAAACGTACATATAACCACGTAAAACTTGTCATTTTGGCAATTTTTTTTGTGTTCTTATCGGATACGCTCAGATTAAGTAATCTAAAATGATATAGAAGGTTCCAGTGCCCTAAATTGGACTCTAGACTGTTGAAAATCGAATAAAACCTTGGTATTTTACAATTATCCTTTGCGACAGGACTCCAAAGGATATATTAATTTATTTAGTAAACTGGATACCTTTATGATGTGTCCAGATAATAAATAAAAGTTTAACTCACAATATATTATCAAAACAAAAATAATATCTTCAGATTTTGAATCAAATTTTCTCAGTTGCAAATGTTTTGAGCAGGACCAAATGTGAGTCCTAGCTTTGTTTTGTATATTTTTATACCCTATACCACAATGTGGAAAAGGGTATAATAAGTTTGTTTTCCCAAAAATTCATGTAACGCCGCGAAATATTCGTCGTAGACCCCTCATGTGGTATACCAAACTTCATATCTCGACGAGATAAAGCGATTTAGCGATGTGTGTCCGTCCGTCCGTCCGTCCGTCTGTCCGTCCATTAAAAATTGTAATCAAGCTAGAGGCCGCAATTATGGACCGATTGTCACGAAATTTAGTATGGAGGTCGGGTTTGGACCAGAATAGAACTGATTAGTTTTTGGCGATGATCGTGAAATGTTAAAGGGATGAAATGGACCAAAAACAAAATTTTTGCTCGATTTTGTAGCCGCTCTGTAGGTCGCAATAATAGTCCGATCGGCGCGAAATTTTAAACGTAGTTTTGGTTTGAGATGAAGAAGTAGCGTGCAAGTCAACGGTATGATCGGATAATATTTAGCGGGTTAAATTGATCAAAACTTTTGTGTATACATTTAAATAAAAGTTATCATTTATCAAAAGCTAGCCCGGAAAGCTAGCGCACAGGGATAGTGGTATAGGGTATCACATGGTCGGCCCCGTCCGACTATAGTCTGTTCTTACTTGTTTTAAAATAAGTACAATAACGGTGAATTATTTTTTAAATCTTTAAAAAGCTGTAAATAAACAATCAATATACAAAAATATTTACATTTCAAATCCATAAATTACCTCAGAACTACATAAAAAGCGAAGTAGTCATTCCAGTTGCAAATGTTTTGAGCAGCACTGTATAAGTTTAAGATGGGATATTACAGTCATGATATTGTTTTATAAGGAGGCGATACAGTCAATGCATTGTCCCAATTTGAACTTCTATATCTCAATAACGGTAAAACCTGCGAAATTATCATAAAGGCCAATTTTGTAGAACATTTTCATAGCTATAAAATTTTCTTTTGTCCCACATTCATAGGACTTACGGTTTCCAAGCAAAATAGTGAAAACATAAAAAACCCCAAAAATTCCGACTTGAATCGCGATTTTGATTTTTCTCATCTACGAACATTGTAGTTTCGGAATCCGCAAAAACTTCCCAGGTGTAAGAACCTTCCATGTATATTTGTTGTGTCTAAAGAAAAGATTTTTACTTAATACCCCCTGTCTATGTTTTAATATAGAACTCATGTGGGAATACAAATTTTCTTGCAAAAAAGTGTTTTTGATTGAAATTGCTGGAGTAGTTTTATGGTTGTATTGGAAGCTGTTCCCCATGAGGGTGCTGAGAGGCAATGTGTTTCTATTTTCCTCGACTCTCTCTCTCTCCTATAAACTGACAATTGCCGCGAGAAAATTAGGCAACTGTAAATCGGGACTAAGATAAATTAGGTGTGTTCGTTTACTTTTCCCATAACACTTACCCACAAGAAGTTACTGAGAAAAAAGAGCAATTTGACTCTCACAAGAGACAAAATTACAAAAAGTAAACGAACAGCACATTACAAAACATTTGTAAGATAACAGCTGATCAATAAAAATGAAGAGATTGGCGCAAAAGATAACATCGTAATTTCGAGCACTGAAAAATAATAAAAAGAAAAAATGAATAAAAAAGAAAACTGGATTTGGTGTGCTCCCCGGGCACATATAAGAGGGTAGCAACTGGTAAGTATTATCATTTATAAAAAGTATTTTTGTTTTAATGGCACTTTTTCTCTTACAGATCCGGATTACATGAACACAGTTGTTTCCCAAATGGCTGGGAACGAAGATTTTGACGAAATTGTGTTCACGCCAAATATAGATGATATAGCTGAATATAGTTTCTGTTTAGCACCATCTCAGGATAAAAGAGAGTGACATCTTAGTTCTGATGGTGACACAAAAAAGAGCATATGGCTGGATTCGGCCGTAAAATTGTTATTGGCCAAAGTGAAAGAGCTGCGACCTTTAGTGGGAAAAAAGGCCTCACTTAAAAATAAAAAACAAATGTGGACAAAATAGCAGAGGAGTTGGCTGAGAAGGGGCACACATATAACGCAAGCCAAGTTGAAGGGAAATATTTCAGCCTGGAGCGGCAATACAAAAAAGTGAAACTAAATAACTCCAAAACTGGCCGCAATCGGCAGTCGTGTCCATAATTTGGCGTCTTGTACCATTCTTGATGTCATTTGTGAATGACTGAACTCCTATTTGACTGATCATACCACCTTTTTCTACGAGATATCCGCTACTAGGTCTACGGTCCCTAGCACGACCACATGTGACGCGATAGGTCGGCCCGTGGTAAGCTTTGCGGCGCCAGTATGGTCTGCGAATATAAGTGCAACGCCATAGAAAAATATTTAAACCTGCCGTCTGAGAACTGCAACAGGGTGTCCCCTCATGTCTTCCGTGAACCATCTGCATGATACGATGATTCTTCCAGTATACAACGATGGCATGCTCTAGTTGCAGTAGTTGGTGTTATCTGGTGTTACCATGAAAGCCTTCCTAATCACCATATGGTGGATTAGAAGGCATGTCAGAAGAGATCTTCACGATCTAGAAAGAAATATGTTAAATTACTAGAGGGGTTAGATCAACATGCCTATCAATCAGGTTTAAATAACTATTGCGTGGGAGTGGAGAACATCTACCATCTATCGCAGGTGAGGAGCGTCAGCTGGATAATAAATATATTGTTACCACAACACATTCGCGAAAAAAATCAAATTTTACACCAAGCTGATTTAAGTGTGAAATAAATATTACGGTGCGGAAAAGTTTGGATTAAGAAAGCATGGACTTGTCCACGAAACACATTACATCACTGTAAACAGGACAGATGTTTCCAACAAAAACATTCTTGGAACTAGATTTACTTTCGGAAGAAGTTTTATTACCTACAAAGTTCCGGAATTGATTCAACTTGGTCTAAGTTTGGACAAAATATTACATGAACCAAATTTGGATCACACCAAGAGTTATCCTGCGTTCCAACCAGCCGGACAGACAGACCCCAAACATAATTGGGGTCAAACCATTATTTAAATGAGGTACATTTTCCTAGTATCAAAGTGTATATTCTCGTTGGAAATGTTTGATGTTGTCTGCTCCGAGAATCGTACCAGGACATTCAGTGTGCACTTGTGCAAAAGATTTCACCAACCCAGGCTTATACCAAACGGCTTAGAGCTAACTAAACCAAAATAATTAAAAATTTTATATTTGACCATTGTCGACATTTTGCATTTTGTGATAATTCTAAAATGTTACCCTCAATGACAACATATCACTCATTTACTGGACGATATTTTGCAAACAGCCAGCCAGATATCAGTGCTAAATTTCTGTGCAAGATCAAGCACTATTTGAAGTGTTTTAGTGCTCCATAAACTTCAAAAACGTTTGTGTTGAGTTATGAGCTGTAACTCGTCGAGTTTTGGAGATATCACCATGAAAATTTGACACATGAAAAAGTAGAAGTCGTAGAAAAAATAGAAATTGGTAACTCAGAAAACGTATATGTATTTGGTATCGATTTATCAATCAGATTGTCCAGATTCACTATTGGACTGTCCCCTTGTAATATGTCCAATAGAAACAGAGATGTCCGCATTGGAAATAACATTCCACAAAGTGGAGATTGGTATATCTGAGCGTCTTTTTTATATCTCTAGTATTTGATCACTTTTGGTAACGCAATTGAGATCAATTTAAAGCTCAGAAAGTCTTAATTATCATAGGTCACTTTTGTTGAAATGTACCCAACATAGCTCAGATCTTCGCCATTACAATTCGAGTAAACAATAGAAAACCAAGCTACTTGGCATCATTGTAAAGGTGCTTTTTCTTCCTCCTTTGATAAGCTTTGCTTTTAGAATAAGCCTATCAGAAGCAGAGATATTAGCATAAAAAAGTTTAATTTTCCACATATGTAAGTTTTTTGTCAATTCTGACTCCTGAATATTATCGGTCCATCACCAGTCTATCACCAGTCAACACCCAAAAATTCGTAACGATCCGATCAAAATTTGCGACCTGTAGCGTAGTTACAAAAAATTGAAAAATATCATGTATTACCGACTATTGCGGTATTTCCGTTGTTTGACCACCCACACCTACTTCGTACTTTTCTACTTTCATTGTCAGATTTTGGTTTTGGAAGGTCACCAGCCAAAGCCCCTCTTCCAATCTGGGACTCCCATCAACACCCACCATTTCGTGAGTCGTCGTCAGATTACGAAACTCCCTCGACTCCCGCAGTCCCCTCGACAGAAACTGTTGTTGTCCCAATCCAAGAAAATGCATCCTTTTTGCAATTTAATTGCATTAGACTCCGAGGTAAGATCGAGGAAATAGTAAATTTCATGCGTCGGAGGAATATCAAGATCGCTGCGGTGCAAGATAGCGGAAAGGACGTTCCGAAACATCATCACTGCTGCAGCCGCTCCCGCTGGTCGAATACCCGAAGAAAGACCAAACTTCCCAGCAGAGGCGACGGGATTAGCAAATGAGCGTGATGAGCTTCGTCGAGCCAAGCCCAATGACCCCAGATTCAGGGAGCTGACTCTGGAAGTTAACAGGCTGTTCGGCGAACATAAGCGGAAAATGTGGTTTAATCATCTGAAGAGTTGCAACATTGGAGCGGGTATAAGTGAATTGTGGGCAACGGGCACTCTCGAACCCTGGAAGGATGGAAGATAGGACCTCAGTCACGTTTGGCGACGTTACGTTGACTGACCCGAAGAGGTGCGCAATTAATTTCGATCGACATTTTGTCGAGCACCCCGAGAGTGACAGGGCGAAGAGGAGAGTATTACATCGCATCAGATCTCCTCCTGCCGAGGATGAACCACCACAGTTTACAATGGATGATGTTGCGAATGTCATTAGGAACGCTAAATCATCCAAAGCGTTGGGCCCTGATGGAATCTCCATGCTGAATGCAGCTGCATGAGCCGGGAGTGGAGTATCCCACTACAGTTCTCAACTTGTCACTAGCCACCCTCATTGTTCCCGAAGTCTGGAAAATGGACAGGGTGGTCCCGCTACGGAAGCCAAGGATGCCAGCAAAAGTGTTTCGTACAGGCCGCTTTTTTCACCCATAGCAAAGACCCTTGAGGCCTTAGTCCTCCCCAATATCAGGAATAGCTATCAAGTTGCCGATCATCAGCATGGATTCCGTAAACAACACAGCACGACAATAGCGCTGCACGCCATCTCCACATATATTTGTCAAGGACTCAAGCAGAGACCGCCGTGTTATTGAACAGTGATGGTGGCGCTTGCTTATCAAAAGCCTTTGACACAGTCAGGCACTACACGCTGTTTGAGGATATAGAGCAGATGACAACTCTGAGAGACTGAACTCCTATTTAACCAATGTTACCACCTTTTTCCACACGAGGAATATGCAGATTTCCGCTACAAGATCTACAGCCACTCGGAGTTCATCCCCCATCTATCGCAGCGTCATCGGAGCGTCAGCTGCATAAGAAAAACCAGAGTATTTTCGGCTCAACTACGCTCTGGATACTGCAGTCGACTAAATTTTTATTGGTCGGAAATCTACCGCGCCGTGCAAGACATCTCCCCAGACGGAGGGACGGACGCACATAGCCACATAAACATACAGAGTAGTTTTGGCTCAACTACGCTCGGGATATTGGTCGGAAATCGACCGCGCCGTGCAAGACATCTGCCCATTATGCGGCATTGGCCAGCATGACACGAATCACATTTTCAACTGCTCCGCCAAAACTACTCATCTAACTCCAGTGGATCTGTGGTTACATCCCATCGAAGCAGCCACTTTCTTTGATCTGGAGATGGACCCAGAGCCAGATTAAACAGATGAACGAACATACAAATATGATAGTGAACACTGTTACAACAATAACAAAACTAAAAATTAAAAAATGGGATGCATTACCGAAAATCACTAGCCAAAGCTGTGATATTCGTCATTACAATTGAAATCCCAAAAATGAAGACTTGTTGCGTTGTTCGACCATATACGCCAACCAAGTTTGCATTGTTGTAAAGGTTAAGTTTTCCACATGCATTTTCAGGCTTTGCTTTTGGAATACTCTTAATAGAAGCGGAGATATTCACATTCGAATAAAACCTTGACTTTTTCTCAAAATAAGTTTTTTGCCCATTCTGATGAGTTTTTATATGAGTTATTCATATGTAGGAGTATTTTTTAATTTTTTGAAAAATTTCAATTTTATTTTGAAAAAAAAAGTTACAAAAAAAATTTTAAATATTTTGAATTTTTATTTTTTATGGTTTTTTATTGGTGCTTGTCCTTTTTCCAATCTATTAAGGAACATTTGAATAACTCAAAAACTCTCATATTTTAATGCGAAATATGAGAAAACTCAAAAATTGACCTTTGGTCTTTAATTCCTCTGCAACTATTAGAACTTTTTGGTCCCTTTTGATGAATCGAACAGAAAAAAAAATTATGAAAATAATCAAAAAAATATGAGTACCTGCAAATATTTATAAATACTATCAATTCTGAATTGATTGTGAAGTTTAAAAGATTAAAACTGTTCTAAAATAATTCATTTGTGCTTCTTTTTTGTCCATTGAAATTTGCTCGAATTAATTGTAGACCTGGATCATAAAGATTTTCACGGTTAATCTGTGTACACCTCCCGGATAATGAAGGTTTAAGGATACTCGATTCCCGGATAATCGAGGTTCGACTGTAGTTTGTTTTTTTAATTACCAATTTTCCAGAAACCAGATGTGCAGAATTTGTGCCCTGTGCAGTAAATAGACAGGAATCATGTGGCAAAGCATTATTAGAATAGATAAGAATTATTATTGGACTGTATTATTGGACTGAAGGTATTCAGGGAAATAAACGACTGTGTTTTTATATTCAAATTGGCAGTTTTGTTGAGCATAATCTTTATCCAGCTGATTCTTTACAAAACACATTTTTAAAGAGGAAGACTTTTACAATCGGGTGACGTAGGGGATGGAAGATACCAAGGAACGGTCCTGACCGGCTTTAACATGGCAAAGCCCAGGATTTATCTTGGTCCCTCTTTCATCTCAAGTGGACACTGACCTCCCCGTGGTGTCACCTGGGGAACTGCCTTTAAAACCCGTTATAGGTAGTGAGCTAACATGTGCCGCGCGTTCACCCATAACAACGTTAAAAACTTGGGTTTGGGCGTCGGGCTAGTAGCCCTCCCCTAGAAAAAACAGCCTACTATGAAAAAACGAAAGAAAGGAAAAACAAACCCCTCTAAAGCTGACGAACCCCTCAAACGTTTTAAGGACCATGATCTGCACCTGGAATGTTCGCACTCTTTAAAGAGAAGGTGCAGTCTTCGCATTGGCAGACGTAGTACTTGAAAAGTACAAGGCCGATATTACTGCCATACAGGAAATACGATGGATTGGGAAAGGCGTCACAACAGCACCTAAAGGTGACGCACTGTATTATAGCTAGTATGACGTAAAGCATGAGTTTGGTTGCGGATTCGTAGTTAGTCGGAGACTAAAACATCTGGTATCCAGCTTCACCCCAGTGAATGAAAGACTTGCTGCAATTGGAATAAAAGCTAAATCCTTCAACATCAGCTTTATTTGCGCTCATGCTCCCACTAAAGAAAATGACGAACAGACCAAAGATATATTTTACGAGCGCTTAAAAGAAACATATAACCGTTGCCCTGCCCATGACATTAAAATCATTCTAGGCGATTTTAATGCCAAAATTGGAAAGGAGAATATCTTTGGCCCAACAGTCGGGAAATTCAGTCTCCACAGTGAAACATCTGACAATGGTATGAGGCTGATAGACTTTGCAGCTGCAAAAAACATGGTAGTTAGCAGTACCACATTTAATCATCTCAATATTCATAAGGGCACCTGGCTGTCTCCAGATCAAAGAACAAGTAATCAAATTGATGATGTTGTGATAGATGGAAGACATTCATCGAGCGTGTTGGATGTACGATCGTTCCGAGGCGCAAACATTGATTCGTACCACTACCTTGTTGCAGGTAAGGTCTAAACGTTGCAAATAAAGCACGAACAGACACAACGCGGAAGTTGGACATCGATAGGCTGCAATCACAACAGATAGCCACAGCATATTCCACTCAACTAGACCAATTGCGTAATGAGAGCACTCCTTGTCCCAATAGCATATCAGCACAATGGCAAAATATTGCCCACTCCATGCAAACAGCCGCAAAATCCATACTTGGATACCAGAGACCTCCACCAAGGGATCCATGGTATGATCAGGAGTGTCGTGCTGCCACCGAAGAGAAAAATGCGGCATATAGGGCTACTTGACAATCCGTAGCAACGCGTAGCGCACGAGAGAGATACAGGGAGAAAAGGAGAGAGGAGAAACGTCTTTTCCGCAGGAAAAAGAGAGAGACGGAAAAGCGGGAGTGTGAAAAAATCGAGATGTACAGGAGCCAGAATGAAGTCCAAAAATTCTATTAAAGAGTCAAGCATCAAACTGATGGCTTTGGTACAGGCACATCCTCCTGTAGAGACCAGCAAGGTAATTTGGTAACTGATACAGATAGTGTACTCAGGATATGGAAAGAACATTTTTCAAATCTGTTGGTATCCAATAGCAGCGAAGACGACGAAGATACCACAGTCCCAATCCCAGAAGATGGTATTGAATGTATACCGCCCAGCCAAGATGAGGTAAGGACAGCAATAAATCGGCTGAAGAATAATAAGGCAGCAGGGGCCGATGGCTTACCAGCCGAGCTGTTCAAAACCGGAGGCGACACGCCGATAAGGTGTATTCATCAGCTAGTTAGCACCATCTGGCAGGAAGAACGAGTACCCGACGATTGGAACCTGAGTATCCTGTGCTCCGTCCACAAGAAGGGAGATAAGACTGTATGCTCTAACTATGGGGGCATAAGTCTACTCCCTATTGCCTACAAGATCGTGTCAGGGATATGGTGCGCGAACGACTAAAGCCTATGGTCAACGAGATAATTGGACCATACCAATGCGGCTTTAGACCTGGCAAGTCCACCATTGACCAGATATTTACCCTGCGGCAAATCCTGGAGAAGACTCAAGAGATGCAGATCGACACCTACCAGCTTTCTGCCGATTATAAAGCAGCCTGAATTTGGTATCCCCGCAAAACTCATTCGGCTTTGTAAAATGACTCTAACTGACACAAGATCTTCAGTTAAAATAGGAAAGGACCTCTCCGAAGAGTTTTGTACCAAAAGTGGTTTCAGGCAAGGAGACAACATCCTGCTGGAAAAGGTTATACGAGAGGCAAACGTCAAAAGATTGTGGGACGATCTGTACAAGAAGTAACTGATACCTTTATGAAGGTCGAAGGAGAATCTGCTAAAGTGGGTCTGGCGGTAGACGGCGGGAAGACCAAGTTGATGGTGTCGACGCGCAATGCGTCCATTGAGCTCGGACCAACTGCTGACGTTGGTTCCTATAATTTTGAGGTAGTAAAGTACTTCGTCTACCTCGGCACCGCCGTAAACACAACAAACGACATCAGTTGTGAAATAAAAAGAAGAATTGTATTGGCTAACAGATGCTACTTTGGTTTAAGTAAGCAGTTTAAAAACAAAGCCACATCTTGTCAAACATAAATAACGCTCTACAAAACACTCATACTACCCGTGCTGATGTATGGTTCCGAAGCCTTGGTACATGCGCAAGCAGATAAGGCAGTGCATGGCGTGTTTGAGAGAAAATTTTTTCGAAAGATCTACGGACCAATTTGCGTTGACGGTGAATATCGACGTCGCATGAACCCCGAGCTGTATCTGCCATACAACGACATCAATATAGTTAAACGTATCGAGATGCAGCGATTGCGTTGGCTAGGCCATATAATAAGAATGAGCGATGATGAACCCGCTAAAAAGGCGTATAAATACGAGCCACATGGCGGTGCACGCAGAATTGGCAGGCCAAAGAATAGATGGCGCAAACAAGTGGATGAAGAGATGACAAGGCGCGGTATTCCAAAAAGCGAAGCACGAAACAGAGAGATCTTTTCTTAGTTCGGTCTATGAAACAAATGTTCTGTAATGGGCCAGCTAAGTAAGTAAGTAAGATTTTTACAATCGGTATACTTTCAAGGAATCCAGAGAAGAATATAGTTTCAGGTATGCTCAACGGTTGTCTTAGGTTTTTGTATTGAAACAAAAAACTCTTCTCCAATTTTCCTCAATGATTGGCAAATGCATTTTAATGAGAATTCAAAAAAATTGCCCATCCCAACTTTTCTATGTACTGTGCGTTGCTACAGATAGCGGGATAACAGCATTATTCAGCTCTGTAGAGTCGAGGCTCCTTGTCATGACATGCGGTCTTTAGTCACATGGTGGAATCATACAAACTTATACATATTTTCAATACACTATTACATTAAGATATTTTTTGAAACTTTTCCCTTTTCCCAACATCGGTTACACAGCGGTTACATCGATACTGTTCTCCATAAAGTGGACCAACCAAGTGCAAATTATCAGGTTATGGTGCTTAAAATCTTTGCGATTGTCAACCATTTTAGAGGTCTTCAGTACGAAAAAAAATAACCAGCAAAAGTTCGAAACTATCACTCAGATGAAAGGCATAATGATAACCTCTTATGTTTGATCTGTGGGTAGCTGCGCCAGTTTATTAAGCTGTCAAGTAGATTAGCAAAAAATAAGTGTTCTAATATCAAAACAAAAAAATTATAAATCCAGCATTAGATTTAATATTTATTGAAAATTATTTCTTTTTTGTTATTTTTCTGATAATTTCTTTTTTGCCTTTTTTTAATCGAAACAATAGTCTTTGAGAACTTGATCTTGTTTTGCACGAATTAATCTAACTTAGACACTCAAAGATAACACAACTTGGCAGCAGAATGAGATTCGTTTGGATGCTACTTTTGCTGACTGCGGCTAGCTGCGAAGAAATTGCAAAACCTGTAAGAAAGTCACAAAAGCCGCCAATGTCAATGAAAGCAGTTTATTCTTTATAGAACACCCGCTGCAGTGGAGAATTTTTACAAAATTCTGTAATGCGATGTGCCCAAATATATGGCGCAACTGAGGGTAAGAGAAGTTAAATTCTAGTACAGTCGAACTTCTCTATAACGAACGACTTTTTAATGAATAATTCTCTATAACGAGTCTTTCTATGGAATACAAATTTGTATTCCCACACAAAGTAGTTTTTTTTTTTATAACGAATTTTCTCCAGTAGATACGTTGTGGTGAAGTTCGACTGTACATTATCCGACATCATTTTTACCGACGCCCGGTGTTTCCAAACTCAGTTTTACTCTGCAAAACCCCATTTTTTCTCTAATAAATTCTAAATATCCCTTATAATTTCAGACGACTTAAATGATGTTTTTCAACTCAAGCCAGCTGCTAGTTACAAAATGAAATGTTTCCGGGCATGTGTTTTTACAGAATGTAAATCGGTAAGTTTTCTTCAACTTTTGATATTAATATCTTAAATATTTTAAAATAATTTGTACTTTTTGTTCCCATCTATAGTTTACTAATGACGGCACCTTTGTCTCGAATATACCACAAACCACTGCCTTCCTGACTTCAAGGAAAAATGCATCCAATTATGAAATTGTTGAAGAAATTGCCGAAGATTGTGTTTACAAGCTGACGGATATTAGAGATGTGTAAGTAGAGAAAATATTTAAATTGGTTTTAGGCCTGAAAATGAAACAATTCCTTTTATATTTCAGTTGTGAATTAACAGATCAGTTCTTACAGTGCATTGGAGAAAACACACCAGAGGGTGTAACTCTTGAAGGATCTTATTGAGGATTTGGATTTTAGATATACCGAAAGATATTCATTTATACAAAGATAATAATAAATACATATTTTTAAAAGAAAAATATTGAATAATCTCCTTAATTCTCAAGAAAGCTAAATATTTTCATACACATTTTTGTTCTGTTATGCTAAGTTAGATATTTTTTTCATTATTTTTAAATAATGAGCGTTATTTAATTACACTATACAACACGAAAATTATTAACCATATTCTGACACCGCAGCGTGATAGAAGACCAAAAATAAGAAGACAATTTGGATTCACTCGTGGTGGCAATGTTGCGAACACATAAAATACATTCAACCTCATCTTCAAGGTGAAAATCGTAAAGGTAAAATTTCCATTGTAATATTTTATCGGATTTTGGTCTACAGATACCGAACCGATCAAAATTGAAGCAAACAACCAACTACAAAAATTTACCTAATATCTCAATAAACAACTTTCTAAAACATACAAACTCTGTAGAAATGGTTATTAATGGTGAAAATAGCTCCATAGATAGTGCACCGTTCAAAATTTAAGAAAACTATTAACAACAATAATGCAGCAAAGATATCAGCGAACTACTTTCTGGAATATACAAAATGTCTATGAACGGTTCTTAAATGCGAAAATAACCAAAAATTTTCGAAAAGATTAGATTTTTATACTTTTTTCTCCGATTCTGGTCCACAGATACTGAACCTCCCAAAAATTAAGGATACAGTCAACTACAAAAATCATTTTTGTAATCATTTTTGAAAAATGTACTTAAGATTTCAATAAACAACTACCTAGAACATATTAGGATTCTAGGAACGGTTCATCAAGCTCAAAATTCGATTATTTTTAATCATTGTTTCCTGTTCAGGTCCGTAAATAACAAACCTTTAAAGACTCACGAAAGTCTTGAAATGTTTGTTATTTCCAGACCTGAGTAGGGGAAACATTAAAAATAATTGTATTGTTTCCCAATTTCAGATTAAAGAATCGTTCCTAGAATCTTTTTATGTTCTTGAAAGTTGTTTATTGAAATCTTAGGTACATTTTTGTAGTTGACTGTATCCTTAATTTTTGGGCGGTTCGGTATCTGTGGACCAGGATAGGAGAAAAAATTATAAAAATCTAATATTTTCGAAAGTTTTTGGCTAATTTCGGCTATTTCCAAACCGATGCGTTGTCTCGAAAATTAATTTGCAAACCGATGCATTCATAAGTTTAACAAATATACTTACTTTACTTAGCTGGCCCATTACAGAACATTTGTTCCATAGGCCGAACTAAGTAAAGATCTCCATTTCTCTCTATTTGTTGCTTCGCACTCTGGAATACCGCGCCTTTTCATCTCATCATCCAGTTGTTTGCGCCATCTATGCCTTGGCCTTCCAGTTCTGCGTGCACCGCCAAGCGGCACCGTATTTATACGCCTTGTTAGCGGGTTCATCATCGCTCATTCTTATTATATGGCCTATCCAACGCAATCGCTGCATCTCGATACGTTTAACAATATTGATATCGTTGTATAGCAGATACAGCTCGTGGTTCATGCGACGTCGATATTCACCGTCAAAGCAGATTGCTCCGTAGATCTTTCGAAGAATTTTTCTCTCAAACAAATCTTTGAAAGCAGCGGGCTGTCGAAGGCTGCTTTATAATCGACAAAAAGGTGGTAGGTGTCGATCTGCATCTCTTGGGTCTTCTCCAGGATTTGCCGCAGGGTAAATATCTGGTCAATGGTGGACTTGCCAGGTCCAAAGCCGCATTGGTATGGTCCAATTATCTCGTTGACCATAGGCTTTCGTCGTTCGCACAATATCCCTGACACGATCTTGTAGGCAATAGGGAGTAGACTTATGCCCCTATAGTTAGAGCATACAGACTTATCTCCCTTCTTGTGGACGGGGCACAGGATACTCAGGTTCCAATCGTCGGGTACTCGTTATTCCTGCCAGATGGTGCTAACTAGCTGATGAATACACCTTATCAGCGCATCGCCTCCGGTTTTAAACAGCTCGGCTGGTAAGCCATCGGCTCCTGCTGCTCTATTATTCTTCAGCCGGTTGATTGCTGTTTTTACCTCATCTTGACCGGGCGGCATACATTCTATACCATCTTCTGGGATTGGATCTGTGGTATCATCGTCTTCGCTACTATTGGATACCAGCAGATTGGAGAAATGTTCCTTCCATATCCTGAGCACGCTATCTGTATCTGTTACCAGATTACCTTGCTGGTCTCTACAGGAGGATGTGACTGTACCAAAGCCATCTGTTTGATGTTTCACTCTTTGGTAAAATTTTCGGACTTCATTCTGGCTCCTGTACATCTCGATTTTTTCACACTCCCGCTTTTCCATTTCTCTCTTTTTCTTGCGGAAAAGACGTTTCTCTTCTCTCCTCTTCTCACGGTATCTCTCTCGTGCGCTACGCGTTGCTACTGACTGTAAAGTAGCTCTATACGCCGCATTTTTCTCTTCGGTAGCAGCACGACACTACTGGTCATACCATGCATTCCTTTGTGAAGGTCTCTGGAATCCAAATATGGATTTTGCGGCTGTTTGCATGTAGTGGGCAATATTTTGCCATTGTGTTCTTATGTTATCGGTAGAAGGAGTGCTCGCGTTAGTTGAGTGGAATATGCTGTGGCTATCTGTTGTGTTTGCAGCCTATCGATGTCCCACTTCCGCGTTGTGTCTGTTCGTGCTTTATTTGCAACGTTTAGACGGATACGTACCTTTGCTGCAACAAGGTAGTGGTCCGAATCAATGTTTGCGCCTCGGAACGATCGTACATCCAACACGCTGGATGAATGTCTTCCATCTATCACAACATGATCAATTTGATTACCTGTTCTTTGATCTGGAGACAGCCAGGTGCCCTTATGAATATCTACATGATTAAATCTGGTACTGCTAACTACCATGTTTTTTGCAGCTGCAAAGTCTATCAGCCTCATACCATTGTCAGATGTTTCACTGTGGAGACTGAATTTCCCGACTGTTGGGCCAAAGATATTCTCCTTTCCAATTTTGGCATTAAAATCGCCTAGAATGATTTTAATGTCATGGGCAGGGCAACGGTCATATGTTTCTTCTAAGCGCTCGTAAAATATATCTTTGGTCTGTTCGTCCTTTTCTTCAGTGGGAGCATGAGCGCAAATAAAGCTGATGTTGAAGAATTTAGCTTTTATGCGAATTGCAGCAAGTCTTTCATTCACTGGGGTGAAGCTGGGTACCAGATGTTTTAGTCTCCGACTAGCTACGAATCCGCAACCAAACTCATGCTTTACGTCATGGCAGCTATAATACTGTGCGCCACCTTTAGGTGTTGTTGTGACGCCTTTCCCAATCCATCGTATTTCCTGTATGGCAGTAATATCGGCCTTGTACTTTTCAAGTACGTCTGCCAATGCGAAGACTGCACCTTCTCTATAAAGAGTGCGAACATTCCAGGTGCAGATTCGCAGATCATGGTCCTTAAAACGTTTGCGGGGTTCGTCAACTTTAGAGGGCTTTGTTTTTCTTTTCTTTCGTTTTTTCATAGTAGGCTGTTTTTTTTTCTAGGGGACGGTTACTAGCCCGACGCCCAAACCCAAGTATTTAACGTTCTTATGGGTGAACGCGCGGCACATAGTAGATCACTACCTTTAACGGGTGTTAAAGACAGTTCCCCAGGTGACACCACGGGAGGTCAGTGTCCACTTGAGATGAAAGAGGGACCAAGATAAATCCTGGGCTTTGCCATGTTAAAACCGGTCAGGACCGTTCCTTGGTATCTTGCACCCCCTACGTCACCCATACATTTTATGCCGCCTATGTTAAATTTTGACTTTCAAGTATGCCGAAAACAAGACATTTCTATTTGTTTAATAAAAACAAAAGTTGTGGTCCGAAATTTGTATCAATGATATGAAAAATTTTTATTTCTAAAAATTGTGCATTCAACGCAGTCCAGAAATAAATATAAGAACATGACAATATTTAACATTGAGTTATATACCGCGTAAAAAGTACTAAAACTGCGATAAGATGGGAAAGAGGTGAACGTACGACTAGATCTACTGCAATGGATAATCAAATAATGATGCGAATTATTAAGCAGATCCCTCAGAGGTCATCAACAGACGTTAAATAAAGGCTTTACATCGATAAATCTATACAAAATCATTTGATACATACCATAGATACCGGTGTACCAATATGGGCAAATTTTAGGAAAACAGTAATTTCCAGGAAAAGTTCAATTTTTCATATAAATTTTGCTCAAAATATTTGGAATTGATTTTGGAGTTATAACATCGAGTATTTTTCGTCGACTTAAATCAATATTTGAGTTATATGACTTGAAAAAATGTACTTAAACACCAAGTCGAATGGTAATCGAATTTGTCCCCTTATTCAAAAAAGTTGGCCCAAAACGAAGATGGTGTTGTATAATGACCTGGAGGTATTTTTATGGACAGATATGGTACTAGAGGCATGAGGTCGAGATATTTATTGGATTTAAAAACTAACCAGACATATAATATGTCGAAATCGCACCACGTACACACAGATGTTGTATAAGACGGTTTTTGGCATAATACCGCCACTAAATGTATGTATAACACGTAAAACTAGCAAATTTTTTGCAAATATTTTTTGTGTTCTTATCGGACCCGACCAGCTTAATATTTATTTATTAGCGTATTCCATCAGGAACATAAACTATTTACATAGAATCTCCATCTTACTCTATCCGAAGCAATATATCTTAACTCATTAAAAGATTTTCCAGTTTCATTAAGAATGGTTCTTCGCCAGGTGGTTTTTGGCCGTCCTCTGCTGCGATTACCCTGAGGATTCCAGCTCAGCGTTTAGTGGCATACATCGTCAAAAGGCTTGCGGAGTGTGTGTCCAATCCAGTTGTATTTACGTCGTTTTATTTGTGTGTTTATATCTTCTTGTTGAGCCAGTTGAAGAAGGTCTGCATTTGATATGGTTCTTGGCCACCATATTTTAAGAATGTTGCGAAGACATCTGTTGGTGAAAACTTGCAGTTTATTCTTAATATTTTCATTCACTAGCCAGGTTTCAGATCCATAGAATAGTACCGACTTGACGCAGGCATTATATATGTGTAATTTGGTTTTTGGAGAATATGCCCCAGAGTTCCATGTATTTTTTAGGCTGCAGTATGCGCTTCTGGCTTTTTGGATGCGCATGTCGACGTCGACAATTGGTCCGCCGTTCGGGTTGATGTTGCTGCCAAGATAGCTAAAGTTATCTACATTTTCAATACGTTTCCCGTTTAGAAAGAATGTAGGGGTTTGGTTTGATTTAACATGCATACATTTCGTTTTTTCGGCGTTTATGTGTAGGCCAAATTTTGCTGCTTGCTCAGATAATTGATTGATTTTCGATTGCATATTTTCTTGGTAGTAGCAAGCAACACGATGTCGTCGGCATATTCCAAATCTTCGAGGTTATGATGTAGTCTCCAAGGTATGCCTTTGTTTTGATTTATTGAATATGACAATATTTCGTCTAGCGTGGTTATGAAAAGGAGTGGAGAAAGCAGACATCCTTGTTTAACTCCGCTGATAGTTTTGAAAGCTTCGCTAATTTTGCCGTTGTGAAAGACTCTCATTGTTGAGTTGGTATATTGTGCTTTTATAAGATTTATTACTTTTGTAGGGACGCTTTTTTCTCAAGTGCCTCCCAGATTTTTTTCCTATTTAGAGCGTCGAAGGCCTTTTCAAAATCAACGAAGGTCAAATATAATGGCGTATTGAACTCGTTGCACTGTTCGATTATCAATCGCAAACTATTTATTTTGTCCACACAGGAACGGTTAGGTCTGAACCCTGCCTGTTCTTTGCGAAGGCATTTCGTCGGTGTCATGCTTAAGTGTTCCATACGCCATTTTTGACATTTTGAGTTACAGGTACCTTTAAAAGTTTTCAACCCTGCTCTTTTTGAATTTCTTGTCGGATTTCCTCTATCTCTTATAGTTTTCGAGATATAAAAATGTCATTATGTTCCATATCCAATTTGGACGCAAAAAAATCTGCTTTTTTGTTCCATATCCATAATGCCTGGTGTATGGAACAAAATAACTTTGAACTTTTTTGTTCCATATCCATACCGTTTGGCGTATGGAACAAAAAAGGAAAAAAAAGAATTGTTCCTCTCAAAAAATGATGGCGTTTGGAACAAAAAATTGCCCAATTTTGTCAAGTTACGAACAATTTGGCGTATGGAACAAATTGCTTTAAAGGACTAGGTTTAAAAACTGAAGAAGAATAGTGTTTAAATCAAGATATTTTAGAATGTTGTATTGCTATATGAAACTACAATTATTTTTTTCTTACATTCAACGCCTCCCGGTTAATAAAATACATGTAAGAAAATTAAAATGTCAGAAAATGAATTAAAATATAATTCTATTGCCACTACCAATAGTTCAAAGAACGATTACACTGTGCAACAAGGTTTCTGTGCGGTGGAAAATTCCTTTTGGAGATGAAAGCCCTTAGTGAGTATATTAAGAACCCAAAAGGAAATTTTCCCCATAGGTCAAGTTTCTGAGATATCGCGCGATGAATTTTTTGAATTTTCGCCTATGATGCTTGGGAAAATAGCTTTATATCTCTGTTTGCCGTTATTGTAGCTTCGTTTTGAGATTACATGTCTTCAGTCATATCAAATGGCGAATCTTTTTGTAGAACATTTCATACTTCTAACTCAATTCCTTTCATGTCCTTTTCGTCCTTTCTTTCTTGAACCGTAGTAAAAGTACCACAAGATGAGATTTTACAGCATCCAAATATTCCACAAAAATGTTGCTCTGAGAATTTTAGGTACGGTTCTCATTGACAACTAATCGATATTGTCACGTTTTCATTGTCTTTTTTGACATTTACCCGGTTTTTGTTCAGAAAAAACCTATGTTTTGTTTTTCTGTATATTCGTTATTTGTTATGTATTGGTAGGTAGACATACCCATTAGTTATCGCTTATATTGGCATCTGGGATGTATCTGAAATATTTACCATATATAGTTCCCGATATGCTGAACACGTTAATGACAAATTTTCTTGGAAAAAAGATCCGGTTATGTAATATTTTGAACCGGATATACCGATATAAAACCCGGATTTTGTACCGATTTTAAGTAACCGATTAAGCGTATGTGTATACCATTAGAAAGCTAATAAAATTGCCAATCAGAGAAAATAAATTTTTTGACAGCATCTTACCTGAATTCGGTGCTAAAACAAAAACCCGTATTCTTGAACCGTTTTAAGGAAAAATATCACTGCGCGTAAATATGAAGATAAAAGCTTGGTGGGTGAAATATTCTTTTTGCCGATGAAAGTCGATGAAGTTAATATTATGAACCCGGAAGGACAGTTATGCCATAGGTCAAACTTCTGAGTTATAGCGAAATGGAATTTATGTTACGGGTTTATTGTCGTGCTCTCAAAGTTCATCAAGAATGTATGCATCACGCCCTTTTTTGGTATTTTTATTATTAGGCTTTCTTTCCACTCTGACGGGACCGTTTCAGTTTCCCAGATTTTGGTTATTAGTGGTGAGAGTATTTCAGCGAAATATTCTGGGTCACATTTGTAAAATTCTGCAGGCAGATTGTCGATACCTGCTGCTTTACCATTTTTTAATAGTATTATTGCATCTTTTATTTCGTTTATTGAGGGGATGCCCGAATTTATGTATTCCGTAGGACGGTTGTAGGCGTGGCTTTGTACTCCGTTAATATTTAAATCGGTAGCTGGTTCGATGGTGCGATTTAAGATATCCTCAAAGTGTTTCTTCCATCTTTTTAGCTGTGCGTCTGTATCCCTGAGAATCATTCCGAATTTGTCTTTAATAGGTATGTTTGAATTTAGCTTTTTCCCCGAAAGTTTTCTCGTTATATTAAAAACTGTTTTTAAGTCTCCACGACTTACTGCCGCCTCGGCTTCGGCAGCCATAGAATTTATAAAACTGCGTTTATCGTTTCTGCTTGTTTCTTCACTTTTTTGATAAGTTGTGATATTTCAGCTTGTAATGATAATTTTTGGAGGGGGTCTTTTTCCGTAAGTAATTTTGTATTGGTTTTACGTCGCTCCTCTACCAAATTCCAAAATTCTTGGGATAGCCATTCCTTGTGATCTTTTCTGTGGAAGTTCACTGTTTCGACAGCAGTCTCAGACAATGCGGCTTTAATTTTCGTCCATTCAGCTTCTATATTGAGATTCGGCGATTGTGTTGAAGGCATCTGCCGGTATTTATTTGAAAAATTGGACAGAAAATTACGTTTTGTATCTTCAGATTGCATTTTGTTGGTGTTAAAAGGGCGGCGTTTCGGTTCTCTGGCTGTGGATTGGCGAGTATGTCTTCGGAGCATGATTTTAAGTTCAGCTATCAGAAGAAAGTGATCTGAGGCGATGTCGGCACTACGTAGCACTCTCACGTCTTGCAGCATTTTAAAATTCGTTTTGCCAATGCAGAAATGATCTATCTGACTCTCTACTGGGATGAGTGTATTTCGTGAGCGCCATGTTATTTTGTGATAAGTTTTATGTGGGAAGAATGATCCGCCTATCGCGAGGTCGAATTTTGCACATAGTTCCAGAAACAATTCTCCTTCCCATTATATTCGCGAATCCGACATTATTATTGCCAATGCGTGCATTTAAATCGCCCATCAATATAAGTATGTCTTTTTTGTCGACGTGTCGTAAAGTTCGACTTAGATCATCGTAGAAATTTTCTTTCATTTGTAGATCTGAGACTTCCGTCGGGGCATAACATTGGACTATGGTAATTTTTCCGATGCTGCTATTCAACTGAATCGTAATTATCCGCTCTGAGATAGCTGACCAAGATATTACGGAGTCGCGCAATTTCCTGCTGACGAAAACGCCAACGCCGTGTGTATGGGGCTCTCCTTCTTTGCGTCCGGAGTATAGGAGCCGGTCTCCTTGTGAACTTGTAAAGTCACCGCTTCCATTCCAACGCATTTCGCTAATTCCGACTATGGGGATGTTTAGCCTATTGCATTCTGCCGTTAATTGTGCAAGTTTTCCTGTTTGGAATAGAGAGTTTACGTTCCATGTTGCGAATCTTATCCGTGGGCATGCAGGGTTCGTCATCAAAAAATCGGTTTCTTTTACGTTTCTTTTCTTCGGGTTTGTAATCGTTTGTGTTTCAGCGTCAATAGGGGATTGGCCTAATGGTGCCTAGTCTGGTGGTAGGGATGCTACCTTAAAAGTATCGGTGTTTCTTGAGAAGGTGGCCTCCAAACTTGCCTCCTTACTCCGCTTTTGGTATCTGACCATTTCCTGTTAGATGACTGGTGTTGAAAGGTTATCCCGCCTTTTATTCGGACGTCATTTCCTCATCGGTGAAAACAGGGACCGGCGCGTGAAGCCTGAGGTTGACATTTTCACTAGAGAGGCTATTTGTGGCGCATCTAGTGACTTGACCCCAGCTTAAGTGATCTGAATTATATAGAAGGTTCCGGGACCCTAAAATGGACTATACACTATTAAATATCTAATAAAACTTTTGTATTTAATAATTATCCTTAGAGACAGAATTCAAAAGTATATATTAATTTATTTAGTTAGATGTATACCTCTATGATGTGTCCCGATAATAAATAAAAGGTTAAACTCACAATATATTATCAAAACACAAATCATATCTTCAGATTTTGAATCAAATTTTCTAAGTTAGAAATGTTTTGAGCAGAACCAGAAGAGAGTCCGAGCTTTGTTTCGTGTATTTTTGTAAAATAGGTGCAATTATTGCCAATTCTTTATTAAATCTTTAAAAAGGGGTCAATAAACAATCAACCTACAAAAATATTTGCATTTCAAATCCATAAATTACCTCAGAGCTATATAAAAAGTGAAGTAGTCATTCCAGTTGCAAATGTTTTGAGCAGCACTGTATGTATATAAGAAAGCATCCAACTTAGCAAGTAATTCAGAAATTATTCGGCACTACACTCGGAAAGCGTGGACAAAATGAAATTCTGCATTATTTTAGCTACTCTTATCGGTTTAACTCTAGCTACAAGAATAAAACCAGTACGTTAAAATTTAATATTAAGTTCGGGGATATTTGTTGTCAAAGGATATTGTAAATTGTTTTTAATTTCAGAACGATTTTTGTAATGGAGAGTTCTACAGAAATACCATTGCTAAATGTGCTGAGGAGCATGATGCAACGCAAGGTAAAATTAAAGAAGTTAATTTTTTTTGGAAAAAAATGGATTTTACTTCTTTTGTTTTTATTAAAGATGATATTGAAGACTACATTTATCTAAGATGGGCAGCTAGTCAAAAGGCCAAATGTTTTAGAGCCTGCGTCTTCGAAGGTTGCAAGGCGGTAAGTAGTACAAAGCGTGTATTTTTATTTATAACATTTCTTTTTATTTATAACATTACCTTGTGTATTTTTATTTATACTAATTATTAAGAAGAAAAAATAATACGAAATAAGTATTGATTAAGTAAATTTTATTTTTCAAACATAGTTTAATAGTGATGGTAGTTTTGTGGCAAATGCCCCTCAAACAACAGGATTTTTAACATCACGTCAAGATCCATCCCTATGGATCTATGGCGAAGAAGAGGCCCGCAAATGTATGGCTATCAAATTGGAGCAAAATAATTTGTAAGTACAATATTGGAGTTATTCTTTGGAGTTATTCTATCGATGTTAATCGTCTACTAAGTCAAAATGTCACAATCTACAGATTGTATGACTCATTGATATTTAAGATATACGTCCTATAATTTAAAAAATCTAATTTGTTTATTATTTTTCTTCTAGATGTGAAAAAACTGAAGCTTTCATGAGATGTTTCCCTGCTAAATCACCAGTTCCATTATCACTTATCGGTGCCTATTGTGACAATTTGATAGAAGAGAATAATTTGTGTAAAAAATAATAGGTTATGATGACATGTTTGTGTTTTTATTTTATTAAAAGTAGTTAATAATTTTTATAAACAATAAATTGTTCTAAAACTATTGGCACAAGACAATTTTGTACGATGTTCTTTCTGAGATTATTGGAAAAAAAACAAGTAAAAAAGCATTAAGTTCGGCCGGGCCGAACTTTTCATACCCTCCACCATAAAATATTCATTCCTGTCCCCAACTTTAAGTGAGTACGTTAAAATGTCAGATAATGTACATAAAATGCTTCATTCGGGAGGCCTTTTTTTATGGAGCCTATATCTAACTGTTGACAATTTTTGGTGGGCTAGAAATTGGGAGGTACTGTTATATAGGGGCTATAATAAAACATGGGCCTATGTTGACAGTTTTTGATGGGAGCCTTTAATGTCAAATAACTCCTAATTCGGTTAAAAAATTTAGCTAGAATCCTCAAAATATCGAAAATCGGTACATAACGTGGGAACTTCAAATGTCATTAACAGCTAGTTCGGAGGTATCTGGGCTATACGAAAATATGAACTTAAATGAACAATTTTTGTTGCAGAATTTTTGTTGACTTTTAAATTTCAAATTACAGAAAGTTCGTCCAAAAAATAAAGCTAAGGTACGGAAAATCGGGAAGTTTGTTTTGGGGCTATACAAAAACATGGACCTACGTTCGCTTAAATATTTTAAGTAAAATCCTCAAAGTACCGAAAATAGGGAAGTATCGTTATATTGGGGCTATGTTGAAAATTGTTGATTCAGATGTGTGGTGACCACTATGGCCTTCAAATGTCAAATTACAGTTAGTTCTGTTAAAATTGTAGCTAAAATTGCCAAATTACTGAAAATTGGGAGGTACCGTTACATGAGAGCTATATCCGAACATGGACCTATGTTGACAATTTTTGATGGAGAGGTGTTGTGACCACTAAGAACTTCAAATGTCAAATTACTGCTAGTTCGGTTTAATATTGTAGCTAAAATCATCAAATTACTGAAAATCGGGAGGTACTGTTATATGGGGGGCTTTCTTGACAATTTTTGGTGGAGAGGTGTGGTGACCACTAAGAATTTCAAATGTCAAATGTTCAAATTACAGATAATTCGGTTAAAACTTATTGGTAAAATTCTCAAAATACCTGAAATCGGGCGGTAACGTTATATGGGGGCTATTCCAAAACATGGACCTATGTCCACTAGTTATATAAGTTTATTGACATTTAAGAACCCTAAATGTCAATTGATAGCTAAATCGGTCTGAAAATGAAGATAAAAACGTCAAAATGCCGTAAATCGGGGGTACCGTTATATGGGGGCTATACCAAAATTTGGACCTAGGTCCAAAACTTTTGTTATATAAGTTTAGTTACACTTAAGGACCCTAAATGTCAAATTATAGCTATATCGGTCTGAAAATGTAGCTAAAAACGTCAAAATACCGTAAATCGGGGGGTACCGTTATATGGGGGCTATACCAAAACGTGGACCTATGTCCACAAGTTTTGTCACATAAGTTTATTGACATTTAAGAACTTCAAATGTCAAATTATGGCTAAATCGGTCTGAAAATGTAGCTAAACCCGTCAAAATACCGTAAATCGGGGGGTACCGTTATGTGGGGGATATACCAATACGTGGACCTATGTCCACAACTTTTGTTATATAAGTTTATTGACTTTTCAGAACCCTAAATGTCAAATTATAGCTAAATCGGTCTGAAAATGTTGCTAAACCCGTCAAAATACCGTAAATCGGGGGGTACCGTTATATGGGGGCTATACCAATACGTGGACCTATGTCCACAACTTTTGTTATATAAGTTTATTGACTTTTAAGAACCCCAAATGTCAAATTATAGCTACATCGGTCTGAAAATGTAGCTAAAAACGTCAAAATACCGCAAATCGGGGGGTACCGTTATATGGGGGCTATATCAAAACGTGGACCTATGTCCACAACTTCTAATTTATAAGTTTATTAACACTTAAGAACCCTAAATGTCAAATTATAGCTACATCGGGCTGATAATGTAGCTAAAAACGTCAAAATACCGTATATCGGGGGGTACCGTTATATGGGGGCTATACCAAAACGTGGACCTATGTCCACAAGTTTTGTTATATATGTATGTTGATACTTAAGAACCCTAAAGTTCAAATTATAGCTAAATCGGTCTAAAAATGTAGCTAAAAACGTCAAAATACCGCAAATCGGGGGGTACCGTTATATGGGGGCTATACCAAAACGTGACAAAAGTGGACTAGGATTTTTAGACTTTTGACAGCAAAAAGTCGATTAATCGAAAGTCGACTTAGCTATCCCTATTCTTTATGTCTTGGAAATGAAGGGGTTGATAATGCATTGTTTATGTTTTATTTAAGTACCATATGCAGTGGTGTCATCTGCTGGAATGCTGAAGGTTGTTGTCTGAGAAAATTAAGCTGATGAAGAAAGTGTCAGACGGAAGGGGACTGATACAAAAGTATATACAAGCTATCTATCTGCAAAATATCAAGGGGACAATGACACCCCCAGTCACATGGGGACCTACTTTTAGAAGAAGATGAATTTCGCAGAATAAGACGTTCATCAATATCCTGGAAAAATATATATACCGTTGATTGATAGATCCACGTTGGTCCGACATAATCAACTTTTCAACAGAAGATCTATAGAAGGCTTCTAGATACAGGCGGCATATGTAAGGCCTTCTATCATCCGAAGAACTTTACATAAGAATCCTTCAATCAAAATAACATCATTCAAGAGAAGACCTATAGAAGGAAAATAGAAGCATTCTATAAAAAATGATCTACAAAAGGTCTTCATACGACAAAAACGCATATAAAGTATTCTATCAAAAGAAGATCCAGAGAAGGTTTTCTATCAACCGAAGACATATAAAGTTTCATGAGTTGTGGACCTGTAGAAGATATCTATAGAATGTCTTTTATCAAAATTTTTTTCAAAAGAAATCTATAGAAGGACTTTTTACGAGAGAAGGTCTTCTTTCGGGAGATCACTTATTGAAGCTTTTTTATGAAAAGTCTGTCTCAAGGTCTTTGTGAAGGCCTTCTTTCGAGAGAAGGCCAACATACAATAGAAGATCTATAGAAAGACTTCTATCAAAAGAAGGCCCACAGAAAATCTTCTATCAGGAGATAATCAACTGAACACCTATGGAAAGTATTCTGTATATCCTATACAAAGTTTTTTATCGAAACAAGTACTATAGAAACCTTCTATCGAGAGAAAACCTAGAGAAGGCCTGGTATCAAAAGACGATTTAGAAAAGGCCTTCTTTCGAAAAAGAACGCCTTTTATAAACAGAAAACTTACAGTGGGCCTTCTTCCAAGGCATAGAAATGCTTCTATCAAAGGAAGACCTAAAGAAAGCTTTCTACTAAAACGAGGACCCATAGAAAATCTTCTATAAATGGAAGACCAGTAGATTTTTTTATTAGTAGGACCTATAGAAGTCCATCTGGCTGTACATTCGAAGGCCATCTATGCAGAGAAGTCCTATAGAAACTTTCTGTCGAAAGAAAGTTTTTAGAATATCTTCTTTCGATAGAAGACCTATCTATTACCTATTGAAACCTTTTATCGAATGAATAGTGCCTTTCCGTTAGCAGAAGGCCTATATAAGGTACTCTACGTACAAAATTTCAGCCATTTTGGTAGGATATAGAAGCTAAAACCTTCAAAATACCGAAAATCGGGAGGTACCGTTCTATGGGGGCTATATGAAGGTGTGGACCGATACCAAAAATTTCTGGGGGAAAGTTTTATACCCCTGAAGAAGACTACGTACCAAATTTCAGCCATTTTTGGTAGGATAATGAAGCTAAAACCTTAAAAATACCGAAAATCGGGAGGTACCGTTCTATGGGGGCTACATGAAGGCATGGACCGATACCGACAAAGTTCTGAGGGAAAGTTTTATACCACCAATGTAGACTAAGTACCAAATTTCAGCCATTTTGGTAGGATAATGAAGCTAAAACCTTAAAAATACCGAAAATCGGGTGGTACCGTTCTATGGGGGCTATATGAAGGTATGGACCGATACCAACAAAATTCTGGGGGAAAGTTTTATACCCATAAAGAAGATTATGTTCCAAATTTCTGCCATTTTGGTAGGATAATGAAGCTAAAACCTTAAAAATACCGAAAATCGGGAGGTACCGTTCTATGGGGGCTATATCAAAACGTGGACCGATATATCCCATTTTCAATACCAACCATCCTGCAAGTAATAAAAACTTCTGTACTTCTGACTCTCTATCTTTAAAATTGCGAGCTGTATCTTGATTTCAACAGACATACAGACGGACGGACGTACAGACGGACATGGTCAAATCGATATAGAATTTTATGCTGATCAATAATATATATACTTTATAGGGTCTCCGACGAATATTTCGATGTGTTACAAACGGAATGACAAATTTAATTATACCCTCCATATGGTGGAGGATATAAAAAGTATATATAGGGATTTCTGAGTGAAATCGGACACTTTTGAAGATGCGTTTTTTGATTTAATTTATTTTTTGCTGTGGTGATGCTGATAATCAGCATAAACATTTAAGTATAATTTCAGATTTTGTTTGAGTAACGGTTCCAGAGATATCGAGCCTGGAAAAAGTCAAATTTTGTAAAAACTATGTGCAAAAACTATGTCCAAAATACTTTTTTTTATTAAATAGCTTATAAAACAACAAAAAATACAAAAAGATTTGTTCAAATTGGACCAATATTAGAGAAGTTATGAGTATTTCTTTGCAAATCGTTTTTGCAGAATTTGACTTTTTCAAGGCGCGATATCTCTGGAACCGGTAGTCGAAAAAACTCTGAAAATATACTAAAATGTTTTGCTGATGAGCAGCATCACCACAGCAAACAATAAATTTAACCAAAAACCTCATCTTCAAAAAGTGTCCGATTTCACTCAGAACCGTTAGAAAACCGTTAATCAAAAAAAAAAAAATCTGAAAATATACTAACATTTTATGTGGAGAGAGGATTTTTGTCAAAGAGAGTAACAACAAGGCTCTCGCGGCTGCGGAATGCTGTTTAATAATAAATAGCTGTATGTATGGTGTAATAGGAGACGCAGAAGCTTTGGTGGTGTGTTTCGAGCTTTTTTGTTGTTAACCAACGTAGCAAGCGAAGAGGAAAAGAAAAAATTATATTATGTTGTTCTTTTTTCTTCAGTTTTCTAAATACAATCGTTGAGCAAAGGCGGTAAAGTGAGTGAATAAATCAGTGTCTTGTGTTTTCTTAAAGAAATGGTGCTTTTTAATAAATTAAATTCCCAATACATTTTATAATTGGAAATTTTATAATTGAATCAAAAAGGTGAATGGAAATATTTTATTGGACAAGGAAGAAATCATATTTAATATTGGTAATTACATCAATACATTTTTCATATGCATACATACATACTTACTTACTTAGCTGGCCCATTACAGAACATTTGTTCCATAGACCGAACTAAGAAAAGATCTCCAATGCTCTCTTTTCATTTCTTCATCCACTTGTATGCTCCATCGAATGTATATTTGAAATGTATGTATATTTGAAATATGGATGTACCTATTTATTACATTATATAATCATTTGATTCCAGATGCCGATTTCCCGCTGATGATTTCAACTTTGAGACAAGTGTGTTTTATTTCACAGCTAAGGAGAAGTGTTCAACGATGTTTCTATATATTTTTTTCTTTTTAAAAGTGTGACTTTTTATAAATTATTTCATTTATTTTTTTATTAAAGTCTGTTATTCATTTCTTTGGAATTTTCTATGTACCTATGTGTCTATTGTTGCTTTTGTTGCTTTTGTTTGGTATTTCTATGCCTTTCAATAAACCACCACCATTTATAAATGTGTGTACATGTTAGAGATAGCCAGTGATCGCTTACTGAGAGCAAATGAGCATACATTTCAATGTGTTTTACATTGAAATTTACGCTCCCTTGCTCTCAGTAAGCGCAAACTGGTGCATGTGTTTGTTTTTTTTTTTTTTGTGGCTTTTGGGTTTGTATTTGTTTGCACCCAAACATATAATTTGTTTGCACCCAAACATATATTTGTTTCCAGGACCCAAACATATGTTATGTTTGGTACTGATTGCAAACAAATATATGTTTGCTGCAAAATCTGATTGGGACATACGGTGGCGCCCAGCTAATTAGGGACAAGAAATTCAGTTTCATAGATTAAATTTGGACAAACTATTAGACGATCCAAAGTTTGGATTAAATTGGTTGCCCCGTTCAAGAGACATCGTGCATACAATTTTAGAGAAATTTTTTAAATATTGGGGGGAAGTACCAGAAATTGTGGAACGGTATTGCCCATCTGCCCATATGACGAAAGCCAAATTTTGGACCAAATCGGTTGATCAGTTCGAAAGTTATCCTGCTCTAAACCTTCGGGCTCTTTTCCCAAGAAGAATGGACTTGCCCCCGAAAAAAAACTTTTACTGTCGTTATTGAGGCAGCGAATGCAAGTTGCTTCAACAAAAATCAAAGTGATTCGAGAACAGGTCTTAAAGTGAACTTATCCGAAATTTTATGTGGGAGGTACCCGATGGAGTGTACAAATATAATCCATATTCGATCCTGAACTATGACTGGTAGAAATATTAGGATGTGTAAAGTATGGACCAAATCGGTCACTCCCTTTAAGAGTTATCGTGCGCACAATTTTTCCGAACATTTTTAAACTTTTTTGGGGAACGTACCTGAAGGAGTGGACCGATATGGTTTATCTTTGAATTTAAACTAAGCTTGGACAAAATATTACGAAGGCCAAATTTTGGACCGTTCGAGAGTTATCTTGCGCTCCAAACTACACACGGTGTCATAAGGGTTTTCTGCCCATTTCATGCTATTTTCTCAGGAAGTATGGACTTGCCCCTGATGAAACTTGTACCGTGGAATGGGGGGCAGTGAATACAAGTTGTTAAAACAAAATTCAAAGCCATTCGAGAGCAGTTCCTAAGCTGAACTATTCCGAAATTTTGTGGGAAGTACCATGGAATGGACCGATAGAGTCCATATTAGAACCTCACCTAAGTCTGGTAGAATTTTCACGATGTGCAAACTATGGACCAAATCGGTTTCTTCGTTCCAGAGTTATCGTGAGCACAAATTTTCCGAACACTTTCTAACTTTTGTAGGGGAGGTACCGGAAGGAGTGGACCGTTATAACCCATCTTCAAACTTAAACTAAGTTTGGACAAAATATTACGAAAGCCAAATTTTGGACCGAATCGGTTGATCCGTTCGAGAGTTATCGTGCGCTTCAGCCAGACAGACGGACGGACATGGCTAAATCAACTCTAAATTGTCTCAAACGGATTTCGTCCAAACATACTTGGGGTATAAAACAATTATTTCGATGAGGCACATTTTGCCCGTATGCGCTTATAAATGCTGAGGGTATAATTATGAATGAAAATTTCAAACAAAAGTTGGCAGCATTCTTGCTATCGTTAGAACTTTTCGACTACTTTTTTGGTCGCTAAATTACCGAAAAATATGGGTTATTATCGAAATTGTAAGCATTTGAATTTTACCGACATTTGTCGGTAACTGAACAAATTAGTTGGAGAATCGCACTACTGGTAGGTATATGGTACCAAGTTATGCAAATAGCGTTTATCCACACTGTTGGTAGTCAATACAAACAAAAACGGCGAGGACACCCAAGATCTAATCCCAGAAGATTATATTCAGTGTATACCAGCCGCCCGGGATGAGGTAAAAACAACAAAAAACCAGTTGATGGTTCACCAGCTGAGTTGTACAAGACTGGAGAAGACACTCTGATAAGGTGTTGGCAGAAGAAAGGTGTAACCGATGATTGGAATGTGAGCATCCTATGTCTCGTCCACAAAAAAGGGCATAAACAGTACGTTGAAAGTTATGGGGGCATAAACCCTATTGGCTAATAAATTAAAGAAATAAATTGGACTATGTTCATGCAGTTGTAGACCTGGCAAATCCTCCATTGACCAGATGTTCCCTTGCGGTAAACTAAGGAGATGACCGAAAAGATGCAGATTGCCATATTTCTAACGACCATCGATAGGCCTATACGTTCAAATGCATTCCAAGCCATGTCTGAATTTAGTATTCCCGCAAAGCTTATTCGGCTTTGTAAGATGACATTAACTGATAATCGATCGATCGTCAGTTAAAATAGGAAAGAACTTTTCCCAATATTTTAGTAGCAAAAGAGGTATCAGACAAGGAGGCAGCCGTTCGTGAGATCTTTTCAACATCCTTCTGGAAAAGGTTGTACGATAGAAATGATAGATAGAAACGATAGAAATGACACAATATACACAAATAGGCACATGCTAGTTGCTTTTGTTTTATTCCGACAACATTAACTTCAAAAAGTCTCCTAAATTGGGTCTGGGATTAAGCGACAATGAAACCAAAGATGCACCATTCGCCCAGAGAACTCTGTTGACCCACTGTGAAAGTCAGGACCTGGAATTCTGAGGTAGTTAAAGACTGCGTCTACCTCGACATATCTACGGGCCGTGCCAACGAACGTGTCGAGTTACAACTTTTGCGTTGGCTAGGCCATGTCATGCCAACTTGCCTAGTTGTCTGAATACGTTTATGATGAAGAGGATCATATGTTCATGATTGGCTTTAATATGGTAACGTTCATAACACATACTGTTCCTTCCTCATATCAAGGGGACAATGACACTTCCTGTGAAGCTACATTTAGAAGAAGGTGAATTTCGAATTTCCGACGTAATCACCATTTCGACAGAAGACCTGTAGAAGGCTTCGAACTGCAGAATCAACATAACATCATTCAAGAGAAGAGCTATAGAAGGCCATCTACCAAAAGAAGGTCAATAGAAACCTTTTATCAAAAAATGCGTACAAAAAACATTCTTACTAGAGAAAACTCATAAAAATACTTCTGTCAAAGAAGGCCCACAGTAGGCCTTCTATCAACCGCAGACTATGGAGTTTTATGAGTTGAAGACCTATAGAAGATCGTCTATCAATTAAAAAACTACGGAATGCCATTTATAAAAAAAACCTATAGAAGAACTTCTTTCAAGAGATAACTTATAGAAGGTCTTTTATGAACAGTCTGTTTGCAGGTCCTTATGAAGGCATTTTTTTCGAGAGAAGCCTATAGAAGGCCACTCATCAACCGAAGATTTATAGTAGGGCTAGAAGAGCAATAGAAAGACTTTTGTCATAAGAATAACTAAAGAGGAAACCATGAAACCTTCTATCCAGAGGAGGTCTATAGAAGACATTCTATCAAAAGATGATTTGTAAAAGGCCTTCTTTCGAGAGAAGACCTATAGATGTCCTTCTATAAACGGAAGACTTATAGTAGGTCTTCTACACAAATACTTCTATCAAATGAATACCTAAAGAAATTCTAATACCAAACAGAGATCTATAGAAAATCTTCTATAAAGAGAAGATCTATAGAAGGTATTTTATTGGTAAAACGTACAGAAGTCCTCTTGCTATCCTATAGAAAGTCCTCCATTAAAAGAAGTTTAAAGAAACCTTCTATAAAAATAAGATTTATAGAAAGATAGAAAGAAAGAAAAAAAGAAAGAAAGAATAGCTAAAGACCTTTTTCTATTAAATGAAAACCTATAGAAGGCCTTTAGTCAAAAGAAGATCTATAGTAGACCTTCTATCAAAAGAAGACACATAGAATGTTTCCTATAAAAAACCAGTAAGGAAAGGATCAAAGTCGGGCGGGGCCGACTGTATGATACCCTACACCACTGTGAATATGTAAAATATAAATCGGAGCTATATCCAGATCTTAACCGATTTTGATATAATTTGGCACATTTATTTCCAGACCGAATTCAGTCACACATTCAAAATATCATTGAAATCGGACTTATATAGCTTGTTTAGAGCAGCAAATACGCGAAATCGGCCATAAATATATATGGGTGCTATATCCAAATCTAAACCGATTTCGATATAATTTGGCACATTTATTTCTAGACTGAATTCAGTCACACATTTCAAATGTCATCGAAATCGGAAATATATAGCGTGTTTGGTACAGAAAATACGTGAAATCGGCCGAAAATATAGATGGGAGCTATATCCAAATCTGAACCGATTTCTATATAATTTCGCACACTTATTTCTAGACCGAATTCAGTCAGACATTCTAAATTTCATCTAAATCGGACGTTTATAGCGTGTTTGGTGCAGCAAATTCGTGAAATCGGGGGAAAATATATATGGGAGCTATATCCAAATCTGAACCGATTTTCACCAAAAGCAATAGCGTTCTTCCTATGGCTAAAAAAGTTGTAGTCCCCAATTTTCAGCTGAATCGGACAAAAAAATGCGACCTGTACGTTGCAAATACATGGACAGACAGACAGACGGACGGACATGCATAAATCGACTCAGAAAGTGATTATATGTTTATCCCCAAAAGGAACTATGGGTCTATTTCGTTTCCTTTTGTATGGTACATACAAATGCACAAAGACATAATACCCCTTACCACATAGGTATAAAAAAGAGATAACTTATAGAAAGTCGTTTATTAAAAGTGATTTTCATGGAAGAACCCTTAAGAAAGAGAACCTATAGAACGACTTCTATCAGAAGAAGTCCTATAAATGACATTTTTACAACAGAAGACATTTTTGCTATAGAAGTTATTGTATTTATGCTATACAAAGTAATTTGTCGAAAGAAGTCCTATAGAAACCTTTCTATCGAGAAGGCCTTCTATCAAAAGACGATTTATAAAAGGCTTTCTTTCCATTTAGAAACCAAAAACTTGTAGTAGACTTTCTACAAATAGAAGACTTATAGAAAGGATTCTATCAATAGAAAACATAAAGAAAGACTTCTAAAAAAAGACATGGAGAAAATCTTCATAAACAGAAGACCGTTAGAAGGTTGTTTATTAGTGGAACCTATAGTATAGAACGCCTTCTATTAATTAAAAGACCTAAGTTTTACTTGAAAAATCAATTTGCAAAAAAATGGAATTTACTTGTGACGTGGATTATCACGGCAAGTGTGCATCGATAAAATTAAAACTTTGTATCATCATCATATAGCACCGTGAAAAACTGGTTCAATAATTTCAATTGGGGCCGATGCTCGCTCAAAAACGAAGATGGTGAAGGTCGTCCAAAAAACGTACCAAAAAACATTGATGCCGTGTGTGAACTGATAACGCAAGATCATCATGTGACATGCCATGAGATAGAGGCATCCTTGGAATTTCTTCCACCAGCATACATTTTACATTCCATGAACACATGTCCGTGAAAAAGTTTTGTTCTCGTTGGATCCAGCTTCAAATTACAATCGCTCAAAAATAGGCTAGTGTTAATTGCAAAGAAATTGTGAATAAATATGATTGCGGTGCTCAATAGACGTTAATAAGATCGTCACAGGTGACGAATCATGGATCTATGCATATAAGCCCGAAACAAAACAGCAATCGGCCGTGTGGGTCCTCGAAGGCGAGCCAAATGCAACGAATGTTGTTCATGGGAGAACCACTTCGAATCAAATAGTCGCATGTTCTTGGGAAAAATTGGCCTTGTGGCGACTATTTGGCTTTAGCAATATAGGACGTGGTCAACGATTTTCGTCGCTAGAAGATACTGTTGAAGCGTTCAAAGGCCATGTTTTGGGGTGTCTCAATAGGAGTGGAAAAAGTGGTTTGACAATAGGTTTGAGCGCTTGCAAAAGTGAGTAAGTCAGACTGGAGAATACTTTAGAAAACAATAAAACTATTTTTGATTATAAATATTCGAGTTTTCATTATTAAACCAGAAACTTTTCTACTAGCTCACGTATACCTTCATCTCTTCTCTCTTAGAAATGTCATTATACCCTCCACCATATGGAGGGTATAATTAAATTTGTCATTCCGTTTGTAACACATCGAAATATTCGTCGGAGACCCTATAAATAATACATATTATTGATCAGCATAAAATTCTATGTCGATTTGACCATGTCCGTCTGTCTGTCTGTTGAAATCAAGATACAGCTCGCAATTTTAAAGATAGAGAGTCAAAATTTGGTACAGAAGTTTTTATTACTTGCAGGATGGTTGGTATTGAATATGGAATATATCGGTCCACGTTTTGATATAGCCCCCATAGAACGGTACCTCCCGATTTTCGGTATTTTTAAGGTTTTAGCTTCATTATCCTACCAAAATGGCTGAAATTTGGTACGTAGTCTTCTTTAGGGGTACAACATTTTCCCCCAGAATTTTGTCGGTATCGGTCCACACCTTCATATAGCCCCCATATAACGGTACCTCCCGATTTTCGGTATTTTGAAGGTTTTAGCTTCACTATCCTACCAAAATGGCTGAAATTTGGTACGTAGTCTTCTTTAGGGGTATAAAATTTCCCCCCAGAATTTTGTCGGTATCAGTTCACACCTTCATATAGCCCCCATAGAACGGTACCTACCGATTTTCGGTTTTTGGAAGGTTTTAGCTTCATTATCACACCGAAATGGCTGAAATTTGGTACTTAGTCTACGTTGCTGGTATAAAACTTTCCCCCAGAACTTTGTTGGTATCGGTCCATGCCTTCATATAGCCCCCATAGAACGGTACCTCCCGATTTTAACGTTGTGGCCTCAATATTCCACCGAAATGGCTGACATTTGGTATTTAGACTTCGTTGGGGGTACTCAAACTTCCCCTTTAAATTTGTCGGTATAGGTCCACGCCTTCATATAGCCCCCATGGAAAGGTACCTCCCGATTTTTCGTATTTTGAAGGTTGTGTCTTCAATATTCCACCAAAATGGCTGAAATTTGGTATTTAGTCTTCAATGTGATTCACCAGAAATATGTCTGTACAGGTCCACGCTTTCATATTGTCCCATTTCTGACTAAAATTCGTCGGTGTAGGTCCACGTTTCGATATAGGCCCGGTACCCCGTTATAGAACGGTACCTCCGGCTTTTTGTAATACTGAAGATTGAGACGTCAATATCCAACCGAAATGGCTGAAATTCATTATTTCGTCTTCCAAGAGTTATAAAATATTCCAGAAGAGTACTATCAGTACTGGTACACGTCTTCCTATATCCCCATAGAAGCTTACTTCTTGATTTTCGGTATTTTTTTAGTTTTAGCCACATTCTCTTACCGAAATATAGGAAATTTGGTATTTAGTCTTCTTTAAGCCTAAAAACTTTTCGTCAGAAATTTGTCGGTATAGATCGACGTTTTGAAATAGCCCCCATAGAATGGTGCTTCACATTGTTTTACCGAAATTGCTGAAATTTAGTATTAAGTCTTCTTCATACACGAAAGGAAACTAATTATTCCATTTTACTTCAATACAACTTGTGGTGGAGGGTATAACAAGTTCGGCCCGGCCGAACTTAACGCCGTTCTTACTTGTTTTGTATTCTACTTATCACGTTGTAATCTATGGCAACACTGACATTTTATTCTCGTGTGAAATGCCTTAAAGTATGCTATCAGAAAAGCAAATTCTTAGTACTAAAAACACGTAATTTTTTCTAATTCAGCGAAAGGTGGGTGGCACATTTTAATTTCAATAAGTTATGCATGTATTCATATGTCCTCGATCCTCACAGATGTTTAAACGAGATTGAACGAGATAAATATGCAAATTGAAAATCTTGGTAATTTGGTCAGATTGTAAACTTTCACTCTGTAATGGAAAGTTTTGGAAATTAACTTTTTTTTTTTTTTTGTAAAGTAAGACAGAATTCAAACTTCTATTTATATAAGTAAGCTTTCAAGTAAACAAGTAGTTGAGATATCTTAAGACATGCAGTTCTGTATTATTTTGATCGCTTTTATTGGCTTAAATACAGTGGCGACTTTAAAGCCTGTAGGATGGAATGAATTAATAACAAAAAGTTGTCTAACATTTTAAGTGTAAAGTTTTTTGAAATTTCAGAATGATTTTTGTAGCGGAGTATTCTTTAGGAAAACCATTGCCAAATGTGCCAAAGAAAATGATGCAACACAATGTAAGTTCCTAAGAATATCGCGTTCTCCTTTTTTATGTCTGTTTAACAAAAATATAAATCTAAAATCTATTTCCAGCAAAAAAACTCATTACAAATCGACCTACTAACCCATTATTTTAACAAGGGCGTATCACCAGAAGTCAATAGTTATTTTTTTGGCCACGAAAAGTCGAGGTGTAAGTTGTTACGACTTGTAGTTGACAAAATTATTTGTTGGCTTTTAGCGTCCCAAATACAACTACTGACTACTGGCAACATGTAATTGTTTAAATAATAGGTTAGTAGGACGATTTGTAATGACTTTTTTGCTGGTTCATTAAATAATTATTTTTTAAAAAATCGTACTCTGTTTCAAGATGACATTGAGGATTATATTTACCTAAGATGGGCTGCCAGTAACAAAGCCAAATGTTTTAGAGCGTGCGTCTTCAATGGTTGCAAGGCGGTAAGTGGTACAAAAATATTTACTCTTGCACCGATTGACCCTGAAACCACATTGTTGCACAAAGGAAAAGTCAATCCTCTTAACAAAATCAACGAATATGGCTTTAATAATTCTTAAACAAATTATGCAAATTCTTCCTAGAATGGTACGAAAATTACAAAAATATACTTAACTAATATGTGCACGCTAATTCGTTGCAGGCTATTTTAAAACAAAAGAGCTAACATGAGAAACTTTATTAATTAAAATAAACAATTTTAATACTAATTAATAATTTTGAGTTGTTTTCATAAAAAATTCTATTTTTGTCGGTATGTGAAACAAAATGAAATTTATAATCTAATTACTTCTGTGCGACATTTTTCGTAGGAACCATAAATCAGTATTGATCAAAATCTACAGTGTACTTTCAAAATCCTTTTGCGCGACATCTGTTATTTGGAAACAAAACAAAAATATTCTAATTACACCACCACGACCCAAGATGGGTCGTGTCTCTGGAAAACAAATTTCAGTGCCAATATTTAGGCGGAATATATAAGCACCATTCAACCGTGCCGCCGTTTTAATGTATATGTATATTTATAATTAATGGCGTGAATAGCTAGTGATTCTAGAAAAAATGCCCGACATTTAAGTGTCCACGGCTACAACTCTTCAAGTCATTTACAAAATCTGTTCTGTATGCAATATTTCTATAATACTGAATCTATCCAAATCTATTTCTTTTACAGTTTACAAGTGATGGTAATTTTGTGCCTAATATTCCACAAACAACTGGATTTTTAGTATAACGTCTAGATCCATCTCTATGGAAATATGGCGAAAAAGCGGCCAAAAAATGTATGGATATTAAACCGGAACAAAATAATTTGTAAGTATAAGATCTACACGGTGCGCCTTAACTATCTTTGAATGCAATGTGCTTGAGAAAAACCAAATACCAAATTTCAGCAATATCGGTAAAACAATGTTGTTAACCTTCAAAATACGCTGCTGTTGGGGGTTTAGGAAGACCTATACGGATAATTCTCTTCTGGAATATATTATAACGCTATGGAAGATTAAAAATTTTGCCATTTCGGTGGGTTGTAGTGGCCACAACCTTCAAAATATACCTATACCGACAAAATAAGTTTTAATCCCCCCAACGAAAACCTTATAGCAAATTTCAGCCATTTCGGAGTAATGCTGCGCCCACAACTTTCAAAATACAGAAAATCTGGAGGTACCGTCCTATGGGGGCTATATGAAAACGTGGACCTATACCGACAAATGGAAAGTTTTGTACCCCAAATGAAGACTAAAATACCAAATGTCAGCCATTTCGGTAAAATATTGAGGCCACAACCTTCAAAATACCGGAAATCGGGAGGTACCGTCAAAATTCTCGTGGAAAATTTTATACAAAATGTGACAAACAAATGAAAGCTTTTTATTTTCTTATTTTTTTTTTGGTTTTCGTAACAAAATCAGACGAACGAATACGTCAAAAATAAACGAATGGAAAAAACCCATCGTTTTGAATGAAAATTAAATAATTTGAGTAATAAATGGCACAAAACTCACGAAAACTGGAAGGGAATGCAATTTTATTTATTTCCATAGAAGCACACGCGTATATGTACATCCGTGTCTTCATATTATCACAATTATTTTTGGACAAATTTGATTACATTTTTTCTTATTATTTGTTCGTCATCTGTTTATCGGGGTTGCCATAAAGTAACACATTTTACGTGCAGATGCCTATGCAAAATTCACAAAATAAGTATCATTGAAACCCTGAAATATAAAAGCTTTAATGAAATAGACGAAAGCTTTTGGATAAAAACGAATGGTTCGTAAAATTTTACAAGAACCAAATTTTGAACGTATACGTTTTAGTACGAACGGTTCGGGTGACAGGCAAGCATTTTTTACAAAAACACGCTGTAAATACTTTCGACATTTACTTGGTACTGATTTTAAGCGTTGCTGGTCTTTTTGATGTAGTCGGTAGTATTGTCCATGTGTTCTTTGGAGTAGAACTTTCGGTATAGGGGGTATTCTCAAAAAAAAAAAAAAAAAAAAAATATATATATATATATATATATATATGGTGAAAGCTGACGATATCATCTAACAGTTTTTGAAAATAAATTTTCCGTATACTTGCGCACTAAAAAGAAATCAATTTCCAGATTTCTTAAAACTTAAACAAAGACATAAATACAACAAGATATTTTTTTGCTATCATTCTTCAGTGAATGGCTTTTAAATTTAACATAATGTAATTTTACAATATGGTAGCAAACTTATTTATTGTCCGAATTCCGCGACATTTCCCAATTTGCCTCAAAATTAGGCAGAATTTGCGTATTTGGTGCACCGACTACCTCAAATCGAGCGAATATATATATCCAAATCTAAACCGATTTCAGTATAATTTGGCAAACTTGTGCAAATTCCGTCATACATTCCAAATTTCATCAAAAGTGGACAGACATAGCGTGATTGGTGCACCAAATACCTAAAATCGGGCGAATATATATATGGGAGCTATATTCAATTCTGCACCGATTTCAATATAACTTCGTCAAGTTTCAATATAACATTGTCAAAATTTCATCATAATTGGACAGAATTTGCGTGTTTGGTCCATCAATTACTTTAAATCGGACGAACATATATATGAGAGCTATATATGAACCGATATCAACCAAATTTCGCAGATTCGTTTCTAGGCCGATTTTAAACATCTGCACGAAATTTTGAAAGTGTAGCTTGCCCCTGTGATTTTTTTGCCTCAAAACCCTGACTTTGGCCCCACAGTGCAATGTAAAGAAAATCTTATCTTCTTCCATTGACGGGCATTCCTTACTACGGAGATATTCCAACCCCTGAATATTATCCGACCATCGCCAAAATCAATAGGCTTCTTCCTCTAAGCGCCCCCATCAACCCTCAAAATCCGATCAAAATTGCTACATGTAGCATGATTTAAAAAATGTGATATTTTCCACTTTCATTATCAGGTTTTGCTTTTGGTTGACTTTTTCTACAAATAAGTTTTTGCCCATTCCGATCCTTGAATATTATCCGGCCATTACCAAAATCAGTAGCCTTCTTCCCTCCAGGACCCCATCAACACCCAAAATTTGATGACGATCCGATCAAAATTGCGAGCTGTAGCGTGATTACAAGGTTTAGATGGACAGACGGACGGACATACATAGCCAGATCGACTCAGCTCGTCGAGACATTCATTTTAGAATATATATAAGTATTACTTCGATGCGTTACAAACTTTTTGGCCAAAACCAACTTATAAACCTGCTTCTATGTAAAGAAGACCTATAGAAGGTCTATTATCAGTTCTATCAAACGAAGACATATAGAAAGAAGCCTTTTCTGAGTAGATAACGTATAGATGACATTCATAAATCCAATGGAAAGTCAGCTATCAAAAGACTATTTACACTAACCTTCTATCTTAAATGCATTCCGAAAGCATTCTATCAAAAGAAGACTTACGGAAGGCTTTCTTTCGAGAGATGAGGTAAAGAAGACCTTTTATCAGCAAAATTTCTATTAAAGGACTTCTATCAAAAGAATATTTATAGAGGGGTTTTCTACAAGGGAAGTCCTATAGATTATTCCAAGAGAAGCCCTATAGAAGATCTTTTATCAGCAGAAGACCTGTAGAAAGCCTTCTTACCAGTGGGGCTATAAAATGGTTAGGTCCCTTTAGACAAATGCGTTCGTGTTCTCTATACAAGGCGCGGAATAGACTACATACAATTGTTTTTCAACTGTAGTTCTAAAGAAAAATATATTCCAATTAAATTTAATGTCTTATTTATAATAAAATTTCCATCCCTAATGTTGGAAAACTCTTATATTCTATTTCTAGATGTGAAAAGACTGAGGCTTTCATGAGATGTTTTCCTGCTAAATCACCAGTTCCATTAACGCTCGTCGGGGCATATTGAGACACTTTTGATGGAAGTGAATCGTTTGTGCAAAAAACTATAATTTGTAATGGCGTTTAATTTATGTTGTTTCTCCATTCAAAAATCACAAATATTTTTAATAAATCATTAATATTTTGTATTTTTTTTACTTTTTATTGTTAAAAAAATTGTGAAAGAATTTTCAAGTCCATGTGTTATCTATAATATATTTTCCTTCTTCACTTAACTTAGAATGCACCAACAAATGTTGTACCAGGAGGAGTGTAATGTTTTACACACAACATAAGATCCTCAGTATTTTGACAGCTGTAAAGAAATTAAAATAATTGAAAATCGTAACAAAAATTTGTTTTATATATCATGTTCTACACTCTCTAAAGCATTGTCTTCTATATAACACGTGGACGACGAGTGACTAAATTTAAATAGTATTGTACAATACTTCATAAACTGTTTTGCATATTTTTGGGCGTCAAAGTCTATGGGCAAGAGAAGACTTCTGCTGCGGACTCCATACGTAGCTCCCACTTTATCGCGGAGTCCCAACCATAGACTAATAAATGTATAGACAGAGAAATACTCATGTTATACGCGGCGTTGTGACTCAAACCAAATAACTCATAATTTTTCGAAGACAATTTTTGCGGGTTTATTGCAAGATATTGTTCATTTATTTTATATGAGGATGTATATCCGGCCAAAGACTACCCAAATATTGTAGTTTACCAAAATAAATAGTTTAAAAATGTATAGTTATTGCCATTTTAAAAATTGAGTGCATATTAAGCAGACTCAATTCGAACATACTCACTGAGAGGATTTCTCTGTCTATACATTTATTAGCATAGACTAACGAAGTGTCAGACATAGCTCGATGCTGAAGATGACCACTGTATCAACATAGTGCATACTTTTAGGCACCAAAAGAGGTTAAAGAATATCTAAATATTATCAAATACCAGACTACCGCATAAATAATACTGAAACCACAATTTCAATGTATTGTTGTAAAAAGACGAAATATGTCATGGATTTACGCATTACCAAAGATATGTAAAAGGCCTTCTTATAATTACGATACTTCTTCTAGTTATCGAATACCTAGAGAAGGTCATAAATGTAGATCTATAGAAAGACTTCTTTTGAGGGAAGACCTTAGGAAGCCAGCTGTCTATCAAAAGAAGAACTTTTAAAAATGACTAGTAGGCCTTCTATCAATGGAAGACCTATAGAAGGTATTTTATCTACAATACCATCTATAATCTATAATATTAGAATACTATTTCTATCTATCGAAAATCTATTGTAGTACTTCTATCACCCGAAAATCTATAAAGGGCCTTCTATCAAAACAAGACCTATAGAAACTTTCTATCAAAGCTAGACCTATACAAGGCCTTCTATAAAACGAATATCTATTAGAGGCTAACTATCAAATAACGTTCTATGGAAGTCCTTCTTTCGCGAGAAGGCATATAAAAAGCCGTCTATCAAATCAAGAATTTTCAATGAGGACTAGAAAGTGTTCTATCAACAAAAGACCTATAAAAGATCTTCTATCAATAGAAGACCTATGTAAGGTATTTCATCTATAGAAGTCTTTCTAACACCCGAAGACTTTTAGAAGACGATAGAACACAAGACCTATGGAATACAAATAGAAAGTCCTATAGAAGTCCTATAGAATATCTTTAATCTGTAAAAGTCCTTCTATCAATCGAAGATCTACAGAAGACCTATAGAAAGACTCCAACAGAAGACCTGTACAAAGCTTTTTTCGACCGAAAATCTATTAAAGTTCTTCTATTAACAAAAGAACTTTAGAAGCCCCTTGGGAGAATACCTAAAGAAAGTTCTCAATTAACTGACGATCCATAAAAGACCTTCTATCAATCGAATACATATAGAAGGTCTTATATCTACAGAAGACCTTTTAGGAGAGCTTTATTACCAGAAGACCTATAAAAGGCTTTTATGAGTAGAAGACCCACAGAAGCCCTTGTATCAACCGAATACCTAAAGAAGGTCATCAACCAGAAGAAGACTTATAGAAACCTTCTATAACAAGTCAAAAAGTATCAGTCCGTTTCAATGAACGCAAACAAACGAAACGATTCCCGTACCATTCACCCAAAGCCACATACTTTTCATTTTTTCTGAATCGTTTCGTTCTCAAAACAAAACCACCACCTTTTCAACTGAAGTAGAACAAAACTGTACGATTGCTGAAACATACTTCGGCTATGCTGTTCCGAGTTGTTTCATTCACGAACGAAACAAAATGAATAGTTTGCAAACGTTTGCTGTGCGAAAAACAATCAATGACACATTCAGACACACACACACATCTGATTGCTTAACAACCCTATAAGCTTGGAACATTCAAAAATGTTTTGTGCGAAATTATGAAACCCTGCCAGCATTTGGAATTGAGTTTCCCACTTCATCGCCTAGGCGGCACGCTTAACTCACTTCTGCGATAGTTTTTGATTGCAGAGAAGCGACATTCTGATGTGATGTTATTTTATTGGGTTGTTAAGCAATCAAATGTGTGTGTGTGTCTGAATGTGTCATTGATTATTTTTCGCACATCACAACGTTTGCAAACTATTCATTTTGTATCGTTCGTGAATGAAACATTCAGAACAGCATAGCCGAAGCACGTTTCAGCAATCGTACCGTTTTGTTATTCTTCAGTTGAAAAGTTGGTGGTTTTGTTTTGAGAACGAAACGATTCAGAAAAAATGAAAAGTTTGTGACTTTGTGTGAATGGTACGGGAATCGTTTCGTTTGTTGGCGTTCATTGGGTAGAAGTTTCCCGATGTGCAAAAAATGGACCGGTTACTCACTTCAAGAGTTATCGTGCGCACAGTTTTACCGAACATTTTCGAACTTTTGTGGGGGAGGTACCCGAAGGAGTGGACCGAACTTAACGAATTTCTGACCAAATCGGTTGATCCGTTCGAGAGTTATCGTGTGCTGCAGCCAGCCAGATAGACGGATGGACATGGCTAAATCAACTCCAAATCGTTAGCATAAATGCTGAGGGTATAAGAACCAGATCTATAGAAGGTCTTCTATCAACAGAAGTCCTATAATGCCTTCTATAAACCGAAGAACTATTGAGGGACAACTACCAAAAAAGAAGACCTATAGGAAGTCTTATAGATGTCCTTAGATGGCTTATAGAAGGCAAACTGTCAAATATAGACGTCTTCTTTCTTCCGAGAATACCCATAGAAAGCCTTCTATAAACCGAAGACCAGTAGAAACCCATTTTCCAAGAAAAGACCTGCAGAAAGCCTTCTTAATTCCGAAAATCTATATATACAAAAGAAGACCTTTCAAAAAGAGAAAGTCTTATAGAAGGCTGTCTATCAAAACAAAGGATATAGAAAGAATGCCATGAGAAGGCTAAGAAGATATTCTATGAATCGAAGACCTATAGACGGTCCTTCATCAATAGCAATCGTATAGAAATGCCCTCCTTCAAAGCCTTTTATCAATAGGTTTTCAATCTTTCAATAGATAGATTATATAATTATATAATTGTTCCACAAACATCCCAGACGGGACAAGGGAAACTTCTCTCATATCAATAAATGCATCCCAAATCATATTAACTCAATTATATGGGACCTACTGTTTATAGCCGAGTCCGAATTTACATGGCTGAAATGCTCAGGAAATGTCGCCTACATTACTGAGAGATATTTTGCCACCATTGAAAATTTGATGTTGCCTGGCCGGGGAATCAAACCCACGATCTTCAGCGTGCAAGGCAAGTGTGCTTACCATTGCACTACGGTGGCACCCAATAAACCAACATAAAGGCCGTCTGTAGGAAAGCTATAGTTTTTTTCTAGAGCAAGTTTCTACTAATTTTACCATTTCTGCGACTTTTTGAAAAAAAAAAAAAACAATTTTGGTCGATCAAGTTTTGCCCGTCCATCTGTCTGGGGTGCACGATAACCTCAGGGACAGTTATCGATTCAGTCGTTGGTTGCATATGTCAGCGGTATATTTAGGTATATTCTTTGCTCCTTATGAATTGCTCTTAAATCCAGTTGGCTTGAAAACAGCCCTGCTTGAGTCCGCTAAAAAAAACAAGGCCTCTTCATAAGACATTTAGGTTCACTATTCACGGTATTTGTTATATTAAGTTTGTTTTTTCTTTTGTAAAATATTGAAATAATCATCTGCGATCCTACATATTACTTATATCCTTGATCAGGATAACATTTTAAGTCGATATACCCATATCCGTCTGTTGTTATCACCTTTCCGTCCACAATAATGAGCCAAAACGCTTTATATTTTTCCATCCGAGTGTCTTTGTGCCATAGACAGGCCAAGTTCGTAGATGGACAATGTCGGGCCACGTTCTGGTATAGCCCCCATACAACGGCACCTTCCGATTTTCGGTATAATGTGGGTTTTAGGTATACTTCTTGACTGAACTGCCCGTAATTTGACATTTGAAGTTTCCTGCAGGCACAAAACTTCTCCAGCAAAAATTGTCAAAATAAGTCCATGTTTGGTATAGGCCCCATATAAAGGTACTTGCCGATTTTCCGTATTTTGAGAATTTCAGCTACATTTTTTGACTGAACTACCTGTAATTTGGTGTTTGAGATTTGTGATCACAATCACATCTCCGAAAGTTGTCAACATAGGCCCTTGTTTTGATATAGCCCTATACTTCCCGATTTAAGATATTTTGATGATTTTAGCTAAATTTTTTACCGAACTACCTGTTACTTGACATTTGCGGTTCTTAGGGGCAGCAACACATCATCACCAAAAATTGGCAACATAGGCCCATGCTTAGCTATAGCCCCATATAACGGTACCTCCCGATTTTCGGTATTTTGGGGGGTTTTAGCAATAATCGTTAACCACATTAACTGTAATTTGTCACTTGAGGTTCCAAGTGGTTCCAAAACTACTTTACTAAAAATTTTCAGCATAGGTTCATGTTTCCAATATAATAGTACCTCCGGATTTTCGGTATTTTGAGGATTTTAGCTACAATTGTTAACCGAACTAGCTGTAATTTGCCATTTGAGATTCCCAGTGGTCACAAAACTTCTCCACCTAAAATTGTCAGCATAGGTCCATGTTTTAGTATAGCCCCCATATAACAGTACCTTCCGATTTTCGATATTTTCAGAATTTTAGCTACGTTTTTTGTTTTTGTTTTTTTTTTTTTTTTTTTTTGACCGCAGTACCTGTTATTTGACATTTGAGGTTCCCAGTACTCACAAAACTAATAATAATATAATAATAATAACACCAAAAAGTGTCAACATAGGTGTTGGCTTTGGTATAGCCCGCATAAAACGGAACCTCCCGATTTTCAGTATTTTGAAGATTTTATGTATATTTTTTTGACCGAACTACCTGCAATTTAACGTTTGAGGTTCCCAGTCAACACCAAGTTACTCCAACAAAAATTGTCAACCTAAATCCGTGGTTTGGTAGAGCCCCCATATAACGGTATCCTCCGATTTTCGGTATTTTAAGGAGAAGTCTCCCTTGTCCCGTATGGGATGTTGTGGAACAATGTTTTTTTTTATCTACTTTTTTGACCGAACTACCTGTAATTTGACATTTGAGGTCCCCAGCGGTCACAAAACATCTCCACCAACTAATTTAAACATAGGTCTATGCTTTGGCGTAGCCCCCATATAACGGTAATGCCTGATTTTAGGTGTTTTGACCGAACCATCTGTAATTCAACATTTCAGGTCATAAAACAGTGGTCATAAAACATCTCCACCAAAAATGTTTGATATAGGTCCATGTTTTGGTATAGACCGCATATGCCGGAACCTCTCGATTTTCCGTATTTTGAAGATTTTAGATATATTTTTTGACCGAAGTACCTGCGATTTGACGTCCCGGTGAACACAAGGTTACTCCACCAAAAATTGTCAACCTAGCTCCACGGTACCTTCCGATTGTCGGTATTTGAGGAATTTTAGCTAATTTTTTTGACCGAACTACCTGTAATATGACATTTGACGTTCCCAGCGGTCACAAAACATCTCCGCCAAAAATTGTCAACATAGGTCCATGATTTGGCATAGCCCCTATATAGCTGAACTTCCCTCCCCGATTTTCGATGTTTTGAGGATTTTACATACATTTTTTGACCGAACAGAGCGTTTTATGGGGGAGGGTAAAAAAAAGTTCTGCTCGGCCAAACTTAACACTTTTTTATATGTTCCATTTTAGTTCAGAATATTTAGTGGTGGTGGGAATAAAAAGTTAGGCCCGGCCCGGAACGATTTTTGTTATTTCTATTATCACTGGCTCTAGGTATATATAGTCTTCGGAGAAAGCCAACTGATTCTTTTTCCTTTTTTACTTACACATTGTTACTCCTATGAGAGTGTCCAAACGGTGCGGGAAACAGATTTTTAATGCAATATTTGGTAGCTTCTCGTATCTCAGCCCAATGTTCAGCGTGTATGCGAGTCATGCTAAAAGCCATTGTATAGGGTACGTGGGGGGCAAAACTGCCATCAATATTAAACTGTTGGATAAAAAATAATGCAGAGAAAAATTAGGCAAAGAAAAATGAAATTGCGCTTGCGAATACTTACCGCCCTGCAGGCATTGAATGCACAAGCCCGATAACATTTCATTTGTAAATTTCTGGCTGGGTTTAAATGCAATAAATCATGGAGATCACCTGGAACATAAATCAATGGAATTATATATATATAATTGTTCCACAAATATCTCAGGCGGAACAAGGGAGACCTCTCGATTATCAAAGCAATTATTCGAATTTTTCAAACAAAAAAATGTCTTTTGTTTTGAATTTTCTCTAGTATTGGCTGAGTAAAGAAAGTTGTAACATTGGTAAAATATGTGGGCGGGTAACAAAAGATCAACTAAAGGAAAATCGAAGATCTACAACTTACACTTTGGCCATCTTTACCACCATAAAATTCACCTCAAATGAGAAATGCAACAATTTACAAAACCTTACCCTGCGTGGCGCCATATGTTACAGCACAAGCATCCATTTCATGTTTCAAATAGGGGCCATAGCACCAGTCATTCTAATCCGCCAACAAAAAAAAACTGCTCTTTAGAAAGTAAATCATCTACAAATATTCCAATGTTCTGTTACATACCGGTTTAATAGCTTCATGTGAAGCTATTAGCGTAGAAATGATTAAAGCGACAAATAATTTCATAATATTGTCTATCTTAAATCTTTTTTGTATAGCAACTCGTTCGGTTCTTTGTTCACATTTAACCTGGTCTGATCTTATTTATATGCCAAGCATCATCAATATGTAGCGGTTAGATAATTTAATAGACAGGTTGAAAATAAATTTAAGAGGTTTTTTTATCATTTGTTTGTCACACGTTCTTAAAATGTCATAAATTATACTCGCTCTCAATCTCTATTACCGACATCTTCAGATTACATTATTGTGGATAATTAAAAAGATTTCAATTATTTTGTTAATTAGTTTAATTTTTATTTTATGATGATGCTTTATGTAGATAACGTTGTTTGGAATTTCCTTGCCGATATCCCTTACAGGAATTTATATTATTAATAAGGTAAGTTCAGTTTCTAATGGCACCCAATGGCACTCAGATTTACAGCCTGTTCATGTATGTCGATAAGAAAATGAATGCGCAAGAAAGACTACCAAATTTGAGTGTGTTTTTCAAATTTGTTTTTTGTTTTGAAGTAAAAGCAAAGGCAATAACATTTCAAAAACTAAAGTTTGGGTGTGTTTCATGCGCACACATTTTCGTTTCGAAATACATAAACTGGGGGTTAGTCTCATAACAAATCAAAAACGAACCTTTACTTTAAAAAACCCAAAAAAACTGAACATAATTTTTAGGTGGATAATTTGTTCGAGAACGTATAGCCCAAATGTCTAAATTAGCTCAGAAAATGTATCTAAAAACGTCTTCTATCGGTCGGTACCTTTACATGGGAGCTACATCAACGTTAGGTAGACACAATTATTGGTTGAGAAGTTTGATGGCTGCAAGAAATCGGTCCACGTTTTGATATAGACCCCTAGGACGGCTGAAATTTGGTACTTAGTTTTCTTTGGGGGTCTAAAACTTTACCCCAGAATTTTGACGATATAGGTCCATGCCTTCATACAGCCCCCATGGAACGGTACCACCCGATTTTCGGTATTTTGAAGGTTTTATCTTCATTATCAGACCGAAATGGCTGAAATTTGGTACTTAGTCTTCGCTGGGGGTATGAAACTTCCCCCCAGAATGTTGTCGGTATAGGTAAACGCTTTCATCAATATTCCACCGAAATTGTTGAAATTTGGCATTTAGTCTTCGTTGGGGGTATAAAAGTTTGCACCTGAAATTTGTCAGTATAGGTTCACACCTTCAAATAGAACCCATAGAGCGGTACCACTCAATCTTCGGTATTTTGAAGGTTTTAGCATCATTATCACACCGAAATGGCTGAAATTTGCTACATAGTCATCGTTGGGGTATAAAACTTTCACCCAGAATTTTGTCGGTACAGGTCCACGCTTTCATATAGCCCCCATAGAACAATATATACCGATTTGCGGTATTTTGAAGTTTGTGTGTCACAATAATCCACCGAAATGGCTAAAATTTGGTATTTAGACTTCAAAACATTCCACCTGAAATTTTAGGTAGAGGTCCAGGTCTTCATACTGCCCTTAAATAACGGTACATCCCGATTTTCGGTATTTTGAAGGTTGTGGCCACAAAATCAGTCACCGAAATGGCTGACATTTTGTATTTAGTCTACGTTGGAGGTAAAAACCTTTCCCACTGAAATTCGTCGGTGTAGGTCCACGTTTCGATATAGCCCCCATAGAACGGTACCTTCCGATTTTCGTAATTCTGAGGGTTGTGATGTCAATATCCCACCGAAATGACTAAAATTTGTCATTTAGTCTTCCACGGGGTTATAAAATATCCCAGAAGAGAATTATCAGTATAGGTCCGCGGGTTCCTATATACCCCATAGGAGCGTACCTTTTGATTTTCGGTATTTTGAAGGTTTTACCGAAATATCGCAAATTTGGTATTTAGTCTTCTTTAAGTCTAAAAACATTCTGCCAGAAATTTGTAGGTATAGATCGACGTTTTGATATAGTCCCCATTTTACTTCAATACAACTCGTGATGAGGGGTATAACAAGTTCGGCCTAGCCGAACTTAACGCTTTTTTTATGATGACATAAGTAGATAGCCTTGTTTGGAACTTTCTTGTATTGTTAATAGGGTAAGGTCAGTTTCAAACGCACACAATAATTCAAATTCAACATATTGAACAGTCGGTTACCAAAAAAGAGATCGTCTAACACCGGGTGTAAGGCGACCACGAGTCTATTGGTGTTTTCAAGGTCTGCAGTAGGGACCAACTGTATTTAAAAAGGGCCTCGATAAATAATACCTGGAAGCTTTTGGTGCACCCCAAATCAATATATGAGGGAAACACGAACCTTTACTTAAGGGGTTATCCCTAGTTGTGCATACCAAAAAAACTGTTTTTCATGTTTTTATACCCTCAGCCTTTAGGCTAAAGAGGGTATTTACACTTTGATACGACCAAAAATGTGCCTCATCGAAATAATGGTTTTAGACCCCAAGTATGTTTGCACGATATCCGTTTCAGACAATTTTGAGTAGATCTAGCAATGTCCGTCTGTCTGTCTGTCTGTCTGTCCGTCTGTCTGGCTGGCTGGTGCGCACGATAACTCTCGAACGGATCAATCGATTCGGTTCAAATTTTGGGTATCGAAAAATTTTGTCCAGATTCGATTTAAGTTCGAAGATGGGCCATATAGGTCCACTCCTTCAGGTACCTCCCCCACAAATGTTCAAAAATTGTCGCAAAACTTGTGCGCACGATAACTCTTGTAGGGAATAACCGCTTTGGTCCATACTTTGCACATCGTGTAATTTCTACCAAACTTAGATGAGGTTCCAATATGGTCTCAATCGGTCCACCCCTTCATGTACCTCCCACACAAAATTTCGGAAAAGTTCAGTTTAGGACCTGGTCTCGAATCGCTTTGATTTTTGTTTACGCAAGTTGTATTCGCTGTCCTCTATACGACGCTGTAAGTTTCATTAGGGGCAAGTCCATACTTCCTGAGTGAATAGCCTGAAAGTTACAAAAAACCCTATGACACCGTGTGTAGTGGTTGGAGCGCAAGATAACTCTCGGACGGATCTGCCGATTCGGTCCAAAATTTGGCTTTCGTAATATTTTGTCCAAACATAGTCCAAGTTCAAATATGGATTATATCGGTCCACTCCTTCCGGTACCTCCCCCACAAAAGTTCGAAAATGTTCGGAAAATTTGTGCGTACGATAACTCTTGAAGGGAGTAACCGATTTGGTCCATACTTTGCACATTATGAAATTTCTACCAGACTTAGATGAGGTTCCAATATGGATTCAATCGGTAAACTCCTTCGAGTACCTCCCACACAAAATTTCGGAAAAGTTCAGTTTAGGACCTGCTCTCGACTCGCCTGGTTTTTGTTGTAACATCTTGTATTCACTGTCCACTATACGAAGGTACAAGTTTCCTCAAGGGCAAGTCCATACTTCCTGAAAAAATAGCCTGAAAGTTGAAAAACAAACCCTAAGACACCATGTTTATGGGTGGAAGCGCAAGATAATTCTCGAAAGCAAATGCCGATTCCGGCCAAAATTTGGCCTTCGTAATATTGTTTCCAAACTTACTTTAAGTTCGTAGATAAGCCATATCGGTCCACTCCTTCAGGTACCTACCCCACAAAAGTTCAAAAATATTCGGAAAAATTGTGCGCACGATACCTCTTGATGGGAGTAATTTTAAACCCCCTAAATACATAAGTTTTTTGTGAAAAAAGTGTTTCAATTTGCACAGGCTGAGGGTATATCTCTGTCGGCAAAGCCGACTGATACTTTTTTACTTGTTTTTAAATAAATAATGGTCTGTTTCACTAAGACGATTCGAATACATGTTCGTTGAAAAATATTTGAATTGCGTTTATTTTTACAGGGGGTTTATGTATTTCGAAACGAAAATGTGTGCGCCTGAAACACACCCAAACTTTAGTTTTGGGAATATTATTTCCTTTGCTTTTGCTTCAAAACAAAAAACCAATTTGAAAAACACACTCAAATTTGGCCCTTAATCAAACAAACATTTGCTACAACAACAGGAGTTTGGTAGTAATTCGAACGAATTTGAATTCGAATCGTCTTAGAGAAACAGGCCATTATTTATTAAAAAATAATTTGAGTGGGCCATGCGGCATTACCTATACTGTTTCCTTGAATTGAGGACAATTGAGGGCAAGAACGTGTATACCCAGCAAACCAAATGTCGGATGTCCGACACTTCTGAACAATTTCGGACGCAACATCGTTCAGATTTCGTTCGTTGCTGGGTAGTTGCTAAAGAGAACCTTACATTACATGACCTGTGACTATATGTTGATAGGCTACCTTTAAAGCTTTCAATTCATGAACCGCAAATACGCTCTATCCTTGATTGCAGTAACGATCAGTAGGATATACGAAAAATCGTTAAACTTTCCTGGGTTCCATGATATGGAAAACGAACTAGCTGACGAAATTGCTTAGCCAAATGATGAATATTTTGGGACGCGAATGTGCTAACACATCGCCAAACTTCGTGAGACCTACCTTGAGGAGGCACATCATAGGTGGCTTGTGGAACCTGGATGTAGGGTATCCGAAGCAATTGTACTGCGATCTCTCACATGTACAACTATTCCCCTTCTCTCATTCGATAAGTTGGGGATGATAATCACTGTGAGGTCTCTTACCTGTACGCAAGTTGTTATTGTTATTTTGGGCGAAGCCGCGGTACATGTTAGCTCACTACATTTAACGGATGTTAAAGGCAGCTCCCCGGCTGACACAACCGGGAAGTAAGTGTCCACTTGAAATGAAAGAGGGACAAAGATTAGTACTGGGCTTTGTCATGATAAAGCCGATCTGGGACGTTGCTGAGTATTTTTCATTCCTACATCTTCATTAGCGAGGAATGGAGTATTTCCAACTGCAGGTGATTTGTTCTGTTCCAATTAAGTCTCGCTAGTTACATCCCTTGATAAAGGCAAAATATAGTGACTAAGCAACTCTCATATCCGTCTTCAGGTACCCTAGAGACAAATTATGATCGAGACGAATGCTCCCCCTTTTTCAATAAAAATAAAAACAAAAAGTTATAAAATTCTTTTTGTTGTTTTTTTTATTACTTTCCACCAGCAAAACACAACAACTACATTTTATCATTTCATTTAAAATAGTCCTTCAAATGATGATCCATGTGGTAGATTTGCTCGGACACATTGTATAAAGTCTTCGGTTTTATCGCAACTGCAAAACGGAAAGATATTTGTATTATGTTCCCTTTTTACTGCAACGTTGGGCGCCACTCTCTTTGCCATTTCATACTTACACATTATAGCTTTTATGGGCATACTGGAATGTAATTTCCGGCAAGGATCTGATACAGTAATTGGCCACATCTATAGCCTGACTCCAGAGATAAGGATTTTTACGGGTAACGGTAAATGCGGCGGTTTCGGCGGCATTAGCTGCAAAGCTACCATCGCTATTATACTGGGGGGAAAGAAGAAGTAAATGAAAAACATTGAATATATCAATATACATTAAAGAGATATGGTGTGTCACCGTGGTGCAATGTTAAGTACACCCGCGTATTACACTAAATGAGCGACTTCGCGTCATTTCTTGATTATTTCGACTATGAAATGTTAAATACATTCTCATATATTGGGTGACGTAGGGGATGGAAGATACCAAGCAACGGTCCTGACCGGTTTTAACATGGCAAAGCCCAGGATTTATCTTGGTCCCTCTTTCATCCCAAGTGGACACTGACCTCCCCGTGGTATCACCTGGGAAGCTGCCTTTAACACCCGTTAAAGGTAGTGAGCTGACATGTGCCGCGCGTTCACCCATAAGAACGTTAGCCCTAGAAAAAACAGCCTACTATGAAAAAACGAAAGAAAAGAAAAACAAACCCCTCTAAAGTTGACGAACCCCGCAAACGTTTTAAGGACCATGATCTCCGAATCTGCACCTGGAATGTTCGCACTCTTTATAGAGAAGGTGCAGTCTTCGCATTGGCAGACGTACTTGAAAAGTACAAGGCCGATATTACTGCCATACAGGAAATACGATGGATTGGGAAAGGCGTCACAACAACACCTAAAGGTGGCGCACTGTATTATAGCTGCCATGACGTAAAGCATGAGTTTGGTTGCGGATTCGTAGTTAGTCGGAGACTTAAACATCTTGTATCCAGCTTCAACCCAGTGAATGAAAGACTTGCTGCAATTCGAATAAAAGCAACATTTTTCAACATTAGCTTTATTTGCGTTCATGCTCCCACTGAAGAAAAGGACGAACAGACCAAAGATATATTTTACGAGCGCTTAGAAGAAACATATGACGTTGCCCTGCCCATGACATTAAAATCATTCTAGGCGATTTTAATGCCAAAATTGGAAAGGAGAATATCTTTGGCCCAACAGTCGGGAAATTCAGTCTCCACAGTGAAACATCTGACAATGGTATGAGGCTGATAGACTTTGCAGCTGCAAAAACATGGTAGTTAGCAGTACCAGATTTAATCATCTCGATATTCATAAGGGCACCTGGCTGTCTCCAGATCAGAAAACGAGAAATCAAATTGATCATGTTGTGATAGATGGAAGACATTCATCGAGCGTGTTGGATGTACGATCGTTCCGAGGCGCAAACATTGATTCGGACCACTACCTTGTTGCAGCAAAGGTACGCACCCGCTTAAACGTAGCAAACAAAGTACGAACAGACACAACACGAAAGTTAGACATCGGTAAGCTGCAATCACAACAGATAGCCACAGCATATTCCACAGCATATTTCACTCAACTAGCCCAATTGCTTAACCAAAGCACTCCTCATCCCGATAGCATATCAGCGCAATGGCAAAGCATTGCCTACTTCATGCAAACAGCCGCAAAATCCATACTTGGATACCAGAGACCTCCACCAAGGAATCCATGGTATGATCAGGAGTGTCGTGCTGCCACCGAAGAGAAAAATGCGGCATATAGGGCTACTTTACAATCCGTAGCAACGCGTAGCGCACGAGAGAGATACAGGGAGAAAAGGAGAGAGGAGAAACGTCTTTTCCGCAGGAAAAAGAGAGAGACGGAAAAGCTGGAGTGTGAAAAAAATCGAGATGTACCGGAGCCAGAATTAAGTCCGAAAATTCTACCAAATAGTCAAGCATCAAACTGATGGCTTTGGTACAGGCACATCCTCCTGTAGAGACCAGCAAGGTAATTTGGTAACTGATACAGATATTGTAGTCAGGATATGGAAAGAACATTTTTCAAATCTGTTGGTATCCAATAGCAGCGAAGACGACGAAGATACCACAGTGCCAATCCCAGAAGATGGTATTGAATATATACCGTCCAGCCAAGATGAGGTAAGGACAGCAATAAATCGGCTGAAGAATAATAAGGCAGCAGGGGCCGATGGCTTACCAGCAGAGCTGTTCAAAACCGGAGGCGACACGCCGATAAGGTGTATTCATCAGCTAGTTAGCACCATCTGGCAGGAAGAACGAGTACCCAACGATTGGAACCTGAGTATCCTGTGCCCCGTCCACAAGAAGGGAGATAAGACTGTATGCTCAAAATATAGGGGCATAAGTCTACTCCCTATTGCCTACAAGATCGTGTCAGGGATATTGTGCGAACGACTAAAGCCTATGGGCCTATGGATAATTGGACCATACCAATGCGGCTTTAGACCTGGCAAGTCCACCATTGACCAGATATTTACCCTGCGGCAAATCCTGGAGAAGACCCAAGATATGCAGATCGACACCTACCACCTTTTTGTCGATTATAAAGCAGCCTTCGACAGCCCGCTGCGTTCAAAGGTATTCCAAGCCATGTCTGAATTTGGTATCCCCGCAAAGCTCATCCGGCTTTGTAAAATGACTCTGACTGACACGAGGTCCTCAGTTAAAATAGGAAAGAACCTCTCCGAAGAGTTTGGTACCAAAAGAGGTTTCAGACAAGGAGACAGCCTTTCGTGTGATCTCTTCAACATCCTGCTGGAAAAGGTTATACGAGAGGCAAACGTCAAAAGAAGTGGCACAATCTACACCAATAGTCACATGTTACTTGCTTATGCTGATGATATAGACATTATGGGCCGATCAGTAAAAGAAGTAACTGATACCTTTATAAAGGTTGAAGGAGAATCTGCTAAAGTGGGTCTGGCGGTAAACGGTGAGAAGACCAAGTTGATGATGTCGACGCGCAATGCGTCCATTAAGCTCGGACCTACTGTGGAAGTTGGTTCCTATAATATTGAGGTAGTAAAAGACTTCGTATACCTCGGCACCTCCGTAAACCCAACAAACGACATCAGTTGTGAAATAAAAAGAAGAATTGTATTGGCCAACAGATGCTACTTTGGTTTAAGTAAGCAGTTTAAAAACAAAGCCACATCTCGTCAAACAAAAATAACACTATACAAAACACTGATACTACCCGTGCTGATGTATGGCTCCGAAGCCTGGGTACTTGCGAAAGCAGACATGGCAGTGCTTGGTGTGTTTGAGAGAAAAATTCTTCGAAAGATCTACGGACCAATTAGCGTTGACGGTGAATATCGACGTCGCATGAACCACGAACTGTATCTGCTATACAACGACATCAATATTGTCAAACGTATCTAGATGCAGCGATTGCATTGGCTAGGCCATATCATAAGAATGAGCGATGATGAACCCGCTAAAAAGGCGTATAAATACGGACCGCTTGGCGGTGCACGCAGAATTGGCAGGCCAAGGAATAGATGGCGCAAACAAGTGGATGATGAGATGAAAAGGCGCGGTATTCCAGAGCGCGAAGCAACAAATAGAGAGGAATGGAGATCTTGTCTTAGTTCGGCCTATGGAACAAATGTTCAGTAATGGGCCAGCTAAGTAAGTAAGTATACTCATATATTCTTATCCTTTAAATACCTACCGCTTTACAATCAATAAATTGGCATGCTCTGTAACATTTCATTTGATAATTTCTAGCCGGTTTCAAATATCTATAGTCATAATAATCCGCTGAAACAAATAAATAAAAATTATTTTAATTTGGAAATTACAATTAAAATTCCCTTGCATCACTTACCTGCTGTGGCACCATGTATTTGACCACAACGTTTCAAGGAATTTTGTAAAAATTCTCCGCTGCACCAGTCATTCTGAAAATAAATTTCGTATAATAAAAATAATAATCACTTAAACCTACCGGTTTTAAAGCCACCGAGAAATTAACATTATAAATAATATAAATCAAAATAATTCCAATTGTTGTCTTCATAATGCTGTACTACCGTCGATGCCTTGTCCTGATTTATCCCTTAAAAGTACTGCCACAACAATAAGTGTGCATTTGATTTCGAGCGCTCTTCTTATATTCATAAAATACTTCACACGCTTTGACTCATTATTATTATTAGCAGGTTAGTATTGTAAAATTAAAGGTCATTGATATTGTAGCTGTAATTTTTTTACACGAAAAATAAATTAAGCTTTGTTTAAGATGTGGCGGCAGATATTTTTTGATATTTGTTGGATTTATTAAAATTACATTTTGTAAAAAGGTTTTCCACAAAAATTACAGTTAATCTTTAATTAATTCATTCCTAATTAAAATACATACATGTCTACATAAAATACATGATTATCCGGTGTCACACATGGTGTGAACCATGCAAAAAAAATGTCATTCCATCAAAGTGACATGGGCATACATGTGCATTCTTTTACGAATAGAACGCGCTCTATTCTCGACTGTACAACAAAAGGAACACCGCTGTTTTGTTTGTTCAAAGAGGCAAAATGTGTCTCATCGAAATAAAGGGTTTAGACCCCAAGTATGTTTGGACGAAATCCGTTTCAGACAATTTGGAGTTGAATTAGCAAAGTCCGTCCGTCTGTCTGGCTGGCTGAAGCGCACGATAAACCTCATATGGATCAACCGATTCGCTCCAAAAATTGGCTTTCGTAATATTTTGTTTAAACTTAGTTTAAGTTCGAAGATGGGTTATATCCGTCCACTCCTTCCGGTAACTTCCCACAAAAGTTCGAAAATGTTCGAAACATTTGTTCGCACGATAACTCTTCAAGGGAGTAACCGGTTTGATCCATACTTTTCACATCATGAAATTTCTACCAGTCTTAGTTGAAATCGGTCCATTGCTTCTGGTACCTCCCACACAAAATTTCGAAAAAGTTCAGTTTAGAAACTGCTCTGAAATCGCTTTGATTTTTATTGTAGCAAATTGTATTTACTTCCCCTCATACGACGGTACAAGTATCATCAGAGGCAAGTCCATACTTCCTGAGAAAATAGACTGAAAGGTGCAAAAAAAAACCATATGACACCTTGTGTAGCGGTTGGAGTGCTAGATAACTCTCGAACGGATCTGACGATTCGGTCCAAAATTTGGCCTTAGTAATATTTTGTCCAACCTTAGTTTAAGTTCGATGATAGGCCATATCTGTTCATTCCTTCAGGTACCTCCCCCACAAAAGTTCAAAAATGTTCGGAAAAATTGTGCGCACGATAACTCTTGAAGGGAGTGACTGATTTGGTCCATACTTTACACATCCTAATATATCTATCAGATATAGATCGGTTTCGAATGTGGACTATATTTGTCCACTGCTACTGGTACCTCCTACACAAAATTTCGTATAAATTCACTTTAAGACCTGCTCTCAAATCACTTTAATTTTTATTGAAGCAACTTGCATCCGCTGCCTCAATTACGACGGTAAAAGTTTTTTTCGGGGGCAAGTGCATATTTCTTGCGAAAACAGCCCGAAAGGTGTATACAATACCTATGACACCATACCTAGTGGCTGGAGAGCACGAACTGATCTCTCGAACTGATCAACCGCTTCCGTCCAAAATTTGGCCTTCGTCATATTTTGTCCAAACTTAGTTTCAGTTCGAAGATGAACAATACCGGTCCAAAACTTCCGGTACTTCCACCCCAATATTTACAAAAATGTCCCTAACATGGTATGGCCGATATCCCTTGAACGAAGCAACCAATTTGGTCCAAACTTTAGATCTCCTAATATTTTGCCCAAATTTAGTTTAACTTCTAATATTACCCATATCGGTCCTCCTCTTAGGGTACCTTCCCCGCAAAAGTTCAACATTTGTATCTAAATACTGTTTAGGCTTCGAACAAATCCTTCGGATATGTATACCGATGTTGTTCGTAGTGGTCCTGTTTACAGCGTTATTATGTTTTCTGTGGAGTAGTTCATGCTTCCTGGTATCGATGTCTCATTGGTATTAAACCTTGGTTAATGAAAGTGGTGTCCCTCATTGACGGAAGAGCTTAGAACTTTCAAAATAAAATATTCCAATAGGAGGGATAAAAAGTTCGGTCCTGCCGAAATTATCTCCTTTCTTTCTTGTCCAGCTTAATCTGACTCTGGGTCTACCTCCAGTTATAGGAAAGTGGCTACTTCGTTGGGTTGTAACCCGAAAGCTACTAGTGTTTTTTGAGTAGGATTAGCAGGGTAGTGAAAAGGTGTGTCGTGCTAGCCTATGCCTCATGCTGGGCAAATGTTGTGCATGGTGCCATCGATCCTCGCCCTATAGGAATTCAGACGGCTGCATCATATCGAGCGTAGTCGAGCCAAAAATACTCTGGTTTGTCGTTGCAGCTGACGCTCCCAACTGCGATAGATGGGAGATGTTCTCCGTGGACCGCATTCACACGATAATTGTTTATGGCATGTGTGACTACATCCGTGTGAATGCTAGTTGGTCTAGCGCTTCTCTCTTGTAACGTTGAACCACTCTTTCTAACTCATCAATATCTCTTCTGACATGCATTGGTTGGGGGATCCTACCCACCATACGATGATTAGAACGGTTCTCAAAGCATGGGATTGTGTCGCTGTACTGAAAGAATATTTGCCTCGTCATGTGGATGGTCCACTGGAGTCATGAGGAGGCATCCTGCTGCTGTTCTCCGGGCGATTTGACAGGTTTAAATATTTTTCCATCGCGTTGCACTTCTATTTGAGGGCCATACTGCGGCGCCAGACCGTCCTATCACATTATATTTGATCAACAAGGTTTCTTTATCTGCTCCCCAAGTGCTGCCGGCTAGGGACTTGAGAACCTTGTTCTTACATCTCAGCTTGACGCATATAACTTAGGTATGCGCAGACCACATGAACATTCTGTCGAATGTCACTCCTAGGATATTGGGGTAGTTGGTGGTCGGAATTTAGATAGCATGGACCATGACATTGAACTTAGTTCTCACCTCTGCCGTCCATGTGGTGAACAAAGTGGCCGTAGATTTAGTGGCAGATATTTGCATATTCCTCGCGTGGAAAAGGCTGGTAAGATCAACCAAGTAGGAGTTCAGCAATTCACAAGTGGCATAAGAGAAGGTACCTGATGCCAAGATCGTACAATCGTCCGCATACGTTACGGTCTCGAGGCCATCTGCAGAGGGGACAGAATACGGGAGAGGTAGAGGTTAAACAGTTCCGGAGATATCACCCTACCTTGGGAAACTCCCTGTTTCGCTCTACCGGTCTGAAAGTTCTTGTTCCCTTGTATGACTGCCGTTCATACACACACATATAACTGATTTTCCAACGTTTCAAAGTTGGGTGGAGGTTGGTCTGCTTTTGTTAATAATTTTTCTATGGCACGGCTTGCTCTGGTTGATTCCTCGACTAATATGCGTGGAGATGGCGTGCAGCGGTGTGCTGCTTACCTAATCCATGCTGATGATCGGCAATTGCATAGCTATTTCTAACACTGGGGAGGACTAAAGCCTCAAGGGCTTTTACTATGGACCACAAAAACGAAATCGGTCTGTGCGAGCAAAGATGAATCGTACATTCATCTTTGCTCGCCATTCTTTCCTGTCTTCAATAGCGGAACCAACTTGCCCATTTTCCAGACTTCGAGATCGATGTAGATGTCTAGCAACAAGTTGAGAACTTTGGTGAGATACTTGACTCCCGGCTCATCCAGCCGTTTCAACATTACCATGTGGATTCCATCAGGGCCCAACGCTTTGGATAATTTAGCGTTCCTGATGACATTCGCAACATCATCCATTGTAAATTGTGGTGATTCATCCTCGGCCAGAAGAGATCTAATGCGACGTAGTACTCTTCTCTTTGCCCTGTCATTCACCTCTTCGGATCAATCAGCGTAACGTCGCCAAACGTAACTGTGGTCCTATCTTCTTTCTTTCCAGGGTTCGAAAGTGACTTAACCGCTGCCCACCATATACTTATTCTGGCTCCAATGTTACAATTCTTCAGTGCCTGAGGTCACTGTTAATCCCGTCGTCTCTGCTGCAAAATTTGGTCCCACTTCGAGTATTCCACCAATAGGTATATTGCGAGCGGCTGCAGCGGTTGTGATGTCTCTGAACGTCCTTTCTGCTACCCGAATATCATAAGGTTTGGGCAGATCCCTGAAGCGGATATTATTGAACTGTCTGAAACTAGAGCAATTGGCATTCAGTGGTGGTGAAATCGGCGGTCTGCTGCTAGAGACAATTATGGGGAGATAGTCTGACTCAGGTGACGTCATTGTCAGACCAGGTGACACGATCTGGAGAACTGTTACACTCTCCGCTAATTCTGGTAGTGGCGTCTTCATTGAGCTATCAATCGGCTCAGCCAGAAATATACCCCTCTGCACATTGCCGAGGACAGAACGACACAACTCTGATTGGCATTAAAGTCCACCAAGACCCGACGGTTATGAACATCCGAAAGCGGGCTAATTTTGGGTCTATAATCTCGACAGTTCCACACCTGACTGCTGCCCATGTGAGGGTCAGTAGAGGCAGGGTCAAGCGAGATAGGTCTGTATTGAACAGACTGGTGCAGACTCAGCTCGCTGTAGCCATCAGTACGCTATAATCTACAGTTTTTTCCTTACAGGGTTTTCCACGTATGTATGTTTGCAGAGAAGAAAGAAAATAAAGAGAACGAAAAAAAAGAAAATTTAAAACTAAGTTGGACATTTTACATATTCACATCCAACCCAAGGAATAGAGCGACTCAGGTGTCAGTGCTGTATTTGTGGGCACATGAAGAGATACCTGGTGATTTGGGGAGAGTGTTTACGGTTTGGGCACTCTCGTTATAATCTCAGGGGTTTAGGAGGTATAGATAGCTATTCATCTCCGGTGAACTTTTGTATAGGAAAAGTCATCTCCGGTGAACTTTTGTATAGGAAAATTCATCTCTGGTGAACTTTTGTATAGGAAAAGTCATCTCCGGTGAGTTTTTGTATAGGAAAAGTCAACTCCGATGAACTTTTGTATAGGAAAAGTCATCTCCGTTGAACTTTTGTATAGGAAAAGTCACCTCCGGTGAACTTTTGTATAGGAAAAGTCATCTCTGGTGAACTTTTGTATAGGAAAAGTCATCTCCGTTGAACTTTTGTATAGGAAAAGCCATCTCCGGTGAACTTTTGTATAGGAAAAGTCATCTCCGGTGAACTTTTGTATAGGAAAAGTCATCTCCGGTGAACTTTTGTATAGGAAAAGTCATCTCCGGTGAACTTTTGTATAGGAAAAGTCATTTCCGGTGAATTTTTGTATAGGAAAATTCATTTCCAGTGAATTTTTGTATAGGAAAAGTCATCTCTGGTGATCTTATGTATAGGAAAAATCATCTCTGGTGAACTTTTGTATAGGAAAAATCATCTCTGGTGATCTTTTGTATAGGAAAAATCATCTCTGGTGAACTTTTGTATAGGAAAAGTCATCTCCGGTGAACTTTTGTATACGAAAAGCCATCTCCGTGAACTTTTGTATAGGAAAAGTCATCTCCGGTGAACTTTTGTATAGGAAAAATTATCTCCGGTGAACTTCTGTATAGGAAAAGTCATCTCCGGTGAACTTTTGTATAGGAAAAGTCATCTCCGGTGAACTTTTGTATAGGAAACGTCATCTCTGGTGAACTTTTGTATAGGAAAAGTCATATCCGGTGAACTTTTGTAGAGGAAAAGTCATCTCCGGTGAACTTTTGTATAGGAAAAGTTATCTAGAGTGAACTTTTGCATAGGAAAATTCATCTCCGGTGAACTTTGTATAGGAAAAGTCATCTCTGATGAATTTTTGTATAGGAAAAGTCATCTCCGGTTAACTTTTGTATAGGAAAAGTCATCTCTGGTGAACTTTTGTATAGGAAAAGTTATCTAGGGTGAACTTTTGCATAGGAAAATTCATCTCCGGTGAACTTTTGTATAGGAAAAGTCATCTCCGGTGAACTTTTGTATAGGAAAAGTCATCTCCGGTGAACTTTTGTATAGGAAAAGTCATTTCCGGTGAATTTTTGTATAGGAAAAGTCATTTCCAGTGAATTTTTGTATAGGAAAAGTCATATCCGGTGAACTTTTGTATAGGAAAAGTCATCTCCGGTGAACTTTTGTATAGGAAAAGTCATCTCCGGTGAATTTTTGTATAGGAAAAGTCATATCCGGTGAACTTTTGTATAGGAAAAGTCATCTCTGGTGAACTTTTGTATAGGAAAAGTCATCACCGGTTAACTTTTGTATAGGAAAAGTCATCTCCGGTGAACTTTTGTATAGGAAAAGTCATCTCCGGTGAACTTTTGTATAGGAAAAGTCATATCCGGTGAACTTTTGTATAGGAAAAGTCATATCCGGTGAACTTTTGTAGAGGAAAAGTCATCTCCGGTGAACTTTTGTATAGGAAAAGTTATCTAGGGTGAACTTTTGCATAGGAAAAGTCATCTCCGGTGAACTTTTGTATAGGAAAAGTCATCTCTGGTGAATTTTTGTATAGGAAAAGTTATCTCCGGTTAACTTTTGTATAGGAAAAGTTATCTCCGGTGAACTTTTGTATAGGAAAAGTCATCTCTGGTGAATTTTTGTATAGGAAAAGTCATCTCCGGTGAACTTTTGTATAGGAAAAGTCATCTCCGGTGAACTTTTGTATAGAAAAAGTCATCTCTGGTGAACTTTTGTGTAGGAAAAGTCATCTGCGGTGAACTTTTGTATAGGAAACGTCATGTCCGGTGAACTTTTGTATAGGAAAAGTCATCTCCGGTGAACTTTTGTATAGGAAATGTCATCTCCGGTGAACTTTTTTATAGAAAAAGTCATCTCCGGTGAACTTTTGTATAGGAAAAGTCATCTCCGGTGAACTTTTGTATAGGAAAAGTCATCTCCGGTGAACTTTTGTATAGAAAAAGTCATCTCCGGTGAACTTTTGTATAGGAGAAGTCATCTCCGGTGAACTTTTGTATAGGAAATGTCATCTCCAGTGAACTTTTGTATAGAAAATGTCATCTCCGGTGAACTTTTGTATAGGAAAAGTCATCTCCGGTGAACTTTTGTGTAAGAAAAGTCATCTGGTCTCTTTTGGTAATTTGGTTTCCTCCTCATTAATTAATTGAAGGAGACCTATGGTCAAGGACATTCCTATAGGAGTATGCATCTATAGCATCTAGGACTGCATCTGTGTCAGGTTGGTTTATTGCTCGTTTGAGTGTTGCTTTATTATGTGTATTTAGAGGGGGCAATTGTGTTTGTCCTTCCTAAAGTCCCACCTGATGTGGGGCTTTCTGAAGGAAGTTTCACGAACGTGAGGTGGTTAGAATGATTTGGGGAAAGGCATTTCAATTGAGGTTATTTGGTGAGGATTTTTGAGTATTTTCTGGCACTCATGGTGCAGGTAGTATTTAAACGTTTTAGAGTGTCTGAGACAGTTTGGAGCTTCCTTCATTTTGTCTCACTAATAGTAGGTGTACAGACTGGAGCCGCATAGTAAAGTAGTGGGCGACATATGACTTCGTAGATTGTCACAATAGTTTCTTTTTCTTTCCCTCATTTGCTTCCAGTTAGGGCTTTTAGAGCTAAAGTTGTTGTTGAGCTTCGTTTATTGGGCCGACGTGATCATAATTTCCTTTGGCTCATAAACTACACCATTTCCTTCTGGCCCATTGCAATTAATTTGCAAAAAGGTTGCATTTTAAGGATTGGAACAGCAACGACTGGTGTTAAGTGCTGCATGTGCGGCTGTTGTTGGGGGGACTGCGGGGGTGTCTCGTATTCTGACGACGACGACTCACTTGGGGCTGTGTTCACGTAGCATGCAGCAACATAGTCCCTGTCGTAGTCCCTCTCACTGATGTCTGAGGGTAGTGGATGCGGATGTAACCAACTGAACACATCCATATTGGTACTGGACATCGGCTTCCTGTCGACCACAAAGACTTCGGCCTAGCGTTGCCAACAGTTTTTGATCGGAAATCGTCAAATCGTCAACAAAATTTGGAAAATAATCAAAAATCGTCAACATAATCCAAAACTAGGTTTAATTCATAGGTGACCAAGAAGAGAACGACTAAAGTGAGAATGTATCGTAGAAAACACAATTATTGCAAATGTATTAGTAAACTGGTAAGTCAAACACGGTGCTGAACAACAACAAATCAAATCATTTGTTCTCTTTGTTACGCTCTTTCTTGGCATTTGTGTCGTATGTGTGTAAATATCCGAAAAACATCGGCACCGCCGTGCCAAGCAAGAACACATTGGGTTTATTGCGCTTTTTTCGCTGATAGTGTGGTGACGTAGGGGATGAAAGATACCAAGGAACCGTCCTGACCGGCTTTAACATGGTAAAGTCCAGGATTTATCTTGGTCCCTCTCCCATCTCAAGTGGACACTGACCTCCCCGTGGTGTCACCTGGGGAACTGCCTTTAACACCCGTTAAAGGTAGTGAGCTAACATGTGCCGCGCGTTCACCCATAAGAACGTTAAAAACTTGGGTTTGGGCGACGGGCTAGTAACCACCCCCATCCCCCCCCCCCCCCCTTGAAAAAAGCAGCCTACTATGAAAAAACGAAAGAAAAGAAAAACAAACCCCTCTAAAGATGACGACCCCCGCAAACGTTTTAAGGACCATGATCTGCGAATCTGCACCTGGAATGTTCGCACTCTTTATAGAGAAGGTGAAGTTTACGCGCTGGCAGATGTACTTGAAAAGTACAAGGCCGACATTACTGACATATAGGAAATACGATGGACTGGGAAAGATGTCACAACAACACCTAAAGGTGACGCACTGTATTATAGCTGCAATGATACAAAGCATGAGTTTGGTTGCGGTTTTGTAGTTGGTCAGAGGTTAAAACATCTGGTCTCCAGCTTCACCCCAGTGAATGAAAGACTTGCTACAATTCGATTAAAAGCAAAACTCTTCAACATCAGCTTTATCTGCGCTCATGCTCCCACTGAAGACAAGGACGAACAGACCAAAGATATATTCTACGAGCGCTTAGAAGAAACATATGACCGTTGTCCTGCCCATGACATTGAAATTGTTTTAGGCGATTTTAATGACAAAATTGGAAAGGAGAATATCTTTGGACAAACAGTCGGGAAATTCAGTCTACATACTGAAACATCAGACAATGGAATGAGGCTGATAGACTTCGCAGAGTCAAAAAACATGGTAGTTAGCAGTACCAGATTTAAGCATCTCGATATTCATAAGGGCACTTGGCTGTCTCCAGACCAAAGAACAATAAATCAAATTGATCACGTTGTGATAGATGGAAGACATTCATCGAGCGTGTTGGATATACGATCGTTCCGTGGATCAAACATAGATTCGGACCATTACCTCGTTGCAACAAAAGTACGTACCCGTCTAAACGTTGCAAATAAAGCACGGACAGACACAACACGAAAGTTGGACATCGCTAAGCTGCAAACACAATAGATAGTCACAGCATATTCCACTCAACTGACCCAATTGCTTCTCGTCCCGATAACATATCAGCACAATGGCAAAATATTGCCCACTCCATGCAAACAGCCGCAAAATCAGTACTTGGATACCAGAGACCTCCACCAAAGAATCCATGGTATGACCAGGAGTGCCGTGCTGCTACCGAAGAAAAAAATGCGGCATATAGGGCTACTTTACAATCAGTAGCAACGCGTAGCCCACGAGAAAGGTATCGGGAGAAAAGGAGAGAGGAGAAACGTCTTTTCCGCAGGAAAAAGAGAGAGATGGAAAAGAGGGAGTGTGAACAAATAGAGATGTACAGGAGACAGAACGAAATCCGAAAATTCTACCAAAGAGTGAAGCATCAAACTGAAGGCTTTGGTACAGGCATATCCTCCTGTAGAGACCAACAAGGTAATTTGGTAACTGATACAGATAGTGTGCTCAGGATATGGAAAGAACATTTTTTCAAACTGTTGGTATCCGATAGCAGTGAAGATGGCGAAGATACCACAGATCCAATCCCAGAAGATGGTATTGAATGAATACCGCCCAGCCAGGATGAGGTAAGGACAGCAATAAACCGGCTGAAGAATAATAAGACGGCAGGTGCAGATGGCCTACCAGCCGAGCTGTTCAAAACCGGAGGCGACACGCTGATAAGGTGTATGCATCAGGTAGTTAGCACCACCTGGCAGGAAGAATGGGTACCCGACGATTGGAACGTGAGGGTGATAAGACTGTGTGTTCCAATTGCATATAAGATAGTATCTGGCATATTGTGTGAGAGACTAAAGCCTATGGTCAATGAAATTATTGGACCCTATCAGTGCGGCTTTAGACCGGGCAAATCCACCATTGACCAGATATTTACCTTGGGACAAATCCTTGGAAAGGACCCAAGAAATGCAGATCGACACCTTCCATCTTTTCGTCGATAATAAAGCAGCCCTATACGTTCAAAGGTGTTCCAAGCCATGTCGGATTTTGGTATTCCTGCAAAGCTCATTCGGCTTTGTAGAATGACGTTAACTGAGACGAGATCCTCAGTTAAAATAGGAAAGAACCTCTCCGAAGAGTTTATTACCAAAAGAGGTTTCAGACAAAGAGACGGCCTGTCGTGTGATCTATTCAACATCCTGCTGGAAAAGGTCATGCGAGACGCGAAGGTCAAAAGAAATGGAACGATATACACGAACAGCCATATGTTACTGGCTTATGCCGACCATTGACATCACCTTTGCAAAAGTCGAAAGAGAATCTGCTAAAGTTGGTCTGGCAGTAAACGGCGAAAAAACCAAGTTGATGGTAACGACGCGTAATATGTCCACTAACCCCGCACCATCTGTGAATGTTGGTACCTACAATTTTGAGGTAGTAAAGGACTTCGTCTACCTCGGCACCGCCATAAACACAACAAATAACATCAGTTGTGAAATACGAAGAAGAACAGTGTTGGCTAACAGATGCTACTTTGGGCTGAGTAAGCAGTTTAGAAATAAAGCCACCTCTCGTCAAACAAAAGTAACACTTTACAAAACACTGATACTACCCGTGCTAATGTATGGTTCCGAAGCATGGGTACTTGCTCAAGCAGATAAGGCAGTGCTTGGTGTGTTCGAGAGAAAAATTCTTCGAAAGATCTACGGGCCAATCTGTGTTGACGGCGAATATCGGCGTCGTATGAACAACGAGCTATATCAACTATACAATGACATCAATGTAGTTGAACGAATAGAGATACAACGATTGCGATGGCTAGGCCATGTTATAAGAATGAGTGATGATGAACCCGCTAAAAAGGCGTATAAATACGGGCCGGATGGAGGTTCCAGCAGATCTGGAAGGCCAAAGCTTCGTTGGATCGAACAAGTCAAACGAGATATCAGAAAGCTACATATCCCAGATTGGGAAAATACGGCAGCAAACAGAGAGGATTGAAGACTTTTTCTTAGTTCGGCTTATGGAACAAATGTTCTGTAAAAGGCCAGCTAAGTAAGTAAGTAAGTTTGGTCAACCCAATCTCACTTTAAAAACACCTTTCACATGACAATAGTTTTCCCTATGGTTATCGTGTTTGCAATAATACTGCAAGGTAAAGGGGGTACACATTGCCAGCTTAGCTCAAACATCGCTTGATTCACAATGTGACCGCACATGTTTGTCTGTACACGTAAATTTTGGTTGTTGGCATTCGGAAATCGATAAAAACTGTCATTCTGAAACCGCTTAATGAGGGCATTAGTAGGAAGTTAAGATTTTTTCACAACGATATGTATATAAATATAATTCCTATTTGATCTCGAAAACTTTTCAAGGAAGATTTTCATACACTAACAATCCCAAACGAACATTTTCAGCTGATATAATTCGAAGGCGAGGAAAAAATTATGAAAGTTCCGGCATTCTAGATATGTGCCTAAATATAGACCCGTCTGGAAATTGCTATAAAACATTACAAAGGCTCATAAAATCGAGCTTGGAACATTGTTTTCCTTAAAGCCTTTAGTGAAACTTTGGTCAAAAATTAGTTATCATACAAATCTGGCTTAAGTGAAAAATCGTCATTTTGGACCATAAAGTCGTCAAATCGTCATTTTTCAATTTTTGGCCAAAAAATTGTCAAAATAAAATAAATCGTCAAATTCGGCAACACTGCTTCGACATCCTGTCCTTCACATCAGTTTCGTGTAGAGTAGTTTTTACTAGATTTGAGCCTGCCTGTACGTACCATAGTCCTTAAATCATCGACAATGAAAAATTTGCCGTTGCCGCCGTTTTATATTTGTCCAAATGTGAACGTCTTAATCCCGGCCAAGATCAGCTAATCCGATAAAACTTACCTTATAAGCCAATTAAATTGTACTATTTCTGAGCTTTATGACCAAAATGAAATCAGAACTATCATTACTCCCAAAATTAAATTGGGTGTGATGGATGACAGTTCGATGTCATCCAACATTTCCATTACTCTAAATACAGAATGAGTCGTATCTTAATAATCTTGTATCTAGATAATGTTTATTAAATAAAATTATATATGAAATAAATTTATATATAAAATACCAACAAATTAGTTATGTATCTTTCTCAAAGAACGCATAGCAATGGGAAAGATTTGGTTTGCAAGTGCAGTTGCTCGATTTTAGGTAGTGCCAAAGTGTTTCTTTGGACACGTATCTATTTGAGCGAGCAATTGACACTTGGGTATAAAAAGTTTCTTGTTGAAAAACAGGAAACAAGGGAACTGATGAGAGTCTGTGGCGAGATCCGAAACTATAGTCTTCCCTTTCTTATCGCGTCGCCAATTTTCCCCACTAATAAATTAAAGTATTTTAATAAAATATTAGAACAACGACTATGGGATTAAGACTGACTTTTTTGAAAAGCAAATTATAAGTCATCATCCAAAAAAAAAAACGCCAACCCTCCTTATATGTTTACAATGACTTCATTTTTTATTTTTATTTTATTAATTTATTTACTTATTTTTTTAACACAACACCACACATATTTTAGGAAATGTTTTGCTATATCCATTGCACGGTGATTCATCTTTTGATTCCTAATTTCAAAACTTTTCTAAAACAAAGCCTGCAAAGTAATTGGAATTGGGCTGTTGGACACATAACATTTTAAAAATGTTTCAGCGGCATCACATCTGAAAATAGAAAATGCAATACAAACATTTATTAAAATGTTAGGTAATTTACATTATTTATCTCCGATGTTTTTTTTATATTAATTAGCATAATTTAAATGTATACTGTTTGTGTAACCTCCGTCCACCATTGTAGTAAGAACACTCTTTTTAATCGTTCACTTACGTATCTTCTCCAGTCCTGATATGTTGTATACAAATATTGGCAAGCTCTTGCATAATTTTATAAAGTTGCAAATTTCCATATGAAGTTAAAGCAGCCGTGCGCCGAGCCAAATCTGAGCTAAAGGTATGATCACCGTTGAACTAGTAAAATTTCAAACCATATATAAATTAATTTTTATATTTTTGATTAAAAAAATAAATGCTTACCAATTTACACTCATTAAAAATGCATGCCCGAAAACATTTTGCCGCCTGGGAAGTTGCCGGTTTTAGATTTATGTATTGATGGAAATCGGCTAAAATTTTATAATATTTGTAAAATTTTATGCTTTATTAATAAGTTTTATTTTTAAATAAATAATACCTTCTGTAGTGCCGTGGGCAGCACCACAACGCGAAGCAGCTTTGAGTAGAAAATCACCACTACACCATTCTGCAGGCTAAAAAAAAACAAAATATTTCAAATAGAGATTAACCACCAGAAAAGCTTGTTTTTTAGGCCCTGCGATCAGCCAGCCCAACACAATTTGATCCACGAATTCCACTTCTTTATATATTTTACGTATTATAATGCTATATATAAGTGTAATGAAAGATATAGAGGCATTACCATATGGAAAATTTATATACAAATACATATCGCTCATTTATTCAAGGAGTGGCATAACTCAAAAAATGGGTTTTTTGAGTTAGCAATTTCTATTTTTTCTACGACTTTTACTTTATCTTGTGTCCAATTTTCAAGTTAATATCTCTAAAACTCAACGAGTTACAGCTTATTTTCTTGGAATTCGGCATAAATCATCAAACAAGTTTTTTGAGTTTATGAAGCACTAAAACACTTCAAGTCATGCTTGATCTTGCACAGAAATTTAGCACTGATATCTGATCCAACTAGTTATTTTAGTTTTTGTGTAATAATCTTTTTAAATTGGAAAAGTCAAATTTCAATCGGCAACTTAAAACGCGTTTATTCTCGAAACTTGATTTTTTGAAATGTGTCACTCTTTGAGCGATATGTCAAACTTTTGTCAGTGTCAATTATTTGTAGCACCTTTAAAACGATTTTATGAAAACTCTAGATTTAATTAAAGCGTGATACAGTAGTACGTATAAATGCTGACAACACTCATACGCATATGAGTTATTGAAATAAAGTAAATTTTGATACTTTTATAGGGTCGGTTATTGAAAAGTCTCAATTAAACACGGCTTCACATTATGAATGGATGATCATTTTAAACACAAATAATTATAATACGGCTAATACGATTCGAATTCAATTCCATTCGACATACTAAAACTTTTCTTTTCACATTGTTATATAACAAGAATTGAGCAACAAAAACACATTTGTAAATCCGAATATTGCATATTTGACGATGTCATTTATTTCAATGTTGAATTTATGTAATATTTTATTTTGAATCTGTAGATTTGGGTCTATCTACAATTGAAGAAAAGTGGGATGTAATAAAGGAATATACGAATATTTCTCAGAGCCTATTCTTAAATATTCTGAAAATTTGCATTAAAGACAATCGGTACTTTCAATACGACGATAAAATATATAAGCAAAAGAAAGGATTACCGATGGGGTCACTGGCTAAAACCTTTCACAAAAATTTAAATATCTCATATTCATTAACTTACCTTGGTATAGAATCCACCTCGAACTAAGGTCACAAAGGTAAATATTATTCCGTATGTTATGATTTTCATTTTTTTCGCTTATTTCCTTTTCGTTTCTAAAAACGTTTTCGACTCCTCAAATAAACGTTCAAGACACTTCATTATATAAACGCTTTTGTAAATTATTGTGTGTCCAACAAAGGAAGCGATTGACGTATTTGTCACTCTTAATTATCATGTAATTGTCAAAATTATCTTCAAATTATTTGTAAAATACTGAACTCATTTAATCAATGTTAAATATTTGTAATATCAACACTGTGCTACAGTTCGAAGGTAATGCAGTTTCTTTGGGAAAGATAAAAATAATGTGAATCCACATTTAAATGTAAAGAGACTGGCACAAATTTACTTTACTTCCCAACCTGCGATAAAAATCGATATCGGCAAATATCAGCGACAATTCAGCAAATTGTCTCTAAACATATTATATTTTAATATTCTAGCAATGTTTTTATACCCTCCACCATATGGAGGGTATAATTAAATTCTTCATTCCGTTTGTAACACATCGAAATATTCGTCGGAGACCCTATAAAGTATATATATTATTGATCAGCATAAAATTCTATGTCGATTTGACCATGTCCGTCCGTCCGTCCGTCTGTCTGTCTGTTGAAATCAAGATACAGCTCGCAATTTTAAAGATAGAGAGTCAAAATTTGGTACAGAAGTTTTTATTACTTGCAGGATGGTTGGTATTGAAAATGGGATATATCGGTCTACGTTTTGATATAGCCCCCATAGAACGGTACCTCCCGATTTTCGGTATTTTGAAGGTTTTAGCTTCATTAACCTTCCAAAATGGCTAAAATTTGGTACGTAGTCTTCTTTAGGGGTATAAAACTATCCCCCAGAATTTTGTCGGTATCGGTCCACACCTTCATATAGCCCCCATAGAACGGTACCTCCCGATTTTCGGTATTTTGAACGTTGTGGCCTCAATATTCCACCGTAATGGCTGAAATTTGGTATTTAGACTTTGTTGGGGGTATAAAACTTCCCCTTTAAATCAATGTCGTGCTTTGATATTGTTAAAGTTACGAAGTTTTTCGGCAATTCACACACACACGACCCGAACGCAACGAAAGAGCACAAATGTTCTGATTTGTTTTTGTTTTGCAGCATGCGCGCATACAACGTTACTAACACACTGTCAAAAGTTGCAAATATTGAGAATTTTGTGTGCCCTCTTCTTGGTCGGCTGTGCTTCAAATCTGTCGGTATAGGTCCACGCCTTCATATAGCCCCCATGGAAAAGTACCTCCCAATTTTTCGTATTTTGAAGGTTGTCTCTTCAATATTCCACCAAAATGGCTGAAATTTGGTATATAGTCTTCAATGAGATATAAAACTCTTCGCCAGAAATATGTCTGTACAGGTCCACGCTTTCATATTGTCCCATTTCTGACTAAAATTCGTCGGTATAGGTCCACGTTTCGATATAGCCCCCATAGAACGGTACCTCCGGATTTTCGTAATACTGAAGATTGTGACGTCAATATCCAACAGAATTGGCTGAAATTCGTTATTTCGACTTCCAAGAAATATAAAATATTCCAGAAGAGTATTATCAGTACAGGTCCACGTCTTCCTATATCCCCTTAAGCTTACTTCTTGATTTTCGGTATTTTTTTAGTTTTAGCCACATTCTCTTACCGAAATATAGGAAATTTGGTATTTAGTCTTCTTTGAGCCTAAAAACTTTCCGTCAGAAATCGACGTTTTAAAATAGCCCCCATAGAATGGTGCCTCACGTTGTTTGACCGAAATTGCTGAAATTTAGTATTAAGTCTTCTTCATACAGAAAGGAAACTAATTAATCCATTTTACTTCAATACAACTTGTGGTGGAAGGTATAACAAGTTCGGCCCGGCCGAACTTAACGCCGTTCTTACGTGTTCCAATTTATAACGGTAATTAAGAAAGCAAAACATAAGCATAGGATTTATTCAAGAGTTTAAAAAAGAGTTTAAAAAAGTGACTTCTTATGAGTAAAATAACTAAAAATTTAAAGTATAAAACTATTTATACCCTCAGCATTTATGCTAACGAGGGTATATACACTTTCATACGGACAAAATGTGCCTCATCGAAATAATGGTTTTAGACCCCAAGTATGTTTGGACGAAATGTGTTTCAGACAATTTGGAGTCGATTTAGCAATGTCCATCCGTCTGTCTGTCTGTCCGTCTGTCTGGCTGGCTGGTGCGCACGATAACTCTCGAACGGAGCAACCGATTCGGTTCAAAATTTGGCTTTCGTAATATTTTGACCAATCTTAGTTTAAGTTCGAAGATGGGTTATATCGGTCCACTCCTTCCGGTACCTCCACCACAAAAGTTGAAAAATGTTAGGAAAATTTGTGCGCACGATAACGCTTGAAGGGAGTAACCGATTTGGCCCACACTTTGTACATCGTGAAAGTTCTACCAGACTTAGATAAAGCTTAAATATAGACTCAATCGGTCCACTCCTTCGGGTACCTCTCACACAAAATTTCGGAAAAGTTCAGTTTAGGACCTGCTCTCGAATCGCTTTGATTTTTGTTGTAACAACTTTTATTCCCTGTCCCCCATACGACGGTACAAGTTTCATGAGGGGTAAGTCCATACTTCCTGAGAAAATAGTCTGAAAGGTGCAAAAAAACCTCTATGACACCGTGTGTAGTGGTTGGAACGCAAGATAAATCTCGAACGGATCTGCCAAGTCGGTCCAAAATTTGGACTTCGTAATATTTTGTCCAAACATAGTTTAAGTTCGAAGATAAATCATGTCGGTCCACTCCTTCAGGTACCTCCCTCACAAAAATTCAAAAACCTTCGAAAAAAATATGCGCACGATATTTCTTGAAGGGAGTGACTGATGTAATCCATACTCTGCACATCCTAATATATCTACCAGATATAAATTAGGTTCGAATATGAACTATATTTGTGCACTCCTTTGGGTACCTCCCACACAAAATTTCGGATAAGTTCACTTTAAGACCTGCTCTCGAATCACTTTGATTATTGTTGGTTGAAGCGATTTGCATTCGCTACCTCCATTACGACGGTAAAAGTTTTTTTCAGAAGCAGGCCCATATTTCTTGGGAAAACATTCCGAAAGGTGTAAAAAGCCCTATGTGACCATATGTGGCTCTCGAACTGTTCCAGCGATTTGGTGCAACATTTGGTCTTCGTCATATTTTATCCAAACTTAGTTTCATGGGGCAATACCGGTCCCCAACTTCCGGAACTTCTCCCCAATATTTAAAAAAATGTCGCTAAAATGTTAGGACGATATCACTTGAATTGTGCAACCAATTTGGTCCAAACTTTGGATCTCCTAATATTTTGTCAAAATTTAGTTTAATTTCTAAAATGGCCCATATCGGTCCTCCCCAAGGGTACCTCCCCATCAAAAGTTCAACATTAGTGTTAATTCCTAATCCACTTTTTTGTCGGCAAGTTCAAATGTTGAAAAAGGGCCACAAAATTCTGAAGAGACGCTTAATACATTCTATCTGTCCGTAGATGAAAGTTTCAATTCACATTGGCTGAGGGTATACCTCTGTTGTTGTTGTTGTTGTTGTTGTAGCAGCATATAATGCTGGGTTGGCAGCCGCTGGCCGAAACACTTTTGGTTTCGGGTCAATCCGGTACGTAAGAACCCGCTGCCGTGGGTATACCTCTGTCGGCAAAGCCGACTGACACATAATACATAATACCAGCCGGAGACGGCGTCTGACCACTGAGAACCCCATAACCCAATTTAGCCTGAGAATGTAAATAAAATATTCAATGAACCTGAAATCTGACAGTACCGTTATATGGGGCTATACCAAAACCTTGACATTTCTTCACACTTTTTCGTGAAGAAAGTTTTTCGACTACTGGAATCTCCAAATACCAAATTACAGCCAATACGAGCCAAAAATGAAGATAAAAGCTTCAAAACACTTGAAGTCGGGTGGTTCCGCCGTATGGGGGCTATAGGAAAAACAAGACTAATATTGATGAAAACTCCAAATAACAAATTGCAGCCAATTCGGGCTAAAAATGTAGATAAAAACTTAAAAATACTTGAAATCGGCAGGTACCATTATATGGGTTGCTATACCAAAACATGGACCTATGTCCACAGTTTTTCGTGAAGAATGTTTTTCGACCACTGGGATCTCCAAATACCAAATTACAGCCAATACGAGGCGAAAATGAAGCTAAAAGCTTCAAAACACCTGAAGTCGGGTGGTATCGCCGTCTGGGGGCTATAGGAAAAACAAGTAAGAACGGCGTTAAGTTCGGCCAGGCCGAACTTGTTATGCCCTCTACCACAAGTTGTATTGAAGTAAAATGGAATAATTAGTTTCCTTTCGTGTATGAAGAAGACTTAATACTAAATTTCAGCAATTTCGGTAAAACAATGTGAGGCACCATGCTATGGGAAGAAGTGGACTTATACTGATAATACTCTTCTGGAATATTTTATAACTCTTGGAAGACGAAATAACGAATTTTAACCATTTCGGTTGGATATTGACGTCACAATCTTCAGTATTACGAAAATCGGGAGGTACCGTTCTAGGGGGGCTATATCGAAACGTGGACCTATACCGACGAATTTTAGTCAGAAATGGGGCAATATGAAAATGTGAACCTGTACAGACATATTTCTGGCGAACAGTTTTATATCACATTGAAGACTAAATACCAAATTTCAGCCATTTTGGTGGAATATTGAAGACACAACCTTCAAAATACGAAAAATCGGGAGGTACTTTTCCATGGGGGCTATATGAAGGCGTGGACCTATATCGACAAATTTAAAGGGAAAGTTTGAGTACCCCCAACGAAGTCTAAATACCAGATTTCAGCCATTTCGGTGGAATATTGAGGCCACAACGTTCAAAATACCGAAAATCGGCAGGTACCGTTCTATGGGGGCTATATGAAGGTGTGGACCGATACAGACAAAATTTTGGGGGAAAGTTTTATACCCTATAAAAGACTACGTACCAAAATTTCAGCCATTTTGGTAGGATAATGAAGCTAAAACCTTAAAAATACCGAAAATCGGGAGGTACCGTTCTATGGGGGCTATATGAAGGTGTGGACAGATACCGACAAAATTCTGGGGGAAAGTTTTATACCCCTAAAGAAGACTACGTACCAAATTTCAGTCATCTTGGTAGGATAATGAAGCTAAAACCTTAAAAATACCGAAAATCGGGAGGTACCGTTCTATGGGGGCTATATCAAAACGTGGGCCGATATATCCCATTTTCAATACCAACCATCCTGCAAGTAATAAAAACTTCTGTACCAAATTTTGACTCTCTATCTTTAAAATTGCGAGCTGTATCTTGATTTCAACAGACGGACGGACGGACGGACAGACGGACATGGTCAAATCGACATAGAATTTTATGCTGATCAATAATATATATACTTTATAGGCTCTCCGACGAATATTTCGATGTGTTACAAACGGAAGGACAATTTTAATTATACCCTCCATATGGTGGAGGGTATAACAAGACTAATATTGATGATTTTTTGGCTATACTATTTTTACTTGTTTTAAGCATTTACTAAAATTACTAAAAAAAAAGTCAGATCGATCCGACGATTAGAAATATTTTTGCCGCAACTTCCCATATGCTGCCTATTTTCCAGACTTTTGGAACTATGGTTTTGGCTATAGAAAAGTTCAGGACTTTAATAAGATGCTCGATTCGTGGCATACCATAGAGCTTGCGTTAGGGAAATTTAGTGTTCCGGAGCACAACTACCTGGAAACTGTGGTGGTACTTTTTTGTCTGGAAGAGATCTTGTACGACGTAATACCATTCGTTTTTGCAACACTTCAAGCGATCTTAACACTTGTTTTGCTTGTGCTCACGACCAACCTGTTGACTTTCGTTGTCAGTTACCAGTCACCATCATTATTTGGGAAATGTTAATCACTCTCATGGCTCAGTTGGCGATTTTATGGTTGTAGAAAAGGTTATGAAGTGGGTTAGTGAAAAACGGTTATTGCCTCTCAGAGGAAAGTAATGTTAGGCTTATAAATGCTGGAATATACACATGAGATTCCTATGTATAGTTCCAGTTCCTCAAATGAATTTCATACTCGTATGTTGTTTCATGGAGATTACATCAAGCAAAGGTTACAAATGTACTAATCACATGGAACTGGAAATGGAGGTGACACGGTTACGAGTTCCAATCAAAGATTAATTTTCTGTTAAAGCAGATGGTATGGTGGAAGACAGATCCCAACCCTTACCGACAGTGAAGTGAATGCAACTTTGTTAAATGGCTGCATCATCAGTGTAACCCTTTTGTAAAGTGATTTTGTCGTCGACTGGGGTAAGGACAGTCGCGTCCAGGGTCTTGATAAGACCCACTAAAACTTACGGAATGTAAAGACTAGTATGGGAGGTGACCAACCCTAGGGAAGTAAAGTGAATAAAATCATGTTAAATGCAGTGTAACCCTTTTGTTATCCATTGTAACGTGATTTTGTCTTCGCTGGGGTAAGAACAGTCGCGCCCAGGGTCTTGGTAAGACCCACTAAACCCTAAGGAATGAAAAGACTAGTGTCCTCCCTATCGTGGGGTGTAAATCGGGGTTTACTTTACACTCTACTCGCTTTAGATGCGGAAAAGTGTATTCAATTGGTATGGATTGAGCTCGATCGCAGGTGTGAAGGTAGCTCAGGCAAACTGGCTGGATGTTTGGCAGCTGGGGAATTCGTGTAAGGCGGGATTTGATGTAGACGATTCGTCAATGTTTAATTCTTTTCTCGCGAAATTAAGTGGTACTGATCTGTTTGTAGATAATCAGAAACTCGATACTTCGATGACGATTTGTAAATAATCGCAAACATGGTGAATAAATCGACATATACGATGTTCGAGGGTGAATGATTGTGAAAATGATTTATTTGGTTTTCGCGTGATCGGGAACGTGATGTATTCGAGAAGGCTAGCGCTATATGATCGAGAAGACTAGCGCTACGGTCTAGTCTCTACAATGCGCTACTAATTTCTTTATGCTGAACAGTGTATGTGCAACGGCTGACTCGAAGGCACGGTGGAACAGTAATATGAAATCCTTGATGTCCCAAAAGACCCAGTGAAACAATAACACGAAGTCCTTGTTGAACTGCTAACCCGAAGTCTCAGTTGGTAGCCCTCAACAGTAGAATTACCAAAGTAATTACACCGATGCGTAAGTTTGCGGATGTAGACCAGCTTCTACCCCAACACGTATATTTAACTGAGCTCCCCCTCTACTTCAATTTCTGAAATACTTAAGTGACCTGAGATATAATGTGAATGAGAATTATTCATCATAAATAGTAGTAAAATTACACTGAAATACAATTCTCCCAATGAGGGCGGGAAGTAATGATGTAGTCCATTCTCCGGACTGTGGCTAACAAGTTACCAAGAGCTAGTCTGGAGATAGGGATTCTGCTTCCTGAGTATTGTCAGTATGCGTGCTGGGTCCCCACCGGGCGGGTGGCACCTATGCTAACAATAGCTTTCTATAGCGGATATCATTCACGCTGACAGTTGTCAGTCGTCACCCTTCCCAGAGTTTACCAAGGCCACCCATTGTGTTAACAAAAAAATCTAGAGATTCCTTTTTTTCGCAAAGGAGGACCTTAACACCTCTGTACTGCGTGTGAAGACAGTGTTAGGTAAACGTTATTCAATCAGCAGCCAGCAATTGTCGCTGATCTTGCCGCCAGGATCAGATCTGCCGATGACTGCCACACAAAGTTCATCGGTCTACATGTTATATTTCCAGCGCCACTAGCCGTGAGATCCGTAAGTAGTGTGGTGTCTTTTCTGCTCCCATTCCTTTGATAGCAGGCAGATGAGGTAAAAGTTTTGGAGTCCTGGTTCGGGTTATGTCTCTTGGTGTTGAGGTGTGGTCCCTGCGTTGATCTAACTCTCTTCACCATGTAATTCTACGAAGAAGTGGTAATTGCATCCTGCATCCTTGATTTTACCTGTGGTTGATTCATCTCTTGTACTTTCAACACTTTCAACTTTAAGGGGTGTTCTGCCTGTGCAGTGGCAGATCTTCCTTTTGAAGAGGGTGTTGGAGTCAAACATGTAACATGTGTTAAGTAAAGCCAACATCGCTCCTAATCTGTCCTAATGTGGGTCATAGGGGTCTATTTTGGCATTGAGCTCAGCTTGGCCTCTTCGGTCGTCGTGATGAGTCAAAGTTTTCAGGATGTTTTCTTTCAAACTCACTCACAACCCTGAGATAGATTCTGATTAATTTGCATTCTCTCATCGAGATTGATACCTTCCCTGCCGATTTAATTCATGAGGTATGTAGTTCATCGAACTACGATAACCCTTCTTCTCCTTAGCCAACCAAGTCGCAGAGCTGGTTGAGGAGGTGGGTGCCTTTTCGATCAAGTTTTTTGTCGGGGTTCCATCCTCAATAGCGTGCCTGAGTTCGTCGTCAGATAACTGTCCCCGGACTCAACAGAAGCGCTATCTTAACTGATACTCAGGACCACCGTCCGCTCAGCAAGACTGTCGTTGACAACTTCCACAATGGGTACCCTTTGTCCGGTCCCTCCCAAAACTATAGTCCCTTCAACCGCATACTGAATTTCCACAGTCCTGTTATTATACCCTCAATATTTATCCTAACGACGGTATATACACTTTCGTACGGGCAAAATATGCCTCACCCAAATAATGGTTTTAGACTACAAGTATGTTTGGACGAAATATGTTTCAGACAATTTGGGGTTGAATTAGCCATATCCGTCCGTCTGGCTGCAGCACACGATAACTCTCGAACGGATCAACCGATTCGATCCAAAATTTGGCGTTTGTAATATTTTGTCCAAACTTATTTTAAGCTCGAAGATGGGTTATATCGGTCCACTCCTTCCGGTACCTCCCCCATAAAAGTTCGAAAATGTTTGAAAAATTTGTGCGCACGATAACTCTTGAAGGAAGTAACCCATTTGGTCCACGCTTTGCACATAGTGAAATTTCTACCAGACTTAGATGAGGTTCCAATATGGACTCAATCGGTCCACTCCTTCGGGTACTTACCACACAAAATTTCGGATAAGTTCACTTTGAGACCTGCTCTCGAATCACTTTGATTTTTGTTGAAGCAACTTGCATTCGCTGCATCAATAATGACGGTAAAAGTTTTTCAGAGGCAAGTCCATACTTCTGGAGAAAACAGCCCAAAACGTGTAAAAAAAAACCCCTCTGGCACCATATGTAGTGGCTGGAGAGCACGATAACTCTCGAACTGTCACTGTCACTAAAATTGTATGCACGATAGCTCTTGAACAGGCAACCAATTTGATCCAAACTTTGGATCTTCTAATATTTTGTCCCAATTTAGTTTAACTTCTAAAATGGCCCATATCGGTCCTCTCCTAAGAGTACATCCCCCACAAAAGTTCAACATTTGTGCGTAAGTAAAGTTTAGGGTCTGTTCTGATTTTGTAGCTCTGTGTACAGTTGTCAATTAACATACTCTTAAATTTGTAATAGGGTCATTGACCGGTATTAACAATAAGAAAATATGTAATCACAAATTGACCTTTATTCTCCTTAGTGATGTATATGCTTATAGAACACAGGTGTGAGTGTGATTCAAAATGAAACATAAAACGCAAATCACTAGCTGCTAGGCAATTTTTTTATAAATTTTCACTTTTCCTTTCTTTCGTGTTATTTTTTCAGTGAAATTAGGCCAGTTGTACTTCTACAACCATAACTTTATACCTTTCAAAACCGAGCATCTCAGCCAGCGATGCTCAATCGGCAATAACATAATTTCTGAAACAAATAAAAGCAATTACACGTTTAAACTTCAGCAAAAAAATATAAACATTTTTAGTTATAAAAACAACAACAAGAATATTAAGAATAAAAAATTAACCAGTTCTTTTGGATTTCGTTTTTGCATAATTGTTTTTTTTTTCTTTTGTGTTTGGTTGTTGAACTTGGCTTTTGTGTAGTAATATGCCGCCATCAATTCAAAAGAACAAGTAAATTTATCCACATCATTTCAGTTTAGTTTATTGCAATCGTAAAGTTTGTTACTGATTTAATACAAATATTATTTAACAAAAGTATCGAATTTTTTTAAGGACAATAACAAATCTGATGAAAAAAACAATTCTTTGAAGTGGCGAATTGGAAATAAATCAAGTTTTTGGTAGCGGACCAATACTCGTAGAATTTACGAAGTACAACTTGCAAGTACATGGGCAATATTTACAAATATTTATTACGAAAATCATCTATCTTACTGGGCACGGAATTGAAGCTATAATAAAAAATAGGTAAAAAAAACTTTTTAAATTAAACGGTTTTATGTTAAACATACATTGCAATGTTTAAGACAAATGTACTAAAAACCAAAAAATAATAAAATAGATACAGTCGTGGGAATTATAAACATATGCATTGACTAGACTAAAATAAAACCGTGGGGCACGTCATTTGTCTACAATCGTTGATTAAAATGTTTGTTTTGTAATGTTACACTATAATTAGGCAGTTGTTCAACAGACAACGATGGACGTGTGATAAGTAGGGCTAGAATGTGGAAACAAGCTAACAAGCTAGATTATAAGCGAGTTTTAGGGTTTCATAGTGGTGAGCGAGTAGTACTTTGTCGATTAAAGACAAACTACGAGCAGTGAAACGATTCCTCGCCAGCCAGCAGTGTGAATGTCCAACGATAAACTAGTTGAAACATCTCTTTTATTTGCATGGAGTGTATAAATATTGGAATTTCCATAAGCAAGAAAATAGTAAGTAATTTCCTCACCGTCTGCGGGCACATTAAGTCGATAATTTGTAGACAATTGACGTGCCCCACGGTTTTATTTTAGTCTAGTCTATGCATATGTTTATAATTCCCACGACTGTATCTATTTTATTATTTTTTGGTTTTTAGTACATTTATCTTAAACATTGCAATGTATGTTTAACATAAAACCGTTTAATTTAAAAAGTTTTTTACCTATTTTTATTTTCTAGTTTTTAGTTTTTATTTCGCATTCTGTTTAATTCATTTAGTGCTTCATTATTGCAAGGTTTCTTGCCCGTTAGTTTATTGCAGTCCAACTACTCTATACGTAGTCCTGCAAAGATCTTACTCTACTAAGAGCCACGTAGGCTTGACCTTCTTCAAACAGTTTCGCACCTAAGTATACGACTGCGTGATCCACAGTGCTGCCCTGCATTTTATGTATTGTAGAAGCCCATGATAGTACTAAAGGCAACATTCTTCTTTCAGCCGTCCCGTAATTGTACTTAGCTGAAAACTGTATGGCTTTCGGGTGTATAAGATGTACTGTATAGTGCACTGTATTCTTCTTGTCAAGCCTTTTATTTGATACCCATATTGATGGGATTGATAAAAAATTGTTATCAGCCATTTGGTAGCGGCGGCCATCTTAGATTTCAATTTTGCATAGTAAATTGTATTCTACTTGTTGAGACCTTTCATTTGATACCCATGTTGATGGGATTGATAAAACCTAAGTTATCCGCCATTTTGTAGCGGCCGCCATGTTGGATTTCAATTTATAATAGTATATTGTATTCTGCTTGTTGAGCCCTTTCATTTGATACCAATATTGATGGGATTAATAAAACATAAATTATCCGCCATTTTGTAGCGGCGGCCATCTTGAATTTATAATGATAATGAATAAACATAATTGTATTGTCACCAAAATCCAAAGTGTATACAAAATTTCAGATTAATCGGTTGACAGGAAGATGGTGAAATTTGAATTACTAAATTTGACCCAAGAATAAATAATAAATAAAACAAACGGGGTGAGCTAAATAAAACCCTTTAAAAAGTGTAGTACGTTATTAGAGCTGCTCGTAGTAATTTTGTTAGTTAAGGTGGTACAGTAGTTCAGACTTTGCTGGTGGAACACGTGTTATATTATATGGCGTTGAGGGACGTATGCAGGATTTCTTTTCGGGGGGCCCACCATGACCAAATATTGTGAAAATTTAAAATGTTGTGTTGCTATTTTAAAGGTTTTGTTAGCTGACTTTATATAAATTATTGACACAAAGTATATAAAATGGGCTATATCAGTCCACGTTTTGATATAGCCCCCATAGAACCCTACCACCCAATTTTCGGTATTTTGAAGGTTTTACCTTTATCATAACACCGAAATGCATGAAATTTGGTACTTCGTCTTCGTTGTGGGTATACAACTTCAAACAGAATTTTGTCGGTACAGGTCCACGCCTTCATATACCCCCATAGAACAATACCTCCCGACTTTCGGCATTTTGAAGGTTTTAGCTTCATTATCACACCAAAATGGCTAAAATTTGGTACTTAGTCTTCGTTGCGGGTATACAACTTTCCCGCAAAATAGTGTCGATATAGGTCCACGACTTCATATAGCCCCTGTAGAACAATACCTCCCGATTTTCGGTATTTTGAAGATTGTGGATCTATATCTATATATTTTTTGCAAGGGTCTATTTTGTTCACTAAGAAGTGAAAATACAGAATTACAGCCAAATCGGTTCGAAAATTTAGCTTAAATAGTTCAAAATACAGAAAATCGGACGGTACCTTTATGTGGGGTGTATAGCTAAATGTGGATCTACATTGAACACATTTTGCAAGGAGGTAGTTGGTGCACTGGGAAGTCAAAATGCAAACTTATTTTTGCTTAAATCGGTAAAACTAATCAGTGGTCTATGAAAATATCGCACACTAAATTTAGGCTATTCAATAAAAATTTTGAGTTATAGTAAAATCGGGGAAAGATATATATGGCGGCTATATCCAAATCTGAACCGATTTTTGTTAGAATCGGTAAAACTAACTAGTGGTCTAAGAAAATATCGCATATTAAATTTGAAGGCCATTCAATAAAAATTGACCGAGTTACAGCAAAATCGGAAAAAGATATATATGGGGGCTATATCCAAATCTGAACCGATATGGACCAAAATTGGAATTTTTCATTCCTATGCCGTCAAAAGTAATTGTACAAAAATTCATCAATCTAGATCAACTCCCTCTATTTTTGTCCACGTTTACAAAGAAGCGGCACCACTGTGCGAGGGCGTTCCGAGACATCGTCTCTATTGCGGCTCGCCTTGTACCTGCTGGTCGATAACTAGAAGTGAGTCCAAATTTCCCAGCAGAGGCGACGGTATAGGGCACGATTACACTCCTATCTGGATGACTCTTCAGAAACTGTAAGGTATGTGACAGATCAGGGACGTACGCAGGATTTCATTTCGGGGGGGGCCCAACTTGACCAAAAATCATGAAAAATTCAAATTTTGTGTAGCGTTAGGTAAAGCTATTTTAATGGGTTATGGCCACCTATAAGAATCAGAAAAGCCATTTTCATGCATATTTTGCAAGAAATCTATTAAACCTTGAGAAACCTTCAATTTTTTTTTTTTTTTGAAAAATCTTTCTGGCTAATACCTACCTATAAAACACTGTTTTTACTAAAGCAGTTTGCGGTACCCACTGTAGTTTGAAAAAGAGTAAACCGATCAGCATATATTTTTGTGGGATCATTACGAACCTAATAATCTTGTCCATTATCGAAACGGAATTAAAAAATAATTTAACTATTCTATTCTACATGTACTTTAAAATGAGCACAAAAATTTAGATTTTTCGAAATTTATATGAAATATTGGTACATAGTATATAAATTCAATAGAAAGAACTCATAATATTTAGGATACAATTTTAAATATTTACTGTGTAGAATATTTAGAACTGAAAATAGATAATATCGAGCCACTTTGGTAAAGTTTTTAATCATACAGGTCCACGTTATGGTTTATCGCAGAATCTTACAACTACAAAGAATTGCCGTTGTCGTTGCTATAGCATGAATTTCATTATTTCGATGATATTAGCTTAATTTTTAAGAATATCGTCTGTCGCTGATATGTTTCCAAATGAACACATTCGGGTATGTGATGAAAACCGAATCGACTCGATTTGCAGAATCGAAATGGTATATAATCGGAGTGCCGTTGATGATATTTACAGTTTTGCTTCGCAAAGGCCCCTTTTTTGAATAATATTTTTAAAATCCATTTTCAATTTCATTAAAATATTCAAAAAATTAGACATATACGATTTCGATTTATGGCAAAACGAGTCGAATCGTTTTCCATCCAGTTTTGGAGATATGGTGCGAAATGTATACAAATTATGGAAATTTTAGATATATTATAACTAGACAGCGGAATCCTATGGAAATGTATATATGGTTAGAATGGTCGTAGAGAAAATCTGATTAGACAGAAACTCGTTTCATCACAAAATAAAACGAATGTAGCATATCGTGCATATTTTGGCATATTTTTACATATTTGCATAAAATGAGCATATTCAAAAATATATACAAGGATTGGTGGTCTAAAAATCCCACCGAAATGACTGAAATTTGGTATTAAGTCTTCGTTAGGGGTATAAAATTTTACACCTGAAATTTGTCCGCATGGGTCCACGTTTTCATATAGCCCCCATAGAACGGTACCTCCCGATTTCTGGTGTTTTGAAGGTTGTGGCCTCAATATCCCGCCAATATGGCTGAAATTGGGTATTAAGTCTTCCTATGGGGGTAAACAACTTTCCACCAAAAATTTGTCGGCTTAGGTTCTGGCCTTCATATAGCCCCCATAGAACGATACCTCCCGATTTTCGGTATTTTGAAGTTTGAGGCTGGGGTTATAAATTTCTCTATTTTATTGAAAAGAATTTTAAGCAGAAAAATTGTACATACAAAAATTGTTTGTACCTATTATTGAATTAGTTGTTGCATAAGAAAATATGTAAAATGCATAAATTTTGCATATGCAAAAATTTATGCATTTTACATATGTCATATGTTTCGATTGCAATTTAATCCGAAGACAAAAATATGAACAGTCCCAAAATTTGACATGAATCGGACCATAAATAGGGGTTGCATAAAATTCCACTGTCTAATTATAACATTTGAGGCAATAAATGTAGTTTTTCCAGTTCATTACTTCTCCAAATATTTTATTCTGGCCTTTATCTACAAATTTGCTTCAGAGGTCAGAAGAATGTTTGCATTGGTTTCAGAGATATAGCCCTGAGTTGCTTTAAAAAGACAATATTTAACAAGGTTTAGATGAGGCCATAAAATCCAAGCTGGGTCTGACTCAACAAAACGCAACTAGAGCTGTTGTATTTTTGGTCTGTACTTTCACAAAATCCTCACTTCGAATTGTTTGCACAAGAATACCTTAAAAATGTTGCACAGTGTTATTTACCGGAAAATTATTTTTACTTTTAATATAATGTTACAAAAGAAACGTTATAATTTTGTTTTTAATTGTACGATTAGAAGTTTTTGGACTCGATGACAAACACTTTGATGGACTTAGTTCTGTACTGTTTTGACAAATAACAATCGATCCTTATTGAACCCCACATAATTATTCGCTAATAATAAGCTAATTAATTTTGGAAATTAATCTTATTTTGGGAGACACTCCTCTGGATAGTTATCGCGCCCATAAGTTATTTTAGTTGATCACTGTAGTATTTAGAGCTTTGTCAGGAAGCATGAACTTGTCCACGAAATATAGGATATCGCTGTAAACAAGACTACACAATGTCCAAAGGATCCTATAACAGTCTTTAAACTGCAGTTAAGTTAGACTATGAGGGACCTGAAGATGTTGTCCAAACATATCCTCTTGGAACTTGATCTACTTTTGGAAGTAATTTTGGGAGTGGACCGAGATAGTCCATATTAGGTTCGATTTTAGACTGAATCGGTTAGTCCCTTCGACCATTTTAGGGAATATTTTTTAACTTTTGTGGCAGAGGTACCGATAGGACTTAAATTTAATTTGGACAAAACATTACGAGATCCATATCTTAGACCAAATCGGTTGATCCGTTGAGTTATCATGAGTTTCAACCTGCCAGACAAACAGAGATACAGACGGACGGTGGTAAGTACTTCCATCTTGTCTGAAACGAATATCGTCCAAACATATGTGGAGTCTAAAATCATTATTTTGAGGAGACCTATTTGTATCGTGTCCGAGTGTATATAATCTCGTAGCCTTAAAGTCTGAGGCTTCGGTGATGATAAGGAAAAAAATAAAGTGACGCACAAAAGTTCATTTGTCTTCATAATTTTTTCATACTGTTTAGCAGTCTAAAATAGAATAACAAAATATTGGCGATGGCAGTAAAACAATCTCTAATTGGCTTTCAAGATGTAGTCCACGAAGGATCGACCCTTCATACATTTTATCAAATAGGCATTTTTTCATGTACTGCCATTCCCACAATACTGAACTCGTTATTATTGTTGTTACAGAATAAGTAGTAGGCCTTGAGAGCTCTATGTAGTTCGATTATGACATAAACTTGGAGTATATTCATTATGGAATTCGCATTTGATATGACATGAACAAGTAATTCAGATTTCATTGGAAGTTTCTCTAAAAAACATCATACAACCAAAATTTTTTAAAATATTTTCTTACAAAACTTGTTAATGATGAACATTTTCTGTTCAGAAATGTAAGAAAAGTATAAGTTTTAATAGTAAATCTTCAAACATACAAACATTTTTATAAGAAAAAAATATAATAACTAGTTACAGTAGCTTAACAAATTTTGTTCGACCAAACCATTTCGGGGGGGGCCCGGGCCCCCCGTGCCCCCCCCCCCTGCCTACGTCCCTGTGACAGATGTCCCTTCTCGGACCATAAGAAGATACTTTTCGAAATATCTTTTGACGAAGTCTGCCTTATAGAAACCCGAGAAGAACACACTGGAATAAATATATAGAACTTACAAACCCTCACCTGACGTATATTGGAAATATAGAGAATGGTGAAGAGCTTCATAGAACCTGACCGACGTTCTTCTTCGCTACTATAAGGATACCTTTTCACTAACTTACCATGGTAAAAATCCCAACCGCTGTGATGGAACAAGGATCCTGGCAAACTGAGGAAAATCACAGGAATAATATATAGTAGGACGCATACGATTGGCACTCATAAAAGACGAGTTTCGGTAAATATAAGAGCAATCAAACGTGCCTAGAATAAGTCTTGGTCAATTTCTGTGAGTCGAGAGAAGGATTCAATGACTAAGCTAGAATTCGAAGAATACTTTCCAAGGATCCAAAATCCATCATCCATCCATCCATCCATCACTCTGGACTTTAAGCCTCCTAGCAAGAAACCATTTTCCAAAGACATTGGTACCTACCACACGGATTGTGACAACTTCCAAATCCAAGGAAGGTCAATAATTGCTGAGATAATAACCGAAAAGCTTTAAAAACCCCGCCAGCATCAATTAAAATAACTGATGAACACAATTACATACAAATTGAGTATCGGATTTTTCCGCAACTTTGCATATCTTAAAATTCATCAAAAAGTACTCCATCAACAACATCTATATTGGTCAACATTATTGGGTATTTCCGTCAAAACAGTTCACAATTTTGGCTTATGCGTAGTGTAAGATCTGTTCGAGGATCCTTGGGGTTTTGTTTACAGCGATAAACATTTTTTATGGGCAAGTCAGTTTTTCCGACATAATGTTGACCAACTAAAATGGGTGGTGGACACGAGCACTGTCAAAAAAGTTACTGACATTGGTTCAACCTTTACAAATTTTAATATTTCTGCAAAATTAAAATCAATTTCCTTCCCTCACAAAAGTTCAACAAAATTCACCTTTGGCCCCATAGAAATTAATATGGAAACAATGATTGCCCGGATGGCACGGGTTAACCTTAACTGTTCGTTATAAAATTTCATATAAAGGTTTTTGGAAAATAGAAAAAATAGGGGGTAGGAAGGAGTAGAAGTCCAATCAAAATTTGTTGTTGTTTTTATACCCTCCACCATTCCATGGAGGGTATAATTAAATTTCTCATTCCTTTTGTAACACATTGAAATATTCATCGGAGACCCTATAAAGTACATACATATATTCTTGATCAGGGTGAAATTCTAACTCGATATTACCACGTCCCTCTGTCCGTCCGTCTGTTGAAATCAAGACACAGCTCCCAATTTTTAAGATAGAGCTTTACAATATGGTATAGAAGTTTCCATTACTCCTAGGATATTTGGTATTGCAAATGGGCTATATCGGTCCACGTTTTGATATAGCCCCCATAGAAGGGTACCACCCGATTTTCGGTATTTTGAAGGTTTTAGCCTCATTATCACACCGAAATGGCTGACATTTGGTATTTAGTCTTCGTTGGTGGTATAAAACTTTCCCCCAGAAATTTGTCAGTATAGGTCTACGCCTTTATACAGCTCCCATAGAACGGTACCTCCCGATTTTCGGTATTTTGAAGGTTGTGGCCACTGTAATGCAACGAAATGGATGAAATTTGGTATTAAGTCTTCATTTGAAGTACAAAACATTCCGTATGAAATTCGTTTGTATAAGCACACGCCTTCATATAGCCCCCATACAACGGTACTTCCAGATTTTCGGTATTTTGAAGGTTGTGGCCTTAACATTCCTCTGATATGGCTGAAATTTGGTATTAAGTCTTCATTTGAAGTACAAAATATTCCGTATGAAATTCGTCGGTATAAGCACACGCCTTCATATAGCTCCCCTACAACGGTACTTCCCGATTTTCGGTATTTTGAAGGTTGTGCCTTCAATATTCCTCCGATAAGGCTGAAATTTGGTATTTAGTCTTCGTTGGGGGTATAAAAGTTTCCCCCAAAAACTTGTTGGTACAGATACTACTTACTTACTTAGCTGGCCCATTACAGAACATTTGTTCTATAGACCGAACTAAGAAGAGATCTCCATTCCTCTCTATTTGTTGCTTTGCACTCTGGAATACCGCGCCTTTTCATCTCATCATCCACTTGTTTGCGCCATCTATTCCTTGGCCTGCCAATTCTACATGCACCGCCATGTGGCATGTATTCATACGCCTTTTTAGCGGGTTCATCATCGCTCATTCTTATGATATGGCCTAGTAAACGCAATCGCTGCATCTCGATACGTTTAACTATATTGATGTCGTTGTATAGCAGATACAGCTCGTGGTTCATGCGACGTCGATATTCACCGTCAACGCAGATTGGTCCGTAGATCTTTCGAAGAATTTTTCTCTCAAACACACCAAGCACTGCCATGTCTGCTTGCGCATACATAAGCACGGGTAGTATCAGTGTTTTGTAGAGCGTTATTTTTGTTTGACGAGATGTGGCTTTGTTTTTAAACTGCTTACTTAAACCAAAGTAGCATCTGTTGGCCAATACAATTCTTCTTTTTATTTCACAACTGATGTCGTTTGTTGTGTTTACGGAGGTGCCGAGGTATACGAAGTCTTTTACTACCTCAAAATTATAGGAACCGACTTCAACAGTTGGTCCGATCTCAATGGACGCATTGCGCGTCGACAGCATCAACTTGGTCTTCTCACCGTTTACCGCCAGACCCACCTTAACAGATTCTCCTTCGACCTTTATAAAGGTATCAGTTACTTCTTTTACTGATCGGCCCATGATGTCTATATCATCAGCATAAGCAAGTAACATGTGACTATTGGTGTAGATTGCGTCACTTCTTTTGACGTTTGACTCTCGTATAACCTTTTCTAGCAGGATGTTGAAGAGGTCACATGTAAGGCTGTCTCCTTGTCTGAAACCTCTTTTGGTACCAAACTCTTCGGAGAGGTTCTTTCCTATTTTAACTGAGGACCTCGTGTCATTTAAAGTCATTTTACAAAGCCGGATGAGCTTTGCGGGGATACCAAATTCAGACATGGCTTGGAATACCTTTGAACGCATCGGGCTGTCGAATGCTGCTTTATAATCGACAAAAAGGTGGTAGGTGTCGATCTGCATCTCTTGGGTCTTCTCCAGGATTTGCCGCAGGGTAAATATCTGGTCAATGGTGGACTTGCCAGGTCTAAAGCCGCATTGGTATGGTCCAATTATCTCGTTGATAATTGTCGTTCGCACAATATCCCTGACACGATCTTGTAAGCAATAGGGAGTAGACTTATGCCCCTATAGTTAGAGCATACAGTCTTATCTCCCTTCTTGTGGACGGGGCACAGGATACTCAGGTTCCAATCGTCGGGTACTCGTTCTTCCTGCCAGATGGTGCTAACTAGCTGATGAATACACCTTATCAGCGTGTCGCCTCCGGTTTTGAACAGCTCGGCTGGTAAGCCATCGGCCCCTGCTGCCTTATTATTCTTCAGCCGATTTATTGTTGTCTTTACCTCATCTTGGCTGGGCGGTATACATTCAATACCATCTTCTGGGATTGGGACTGTGGTATCTTCGTCGTCTTCGCTGCTATTGGATACCAACAGATTTGAAAAATGTTCTTTCCATATCCTGAGTACACTATCTGTATCAGTTACCAAATTACCTTGCTGGTCTCTACAGGAGGATGTGCCTGTACCAAAGCCATCAGTTTGATGCTTGACTCTTTGGTAGAATTTTCGGACTTCATTCTGGCTCCTGTACATCTCAATTTTTTCACACTCCCGCTTATCTCTCTCTTTTTCCTGCGGAAAAGACGTTTCTCCTCTCTCCTTTTCTCCCTGTATCTCTCTCGTGCGCTACGCGTTGCTACGGATTGTAAAGTAGCCCTATATGCCGCATTTTTCTCTTCGGTGGCAGCACGACACTCCTCATCATACCATGGATTCCTTGGGGAAGTCTCTGGTATCCAAGTATGGATTTTGCGGCTGTTTGCATGGAGTGGGCAATGCTTTGCCATTGCGCTGATATGTTATCGGGATGAGGAATGCTTTGATTAAGCAATTGGGCTAGTTGAGTGGAATATGCTGTGGCTATCTGTTGTGATTGCAGCTTACCGATGTCTAACTTTCGTGTTGTGTCTGTTCGTACTTTGTTTGCTACGTTTAAGCGGGTGCGTACCTTTGCTGCAACAAGGTAGTGGTTCGAATCAGTGTTTGCGCCTCGGAACGATCGTACATCCAACACGCTCGATGAATGTCTTCCATCTATCACAACATGATCAATTTGGTTTTTTGTTTTCTGATCTGGAGACAGCCAGGTGCCCTTATGAATATCGAGATGATTAAATCTGGTACTGCTAACTACCATGTTTTTTGCAGCTGCAAAGTCTATCAGTCTCTTACCATTGTCAGATGTTTCACTGTGGAGACTGAATTTCTCGATTGTTGGGCCAACGAAATTCTCCTTTCCAATTTTGGCATTAAAATCGCCTAGAATGATTTTAATGTCATGGGCAGGGCAACGGTCATATGTTTCTTCTAAGCGCTAGTAAAATATATCTTTGGTCTGTTCGTCCTTGTCTTCAGTGGGAGCATGAGCGCAAATAAAGCTGATGTTGAAAAATTTAGCTTTTATCCGAATTGCAGCAAGTCTTTCATTCACTGGAGTGAAGCTGGATACTAGATGTTTTAGTCTCCGACTAACTACGAATCCACAACCAAATTCATGCTTTACGTCATGGCAGCTATAATACAGTGCGTCACCTTTAGGTGTTGTTGCGACGCCTTTCCCAATCCATCGTATTTCCTGTATGGCAGTAATATCGGTCTTGTACTTTTACGTCTGCCAATGCGAAGACTGCACCATCTCTATAAAGAGTGCGAACATTCCAGGTGCAGATCATGGTCCTTAAAACGTTTGCGGGGTTCGTCAACTTTAGAGGGGTTTGTTTTTCTTTTCTTTCGTTTTTTCATAGTAGGATGTTTTTTCTAGGGGAGGGTTACTAACCCGACGCCCAAACCCAAGTTTTTAACGTTCTTATGGGTGAACGCGCGGCACATGTTAGCTCACTACCTTCAACGGGTGTTAAAGGCAGTTCCCCAGGTGACACCACGGGGAGGTCAGTGTCCACTTGGGATGAAAGAGGGACCAAGATAAATCCTGGGCTTAGCCATGTTAAAACCGGTCAGGACCGTTGCTTGGTATCTTCCATCCCCTACGTGGTACAGATCCACGCCTTAATATAGCACCCATAGAACGGTACCTCCCGATTTTCGGTATTTTGAAGGTTGTGCCCACAATTATCCATCGAAATGTCTGAAATTTGGTATTAAGTCTTCGATGGGGGTATTCTATTTTCCCCTCCAAATTCTTCGGTGTAGGTTCACGCCTTCATATAGTCCCTATAGAACGTTACTTCCCTATTTTCGGTATTTTGAAGGTTGCGGCTTCAATATTCCTCCGATATGGCTGAAATTTGGTATTTAGTCTTCATTGGGGTATTCAACTTTCCCCCCTAAATTTTTCGGTATAGGTCTACGCCTTCATATAGCCCCCATAGAACGGTCCCTCCCGATTTTTGGTATTTTGAAGTTTGTGGCCTCAATATTCGACCGAAATGGCTGAACATTCGAATAAACTTTCGTCTTTAGTCTACGTTGGATGAAAAAACTTTACCGACTGAAATTCGTCGGTATAGGTCCACGTTTCGATATAGTTATGAAGATTGTGGTGTCAATATCCCACCTAAAGACTGGAGTTTGTTATTTAGTCTTGCATGGGGTTATCAAATATTCCAGAAGGGTTATCAGTATAGGACCCCGTCTTCCTAGAAGAGGAGTACCTGTTTATTTTCGATATTTTGAAGGTTAGCAATATTTTTCTTCATAAACGAAAGAAAACTAATTGTTCCAATGCATCTCATGGTTGAGGGTATAACAAGTTCGGCCCGGACGAACTTAACGCCGCACAATGGTACCTCAGTGTACAAAAAGCGAAAAATATATTGTTGACTTTTTTATAATTTTATGGTTTTATTTTATTGAGAACACTTCAAATAGGGCAATCGTGAAAGAATATTTTCGATATATGGTAATAAAACTTTCGGCGCTCACGCCGAATAACAGACTTCGCCTTATTACGATACCTACAAAAAACTTTCCAAGACTCACGACTCTTTTTACACTGATAGGCTCCAAAAGGAGCAAAAGTAATAGAGTTAGATTTGATCCAGTTATCGTTAGAATGTATCCTTCTACGATCCAAAGGAACAAACTCAAATAAGTCCATTGTAAGGGAATTTATGATAGGACATTTAATATGAACATCACCAACATTTAGCAAAACAAAGTCGAAGTTAGATAAGCGCAGGTAAAACTCATCCCAATCAATGTTGGAATAACCCCGATATTCAACAAATTCAAGGAATGCGGTAACACCAATATTAAGCGAATATAAGTGAATGATCAGAAATAGCAGGACAAATACCTTGACCAGATTGATAAACCATGGAAGAGTTACCGATTTTTGTCGGTAACTCAGAAAATGAGTTACAGAATTCCACTACAGATTAAAGAATTTTTTAGATAAATTTTTTGACCAAATTTAGGCATTAGGGATGTCCGTGGCCGAAGAAATTTGTACACCTAACAGAAAACTAATTATTCCATTTTTGTTCAGAATATTTTATTTTATGTTTTTACTTGTTTTTGTTTTTATTATTATTAGTTATTATTAGTTTACAGCCCGATCAAGTGCCAATGGAACCGGTGATGTTGCAACCATGCAATTTATAAACATCTCTGCAGTTTCGCAACTAAGAAAAGAAAGAAACAAATTAATAGGTTTTATAATTCGAATCACACATATGACAAATACTTACACATTATTATGCAGCGGTATATGTTTTAAACAATTAGCAGCCAGTTTTGGAACCAATTGTGATTTGAAAGAATCACCAATGGCTAAGTGATTAGCTATCCTATAGGGAGTATCATGCTTGAGAGTGCCATCAACATTAAACTGGCAATAAAAATAACAAGGAAAAAATGTTCAGATTAACTGCTATAATAGACTACAGTCATAGGTATTTTAGGATATATCTTTTCTTTGTGAAAGATCTCATTATATATTAAATTTGTTATATTTATTATAATTTCTTTCATTTCAAATCGTACTTACATATCGGCACTCAATCATTGAACAGGCTCTGAAACACTTCTCGCGACCACTTCTAGAGGGAAGGCCGTAGATAAGTCTAGAAATCTCCGCTTTAAATAAAAAGCAAAAAAAATTATCACTTTTTCAATAAGGAGTACTTCTTCATTAACAATTAAAATTATCAGCCAAGCTAACACCTACCATTCCCCACTCCATGTGAAATGGCACATCGTCTAAATGTATCCCTTAAACGTCCTTTAACACACCATTCCTAAGATATGCCAGTATAAAAAATAAAAATTGTATCTACCAAAAATAAACTTATTTGAATTAAATTCAAACCTGTCCCCTTGCGACACTTAATGCAAAAAACCAAATCAATAAGATGCCGATTACTTTCATTGTGACAATGACAAAATTTCTTGAAATACTGTTAACGCATGGTAAGTATGAACCTGATTTTTATCTACATATTTCTAATTTAAATCTAAACTGGTTTATAATATACGTGTTTGTGTCTTTCATTTACACGTAATAAATTAGAAGAGTTTGAAATAAAGTGCCGTCCAAGTGTTTTAGACAAAAAAAAATCGAAAGTGGAAAACATTTTGATTACACCATCGCAATGGGTTATATATTATTTTATGTATCCATAAACAAACCCAAAACAAACAGAACAAAGAATCAGTCGGCTTTGCCGACAGCAAAATATACTCTGCGTGTGACAGAACAAAAAAAAAACAAGAAAAAAAAACGTTAAGTTCGGCTGGACCGAAATTTTTATACCATCTCCACCAGAAATAAAATGGAATAATTAGTTTCCTTTCCTGCCCACAATTTTAGTCAAATCAGCTTCTCGACCACGGATACCCCAAATGCCTAATTTGGTCAGACAAGTAAAAACGGCGAGTCGGACTTTTTATACCCTCCACCACAAACTGTTTCGAAGTAAATATGAACAAATAATTTCCTATTCTTTGCAGGAGCAGAATATCTTAACTGTTCTCTTCTTTCCAAAACATCGACCAATATTTACAACTTTCCGAATTTAGCATTTGTATCTTCGGGCTACCCTTATATTAGCGTTATACAAAAAAGTGTTCCAACACTATCTGATCTTTTGCGAGGAATATTTTGTACCTGTAATAATGTTTTTTATCTATAACAGGGATGCTCTTCTTCGCAAAGACAGTCTATTCAGCGATCACCCTGAGTTGTTTTCGCATTTGCTTCTCTCCCTCACCAACACTGTACGTGCAATGCAATAATTAGTATGCTTTCACAATTTTAGGTGGATACCCCAAATGCCTAAATTATATAATCCAAACTAAAAAAGGTGTTCAGCCAAGTGAAGTGTGGATCTATCTTTACACACGGTGCCCTTGAAACAATTTTAAATGGAAGGTGCTTACACCTCGGAAATTTTTGCGGATTCTGAAACTACGATGTTTATAGATGAGAACAATCAAAAAACAAAAAAAATCGCCGGAGCGCTTTTTAAATAAATAGCGATTTAAGTTGACATTTTTAGGGGTTGTTTAGGTTTTCGCGATTTTGCTTAGAAACCACATTTCCTATCAAAATGGGACTAAAACAAATGTTGTAGATATGAAAATTCTCTACAAAATTGACCTTTATGATATTCTCGTCGGTTTTACCGTTTTTGAGATATAGAAGTTCAAATTGGGACAATTCAAATTCAATTCAATTCTGTATCGGCACCTTATAAAACAATGTCATGACTGCAAATTCCCAACTTAAACTTATATATCTAAAAAAATGTTACAACTAAGGATAAGTTACTTAAGCCAGTCTTGTAGAGAATTTTCACAGCCTTAAGATTTTCTCAGGTCACATGTCGGTACGACTTACCGTATTCAAGCAAATTCGCGAAACCCTAACAAAAAAACTAAAAATGTATACTGAGCTTCCTTATCTCAAAAATGGTACAAGCTGCGAACAAATGACAAAGTCAATCCTCTAGAGAATTTTGACGGCTACAACATTTTCTTTAGCTCCATTTCGATTGGACTTGCGGTTTTCAAGCAAAATCGTAAAAACCTAAAAAACACCTAAAAATGTGAATTTTGACCGCGATTTATTTAAAAATCCCTACAGTGATTTTTTCTTGTTTTTGGATTTTTCTCATCTATGAACACTGCTGTTCAGAATTCACAAAAACTTTCCCTGTGTAAGCGGCTTTCATCAAAAGTTAGTTAAGGCGCACCCTACATGATATTGTTTTATAAGGGGGCGATACAGTCAGTGCATTGTCCCAAGATGAACTTCTATATCTCAAAAATGGTAAAAACTACGAAAATACCATAAAGGCAGATCTTGTAGAGAATTTTCATAGCTACAATATTTGTTTTAGTCCCATTTTGATAGGAAATGCGGTTTCTAAGCAAAATCGCGAAAACCTAAACAACCCCTAAAAATGTCAACTTAAATCGCTATTTATTTAAAAAGCGCTCCGGCGATTTTTTTGTTTTTTGATTGTTCTCATCTATGAACATTGTAGTTTCAGAATCCGCAAAAACTTCCGAGGTGTAAGCACCTTCCATTTAAAATTGTTTTAAGAGCACCGTGTACAATTTTGGTGGAAAGTTTTATAACTGCAGGCGATCTCAAAAGTCGTATTACGGATAGTTCCGTCAAACAATGTAGCTAAGACCCTCAAAATACCGAAAATCGGGAGCTACCATTATATGGGTACTATAACAAAACAAGAGCCTATGTTAACGAATTTTAGTGAAAAGTTTTCGTAGCAACGGAGATCCTTAAATGTCAAATTACAGGTAGTACAGTTAAAAATTATAGCTTAAATCCTCAAAATACCAAAAATCGGGATGAACCGTTATATGGGGGCTACACCAAAACATGAACAAATGTTGACAATTTTTGGTGGAGAGGTTTCGTGGCCACTGCTAACCTAAAATATCAAATTACAGCTAGTTCGGCTAACAATTGTGGCTAAAATCCTGAAAATACCAAAAATCGGGAGGTACCGTTTTATGGGGGATATACCAAAACATGGACCTATATAGACAATTTTTAGTGGAGAAGTTTCGTGACCACAGAGAAGCTTAAATGTTAAATTACAGCTAGTTCGGTAAAAAATTGTAGCTAAAATCCTCAAAATACCAAAAATCGGGAGGTACCGTTATATGGGTGCTGTACCAAAACAGGAAGAAATGTTGAATATTTTTGGTTGTGAGGTTTCGTGACCACAGAGAACCTTAAATGTCAAATTACACCTAGCTCGGTTAAAAATTGTAGCTAAAATCCTCAAAATACCGAAAATCGGGAGGTACCGTTATATGGGTGCAATACCAAAACATGGACCTATATAGACGATTTTTGGTGGACAACTTTCGTGGCTACTGAGAACCTCAAATATCAAATTGCAGCTAATTCGGTAAAAAATTGTAGTTAAAATCTTCAAAATGCCGAAAATCGAGAGGTACCGTTATATGGGGGCTATACCAAAACATGGACATATGCCCATAATTTTTGGAATATACGTTTATTGATCCTAGGAATCCTAAATGTAAAATTTTACATAATTCGGTCTGAGAATGTGACTTAAAATGTCAAAATACCTGAAATCGGGCTGTACCGTTATATGGGGGCTATACGAAAACGTGGGCCAATATAGTCCGTCACCGAACTTGACCTGCCTGCAAACAGAAGACGCATCTTCCCAAAATTTTTAGCGTTCGATCTCCATTTTGTGGATGCTAGAGTTAGAATTCTACCCTGATCAAGAATATAGGAGGGTATAAAAACATCATTTGGGTGTTGATTTTGTCACTCATACATTCACACATGTTGTCGTTGTGATGGTATTTTAATGGTCGCAGCTAACCTAAGACTAAATACAATCTTTCAGTTATTCCGCTTGAATAATGTGACTAAAGCTTTCAAAATAACGAAAATCGGGAGTACCGTTCAATGGAGGCTGTATAAAACATTGACCTGTACCCAGAAATATCAGGAGGAAAGTTTTGTAACTCCAACGAAGACTAAATATTAAATTTCTGTCATTTCGGTCGAACAATGTGGCTAATACATGGGGTGCCATTTTTATGGGGGCTATATAAAGCCGTGATGGAATAACCACAAATTTTAGCCATTTCTGTGGTATATTGAGGTCACAACCTTCAAAATACCGAAAATCAGAAGGTCTCGTCTATGGAGTCTATATGAATACGAGGATGACCTACACTGACAAATTTCAAGTGGAAAGTTTTATACCTCCAACGAAAACTAAATAACAGCTTTCAGCTATTTCGGTGGAATATTAAGACTAAATCCTTCAAAATACCGAAAAAAAAGGAGGTACCGTTCTAAGGGAGCTACATGAAGGCGTGGACCTACACCACCAAATTTCAGGTGGAAAGTTGTTTACCCCCTGCGAAGACTAAGTACCATATCGGTGGATATTGAGGCCACAACCTTCAAAATACCGAAAATTGAGAGGTTCTGTTCTAAGGGGGCTATAGCAAAACGTAGACCGATATAGCCCATTTTCAATACTAAACATCCTATGAGTAATAAAAGCTTTTATACCAAATTATAAAGCTCTATCTTTAAAATTGCGAACTGTATCTTAATTTCAACAGCCGGATGGACTAACGGACGGGCTGACGGACATGGCTATGTCGACTTAGAATTTTATGTTGTAGGGTCTCCGACGAATATTTCGATGTGTTACAAACGGAATGACAATAGGGGTATAAAAATGTGTCTAAAAATGCCTTCAATCGGTCTTTACCGAAGGACAACAGTGTGTACCCATGTTGATAAGTTTTGCGACCACTTGGTACCTCAAATGTCAAATTACAGATAGTTTGCCCATCAAATGTGGCTAAATTCCTCAAAACATCTAAAATCGAAAGGTATCGTTATATGCGGGCTTTACGAAAATATGGACCTATGCTGACAATTTATCGTGTAGAGGCTATACCACAGCAATGTTTAGTGTCGAAGTTTTGCGACCCCTGGGAAACTCAAATGTCACATTACCGCTATTTCAGTGCGGAAGAGTTACGTTGGGAAATATTGCTTTCGATAGTAGTGTTGTAAAGCGGTTTTGTCGTTGGCTGGGGTAAACTCAGTCGTCCAGGGTTGCCCTAAGAACTCACTAAACCTTAAGGAATGAAAAGACTTATAGACAAATCCTGATAATGAAGGTTAACCTCCCAAAAAGCTCTAATATAAACAGCATATTATATTAGGTACTTATTTATTACAGTACTAGTTACAATCTACTTTATGTTCGAATACGATAAGATGTGTTTAAATAGTATAAGGTGGGTAGAATACTTGACGCTCGTTCGGGGATCGGCAACTTATATTGGGTATTGGTGGCTAAATGCTCATACATCATAGCGCTGATGGAGTGATTTCTTGATCTTCTTGACGTTGATCGAGAATTCGCTGGATCGTTGCTCGGTAGTAGACAATTTGAATACGACCGGTACTCTACGATTCTTTGGTCGGTAGTAGACGATTTGAAGGTGATCTGTTAATAGATGCTACGCTGGTCGGGCTGGTCGGTAGTAGAGGATTTAGAAATGAGCGACAATTTGTTGTTCTTATGGCGGTTCTGCGGGCACTCGGCTACCGTGTTGCGCATGTTCGGCCACTCGGTGTTCTGCCACTCGGCTCTTGTGTTGCAGATGATCGGCCCCTCGGTGATTCAGCGCTGGTATTGGTTCGTGTTATCATTGGTATGCAGTTGCCGATCATCACCATAAGTTTCGCAAGCAGCACATCGCTGAACGTCATCTCCACACAGATTTGTGGAAGATTCATCTAGAAAAAGCCATGCGATAGGACATATTCCATGCTGTTTGAGGACATCGAGATGACTACCCTCCGGCCAAGTTTAAAATGCTAATCTTAATCATTTATATGTATGTATGTGTGGACGCAAATCGTCCATGGAATTCAGGAACAAGAAGTCGAAGCCCCATAGAACGAAACAGGGGTTTCCCCTTTCCAGTATTCCAGCCCATATGCAGATAATTGTGCGATCTTGTCATAGGTTGCCTTCCCTAATGTCATTTGTAAAAGACTGAACTACTATTGAACTGACCTTAATACCTTTTTCCTCTTAGAAAATATTCAAATATCAGACCACTTTGTTCACCACAAGGTCTATAGAGATGGACACAGGACTGAATGTCCTGGTTGGTGGTAACCAAATTCCAACCAATAACAACTCCTAGATTCTAGGCGACATATTCGAAAGTATGTTAATTTTGACATGCCAAAGCTATCTGCGACAAGCTGAAATGTAGGAACAAAGAAACGATCTTCCATTACCTATGCGGAGCCAATGTGGTCCTCGAAAATAAGTGCAACGCGATGGAATAATATTCAAACCTCACAAAAATCCGCCCGGAGAGCAGCAATTGTGTGGCTCCTCATGTCATCAACGGAACATCTGCATGAGAAGATGAAGATTCTTGTAGTACACAACAACACAAGGGCACGCACTCGTTGCAGTAATTACTTTTGTGTTACCGTAGAGTCATACTAATCACCAGCCATGTCAAGTGGAATCTTAGAGGTTTGGAGATCCTATCTGGCAGGACTGAATACTATTCACACAGATGCATTTGTAGATACCATAAACTAAACAAGTAATAAAGTGTTAAGTTCGGTCGGGCCGAATTTTGTATACCCTCCACCATAAAATATGATATGTGGGCTATACCAAAACGTGGACCTATCTTGGCAATTTTTAGTAGAGAAGCTTTATGGTAATTTGAAATCCTAAATGTCACATTTCAGCTAATTCGGTCAAAAAATGAAGCTAAAAGCTTCACAATACCTTAAATCGGGAGGTACCGTTATATGATGGGCCTATACCAAAACGTGGACGTATCTTCACCATTTTTGGTGCAAAAGTTTTTTGATCTCTTGAAAGTCCAAGTGTCAAATTGGAGACAATATGGGAGGAAAATATTGCTTAAATCCTCAAAATACCCTAAGTCCGGAGGTATCGTTATATGGGGGTTATACCAAAACGCGGACTTATCTGTACAATTTTCTGTGGAGACGTTTGTAGTCCATTAAGAACCTGAAATGTCAAATTTACATGAGGTAGTACACCATATAGAGAGAACCTTCGAGATGAAGTTGTATACACTCGCAGTTTGCATCGACATTGAAGGAGCGTTCAACAACGTCAGCACCGAAACGCTAATCCACTCCTTAGACGAGTTTCAGGTAAACCGGGCCTTGAGGCACTGGATAGGCCATATGCTAAGGAATAGATTGATAAGATGTGCGCTACAAGACGTAACAAAAAGAGACAAAGTTGGTCAGGGGACGCCACAGGGAGGAATACTATCACCTCTCCTATGGTTTACCACCATAAATAATCTACTAAGGATATTAACCGACGAGGGATTTGAACCCATCTGCTACGCAGACGACGTTATAATACTTCTTAGGGGAAAGAATCCAAATATACTCTGTAGAAGGGCCGAAACGGCTCTAAAAATGGCTTACAACTGGACCGAGAGGTCTAAATGTCAACCCGGAAAAACTATGTCTATTCACTAGGAAAACGAAAATAGGAGCTTACGAAGAACCCGTTTTCCCTAGATAAGATGATAAACATTTCTCCAACAATTAAGTACCTGGAAGTAATTCTAGACAGGAAACTTAAATAGAGAGACCATATTCAGGAAAGGGCTAATAAAGCCCACATATTTTGGTCAACCTGCAGAAGGGCTATAGGCCCAAAATGGGGTTTCAATCCTAGGACGACACACTGGTTATACAGAAGCGTAATTAGACCGATTCTAACTTACGCTTCTGTGGTACTAGTACGAGTATGAAGGCGTGGACATGGATAATGAAACTTTCCATATCCATGTCCATCCATCCACATCCATGTCATATCCTCAAATGAGGAGTAAATACCAAATTTCAGCAATTTCGGAGGAATATTGAGGCCACAACCTTCAAAATTCCGGAAATCGGGTGGTACCGTTCTTTGGGGGCTATATGAAGGCGTGTACCTATACCAACAAAATTCTGGGTGGAAATTGCATACCCCCAACGAAGGCTAAGTACAAAATTTTAGCCATTTCGGTGTGATAATGAAGCTAAAACCTTCCAAATACCAAAAATCGGGTGGTACCGTTCTATGGGGGCTGTATTTAGGCGTGGACCAAAAACTTTCTGGGGAACGTTTGATATCCTCAACGAAGACTAAATACCAAATTTCAGACACTTCGGATGAATATTGAGACCACAACCTTCAAAATACCGAAAATCGGGAGGTACCGTTCTATGGGGGCTATATGAAAGCGTTGACCTGTGCCGACAAATTTCTGGGGGAGAGTTTCGTACCCCCAACGAAGACTAAATACCAAATTTCAGCTCTTTCGGTGTGATATTGAAGCTAAAGCCTTCAAGATACCGAAAACGGGTGGTACCATTCTATGAGGGCTATTTGAAGGAGTTGACCTATACCGAAAAAATTCTAGTGGAAAGTTTTCTACCCACAACGGAGACTAAGTTCCCAATTTCAGCCATTTCAAAAGCCTTCAAGATACCGAAAATCGGGTGCTACCATTCTATGGGGGCTATATCAAAACGTGGACTGATATAGCCCTTTTGCAATACCAAACATATTAGGAGTAATAGAAATTTCTATACCAAATTACAAAGTTCAATCTTAAAAATTGCGAGCTGTATCTTGATTTCAACAGACGGACGGACAGACGGACATGGTCATATCGACTTAGCATTTTACCCTGATCAAGAATATATATACTTTGTAGGGCCTCCGATGAATATTTCGATGTGTTACAAACGGAATGACAAATTTATTTATACCCTCCATATTATGGCGGAGGGTATAAAAAGGAGGTGAATGGATCTTTAATGTATATTTTTTTCAAACTCAAACAACAACAAAATACCAAACATGTTTTGCAAATGTTTGAAGATGGGATTGGACAACCGAATTACGACTCACATGTAGTTGGTCTCATTTCAATTAAGCTTGAATTTTTGCCACCCTATGTCACACTTGCTTTACAACCCAAAATCGCACTATACTGGCAAGAATAGAAAAGAATCAAAGTACGAAATTAAATGTGTTGGATGCCGGAAGACATTTATTTTCATTCTCATTTTTCCCAACATGTAGAATATATTGATGAATTATTTGCCATCGATCCCGCGGGAGTTTGTTAGTTCTCCTACCGGGCGCGTCCCCACCGGCGGATAGGGGGAGGAGGATTGTCGTACCACTCTGTCCAAAACCTATTGCATGGTGGGTCTGGGGCAGAGGGGTGGGATTATCCACCTCTGGAAACCTTGAGTTTCCCGCGGACAAAAAACTGACTATGGGGGTGTTCCCCTAAAACAAAAAACAAATATGGAAGGAAAAAAGGAAGAAAAAGTTACGGTGCAGGGCCTAATAAACACAGTGCTGGCGGGGACCAGTGATCTGCCTACGAGTCACACCCCGTCGATATCATGCGATCTTGAGCAATCTCCCATAGATGTGGGTGCCTTGGCATCTGTGGTCGAAGGTAATGCTACAAGCACACAACCTAGTGTAAAAACGGAGGAGGATAAAGGACAGCACAGGGGGAGGATTAACTTGACCCAACTATCTGATGATGGTAGCGACCCTGATTCCGAATCCGATAGCTGCGGCAAAACGAACACCACCGTTGTGGAAAATCCCATGAAAGTGGAAGTCCACAAGATGGTAGAGGAAGTGAGCGAGAGCATCGCTAAGCTCACGACGAAAAGAGTGCAGTGGTCTGGGGCCCAAAGGAAGAAATATAAGAGGAACCAGGCTAAATTAAAAGAGGAACAACAGCTGGCTGCTTCAAAGGTTACCACAGACAGTCCCTCCAGTTCTTCGGAAGCGGCGAAGAGGACAAGGTCTCCTGAGGAGCAGAACGTGGCAAAACCCATTAAGAAGAAAAATAGCTTCCCACCTTCAATTGCCCAGGACAAACCTCGTCAGGACAAAAGCCAAGGAGACTGCCAAAAGTATCCTTCAAATGATACTGAAGAGGCGAGTTCTGACAAAAAGAAGGTGAGCGCGACGTCGGAATCTTCTGCGGTGGCCAAGGACTCAGTTAAGAAGCCTACTACCACCCAGAAGAGGAAGATGGACGCTGAAACCGGAACGGAGCCGCCATCGACTTACGCCAAGGGAGCCAAGAGATACTACAAGGACGAGCAGTAATCGATACTAGTAAAGGATCTGGAAGGCTACACAAAGAGTACTTATCGGAGATCGAGAAATCGATCAACGATAAAATATTGGAACAAATCCTGCAAGGACGAGTCTCAATAAAAATAAACTGCTGTGAGCCAAGGGGGGACCTGCTATTGTACCACCTGAACTCACACGCAAACTCTGCAGCTCTCGGGGAGGTAGTCAGCAGTATAGCAAGTCCATGGGATGGTGGCAGACTAAAACTGGTGAGGAAAGACGAAATTCCTCATCTAACCAAAGCATCGGTGTACGTCAAGGGGTATGGCTGCAAGCTCGAGACGGAGCGCATGCTCGAGGTCTTTGGCGTACAAAACGAGGCCCTAAAGTTGGAAAGATGGGAGGTCTTCCACAGGGAGGAGAAGGAAAACGGCACTCTCCTTGTGATGGGGATCGACTATCTCTCGCTAGCCGGGCTGGTCAGAACCAAGGGCAAGGCATTCTTCGTCTCGAACTCGGTCTTCTTCAAAATTGGAAAGGCAAGAGTTGGTAAGGAGGAGATTGCCAAACCAAACAACCAAGAGGTCAACCTACCAAAAGGCTTACAGGAGGGAGGAGCAGACGAAATTAGCGACTCCCAAGAAGCCAACCTACTGGAGGACCAATGAATGAGGTCATCCAGATCAACCTCCATCGGAGCGAAACGGCAACATTAGCCCTGATGGACAAAATAACTAAAGGTAATATACATATTGGTTTAATCCAAGAACCTTGGACCATAAAAACAAGGTTTCTGGACTTAACCATATAAATTATCAACCGACCGAGGACCTGCATTATATGCCACAAAAACTTATGCTTTCTTTTTTCTCCAGAGTTGTCATCGTCGGACGTCACAGTATTGAAGCAGGGGAATGGTAACATACACCTAGCATCATTATGCCCGCCGTTCGACTCCCCGACATTACCACCTTCGTCGGAATTGCAGCAACTGGTGAGAAGGATAAAGCAAACAGGTAACGAAGTACTAGTAGGTAGCGATGCTAACTCTCACCACATCTCGTGGGGCAGTACTAACATTAACAAAAGGGGTCAAGCCCTTATAGATTACTTAAATACTAACGACCTAATAACACTTAACACCGGGAATACGCCAACCTTTGTTAACAGAATTAGGGAGGAAGTACTAGATATAACGATATGTTCAGAAAATTTAATAAGCGAGGTACACGAGTGGAGGGTCCTGGAGGAACACTCCTTCTCAGACCATAAGTATATTAGATTTAAAATAGCTAGGCCATCGCCTAATCCGATAACCTTCCGAAACAAATCCAAAACAAATTGGACATAGTTCGGAAAACGAGTAAAAGAAAGACTTGGGCAACCAGATGAGGAATGCCTAAGTAAGGAGGACATAGAGAGATGTCCTAAAGTTAACTGAAGCACTAGTAAAGTCTTTCGAGGAAAGTTGTCCCCTTCGAGAGAGGAAATCCGCCTACGAAAAACCCTGGATGACAGGGGAAATTCGGAATAAAGGCAAGGAGGTCCGCAGACTTTATAATAGGGCCAAACGTAAAAAAGCAGCTGTATTCTGGGACAACTATCAGGCAAAATTAAAGGAATACAACAAAATAACAAGAAACGCCAAACGAAACTCCTGGAAGCTTTTCTGCGAACAGGTGGATAGTGTAAATGACGTTTCAAAGATTAAAAAGTTTCTATCTAAAACCCATACACAGACCGAGCAATTGGTCGATGGAAATGGAAAAAGGATTGAAACAACAGAAGAAACTCTAGGCCTTCTGATGAAAACGCACTTATTATCTCATCGGAAGAGGCACCAAAGATCGACAGCTTATTGCTCCAACAAGCCATTTTAAGCTTTTCACCATATAAAGCAGCTGGACCAGATCAGATCTTCCCGGCTTTACTACAGAGGGAAGTGGACTTGATTGCGTCCAAGCTGGTCGGGATCTTCAATGCATGCTTAAAACTTGCATACACTCCTATAGCCTGGCAGGAGGCAAGGGTAGTCTTTATACCCAAACCTGGCAAGGCAAGTTATGTAACACAAAAATCTTATCGACCGATAAGTTTAACTTCATTCTTACTCAAAACAATGGAACGGACAGTCGACACCATGATAAAGAGTAAGATCCCCAACGATATGCTTAAATTCAAACAACATGCATACGTTAAAGCCAGATCAGTGGAAACCGCATTGCAGAGGTAGTACACCACATAGAAAGAACCTTCGAAATGAAAATGTACACACTTGCTGTATGCATCGACATCGAAGGCGCTTTCAATAACGTAAGCACCGAGACACTTATCCACTCCTTAGACGAGTTTCAGGTAGACAGGGCCTTAAGGAACTGGATAAACCACATGCTAAGGAATAGATGGATAAGCTGCGGGCTATACGACGTGAAAATAAGAGACAAAGTTGGACAAGGAACGCCACAGGGAGGGATACTTTCACCTCTGTTGTGGGTTACCACCATAAACAGTCTCTTGAGGACCCTAACCGAAGAAGGATTTGACCCAGTCTGCTGCGCAGACGACGTTATAATACTTCTGAGGGGAAAGAATCCGAATCGACTCTGTCGAAGAGCAGAAACGGCTCTAAAAATTGCTTTTAACTGGGCCAGGCCGAGAGGTCTGAACGTCAACCCGGAAAAAACAGAATTATGTCTATTCACTAGAAAAACGAAAATGGGACACTACGAGGAACCAGTTTTTCTAGATAAGACAATAAATATCTCCTGTACAGTTAAATATCTAGGAGTAATTCTGGATAGGAAACTTAAATGGAAAGACCATATACAAGAAAGGGCTAACAAGGTCCAAATATGTTGGTCAACCTGCAGAAGGGCGATAGGCTCAAAATGGGGGTTCAATCTGTAACGAACACTTGACGGTGTTTGCAAATACTTCCTTTAGAAGTATCATGTTCACAGAAACATACATTTCGGCATAAACAAACACTAGTAACAGGACTACGGGAGTTTTTAATTTGCTAGCAATAGCAGTCGGCTGGGGGGTTCGCGTCCTGTACTAATATTTATCTGTTCGAACGTTGCAATAATAATACTTTAACTCCCTTTTTAACATAAGAAATTTGTATTTGGCCAATAATTACCTAGGTCCCCTGAAACTAATTGACCCCTGTAGACCTACTAATCTGTCATGAAAAATTTAAGAAATAAGAAATGGTATTGATTTAGGTTGTTTTTCCTTGGGCGACTCCTCGGTGGTTTTTGGAGCGCTAGCCTCATTACCCACCCTACCTATGGTTCTACTCGGCGAATACATTGTTATAGAACCCCTTAACTAATGAAAGAAACTAGATTTTTATTTCGTTTGCAACATCTACTTTAGGGAAACTCCACAAGTTTAAAATTTAGAGATCCATATTATATATCCAATTTATTCAACTTATTGCATGCATGTAAATAATAAAAAATCTTAAATATAATATCGCCAATAATAATTCAGTATAGTTTGACATTTGTTTTCATTTTGTAACTTAATGCTATTGAGGGAAACAGAATTAATTACTATACTTTATAGAATGTAAATAGAAATTACAAGAACGTAGGATTTGATAAACCTACAACTTTATAATCTAGATGTAGGGTGCTTTTTCGAAAGCAAAACAAAACTAATAAAAGTAGAAAAAAGATAAAAGTAGAAAAAAAAGAGATAAACCACAAAAGTGAAAAGATGATTATTCTTTGTTACGGATAAGTGTGAAGTAAAATGGGGTGTTTAATAAAGCAAAAACAACATTCACTTACCATACAAACAGCTGATATCCATTGAAGAGGCCTCCCAATTGATGTCGTTCGATGTATGGTTATTATGCTGGAACAAATCTATACGCTTAAGGTTTTGAATATCTCATTAAGTTAATCACTGATTTCAACGTTGTGGCATATCCCTGTTTAGATTAATTTATGCACTATAACTAGGTTTCTTTGTAGGTTTAATTTTAATAATTACATTATACTTTTCCTGACACTTTCTATGAAATTTTAAGGCATTACTTTATGTGTATTGTATTACATGCAAATTTTAACAATCAATTATAATTATTATATTTTAATTCACTTTTCAATATCCACTGATGTATTTTTAACTCTTCAAAAAAAAAAAAAACTATTTTAGATTAACATTATATTACCGTTCAATTCAACGCGTCACACAAAACTAGATTTTTGTGAAGAATGCAAGAAGAAATTAGTTGAAGGTCATAATTTGTTGTTGTTTTACAACAGCAATTAGAGACAGAAGAAGAGGAAAAATGATCAATGAATATGGAACAGCTATTTTGGTTGTCATCAAATCAAAGAGAATGCAAAAGAGTCAGGAAAGTTTTATATGAAGTTTTTGTTGTTATCAATACTTAAGGTTTGTTTCTTTCTTCTAAGAGGATCACAATTGAATTCTCTCTGTAACCAGGTTGGTTCCAGATGAAGTTCCAATGGATATTAGGGAGGTCCAATAATATTAAAATAATGTTCAGAGGTGCCGCTACTGTGAAATCGCTGGTCGAGAAGATTTGAAAATTGCTCCAAAAATAAAAACGACCAAAACTCCAATACTTAGTTTGATTACCAAAACATGAATCCAAGGGAAATTTGGTGAATTCAAATGATGTTCGAGACTGGACTTCTGTATGATGGTTCAATACTTTTCAACCTTCTGAAATCCACGTTTGTAGAATGCTTGGGGTACTGATGACACTTTCCTGTGAAAATAATGAGTTCACCCACTGTTCAACTGTTCTTGACTCCGGATATAATGTTATGACCCGTCTATTTGGACATGTGACAATTGATGGCTTGGAGAAGACACGCCATGTACAGTTGCGTTGAAAGTGCAAATTTCACCTTAAAACTTCTTATTGATTTTGGTATTGGACAGGTTTGTTGGATATTCGTCTGCAGATAAGGAAAAAAATCGTTTTCCTTGGATAGATATAAAGGAAACCTCCACCATTTATGTCGGGTCGCTCCAAAATCTGGAGCTAACCTTACAATTTCCAAGTAAGGAGTAAGTTTTCCTAAATATTTCAAAAATTACCACTTTTGTTCAAATATATTTGAGTAATAAAGTTTACCTTTTGATATTTTAATTGAATTTTCGAATAATTATAATAATATCCGTATATAGGAAAATTATGACACTTTATTTTTTTATGAGGTTAAATTTTTTTTAACTTAAGGATCAGAAGATAATTTGAAGTGTACTCTATGCGGATTTACAGCGAAAAGAATGTACTTAGGAAAAAACGTGTTTCAAGAAACCTCTAGTTAATCGATTTTTAAGGGGTTAAAGCGTAATGCCAAAATTGGTAGAAGGTGATAAATGTTGCCAGATTGCGACATACCAAAAGGAATTGAAGATAATCAGATCGATAACTCTTGGAATATTGGAATCGGTAGATATTACGACCGTTAAATTTATTTCCTTTATATTTAAAAATAAAACAATCAAAAATCGCAATTTCTTAATGAAAGTTCACTACAAATCCTAGGATGATACACTGGCTATACAGAAGCTTAATTAGACCAATTCTAACGTACGCGTCTGTGGTATGGTGGACAGCCATGGACAAAAAATGCAATGTGGAAATATTACAAAAGGTCCAAAGAACATGCTGCCTAAGCATTAGCGGAGCAATGAGGACCACACCGACTAGGGCTCTAGAAGCAATTTTGTTTGTACACCCAATAGATATTCAGGTAAGGTATGAGGCAGCCATCGCAGCTATAAGGCTAAAGTCGATGAGCGAGTGGATCGAAAAGAGCCACCAAAACATATTAAAGGTCACAACGGGTGAATCTATAAATAAGGTAGTATCGGACCGTAAACCTGAAACTAGTGAAGTAGCCTTGTGTGAAGTGTCAATACCTGACAGAGACATGTGGATCGGGGGAGCTCTAGCACAGATTCCCGCTGGAAGCTGTGGGTTTACGAATGGGGCTGTGCTATGGGGAGAACCGGACTGGGTCTTTATATAATGGAACCGGAAACGGAAATCTCCCTCCGTCTGCCGGATCATAACACGATCCTGCAGGCGGAACTCCGGGCGATAACAGAGTGTCTGCTTTGGTTTGATACTCACACTAGGCCTACCACTGTAAATATCCTTACGGATAGCAAAGCAGCCATTAGAGCTATATCAACCAAGACAGTGAAATCTAGAACTGTCTTGGAATGTATTAAATCTATAAATAATTACTCCCAACACGGTAAGTTAAACATTATATGGGTACCAGGGCATACCGGAATTAGGGGTAATGAAATAGCAAACTCCTTGGCAAAACAAGCCAAAGAGCAACCCAAGGTAAGTCTAGAAAACGCTAAGCCGTTTAAAGCTACGCGACTAGAACTAAAGACATGGGCCAAAAATTCACATGTATCCGTCTAGAGTAGTGAAGAGAAGGGGAAAAAACACAAAAATCCTATGGGGAAACCCAGACGAGGACAAAACAAAAGAATTACTTTTACTAAGTAAAAAAGATATTAGTAGACTGACAGGAATCCTTACGGGTCACCTAGGTCTAAAAGCGCACCTGCACAAAATAGGTTGTGCAGAAAACAGTGAATGCAGAGCATGCGGAGAGGACGACGAAACGTTGGAACATTACCTCTGCCATTGTCAAGCCTTCACAAATCTGAGAACCCAGTTACTAGGGAATGACATTATACCAGGACTCTACCAAATTAGGACAATCGAGTTCAAAAAGATAAGAGACTATGTAAATAGGACAGAGATCCTAGACTAAGTAAAAAAAAGATAATCCTTCAAAAAAATTAGAGCGCACAACAGGCCTACTTATGGCTTAAGTGTATGTCCACATGGGCATGTGGTGATCTAGGATCACCCCTCTTATCAACCTAACCTAACATTTGCCATCGATAACAATGTTTGCACATCTGCCATGTATAATGACGACTACATAATTTTGGAAATTTTAGATGAAGGTAATTCTAATGAAGAAATTGAGGATACTACAGAACAAACATTTCAATTACCGTCAGTATCTAGCTGTAGAAACTCTTCATAAATTTATAAAGTCAGAAGATTTTACACGCAAATAATGTGCTTTGGAAACCTTTTCAAAACTAACATCTGAGTTAAATTTAAAATTTATATTGGAATTCAAAAACACAAACAAAAATAACATAATTATACCTACACCACTATGTGGAAAGGGTATTATAATAAGTTTGTTTTGGTAAAATTTCATGTAACACCGCGAAATATTCGTCGGAGACCCCCAATGTGGCATCTCGACGAGATAAAGCGATTTTGAGATGTGTGTCCGTCCGTCCTTCCGTACGTCTGTCCGCCCGTCTGTCCATTATAAATTGTAATCAAACTCCAGGCCGCAATTATGGACCGATCATCACGAAATTTTGTGTGGAGGTCGGGTTCAGACCAGAATATATCAATATTTTTATTGGTGATGATCGTGAAATATTTAGCGGGTGAAATGGACCAAAAACATAATATTTATCCAATTTTGTTGCGGCTCTGTAGGTCGCAATAATAGTCCGATCAACGCGAAATTTTAATGGTATATGACGAAGAAGAAGCATGCAATTTGAGATGATGATCAGATAATATTTAGAGGTAAGATAACAGAGTTACAGCCTTATACATATATCCAATTATTTGTTTTTAGTGTAATAATAAATACGCTAGAGGTCGCAATTATAACTCAATAGTCACGAAATTTTGCACGAGGTAAGACTTTAGGTCGACGAAGGTGCCTACAATTTTGGATGATGATCTGATATTATTTAGCGGGTGAAATGGACCATTACTTTTGTATGAAAAATATAAACATTTTATATTTGGTCCATATTTTAATTTCTGGAGGGCATATACCGCCAAAGTAGCCTACCTATGAAAAAAGAACGACTGACCTTTCCACTGATACAAGTTGCAATAATGAGTTTGGTAGATAACCTAATATAAAGCGGGTTTTCTGTATAGAGCCACATTTTCCTCCCATGCTATAATTGTGTCTATCATGACAGAGAAATTCCCAGTTTGTGCATTATTGCGAATTACGTGGAGCCCAGGCGTATTAATTGTCCAATTGAATTTTTTATACATATGGCACCAGTTCAACAGAGGGGTAGTAACTAAAAATTTTAACTTTTTATTAAGAAAATGAATTACCCTACCCACTGTAAAAATCTGTCATTTCATTGTCTATTCTTTCGTCAAAAATACCGGTATTTCACTTTTGCTACTACTTCCTATGTACCAACAGTTTTTGTCACTACTAAAAAATAGAAAAGTTTGAGTTACTACCTTTTTGTTGAACAGGTGCGATATATTGCAGCATGGGGTCGCATCGCCACGTTTTTTTTTCAAAATGTACTCGGTGTCGCTACCGTTAAAGTTTTTTTGAAATATTAATTTAGGTGAAGGTGAAGGCACCCACTGATCTCCTCCTGGCGTATAATTTTGGGATTTATACATACAACAATTTACCGGCAAGTCCGAACGGCGTGCCCTAAGACACCACTTGTAGAGAAGTTTTTCATGGCAGAAATACTCAGGAAATGTCGTCAGCATTACTAAGGGGTATTTCGCCAGGTAACTTTAAACGGTGGGAAAATAGTAATTTTGGCGACATTTTCTGAGTATTTCAGTCATCTAAAACTTTTCTACAAGTGGTAGCTTAGGGCACCCTGTTCGGACTCGGCGATAAACTGTAGGTCCCCATATCAGGAAATATGAATAGAGGTGTACTCATTGATATGAGAGAAATCTCCTTTGTCCCTTATGGGATGTTTCTGGAACAATTATTATATTATTATTTAAGCTTCATGTGATAAGGTGGCAGAATCCACAAAGTTATTTCTTACAATAAGTTTATTTGTTCCATAAATGAGTTTTGATTTGCTGAAAGCACAGTTTATACAGTTGGCCATTCAGCCCAAACTAGTTAGCCCTGACTATTAAGTTTGCTGTCAAATACATAAAATACAAAGGAAATCAAATCACAATAATGAACAATCTATTATGTTTGTTGTCAAATGTTGTTAACAGAACTCTGAATGGCCAACTGTATAAACTGTGGCTGAAAGCTAATTTCCAGGCGTGCAGGTGCAGGGTATCACATGGTCGGCCCCGTCCGACTATAGTCTTTGCTTACTTGTTTTAATTTGCATTTGGGCAAACAGTAGTTAAATGTCTTCCGGCACAGTTTGAGCAGTTGGGATTCACATTGCAGTTTCTCTCACCATGTCCAAACATCTGACATCTATATTATAATGGGAATACAATGTTATAGATTCTATAACATTGTATTCCCATTTAACAAATACTCGAAAGAGAGACCTAGCCCTTTGACGTAAATCATTAAGTTTAATGCTTGGTTTACATTTACGAAATCCAGTCGATTTCAACTGTCAATTCCTTTGCGTATACGTCAAATGAAAACTCATCTGAAATCCATTGGATTTCATTTGACGTGTAAGCAATGAAATTGACAGTTGAAATCGAGCGGATTTCGTAAATGTAAACTTACTATAACGGAACCTCTCTCGAAATAAACAATATAGAGCGTGCCTTGGAAATCACCATGTTTCTGATGACCGATTTAACGTCACAACATTGAAGACCAAATTTATGAGAGCATTCTTTACATCATCAGCTGATCGACCATATAAATTATACAGCACAGCATACGTAGAAAATTCAATTGTTACTAATGTATTAGTAAATTTGTACTTCAAACCCAGATAGCATTTGGAAGACTGTTTTTTCAAAAATCACATTGAGGAGTCTTTTTAGAGTCCTTTTGGTGATCAAAAACTGATTAAGTCGCTTGTATGATCAGAAAGGGACTCGAAAGTGACTCCCTGTAGTGATTAAAAAGAGTTCAATTTAAAATACAACAATAAATGTGTAGCAATCACAAATTAGTCATTGAAGTGTTTAAAATGTGACCATTTTTTGTTATTTATTGTCACATTTTGATCATCTGGAAGATTGAAAAGTGTTTAATCAAAAAAGGGTCATGCAGGTGTTTGAAAAGTGATTATAATTATGCATCTTCTGATCATATTTTGAACAGTTAGGTGATTAAAAACTGATTGCTTTGTTTTATTTTTATTTGGTTGTAAATAAAAAAATAAAATTCTCATATACACTTTCTACAAAACTTTGATATAAATGTAACGTATAATATTAAGTGTATATACAAACACATGTTCAGGTTTTGCCAAGTGAAATGAAAAAGCAGTATACTCACCGCCCAACATAAAGGATAATTAAAAGTCATAAAGCAGAAAAGAAAACAAGGGAAAGGAAAGAAAAAGAGAATAGGGAAAATTCTTTTTAATTTATTTCGTTTAATAAAAATACTCATAAATGACTCCCTAAAGATTCATAAACGATTATAAACATGACCCAAAAAAGACTCGAAAAAGAGTCCCAAATTATTCAACAAATCACCAATAAATGATTGAAATGCGAATCGAAAAAGACTTTATATACCATCAGAAAATGGGCAAAAATGACTCGAAAGTAATACAGAGGAAGACTCATTTGTGATTTGCTTAGACGAGGTTATGTCTTCCTACCGACAAAGGAGTCATTTATGATCAGAAAATGAGCTCATATTCTAGCTTTTTAATCGTGCAGTCGGATCAAAAAAGGCTCGAATTTGATTAATATTTTAAAAAAATGCTGACTGGGAACAAGCTGTTGAACAACAACAAATGAAAACATTTGTTCCCTTTGTTACGCCCTTTCTTGGCATTCGTGTCGAATGTGTGTAAATTGCCGAAAAACTTCGGCACCGCCGTGCCACGCGTGAACACAATTGCTTTAAATAGATTATCTTCTATTGAATTTTGTTTTCAGTGAGAATATTTTTTATTTTTTCATATGTTACTGTTGATTCACACATAATTTTAACGCCTATGGACATTATTTTAATCAAATGGTCCAAAATATTGTTATTTCTAAATAGTTCTTGTATTTTTTTAATAGTTTGTCCCAAGACTTTAATGGGAGGCAAAATTTGTTTTTGTTCTTGTTGTTGAGAGTTTTTGTCATTTTCAATGGCATTCTCATCATCTTGATCAGTGTCATCAAGAGCTTGTAAAGGTAAGAATTTATTACTTGACTTTTGCAAAGTTTTTCTATGCTTAGTGCAGACATTTCGTCTGCACAAAATATTTTAATTTTCATTAATTTTCTCGTTTAGAGTTAAGCTTGATGATCGGAAATTTTTTGCAAGTGAAAAAGGAAAGCCAAGGACTCGAACCCACACAGTCACCAAATTACGTGACCTGGTTTCGCTGTTAGTTGAGCAGCTCGTCAGACGTATCGACTGCGGAATGGCTTATCTGTTCTAGAACTTTTCGTTTTTCAAATGCAAATGTGTTTTTATACATTAACGGATATTTGTCCGTTGAAATGTATTTCTTCATGACAAACGCCATTTTGCGCTGCCTTTGAAGTTATGAGCTTTGAACGCTAAAACGCCGTGACAACATTTTTGATATGTTTTCAAGGACGTGGGTTCAAATCCCGTATAATTTCAACTCCTTTATAAATATCGTTTATAACGACAATCGTTTATAGTGTCCGATTCTGGTCGGACCCTTGACCGACGTTATACGCGCTTTCGACTTTAGTTGCAGTTCTTTGGGCTATAAGCAAATGGCAACTGTTAGTTGTAGCTTGCGTGTTTTCGCTAATAAAAAAAATTCTATAAAGCATAGACAATTTGAAATGAAAACAGTATCAGTTCATCAGAATTGTCAATTATGTATTGGTCAATTTAAATTTAAACAAAATGTTAATAAGATTGTCGAACGCTCTTAATCAGGATGTGAAATTATTGATCTATAAGTCAATCATCACCAAAAATATGTATACTGTTTTTCAAAAAAATTGCCAAATACTGTGTGGTTTTTTATTTCTTAAAAAAGATTCAGATTCACATTGGCAGTTACAAGTAATAAAAAATGTTTCTATGATTTTGTTGTTAAATAAATCGAGCCCAATAACAGCAATAACCAAGGACAATAAGAAATTTCTTAAGAACATAATAACAAAGCATCACAAAAACAAGTCTTTTCAAAAAATTTCTTCATACCAAAATAGAAATCTATAAAAATCCAGTTCTTATTTAACAAGCCACAACAGTTTGTGCATACAGCTCGCTATAATCACAATGAAATTAAGCGCATTATTAGTTATTTGTTTGGCCATCTTGCAATGTTCCAGAGCACAGGTTCGTATTGAATGAATACTGAAAAAAGAAATGTGTTTTTTTATTTTGCTAATAAATAAAAGTTTTTTTTTAGTACCAGGATTGGTGTAGTAAAGAAAGTTTAAAAAATGTCCTGCGTAGATGCTCCAAAGAGACTGGAGTGGGAAAAGGTAAGATGGAATAACAATATTTTACAGAAAACAATTAGAATTAGGGCAGAATTGAAATGTTAAGGAAGATATGTGTTCTGTTCCAAAACCTACAAAAATCTATTATTTTTGAAATGCTGACAATTTTTTCATTCATAAATTTGTCACAAAAAAAAAAAGAAATAAATAAATAGATAAATAAATAAAATAAGTAAATTATGATTTTTTATGTACAAATATTTTTTTCTGTTTTTGAAAATTAGTTTAAAAAACTCAAAAATATATGTATGTAGATATTAATTTTTTTTGTTTAATTTTTAGCGGAAATTTACAGAGTTATTTATTTCCATCCGCCGCAAAGTTTCAAGGAAAAGTGTTTTAGAGCCTGTTCTATGATTGGATGCCTTTATGTAAGTATATATGTCACGATAATATGTGTCGAAAAATGTCTACTATTAAAATTATTGTGAAAATAATATTGCTATTGTGAATTAGTTACTTGGTAGTCGGAGACCTGGGTTCGAATCCCATTCAGGCTCATGCTGAAATTATTTTATTTTTGCCTTTTTAAGTCGAAGGTCATTTTTATACCCTCAGCCTTTAGGCTAACGAGGGTATATACACTTTGATACTAATCAAATTTTGGGTATTGTAACATTTTGTCCAAACATAGTTTAAGTTCGAAGGTGGGCCATATCGGTCCACTCCTTCGGGTACCACCCCGCAAAAGTTCAAAATTTGTCTGTAAAATGGTGTGAACGATAACTCTCGAAGGGATCAACCGATTTGGTCCATACTTTGCACATCGTAATATTTCTACTATGGAATATGGACTATATAGGTCCTCTCTTTCGGGTAACTCCCACACAAAATTCGGATAAAGTGAAGTTTAAGAGCTCATCTCGGTTCGTTTAAATTTTTTCAGCAGGTTGTCCTTGCGGCTCCCTCAAGATTCTCCCAATTTTTGTTTGGCCGCAAGTCCATACTTCCTGAGATAATGGCCTAAAAGCTCCATGAAACCTTAACGGCACCAACTAAAATGGCAAATCCGCAATATTACTCTCGCAAGAAGATTTTGATTGGTCCAAACTTTGTTCATCCTATTATTTAATCTAGTCATGTATCAGGTTGGAATATGGACTATATTGGTCCCGTCCTTTGGGTACCACCCACACAAAATTTGGGAAAGGTGCACTTTAATAGCTCGTCTCAGATCGTTTTGATTTTTTTTTTGGCAAAACGTTCTTACGAAAAAAACCTCCCGGCACCAACTAAACTGGGTGGTACGTAAGATAATCCTCGAAGGAAAAAAACCGGTATCGTCCAAACTTTTGACGTCGTATTATTTCATGCAGTCTCGAATTATGTCCGAATATTAACTATATCGGGCCAATCTTTCGGGTATCTTCCACACAAAGTTTGGAAAGAGTGTAGTTTAAAGACTCATCTGGGATCTTTTTAAATTTTTGTCAACATGTTGGGTAGCGGCCCTAGTACAAGCGGTTCAATTTTTCGGGGTAAAAACAATACGTCCTGTGAAATTGGCCTATAGACGTCAGAAGTATTGTGTTCTTCTTCTTTCTTTAGATCCGAGCCTGAGGGTATATCTCTGTCAGCACAGCTGACTGATACTTTCTTACATGTTTATAGCACATTTGTAGTAAAACTCGTCATTTTGAAAATGCCATTGTATGTAAGCCAGTGCTGTCACTGAATGCAAGATTTTAGTCTCAGTCTCACCACATTAGTTAATTTTTAACCTTTAATTGACCTTAATCTTCCTACATTTATATCTTCCAGTATAACGTTGACGGTACATTAAGACCTGACACAGCACAGAGAGTTGCAAAGGTAGTAACCGGAGGTGATCCCTTCAAATATGAATTAGTGAAAAAGGTCGTGTCTCATTGTTTACACACAACACCGTTGTACAATAATGTGTAAGTACTCGTACATACATAAGTACATGTGTGTTATCTGAAAATGTACATGTTGCCTCAATTGTATTTTCAGCTGTGATACCACGGAAGCTTTTATCCAATGTTTCGTTACACATTCACCAGTTAAATTGTCATTGGATCGTTCCTTACCATGAGAAGAAGAAAAACTTTGGATAATTTTTAATTAAAAAAAAAAACATTTTATTTTATAAAAGAGAAAAATTTTCTAGTCGTACCCTATGACTGTTTTGTTGTTTTAATATTGAATATAATTTTGTTATTGAATTTAATTTTATTTCTTATTGGAAAGAGTGATGCTGTGAACAAAGGGGGAAGGGAGGAATATATTTTCGTATCTTACCACAGATTTTTGTTAGTTCTCTTTGTTTTTATTTCCTGTGAGCAAAGTTTACAAGTTGGTTAAGAAGATTTTTACAAAGAATGTGCCCGGGAATCAAGTTAGTTTAAAAGCATTCCGATTTACTGAAAATTTTAGAAATCCAAAACCTTCGGCCCGAAGATCTTTACGAGAAATTTGTTCGTTAAAATAATCCCGAAAATTGCTTAAACGAACTAAATTTGCAGAGAACAAAAACGTAATTGCTGTTAAATCAGCACAAATTAAGAGGATTCATTCCTCAAAATAGTAAATAGAACCAGTCTGCTTTGTCAATAGCTAAATGAACCCTAACCATAAAAAAAAAACAATTAAAAATTGAGGTGGCTTCCTCAGCTAAAACTGCTCAATATATGGCGATGTACTCCGAAGACCGCATTCACACGATAGTTTTTATACCCTCCACCATAGTATGTCCGTCCGTCTGTCCATCTGTTGTAATCGCTCTAGCGTCCGCAATAATTGAGATGGTTAGGTTAGGTTGAAAAGAGGGGCGATATAAGAATCCCGTTCTGTGAACCCACAGCTTCCAGTTGGCATCCGTTCCAGGGTTCCATCGATCCACATGTCTCTGTCCGGTATTAAAATTTCACACAAGGCGGCTTCAATTGTTTCAGGTATACGGTCTGATACAATATCATCTATTGCCTCACCCGTTGTAATCTGTAATATGCTTTGGTGGTATGTTTGGTGGTCTCTTACGATCCACTCGCTCATTGACTTAAGTCTTATAGCTGCGATGGCTGCCTCATGCCTTACCTGAATTTCTATTGGGTGTACAAATAAAATTGTCTCTAAAGCCCTAGTTGGTGTAGTCCTCATTGCCCCGTTAATACTTAAGCAGCACATTCTTTGGACATTTTGCAGTACTGTAGTACGAGTATGGACAATAACGGTCCACTCCTTCACACAAAATTCGGAAAAAAGTGAAGTTTAACAGCTCCTCTCGCATCGTTTTGATTCTTTTTTCAGTAGGTTGTTCTAGCGGCTTCCTTTACAACGGTACAGTTTTTACCGGAGTAAATCAATACTTCCTGAGATAATGGCCCAAAAGCTCCAAAATCCTGCCAGCATATACTGAAATGGCTATTGTGCAAGATAACCCTAAAACTTTTTCAAAAATTTCTTCCAAACTTAGTTTAATGTAATTTAATATTTCGTGTCCTTTACGAAGAAGTTTGGTATGGCCACACATTACGGCACTTGTTGATTTTTAAGCAAACTCGTGATACGGCATTATTACTGTTTTTTTTTTTTTTTTTGTCAGTGGCTGAGGGTATATCTCAGTCAGCACAACTGACTGATACTTGAGTTTGTATGCGAATTCCATGCCTCAGATCGGGAGGTTATATAGGAGCTATACCAAAATATGGACCTATGTTGACAATTTTTGGTGGAGAAGTTTTGTGACTGCAGGGAACCTCATATGTAAAATTACAGATAATTCAGTCAACAAATGTAGTTAAAATCCTCAAAATACCAAAATTCGATAGGTACCGTTATATGGAGGCTACACCAAAAAGTGGGCTGATATAGACCATCTTCGAACTATGTATATGGAAAAAAGACACTCATGTGCAAAAACATAGAGTTCTAGCTCAACTAGTGCGGATGATAGAGTGATTACAACAGACTGACGTGCCTAAATCGGCTCAGAATTTTCTCCTGATCAAGAATATACTTACTATACTATAGGTTCGCAAATAATTATTGCAATGCCTTACAAAGGGAAACAAAAACTTAATATACCCTCCATTATTTCATAAATCAAAATAATAAAATTAAGTTTTGCAAACATTTTTATTTTACTTATTTCCGAAAAAGCTTCCACATATAAATTAAGAAACAACAGATATAACCTGTACCGGCATCATATGAATCTTAATTTTGAAGAGCAGCAGCCAAATTTAGACCACAATCCTTACAAGATCCCAGAATGCATCTAGACCAATTTTCACCGCTATTACATCTGAAGTAACAAAAACGTTCATTAGAAGAAAATTCAAAGGTAAAATCTCAATCTCAATAAGCTTCCTCATTGATCACCATCTCTACTTACATATCTTTCTCATCATATTTAATCGAGTTCAAACATTTCTTGCCAGCCTCTAAAATCTTTGGTACTTGATTTTCATCACCTCCGTACAATACATAGGCGGCTCTTAAAGGAACTTCTTCGGTGAGTTTTCCATTTTCATCAAACTGTAACAAAAATTAAGATTGACATTTTAGAGAGTTTTGTGATGTAATACAGTATAATCTCGATAAATCGGACACCACATGTTTCGGCGGTGTCCGGATTACCGAGTAGTAACAAAAACATATAATTTTGTACGTTTAAAACATTAAAAACGGACGTTTATTAGATAATAACATGCCATTTAAGGTAAACAAATTTATATTAAGCAAATATCAAAAGGGTTGTGACCACTTCAAACCTGACAGCTGCTTCCTTGGCCACCAAATTTAGGCGACATTTGCTGAGTATTTTTGTCATCTAAAACTTCTCTATTTTTATTTATTTATATATATATTTATATTATTATATATATTTAAGGATATAAACTTCGTAGCCCATGTACATATAATGATTTCCCTTGTCCATGGGACATGAGCCTCTTATGACTCGCGATAGAACTTCAGAATTGTAATGCACTCATCTCATTATAGTGAATATTTAGCTATTTCTATTTCAACAAATGATTTCATCTCGTCGATGAAACCAAGAAGAGATATGGGTTTATATAAATGTTATAGCTTACGAATAAGACAAAATGGAATTTAAATCTATTGGTTGCACAATTACGAGAATGCAACATAACAATCCTTAGTTACCAGTGATTTTAAATATCATTAATTTATTGAAATTCTACTCGTTTCATCGTTTAGCTATAAATCCCAATAAAAACTAAACAATTAATACCAACGCTTTAAATGATTTAAACATTTCTAGGTAAAATATCTTTGGAATACATTACATGCCCCCAAGGGACTTTCTCACTAATCGGAGGGCCAATGAACTAATTCCTTTAGAGGAAAGGAACATGCAACATCAGCTTTTCAGGGAACCAGCTATCCAAATACTAGCTTCCAAATACTGTTGCTTATCATAGCCAGTCATCAATGGTTGAACGATGCAAAAATCATTTGACAGATTCAGATAGTTAATCCCATTTTGACTGTTTAACTGAGTTGACTGTGGATATCTAGTAAATCGAGATTTGGACTGAAAAAATTTAAAAACTTAGTTTTTCTTATTTATGCACCAATTGTCGTTGCTAAGAACGAAAACGTCAATGAAATAACTAAGAATCTATTTCTCAAGCTAGGAAAAAAAAATATTGGTGTCCGGATTATCGAGGTAAGAAAAATATGTGATGTCCGGGTTACAGAGTCTACAATGTAAAAAATTCTAGTGTCCGGATTACCGCGTTGTCCGGATTAGCAAGTGTCCGGATTATCGAGACTGTATTAAAAAAAGCTCGTCGCTTGCTTTGTTTACTTTGCTCTAGTAAAATAATAAATTAAAAAGGGCAACCTAGTTCGAATTTGTCTCGGCCGTTTGTTATTCTTTTACCAGGAATGTAGAGTTGCAATCAAGAAAAATCCATTGAGTTTGGGCCTTAAGGCAAAAACACAGCCAATGTTTCAATACAGTTGGGCGCCACTTCGGATAAAAGAATAAACGAGCAAGGGCAACATAGATCGAAGTTTTCTTTATTCTTTTATCAGGAATGACGCCCCACTTTACTGAAACGTTGTTTTCGGCTTTAAATACTTACCCATCCACAGTTTCTCATGGTACAGGTACGGAAACATTTACCCTTTACGTCTACAGCATCCTTATGGGCAGCCCAGTCAGTTATTAGAGCTGCAATGTAAAATAATATAAATTAATGACAAAAACTCCGGTTTGATTCGAATATTACTAATACTACAATAAAAAGACATTAGAATGTAAGTCCCAATTTACATTAGGCGAGTTTACTTGCGGCAATTGTCAGTTTGATGGAGAGAGAGGTGAGGCATATGGTAACCCTTTGCCTCTCAGCCCCCTCTCTCACCTACAAACTGACAATAGCCGCAAGTAAACTCGCCTAATGTAAATTGTGACTAAAGATAGAAAAAAAACAATTGTTAACATTCTTAACCCACTTCTTAAATGTCAAACCCTCCATTCCTAACAAATCCCTGACTATTGGTCTGTTCCAGAACTGCAAGAATCTACTAATTTTTACAATTTTTTCCGATAACATAAAGGAAAAAAATTTTATCGTAGTAAAAAAAATAATAGCTTCTTGTAGGTTTTGGAACAGAGCATATATGAACGTAACATTAGGTTTGTATGGTTACTTTACCAGCAAGATATTTCTCAGAGAGTAAGGAGTTTTTATTCTCATTTGCAAGAAAATTGTAAAAAGTAAACAGACACCTTCCCAGAAAAACCAGCAAGCAATCAATCAGCTGATTTGCGAAAACAGAACAATTTGTCCGCCAATAAAGGAACCAAGAGATGAAAAAATGTTGTAATAAAAAAGAAAATGACCCAAAAAAGAAATTTTTACACTTTGCAACTTTGTTTTCCGCAAAAGAACTACAATTAGTCTTGCTATTTTCACAATAAAATTGTTTTTAATTTTCACAAACATAAATCACCGAAAAATTAAAAACAGCCGATTGTTTTCAGGAAGAAGAAGAGTTGCAAGTCCTTGCTAGAACAAAATTGGTCCAGCAAGAATTTTCAAACTCTCAGTAGAAGAACTGTCAAAATGTCTCTCTCGATTCGCTCTCTTTTGCTGGCTTTTTGTGTTAACAGACGACTTCCAACACCAATTGGTACAAATTGTTACAGGATTTAGGGTAACCAGGCAGACCTATTTATAGGTCGGTTCGATAACTTCGCAAGTACAAAGTACTTGCAAGTACTCAGGAAATTCACAGTAACTTCTCTCAATGAATTTTACTCTTTCGACGCTAAAAATTTGCGGAATGTTATCGAACAACAATTTGCAATCACTTGCAAGAAGTCAGCTGATTTGACAAAGAAGATGTTTTTTAATGATAAAAGTGTCAAAAGAGCAAACTGTCGAAAATGAGCTCCACATACACATTTTTCCAAAATGTACGGGAACGGAAAAATAGCAGAAACGTCAAAAAACTGGAACAAATGTCTAAGTCGGCGAATCAACCAATCAGAAGCCGGCAAACATGTTGCACATTTTTGCTCGCCCAAATTTGTCGTGTAAAAAGTTGCTAAAGAGAAAGCTGTTCAGCGCCATTTTTGTTCAAAGAGAAGTGAACATTTTGCAACTTTTTTGGTGTACGGGAACGCATTTTGGGGAAAAATGTGCAAAATGTGTTAAATGTGTAAAAACTTTTTAGTTCTGGAACGAAGCTAATATTACATGGTGTTCCTCCTACTTCACCGATGCACCGCTTTTGCTGAGATTTGATACCTTTAAAATAAAACAAGTAAAAAAGCGGTAAGTTCGGCCGGGCCGAACTTTTCATACCCTCCACCATAAAATATTCTGAACTAAAATGGAATAACACTGTGCAACATTTTTAAGGTGATCTTGTGCAAACAATTCGAACTGAGGATTTTTTGAAAGTACAAACCCAAACGACAAGAAAGCCTAATTGGGTTTTGTTGTGTCAGATCCAGCTCGGATTTTATGGCCCCATCTAAACATGGTTAAATATTGAGTTTTTAAAGAAGTTCGGGGCTATATCTCTGAAACCAATACGAATCTTCTTCTGACCTCTGAAGCAAATTTGTAGACAAGGACAAGAATAAAATATTTGGACAAATAATGAACTCGAAAAACTACATTTATTGCCTCAAATTTCAAAATATATGCAAAAATTCCACAATTTTTATACATTTCGCATCGTATCTCCAAAACCGTTAACTTTTTCTGCATATTTTCTTTTGGAAAAATATTCCCTGGAATGTAATACATTCAAAACATGTCATTGTTGTAAAAAGCCTATATGCCATTGTACATTTTAATATATAAATACATTTTAATATATGAATAAACTGTTGGTGTGAACTGTGTTTGAAATAAGTGTTGTAAAAGATATGATGCAAAATACCGCTGAAACAACATGAAGTAAGCGTTTTAGAGTGTCAGAATGTTCTAAAGAATTGTTAAAAACTTTATTTGGAAGATTTTTGCAAAAGGCTATTTGGTTCAACTCCCAACAGTTTAGCCGATACTGACCCGAATTTCAGAAATTATGTAAAATTTTCTATATTTTATAGATTTTGATGCCCTAGATGGAGTTTTTCTTATGTGGTTTTCTAGAAGATAAGTTCTACTAGTTTAGGGCTACAATATTGCTAAAGACAGCAAGGCCAAATTCCTATTCGTTTCTGAGATAAAGACCTGATAAATGCAAAAAAGTGTAGATTTAGCCCGGTTTAGATGAGGCCATAAAATCCGAACTGGATCTGACAGGACAAAACCCTACTAGAGTTTTTGTAGTCTATATATGTACTTTCAAAAAATGCATACTAGAAGTTGTTTGCATTTTCAGTGTTGCATAGTGTAATTAGTTTTCATTCCTGTCCCCAACTTTACGTGGGTACGTTAAAATGTCAGATAATGTACGTAAAATGCTTCATTCGGGAGGCCCTTTTTTATGGGGCCTATATCTAACTATGTATGTTGACAATTTTTGGTGGGCTAGAAATTGGGAGGTACCGTTATATAGGGGTTATAATAAAACATGGACCTATGTTGACAGTTTTTGATGGGAGTCTTTAATGTCAAATAACTCCTAATTCGGTTAAAAATTGTAGCTAAAATCCTCAAAATACCGAACATCGGTACATAACGTGGAAACTTCAAATGTCATTAACAGCTAGTTCGGAGTACCCCTATATGTAGGCTATACGAAAATATGAACATAAATGAACAATTTTTGTTGCAGAATTTTTGTTGGCTCTTAAATTTCAAATTACAGAAAGTTCGTCCAAAAAATAAAGCTAAGGTACGGAAAATCGGGAGGTTTGTTTTGGGGCTATACCAAACATGGACCTACGTTCGGTTACAGATTTTAAGTAAAATCCTCAAAGTACCGAAAATCGGGAGGTATCGTTATATTGGGGCTATGTTGACAATTTTTGATGGCGAGGTCTTGTGACCACTAAGAACTTCAAATGTCAAATTACTGCTAGTTCGGTTTAATATTGTAGCTAAAATCATCAAATTACTGAAAATCGGGAGGTACCGTTATATGGGGGCTTTATCCATACACGGACCTATCTTGACAATTTTTGGTGCAGAGGTGTGGTGACCACTAAGAACTTCAAATTTTCAAATTACAGCTAATTCGGTAAAAATTTGAGGGTAAAGTTCTCAAAATATCGAAAATAGGGAGGTACCGTTATAAGGGGCTATACCAAAACATGGACCAAAGTTCATAATTATTTCGAATATAAGTTTTTTGGTCACTAAGAACCCTAAATATCAAATTATAGCTAAATCGGTCTGAAAATGTAGCTAAAAACGTCAAAATACCGTAATACCAAAGCCACAACTCGTTAAACAAACATTACGCTTTACAAAACACTGATACTACCCATGCTGATGTATGGTTCCAAAGCCTGGGTACTTGCGCAAGCAGATAAGGCAGTGCTTGGCGTGGACCGATCTGCGTTGACGGTGAATATCGACGTCGCATGAACCACGAGCTGTATCTGCTATACAACGACATCAATATAGTTAAACGTATCGAGATGCAGCGATTGCGTTGGCTAGGCCATATAATAAGAATGAGCCATGATGAACCCGCTGAAAAGGCGTATAAATTCGAGCCAAATGGTGGTGCACGCAGAATTGGCAAGCCAAAGCATAGATGGCGCAAACAAGTAGATGAAGAGATGACAAGGCGCGGTATTTCAAAAAGCGAAGCACGAAACAGAGAGAATTGGAGATCTTTTCTTAGTTCGGTCTATGAAACAAATGTTCTGTAATGGGCCAGCTAAATAAGTAAGTAAACGACAAAGTGGTTGGCTATAAAATTCACATATGCAATTTTTAAATATTTTACATATAAATGCAACATATAATAATTCAAGCAAGTGCTGATAAACTCAACATTAGGGATATAACCAAAAAATACCACTCCAGTACCGTGTGGAGAATTTTGTCCTGATAACGAAAACGCGTTGCTAAGATCGATTCGGTGAAAAAAGTTTCCGCACCGACTGCGATTACTAAAACACTATTGATACTTTTTCTACTTAGAAATTAAAATTTGCTTTGTTTGAATAAATATTTATAGAAAATAAATACAATTCTCACAGGAAAAGTGATTAAAAACGGTCTTTAACTTTCGCGAATTTGTTGCAAATGACACCATATTCTCTTGTCGGATAGGTACAATAAATATAAACATAAAATTCGCGAGTTTATAAAAAATAACAAAAATTGCAATATTGTCAAAAGTTCCTAATATGCTCTGGAATTCCGCGATGTGATAACAAATTGGTCCAGAATGGTTTGATATTGATTTTGAATTAGATTTAAAAAAAAAAAATAGAAATTTTAATAAAAAGCGTATATGTCATTATAACAACTAAAATTAAAAACAAGTGAGCAAAGGCTATAGTCGGGATGGGGCCGACCATGTGATACCCTACACCACTACCCCTGTGCATAAGCTTTTCACTGGTAAACATTTCATTTAGGGAATATAATCCGGCTACCACCAAAAATAATATGCCTCTTTCTCTCTGGGACCCCCATAAGCAACCAAAATTTCGTGACCATCCGATCAAAATTACGACCTGTAGCTTGATTTAAAAAAATGGAAGAATTCGATGCATTATCGACTATTGTGGTATCTCCCTTGTTTGACCACCTTCGCCAACCTGCTTTACACAAATGTAAAGATAATATTTTCTTCTTCCATTTACAGGCTTTGCCGTTGGAATACCACTACTAGAAGCCGAAGAATAAAAGAATAAAACTTTGAATTTGTCTCCAAATGAGTTTTTCCCCATTCCGACCCCTAAATATTATCCGACTATCACCAAAATCAATAGGCTTCTTCCTCTGTAGGGCCCCCATCTACCCCCAAAGTTTCGTCACCATCCGATCAAAATTCCAACTTGTAGCGTGATTACAAAAAATGGAAAAATTGGGTTTATTACTGAATTTTGCAATATCTCAGTTTGCTCACTTACGCCAATATACTTTGCATCAATATAAACGAGATCTTTTCTTCTTCCATTGACGGGTATTCCTTTTGGAATACTCCAACCAGAAGCGGAAATATTCGCATAAGAAAAAAACGTTGACTTTCCTCCACATAAGCTCTTCGCTTATTCCGACTCCTGAATATTATCCGACCATCACCAAACTAAATAGGCTTCTTCCCCTGTGGGACCCGCATTCACGATCCGATCAAAATTGCAACCTGTACCGTGACTACAAGCAAATCAGAAAATGGGATGCATTAACGACTATTGCGATATCTCTGTTGTTTGAGCAGCTACGACAACCTACTTTACATCGTTGTAAAGTTGATATTTTCTACTTTCCTTGCCAGGTTTTGCTTTTGATAACCTCTTAAAAAAACAGAGATATTGGCTTTGAAATAAAACGTAGACCTTTTCTCTAAATATGTTTTTGCCCATTCCGACCCCTGAATATTATCCGACCATCATTAAAATCAGTAGGCTTCTTCCTCTGTGGGACTCCCATTTACCCCCAAAGTTTCGTGACGATCCGATCAAAATTGCGACCTGTAGCGGGATTACAAAAAAAAAATCGGAAAATGGGATGCATAATCGACTATTGCCATATCTTGCTATTTGACCACCTACGACAACCTACTTTACATCGTTGTAAAGGTGATGTTTTCTACTTTCCTTGCTAGGTTTTGCTTTAGATATACCTCTAAAAGAAACAGAGATATTGGCTTTGAAATAAAACGTTGACCTTTCTCCATATAAGTGTTTGCACATTCCGACCCCTGAATATTGTCCGACCATCATCAAAATCAATACGCTTCTTTCTCTTTGGGACGCCCATTAACCCCCAAAATTTCGTGACGATCCGGAAAATGGGATGCATTATCGACTATTGCCATATCTCTGCTATTTGACCACCTACGACAACCTACTTTACATCGTTGTAAAGGTGATATTTGGCAGTTTCCTTGCCTAGTTTTGCTTTTGATATACCTCTAAAAGAAACAGAGATATAGGCTTTGAAAAAAAATATTGACTTTTCTCCAAATAATTGTTTGCCCATTCCGACCCCTAAATAATATCCGACCATCACCAAAATCAATAGGCTTCTTCATCTGTGAGACCCCCATTAACCCTTAAATTTTCGTGACGATCCGATCAAAATTGCGACCTGTAGCGTGATTTCCAAAAAAATAGAAAAATGGTATGTATTACCGACTATTGCGATATCTCCGTCATTTGGTTACATACGCCGGTGATATTTTCTACTTTAATTGTCAGGTTTTGCTTTTGGTATACCGCATATAGAAGCTGAGATATTCGGTTTGGAAAAAAACGTTGTCTTTTTATCCACCTAAGTTATTTGCCCTTTCCGACCCCTAAATATTATCCGACCATCACCAAAATAGGCTTCTTCCCCTCCGGGACCCCCATCAACATGCAAAATTTCGTGACGATCCGATCAAAATTGCGACCTGTAGCGTGATTACAAAGTTTAGATGGACAGACGGACAGACGGACGGACGGACTGACGGACGGACACACATAGCCAGATCGACTCAGCTCGTCGAGACATTCATTTTGGTATATATAAGTGTGGGTCTACGACCAGTATTTCGATACGTTACAAACTTTTTGGCCAAAACCAACTTATAATACCCTCCCCACATAGTGGTGTAGGGTATAATTACAGATTATTCAGTCAACAAATGTAGTTAAAATCCTCAAAATACCAAAATTCGATAGATGCCGTTATATATATAATTTTCTCCTGATCAAGAATATACTTACTATACTATAGGTTCGCAAATACTTATTTCAATGGCTTACAAACGGAAACACAAACTAAATAAATTAAAGAAATAAAATTAAGTTTTGCAAACATTTTTATTTTACTTATTTCGGAAAAAGCTTCCACATATAAATTAAGAAACAACAGATATAACCTGTATCGGCATCATATGAATCTTAATTTTGAAGAGCAGCAGCCAAATTTAGACCACAATCCTTACATGATCCCAGAATGCATCTGGACCAGTTTTCACCGCTATTACATCTGAAAAAAAAAACAGAAACGTTCATTAGAAGAAAATCCAAAAGTAAAATCTCAATCCCAATAAGCTTCCTCATTGATCACCAACTCTACTTACATATCTTTCTCATCATATTTCATCGAGTTCAAACATTTCTTGCCAGCCTCTAAAATCTTTGGTACTTGATTTTCATCACCTCCGTACAATACATAGGCGGCTCTTAAAGGAACTTCTTCGGTAAGTTTTCCATTTTCATCAAACTGTAACAAAAAATGGGATTGAATTTTACAGAGTTTTGTGATGTAATATTTGAAAAAACCGCTTGTCGCTTGCTTTGTTCACTTTGCTCTAGTAGAAAAATAAATTAAAAACGGGCAACATAGTTCGAATTTGTCTCGGCCGTTTGTTATTCTTTTACCAGGAATGAAGCGATGCAATCAAGAAAAATCCATTGAGTTTGGGCCTTAAGGCGAAAACACATCGAATGTTTCAATACAGTTGGGCGCCACTTCGGATAAAAGAATAAAAGAGCAAGGGCAACATAGATGGAATTCTTCTTTATTCTTTTATCAGTAGGCCTATTCTGTAACTTTTATCGATTGAAAAGTTGTTAAAACTTCTTTTGTTATTGTAACAACTACAAAACAAACAAATGAAATTGTTGTAAAATAAACAATGAGTAAAGTTGTTAAAATGTTACAGAATAGGTACCCAGAAATTACGCCCAACTTGTGTGTGTTTTCGGCTTTAAGAACTTACCCATCCACAGTTTCTCATGGTACAGGTACGGAAACATTTACTCTTTACATCTACAGCATCCTTATGGGCAGCCCAGTCAGTTATTAGAGCTGGAAAGTAAAATAATATAAATTAATGACAAAAACTCCGGTTTGATTCGAATATTACTAATACTACAATAAAAAGACATAAAAATGTAAAGATAGAAAAAAACAATTGTTAACATTCTTAACCCACTTAGCGCCGAGAATTTTTTCGTTTCTATATGAAAATTATATTTTTGAGACTTTTTAAGCGTTTTTTAAAAAAATACTTTTTTCTCTAAAACGTATAGTTTTCCTGCAATCGGACCTTCTTTTAAGAGTGCCGAAAACTTTGAAGTGTAATATATGTATATTCTTAAATGTCAAACCTTTTGTTTTTGATTGAGAAAATACTCTTACTTCATTCCTAAAGGCCAGAACAAAATCAATCATCGCTTGCTTCCCCAAATGTCAAATTATAAAGGAATGCCAGAGCCTCTTTGCAACTCCGCCTGTGTTCTCCTTTAGGAGGCTCTGGCATTCCTTTATAATTTGACATTTTGGAAGCAAGCGACGATTGATTCTGTTCTGGCCTTAACAAATCCCTGACTATATGAACGTAACATTAGGTTTGTCTGGTTACTTTACCAGCAAGATCTTTCTCAGAGAGTAAGGACTTTTTATTCTCTTTTGCAAGAAAATTGTAAAAAGTAAACAGACACCTTCCCAGCAAAAACCATCAAGCAATCAAATGATTTGCCAAAACAGAACAATTTGTCAGCCAAAAGAGGAACCAAAGGAATCAAAAATGTTGTATTTTATTTAAAATAAAAATGAAACTGACCCAAAAAAAGGAATTTTTCCACTTTGCAACTTTAAATAAAAACAGATGATTGTTTTCAGGAAGAAGAAGAGTTGCAAGTGCTTGCTAGAAGATATTTTTCCAGCAAGAATTTGCAAACTTTCATTAAAAGAACTGTCAAAATGTTGTTAATTTTAATGTTTTATTTTTTTTTAAATTTTAATTTTCACAAGCATAAATCACCGAATAATTAAAAACAGATGATTGTTTTCAGGAAGAAGAAGAGTTGCATGTGCTTGCTAAAAGATATTTGTCCAGCAAGAATTTGCAAACTCTCAGTAAAAGAACTGTCAAAATGTCTCTCTCGATTCGCTCTCTTTTGCTGGCTTTTTGTGTTAACAGACGATTTCCAGCAACAATTGGTACAAATTGTTATAAGTTTTAGGGTAATCAGACAGACCTATTTATGATTAAATTTGTATGGCATATTTAAATTTTTCATCTAAAGTTCAAAATTACAAAAAGTCGAATTTTTTGAATTGCCAATTGCGTAAAAATGCATAGGCCAAATGATCCAAGGTGCAAACATAGACTCGGACCACTACCTTGTTGCAGCAAAGGTACGTACCAGATTAAACGTAGCAAACAAAGTGCGAACAGACACAACACGGAAGTTGGACATCGGTAAGCTGCAATCACAACAGATAGCCACAGCATATTCCACTCAACTGGCCCAATTGCTTAATCAAAACACTCTTTATCCCGATAACATATCAGGACAATGGCAAAACATTGCCCACTACATGCAAACAGCCGCAAAATCAGTACTTGGATACCAGTGACCTCCACCAAGGAATCCATGGTATGACCAAGAGTGTCGTGCTGCTACCGAAGAGAAAAATGCGGCATATAGGGCTACTTTACAATCAGTGGCAACGCGTAGCGCATGAGAGAGGTATCGGGAGAAAAGGAGAGAAGAGGAACGTCTTTTCCGCAGGAAAAATAGATAGATGGAAAAGCGGGAGTTTAAACAAATCGAGATGTACAGGAGACAGAATGAAGTCCGAAAATTCTACCAAAGAGTGAAACATCAAACTGGTGGCTTTGGAACTGGCACATCCTCCTGTAGAGACCAGCAAGGTAATCTGGTAACTAATACAGATAGTGTCCTAAGAATATGGAAAGAGCATTTTTCCAAACGGTTGGTATACAATAGTAGCGAAGTCGACGAAGATACCACAGATCCAATCCCAGAAGATAGTATTGAATGTATACCACTCGGCCAAGATGAGGTAAAGACAGCAATAAACCGACTGAAGAATAATAAGGCAGCAGGGGCTGATGGCTTACCAGCCGAGCTGTTTAAAACCGGAGGCGACACGCTGATAAGGTGTATGCATCAGCTAGTTAGCTCCATCTGGCAGGAAGAACGCGTACCCGACGGATGGAACCTGAGCATCCTGTGTCCCGTCCATAAGAAAGGAGATAAGACTTTATCTTCCAACTATATGGGCATAAGTCTTCTCCCTATCGCCCACAAGATAATTTCAGGGATATTGTGCGAACGACTAAAGCCCATGGTCAACAAAATAATTGGACCATACCAATGTGGCTTTAGACCTGGCAAGTCCACCATTGACCAGATATTTACCCTGCGGCAAATTCTGGAGAAGACCCAAGAGATGCAGATCGACACCTACCACCTTTTTGTCGATTATAAAGCAGCCTTCGACAGCCCGCTACGTTCAAAGGTATTCCAAGCAATGTCTCAATTTGGTATCTCCGCAAAGCTCATTCGGCTTTGTAATATGACTCTAACTGACACAAGATCTTCAGTTAAAATAGGATAGAACCTCCCCGAAGAGTTTTGTACCAAAAGAGGTTTCAGGCAAGGAGACAGCCTTTCGTGTGATCTTTTCAACGTCCTGCTATTAAAGGTTATGCGAGAGGCAAACGTCAAAAGAAATGGCACAATCTACACCAATAGCCACATGTTACTTGCTTATGCTGATGATATAGACATCATGGGACGATCAGTAAAAGAAGTAACCGATACCTTTATGAAGGTCGAAGGAGAATCTGCTAAAGTGGAACTGTTGAAGTTGGTTCCTATAATTGTGAGGTAGTAAAAGACTTCGTATACCTCGGCACCGCCGTAAACACAACAAACAACATCAGTTGTGAAATAAAAACAAGAATTGTATTGGCAAACAGATGCTAATTTTGGCATCAGTAAGCACTTCAAAAACAAAGCCACAACTCGTCAAACAAAAATAAGGCTTTACAAAACACTGATACTACCCGTGCTGATGTATCTTATCTGCGCAAGCAGATAAGGCAGTGCTTGGCGTGTTCGAGAGAAAAATTCTTCGAAAGATCTACGGACCGATCTGCGTTGACGGTGAATAGCGACGTCGTGTGAACCACGAGCTGTATCTGCTATACAACGACATCAATATAGTTAAACGTATCGAGATGCAGCGTACAAATTCGAGCCACATGGCTCAAGCTAGTGCTGATAAACTCAACATATTCGTACACAAAGTTTACAGTGTTCTACTATAACTACAAAATGATAAAAAATCATTAGAAACGATTGAAATTACAATCTTCCAATAAAGAAACAATAGCAATAAAAAGGCGTCAGAGAACAATAACAAAAAAATGGCGTCGACAATATTCAGAAATCGTTGAGAAATCTTTACGAAATTTCGGAAGATACATCCGATTTCCATAAGACATTATTCCGAAATCGTTCAGAAATCTTTACGAAAATTCGGAAGGATTTTTTCCGAATTCTGACCGAAATCTATCCGGTTTCGCTCCGACATTTCGTTCCAAAATTATGTTAACCACTTCATACAAATTTCGTTCAGATATCGTTACGATTTCGGATCCAACATCGGACGTAGTGTCCGAATTTCGTACCGATTTCGTTACGATGTCCGAACGATTGGTTTGCTGGGTACTGTCTAAAACAGTTTCTTTGTTCTGACGAACACAATTTTTGAGGAAAGGGAATGAAAACGAAAGAAGGGTGTCATACTTTAGGTTTCTATCAAAAGATAAAATACATTGAACAGCGCAATAAAGTTTAAAAGAACTAGAAATTATAAAAATTCCGGTTTGATTCGAATATTACTACCTTTATCCGCTAACGAAACTCGGGTAGAAAATCTTGCAGAGGTAAATGTACCCTTGTACTAGGCTCTACTAGCAGGATGAGGTGGTGATGATTAGCGTGGGTACCTGCCTTGACGGCTCCACCCCACGGTGTTCTTAGCACCGGCTTGATTACATACGACCAACCAACGCCCCTTGCACCATAGTGAGGTACCAATTATGTTCAAGAGTTTGTTCTGTTCACCACATTGGTTTGGTGGGGAGCACCATCCAAAGCTCCTGTCTTTCTATGGCTCAGACAGACAACCGGTTGATAATGCAACTCCACATTCAAGCCGAGGACTCTCCCCGCGATTTGGGTACAACCACAGACACCACGATATCTACCATCAGAATAATGACGTTACCCTGATTTGATTCGACGTAAAATTTATGAAAATATCTGTCAAATTCAGATATAACCGTTATCATGGTAATAAGCGCAATTTTAAACATACTCTTGCAATAGAAAGAAAATTTGGTCCTAACAGGATTAAGACCTCGGTACATGGCATTTTTGCTTAAGATATTTCTGATAAAAGACTAAAGAACAACCGAACCAAATTCAAACTAGATTACCCTTTTCCTTTTACACGGTGCTCTTGAAACAACTTTAAATGAAAGCAGCTTAAACCTAGGAAATTTTTGCGGATTCTGAAACTACAATGTCCATAGATGAAAAAAAAAGCGGAGGCTTTAGGTTTATTTCAGGTTTTCGCGATTTGCTTAAAAACCGAAAGTCCTATCGAAATGGGCCTAAAGAAAATGTTGTAACTGCGAAAATTCTCTAAAGGATTGGCCATTATGAATTGTTGTTAGGTTTTACCATTTTTGAGATATAGAAGTTCATGTCACATTTTTAGGTTTTTTTGTTAGGTTTGCTTCAAAGGGACTAGAGAAAATATTATAGCTGTGAAAATTCTCTACAAGATTGACTTTCATAATTATACCCTACACCACTATGTGGGGAGGGTATTATAAGTTGGTTTTGGCCAAAAAGTTTGTAACGCATCGAAATAATATACCAAAATGAATGTCTCGACGAGCTGAGTCGATCTGGCTATGTGTGTCCGTCCGTCAGTCCGTCCGTCCGTCCGTCTGTCCGTCTGTCCATCTAAACCTTGTAATCACGCTACAGGTCGCAATTTTGATCGGATCGTCACGAAATTTTGGACGTTGATGGGGGTCCCGGAGGGGAAGAAGCCTATTGATTTTGGTGATGGTCGGATAATATTTAGGGGTCGGAATGGGCAAACACTTATTTGGAGAAAAGTCAACATTTTATTTCAAAGCCAATATCTCTGTTTCTTTAAGAGGTATATCAAAAGCAAAACCTGTCAAGGAAAGTAGAAAATATCACCTCTACAACGATGTAAAGTATGTTGTCGTAGGTGGTCAAACAACAGAGATATCGCAATAGTCGGTAATGCATCCCATTTTCCGATTTTTTTGTAATCACGCTATAGGTCGCAATTTTGATCGGATCGTCACGAATTTTTTGGGAGTTAATGCGGGTCCCTCAGAAGAAGAAGCCTATTATTAGTTTGGGGATAATCGAATTATATTCAGGAGTCGGAATAAGTAAAAAGCTTATTTGGAGAAAAGTCAACGTTTTTTCTTATGCGAATATCTCCGCTTCTGGTAGGAGTTTTCCAAAAGGAAAGCCCGTCAATGGAAGAAAGGAAGATCTCCTTTATATTGATGCAAAGTATGATGGCGTAAGTGGGCAAACAACCAAGATATCGCAAAAGTCAGTAATATATCCAATTTTTCCATTTTTTTGTAATCACGCTACAGGTTGAAATTTTGATCGGATAGTCACGAAATTTTGGGGCCCCACAGAGGGAGAAGTCTATTGATTTCGGTGATAGTCGGATAACATTTAGGTATCGGAATGGGGAAAAACTCATGTGGAGACAAATTCAAAGTTTTATTCTTTGTGAATATATCGGCTTCTAGTAGGGGTATTCCAACGGCAAAGCCTGTCAATGGAACATGAAAATATAACATTTACATTAGTGTAAAGTAGGTTGGCGAAGGTGGTCAAACAAGGGAGGTACCACAATAGTCGGTAATGCATCCACTACTTCCATTTTTTGCAATCACGCTACAGGTCATAATTTTGATCGGATGGTCACGAAATTTTGGTTGCTTATGGGGGTCCCAGAGAGAAAGAGGCATATTATGTTTGGTGGTAGTCGGATTATATTCCCTAAAAGAAATGTTTACCAGTGAAAAGCTTATGCACAGGGGTAGTGGTGTAGGGTACCACATGGTCGGCCCCGTCCCGACTATAGCCTTTGCTCACTTGTTTTTTCCTAGGTTGTACCATTTTTGAGATATATAAGTTTAAGTTGGGAAATTGCAGTCATCACATTGTTTTGCAGTCAGTGAATTGTCCCAATTTGATCTTATATATCTCGAAAATGGTAAAACACACGAAAGTATCCTAAAGGACAATTTAATAGATAATTGTCATTGCTACAATATTTTCTTTAGTTCCATTTTGATAGGGCTTTCGGTTTCCTAGCAAAATTGCGAAAACTTAAAAACCCTAAAAATGTGAACTTTGACCCCGATTTATTTAAAAAGTACTCTGGCGATTTTTGTTGTTGTTTTGATTTTTCTCATTTATGAACATTGTAGTTTCAGATTCCGCTAAAACGTCCCAGGTTCAAGAGCACCGTATTTAGTCTTCTAATATAAGCAAAATATAAGCAAATAGCCAGCCGCTTAAATACTGAGGCCTTAACGTTTTTTTTTTTTTAATTAACACAATTTTAAGAATATTTTTACTCACTTTTATCTCCACCATATTCCTTTAGGCAATCTCCAAAGACTTTTTTTAAATCTGAGCCAGGACATCTATCAATCTGAAAGGGGCAACAAATTTAATATTTTTGCTAGGGTTTAATTTATTAAACTAAACTTACCAGGCCATAACATCCAGCAATGACTGCTAGCAGTATTACAATTGTCTTCATGGTGCAACGTTCAGAGTGTTAACTACAAATGTTGTGTCAATTTATATAGCCCCATATATTCTATAAAAAGACACCTTACATCTTAAAAAAATAACCTGTTATGGCGTTCGTATTTAATTATTTGTTATTAATTAATTACAAATTCATTTAAATACCAAATAAATATTGCCCCCTTAATGCAAGTTGATCTAAAAATATCAACTGATTTCTAATTCAGTTTCTAGAGCAAAATACAAAGTTACATTGATATCAACTTGAATAATTAGACTGCCTACTACAATGATCGGATTATGAACCCAGAAAAAAATGATGTCGTACAATGCATTGCAGCGTTATCATAGTTTTGAATATTTTTCAACTGCGTAGCGCTAACATTTGCATAAGACACGGGCGCCATATACCTTTAGAAGAGGTTTGCGGCCTATTGTTTTAGAGGAGGTCAACAAAGTTTTTTGTGCTGCCGACCAGCGACTCGAGAGACTTATTTCTGCTTCTGATCTTGTTGGGGTATAAAGGAAAAATTGTATTGACAAATTTTAAAAAATTCAGAAAAAATAGTAATCGTCCGAATCCCATTACCACATAGGGCTTAAAATTTTTGTAATTGATTGTAGTTTAACATAAATTTTTTTTGAAAAAATCGAAGGGTGCAATCATGTTTAAAAATTGATTTTAAATATTAAATCCCGAAAATTGCATTGTGCATTTTTCTTTTAAATGTTTCTTTCGATAGCTGTTAAAAAAACAAACAAATCAAAAAAAAGATGGTCCAATTTGGACCAATATTAAAGAAGTTATGAGTATTTCTTTGCATGTAGTTTTTACAGAATTTGACTTTTTCAAGGCGCGACCTCTGGAACCGTTAGTCAAAAAAAATTTGAAAATATACAAAAATGTTTTGTTAATCAGCAGCATCGCCACAGCAAAATATAAAGGAAATCAAAAACCTCATCTTGAAAAAGTGTCCGATTTCACTCAGAAATCCCCATATATTCTTGATCAGGGTGGAAATGGCTGAAATTTTATATTTAGTCTTGGTTGGGGGTACAAAACTTTCGCCGAGAAATTTGTCGGTATAGGTCCACTCCTTCATATAGCCCCCATAGAACGGCACCTCCTGATTTTCGGTATTTTGAAGGTTTTGGCCTTAATATTACACCGAAGTGGCTGAAATTTTGCATTTGGTCTTCATTTGGGGTATTAAACGTTCCATATGAAATTTTTCGGTATAGGTTCACGCCTTAGTATAGCCCCCACAGAACGGTAAGACCATATTTCCCGTATTTTTAAGTATTTAGCATCATTATCTCAACGAATTGTCTGAAATTTGGTACTTATTCTTCGCTGCGGGTATAAAACGTTTTTACCAGAAATTTGTCGGTACAGGTCCACGCCTTAGTATAGCCTTCATAGAACGCTACCTCAGATTTTCTGTATGTTTAAGGTTGTGGCGCAGCAACCCACCGAAATGGCTGAAATTTGGTATTTAATCTTTGTTGGAGGAAAAGGCTTTTCTGACTGAAATTCGTTGGTATAGGTCCACATTTCGATATAGGCCCCATAGAACGGTTCCTCCCCATTTTCGTAATTCTGTAGGTTGCAACCTTCTACCATTTCTACAGTTTTGGAAATGTTTGAGTTAAGATCAATTGGAATCCTTTCACTTTAGGTGTGTACTGTCTTTGGCAACTTTACTGACAAGAATGCGAGGAATATTTTTCTTAAAAAAAATTAACCCTCATGCGAGTCATAAAGGGGTCTTTTTGGCCCCTTTTTCTAAAAATCTTTAAAATCTCCTATAAAATGTAATGGAATCAGATCAAAATATTCTAGAAATTTGTTGGCCATAAAATTTTACTATAGGTCTTAGAATACATCAAAACTCTAAATTATAACCAAACGCCAGAAAGTGACCCTATCCTATATTCTGACATTCTGAATCAAAGAAAATCTGTACATATCTGCAAGACAAAATATCACATAAAAACGAAAAGTGCAAATATGTGCAGGATATTTCGATGGAAATTGGTAAAAAACTCTTCCCTTTTTATGAAATGATAAGTTACACAGCCCAACTCGATCTAACTCATAACTATTTTCATCGCTTTTTGTGAAAATCGATCTTAAAAAATCAACAAACACGAACATCAATTATTAAAAAACGCGCACTTCATTCGCGACACTGAACGTTTTAAATACGTTTCACATACCTTTCATTACAATTACAAAAAGAAAATATTTAATAACCGTTGTTTATTTTGCATATTATCATAGATTTATAAACAACTTAAATATTGAAAAACAATTGAGAAAAGGCTATAGTCGGTACGGGGCCGACTATGTGATACCCTACACCACTACCTCTGTAAATAATCTTTTCACTCGAAAACATTTCTTTTATGGAGATACGAAAGTTTTCACCTAGCTGGCTTTTATACCAAATGACTTAAGGCGAACTGAACCAAAATAATTAATATTAAATTCTATATTTGACTACTGTCGACATCACCAACATCAATAGTCTTCTATCTCTGTGAGAAAATTTCGTGATGATCCGATCAAAATTCCGACCTGTAGTGTGATTGCAGAAAAAGTGGAAAAAAGGATGCATTAACGACTATTGCGATATCTCTATTATTTGACTACCCACGCCAACCTACTTTGCATAATTTCAAAGATGGGATTTTCTACTTTCTTAGTCTGGCTTTGCTTTTAGAAGGTCCCCAACCAAAGGTGGGAGAGAAGTTGGGTTTTATTAGCGACTATTGCGATATCTTCGTTGTTAGACCACCTACGACAACCTACGTTACATTGTTCTAAAGGTGCTATTTTATATATATTGACTTTTTCTCCAAATAAAGTTTTTGCTCATTCCGACCCCTAAATATTATCCGACCATAATCAAAATCAATAGGCTTCTTCCTCTGTGAGACCATCATAAACCCTCGAAATTTCGTGACGATCCGATCAAAATTGAGCCCAGTAGCGTGATTTCCAAAAAAATGGAAAAATGGGATGTATTATCGAATATTGCGATATCTCCGTTATTTGGTCACCCACACCGACCTAGTTTGCATCACTGTAAAGATGGGATCTTCTACTTTAATAGTAAGGCTTTGTTTTTGGAAAGTATCCAACCAAAGCTGTGATATTCGACATTATAACTAAAATCGCAAAAATTCAAATTTGGGTTTAATTTGCTACTATTGTGATATCTTCGTTGTTTGATCACCCACGAGAAGCTACTTTACATCGTTAGAAAGGTGATATTTTCTACTTTCATTGTCAGGTTTTGCTTTTGGTATACCCCATACAGAAGCTGAGATATTCGCTTTGGAAAAAACGTTGTATTTTTATCCACATAAGTTTTTTGCCCATTCCAAACCCTAAATATTATCCGACCATCACCAAAGTCAATAGGCTTCTTCCCCTCCGGGACCCCCATCAACACCCAAAATTTCGTGACGATCCGATCAAAATTGCGACCTGTAGCGTGATTACAAGGTTTAGATGGACAGACGGACGGACGGACTGACGGACGGACGGACACACATAGCCAGATCGACTCAGCTCGTCGAGACATTCATTTTGATATATAAGTATGGGTCTACGACCATTATTTCGATGCGTTACAAACTTTTTGGCCAAAACCAACTTATAGTACCCCCCCCCCCCCCCACATAGTGGTGTAGGGTATACAAATTCCAAATAGGGTCACATCGACCTGCTTTTATACCCACTTATTAAACAAGAAATGTATATATTTTTTCATAACTACACGCACTGGGATCCTATAAACAATATCTGACCCTTTTTAGTGTAAATTGATATTTTTTCGATTTTTGGCCAGGTTTTTTTGGAAAATCGGACACTGTGGGTTGTGACGTCATTATTCCACCGAAATAGTGAAATTTGTTATTTGGTCTTCCGTGAAGTTATTTAATATTCCTGAAAAGAATTGACAGTATAGGTCTGCGGGTTCCTATATCCCCCACAAAAAACGTACCTCTTGATTTTCGGTATTTTGATGGTTTTACCGGATTATTGGAAATTTGGTAATTAGTCTTCTTTGAGTCTAAAAACTTTCGGCCTGAAATTTGTAGTTATAGATCGACTTTTTGATATAGGCCCAAAGAACGGACATGCGATACCCTACACTACTTGCACTGGGCATTCGTTTTCCACGAAATTTTTTATATTATTGCGACACGTTATATGTTATTTTAGAATGTGTATTAAGAAAAAATGCGATTTTTGCCGAATTGGCCAAAGAACAAGTAAGAAAGCACCAGTTAGCTGTGCCCCTACCCAAAAAATAAAAAGAAGCAAACCCCATAATTATACCGTATATAAAATATATTGATTTTCTATCACAAGTTTGCTTCAAAATTAGTGGAATAATCTGCTTTAAACTTCTGTTGAAAAAAAAATCAAAACGATCCGAGAGGAGCTCTAAAACTTCACTTTCTCCAAATTTAGTGTAGAAGGTACTCGAAAGAGTGGATCGATAAAGTCTATATTCGAACCAGATCTATGTATATCTAGGAGGAATAACATAATGTGCTGATTTGAGACCGCATAGAGTGCTCCTATCGAAAGTTATCGTTCACACCATTTTTTGGAAATTTTTTGAACTTTTGTGAGGAAGGAGTGACCCTATATGGCGCATCTTCGAACTTTTGAACTTTTGTGGGGAAGGAGTGACCCTATATGGCGCATCTTCGAACTTCAACTAAGTTTGGGCAAAATATTACGAAGTTCAAAATTTTGTTCGAAAGGCTAAATCGACTCCATATTTTCTAAACGAATCCCCTCCAAATATACTTGGTCTAAAACCGTCAATTCTATTAGGCACATATTTGGTCGTATCAAAGTGTATAAACCCTCGTTAGCTTGAAGGCTGAGATAAAAGAAGACTATACAATATCCCAAAGGTTATACACTAACTTCAGACCCCGTACAGCATTGCAATTTGCATCAATTAAAAAAACAGAAATTTCTCTATCATGGTTTAAAAACATTTCTATAATGATTGCGACATTTTCTAGCATGATGTAAATGTAGTTACTCGTATTTGCAAACAAACCTTAACGACAAGGAACCCACTTATATTGCTATAACTTACATGGGGGGAGAGGTCAAGAGTTAGTTTTCAAGTTTCGCGTTCCTATTTTGTCGGAATATGTCCCCCAGAACTCAAAATATGGAAAAGTAAATGTGAATATTTTCCCACAAAAATTATGGCCGATTTCACCCGCTAAATACTATCCTGTTATTATCCAAAATGATTGGTATTGTTTTTTTTTTACGTGAAAAAATTTTCCAGTATTGAACTATAACTACGACATCTAGGTTCATTATGATTACACTGTACAACTGAAACTGTTATCTGACCACGTACATCAACATAATTAGTATCGATAGTACCTCTTTCAAATATAACTTACGTGGAAGGAACATGCCTTCCAGCAATAAAGATATAGCCACTATATTAAAAATTGTAGCAATTTTTACACAAAAGTTTTGGTTAATTTTACCCGCTTAATATTATCTGATCATCACGTAAAATTGCAAGCTACTTCTCTGTCGTAAACCCAAAACTTACTTAAAATTTCGCGTCTCTCAGACTGCCATTGCCTACTTCCTACAGAGCCGCTACAAATAGGGATAAAAATTTTGTTTTTGGTCCATTTCACCCCATAAATATTTCACGACCATCGCCAACTATAGGGGTTTATTCTGGTCCAAACCGGACCTCCATATACTATTTCGTGAAGATTTGTTCATAATTGCGGCCTGCAGCGTGATTACAATTTTTAATGGACCGACTCAAAATCGCTTTGTCTAGTGAATTTTGGTATACCACATGGGGGTCTAAGACCCTAATGAGCCCATTACAAAAATTTCTCAAAGGAGTAAATAGAAATGTATACATTAATAATGTAGATTTAAACCCGAATGCCATAATAGGAAGTGGTTCACTTAAAACTTCTTATAGAATTATCATATTTCACACTAATTTTCGCAAAATGCGTAACCGACCGAATTTACCACATTCATGCTTTTAATTTATATAATCTTGAATTTTGTTTACTATTCTTACTCTTATTATCAAACATACAATTTTTCATCACAATTCACAAACCACACATGTACGGTACATTACCGGTACGTTATGTTTTAGTGAACCGACCAGCTGTACATTACGATCATCGTACTGTACCGCAGTCGTTTCACTAAAAAATCGTAGCGTACCGCAGTCGGTACACTAAAAATCGTAGTGTACCGCAGTCGGTACAGTAAGATTTTCGTTGTGCTCCGGTGCAGTATCACTCAAATATTTTTTAGTGTTTGTGTACCGGAACGGTACATTATCGTAGTGTACCTATCCACCTTGGTACGGTACAGAACGTTATGGCACGATATCATAGTGTTTATTTTCGAACACTGCTTCTTATTACTTAATTCCACAAACGACTGGCGTCTCCACATATAATTATACATGGTAGACGGTATCGAAAGCCAAGAGCTGTCGTGTTTGCGGCATCACCCTGTCAACTGTCCAGGCTTCTACTATATTATGGGTGGCTAACGATAAATTGCTTTCAATGATTTCGCGTTTCAGATGACATCTGCAACATCGTCCATAATAAATTGTAAACAAATCTTCTCGACTGAGAGGGCTCTAATGGGGCATAGCACACTTCTCTTCGCTCTGTCACCACTGGGTGCTCTATAAATTGCCGATTTAAAAAAACGCGCACATCTTCGGATCTGTCCCTATCACGCTCTTGAATGTAACTGTCGTTGTATCATTCTTCTTTCTCGTATTCAAGAGTGGTTTAACCATTACCCACAATTTACTTAATACGAAACCAATGTTTCACTGTTTCAGGTGGACTAGAAAAATTTCCCGCTTATGCTCGCCTACTAGTCTGTTGAAGTCAAGAGTAAGTTCTCTAAATCTTGGGCCTTCAGTGTTCACGCAACGAAGCTTATCACTCTCATTTGTTAGTCCCTTCGCCACTGCTGGGAAATTTGGTCTAATTTCGGGTATTTGAACAGCAGGTATGTAGCGAACGCTTTTAGCTGTCATGATGTCTCGCAAAATTCTCTCTAAAGCGGTGATTAGTAAATACTCTGAAACCAATCAGCTTTTCCATGGTTTAGAAGATACTGCGGTCAGAGGTTATGAAGTCTGGTGGTGTGTTAATGGAGACGGTGATAGTAATGCGGTCTGAGCCAAGCGAAATAACGGGTTACCAGGACACGTCATTTTTCAAAGCGGGTTCCACATTGGCGACGGCAAAGTGAGTAAATAAATCAATGTTTTGTCTTTTCCTAAAGAAATGGTACTTTTTAGTAAATTAAATACCCAATACATTTTATAATTGAATCAAAAAGGTGAATGGACATATTTTATTGGACAAGGAAGAAATCGCATTTACTATTGGTAATTAGAACAATACATTTTTCATGTACATACATATGTATATTTGAAATATGGATGTACCCATTTATTACATTATATAATCATTTGATTCCAGATGCCGATTTCCCGCTGATGATTTCAACTTTGAGGAAAATATGTTTTATTTCACAACTAAGGAGAAGCGTTCAACGATGTTTCTATATAATTTTTTCTTTTTAAAAATGCGACTATTTATAAATTATTTCATTCAGTTTTTCTTTTATTAAAGTCTGTTATGTATTTCTTTGCAATTTTTTATGTACCTATGTGTTTGTCCAGGTCCAGGTTGTTTTTGCTTTTTTTCTATGCCTATCAATAAACCACCACCATTTATAAACGTGTATATATGTTTGAGATAGCTAGTGAGCGTTTACTGAGAGCAAGTGAGCATACCTTTCAATGTGTTTAACATTGAAATTTACGCTCCCTTGCTCTCAGAAAGTTTGTTTTTTGTGGCTTTTGGGTTTGCAGGACCCATACATATGTTTTGTTTGGGACTGATTGCAAACAAATATATGTTTGCTGCAAAATATGTTTTTGGGACGTATTTAGAGAGAAGTTTTTTTTCTCCGCGTAGGATCGTCATCCTTCACGGGTCCAAACGGTTACTTCCCTCCAAAAGTGATATAATATCAGACATATAACGCATATCACAACTATTTGTCGGCGGTATGTACGCATTAAGCACCTCTACCTCGGCAGTTCTACATGTTTGAATGACTAGAGTGAAAAGCTCAAGCGAGTCAGGTCTGTACTGGACAAATTGGTGTATACGAATCCTCCTCCCCACCTTTTGTACGATCCTGCCACAGTTGACGATAAGCTTTGTTTCCTGAATAGTGGCGACCATGATGTTCCTTCGACTCATAAAATCGAAAATTTTGCTGACTTTGTGACCGGTGACCGTTACAATTGAATTGCAGAAATGATGTATTTTCACGCTGAAAGATGCTCTGGTGCAGCAAACAGCAACATAACTTCTATCGCAGTAGTTCTGTGGGCGGCTAAGACCCGATCAGCCTCCGAAGTGCATCCATTCCCCACATCTTTTACATCTCACCGATAGTGACATATGTCCGGGGTTCTTCTCTATCCTGACACGGATCAAAAGAGTTCGGAGCAGGCATTCCAGGATATATTGCTGCTCCCATGGTAAAAAATATATACGAACACAAACACATATTTGTTGAGGCGACGACCCCTAGTCGAAGATTCATCCGACTAAATACGGTGCATAGAACCGGCCGGTGCATAGAACCGGCTCATTAGAAGTTTTCGCTGGTATTGGCGGGATGTTTTAAAACGTTTGAGTCATTACCTCAGAATGTAAGAACGTGTTCCGGAAAAATTCACAGTTGTAGTAGGGACTGCGAGATGAACCTGATGCAAAAAATCAAAACGATCGTAGACATGTCCCTAAACTGCGAACACATTGTAAATTTTGCGTGGTAAGTACCCGAAGGAGTGGACCGATACAGTCCATTTTCCATGAACTGTGTACGTCTGGAAGAAATACAACGATTTGAACACTCGGTTACTCCCTTCGAGAGTTATCGTGCGTACAATTTTAGCGACAAACTTTTATTTATTTATTTATTATACCCCACAACACCCATGTAACATACAGAGGGGATATACATAGGTACATAGAATCACTTTCTCAAGCCCTAAACCAGTGTTAATCACCACTGGGCTCGAGAGCCGTGTCTGTGTTAACACACACAATCTAAATTGGGGTGAGTTTCTACGTTCACCACCCAGCAAACCAAATGTCTGATGTCCGACATGTCTGAACAATTTCGGAAGCAAAGTCGTTAAGATTTCGTTCCGATTTGTAAACGATTTTTCGCAGAGGAAATAGTTCAGATTTTGTACCGATTTCCTTCCGATTTCGGAACGAATGTCGGAAAGAAATATCCTTTCCGAACTTCCCAAGGATTTTCTTCAGATTTCGTTACGAAATCGGACCGAAATCGATCCGATGTAGCTCCGACATTTCGTTCCGAAATTATGTCAACCACTGAAGCTACCCGAAGGAGTAAGCCGTGATAATTCATATTCGAAGTCGATGTATATCTGTAGTGCGATTCTCTAACACATTTTTTGAGTTACCGACAAAAATCGGTAAAATTAAAATGATTATAAATTCGGTAATTAACGATATTTTTCAGTAAGTTAGCGACCAAGAGAAAGCAGCCGTAAAGTTCTACCAATAGCAACAGTGTTGTCAACTTTTATTTGAACTTTTCTTTCATAATTTTCCGTCTTAATTTTACTGACATTTGTCGTTAACTCAAAAAATGAGTTAGAGAATCGCACTACTGGAAGGAATAATACGATGTGCAAAGTTTGAAACAAATCGATTCATTTTACAGAAAAATTTTGAACTTTTGTGGGGTAGGTACTCGAAGTATTGGACCGGTCGTGGCTCATATTCGAACTTAAACTAAGTTTGGGCAACATATTACGAAATGCAAAATTTGGTTCGAATCGATCGATCCATTCGAGAGTTATCGTGATCACAAGCCAGACAGTCTGACAGACGGACGGACGTCGCCTCGTCAGCCTAAAGGCTGAGGGTGTAAAAACTTCTGGCTATTGCTTCTATGGCTTTTCTTTAGTGATGTTAAAATGGCCGATAGTATCGATATAAAAAACTATTCGTCGATATTGGCGTAAAAAATTAAGTATCGATAATATCGATATTTCCATCGATGGTTTGCCAGCTCTACTAGGCAACACGCAGTGTCGCCAGGCGTTTTTTGGAAAGTTTGACAGTTTTTAACCTAAGCGTACTCAGGACAGTTTGACATACAACCATGTGTTGAGTTGTTAGCAAGGCGTTTACATGCAGACAGTATTGGCAAGACAATAGCTGTGTCTTTTTACGTGATAATTAGTAATAATTATTACAAATGTTGCAGGTTTTGAAGTTGTATAAAGGAAAAGTTGCTGAAAAAAATGTTTCAGCAACATTTAGTAAGTAAAAAGACACCCCTAATAGCAAAGTTACAAACCATTTTCACCAATACATTCATACTTTTCTCTATCCCATCCCATCTAGCATTTGGAAAACTGTTTTTTTTTTCAAAAATCACATTGCGGAGTCTTTTTAGAGTCCTTTTGTTGATCAAAAACTGATTAAGTCGCTTGTATGATCAGAAAGGGACTCGAAAGTGACTCCCTGTAATGATTAAAAAAAGTTCAATTTATAATACAACAACAAATGTGTAGCAATCACAAATAAATCATTGATGTGTTTAAAATGTGACCATTTTTTATTTATTGTCACATATTAATCATCTGGAAGATTGAAAAATGATTAATCAAAAAAGGGTCATGCAGGTGTTTGAAAAGTGATTATAATTATGTATCTTCTGATCATATGTTGAACAGTTAGGTGATTAAAAACTGATTGTTTCCCAGCAAAATTTGACGGAAGGGGTTCTTTGAGATGACGTGATTTCATGTCATCTTTTGCATTGGTTCAAAGGAAGTCGTGGAAGATCCGATCTTTTCATTAGGATTTGAACCAATGCAAAGGAAGTCGTGAAAGATCCGATCTTTTCATCAGCATTTGTACCCATTCCATCGATCCAATAGAGATGATGTTTGTGTTTTTATTTACACACCTGTTTATTTTCATTTTGGTATGTTCCAGTACTGCAAAAATCTACTAATTTTTACTATTTTTTCCGATAACATAAAGGAAAAATTATTACCGTAGTAAAAATAAGTAGATTCTTGCAGTTTCTGGAACAGACCAAAGTTGTTAGAACTGTCGTCGTGATGTTGTCTTACATTTCCTGCATATCAAACAACTAAAACTTCTAAACAATTGGTATTATATGAAGTCCCAACCATCGAGCTAAAAATAGAATCGGACTGCACACATTGCTATTTTAAAAGTTCCCTTGTCTGTTCTAAATCTGACATAGAATGAAATCAATCAAATCTCGCTTCTTGGAATTTGAAAAAAAGTCCGAAACGAAAAGGAACAAGAATCTGAAAATAAAGAAGAAACTACTTTTGGAAAGAAACAATTAAAAATAAATTAATTAAGCATAAATGGTATTTTCCATAAAAAGTCTCTCCTCCCCGTTCGTTACATTTTGTTCTTAGAGATCCCTAAAGCAAGCCGGGTTGTAGATCCCTACATATTTCCGTCACTAAACAAAAGAGTATAAATTACCAAAATGTTGTTATAAAATAAAAGTAATTTACGAAATAAAAATACTTAAAGGAGTGCATTTGGAGTCCATGTCGAAATCTGAACTGGTGATGGGAAGATAATTGAAAAAAACTTTTGTAAGACGAAAGAATATCAGTTGCAGAGAACGGAGGAAGTAATCTTTTGCGTTGCAGCGGTGGTGATTACATTGCAATTTTGGATGTAAACTTTTGAAAAACTAAACTGATAAATTAATTGTAGTTATTTCATGAATTCGTTTGAATTAATAAAGAGTTTTGTTTTTCATGAAAATCATATTTCAATACAGCATTTCCATTTTCCAAACAATACATGAAAATTTCATGCCAAGGGGTTGGTGAAAATGACATGCCAAAGCATTGGTTAAAATGACATGTCAAAGCATGGGTGAAAATGACGTGTCAAAGTATTGGTGAAAATGACATGTCAAATCATTGGTGGAAATGACATGCCAAAGCATTGGTGGAAATGACATGTCAACGCATTGGTCAAAATGACATGCTTAGGATCCAGAAAAGAACGTCATCTTTTGGAGTCCACGCTCATATAAAATTCATCGATGAAGATGCTAAAAAGATGACATGCTAGATCACTTGCACCCATGATTGAATGTCATCTTTGGCATCGAACATTTTGCTGGGTTTGTTTTATTTTTGTTTGGTTGTAAATAATTTTCATATACACTTTCTACAAAACTTCGATATAAATGTAACTTATAATATTAAGAGTATAGACAAACACAACACATGTTCAGGTAAAGGGGATAATTACAAGTCATAGCAAAGCAGAAAAGACAACACAACAAAGGAAAGAACAAAAAAAAGAATAATAAAAAGAAAATTCTTTTAATGTTTTCGTCTAATAAAAAGACTCATAAATGACTCCCTAAAGACTCATAAACGATAACAAACATGACTCGAAAAAGAGTCCCACATTCATCAACAAATCACAAATAAATGATTGAAATACGACTCGAAAAAGACTTTATATACCATCAGAAAATGGGCAAAAATGACTCGAAACTAATGCAGAGGAAGACTCATTTGTGATTTGTTTAGAAGAGTCGCCTGAGGTTACGTTTTCCTCCCGACAAATGAGTCATTTATGATCAGAAAATAAGCTCATATTCCAGCTTTTTAATCGTGCAGTCGGATCAAAAAAGACTCGAATTTGATTAAAATTTTCAAAAAATGCTGGCTGGGATACATATTTAAACATTTATAAATGTATTTGTGAAAAAGGTTTGTATTTTTGCTATTGTCTTGCCAATACTGGCATTTGTAAACGCAGGGTTATAGTGGTTTGATTGAGACACCACTTCTGGTGACGAAAATCGTTGATCACGCCTCTTTTTCTTGATGTGCTCAAATCAAATGAAGTCATTGAATCCCAAGTCAGGGATGTACGGTGAATGACTCATCAATTCCACGTTTTGTCCGGTCAAACAGGCGTTGGTTTGAATCGATGTGTGAGAGCTCGCACTGTCATGATGCAGAATGATACGTCTTCTCTTGTTGGTTTTTCGGATTTCTCTGGAGATTTCAGGGACACAAATTGTAGTTTACCACTCAAAATTAACTGTCCCACATTTCTCAAGACGTATGGTCGCCACATGGCCAGTTTTGCCGCAGAAACAGCCGACAATTTGCTTCGAAGGTATTCGTCCATGAACAACTTTCGTTGGATTTGGCTCGCTTTCGAAGACCCAAACGGTCGATTCCTGTCTTGTTTCGGCCTCCTAAACAAAGATCCAAGATTCGTCGTCTGAGACGATCTTATAAATGTCGATTGAAGCACCGTGATTGTTTTTATTCACAATTTCTTTGCACCAATCTACAAGAGGCTCCTTTTGAGCGATTGTCCAACGAGAAAAATCCACTTTTGCGGCCATGTGTTCATGCAACATCAAGTTGGTGACAGAAATGCTTAAGGGTGTCTCTATCTCACTGTATATAACATGGCGATCTTGCATTATCCGTTCACGCACGGTTAATTTTTTTCTGGCACAACGGCCAATTTTTTGCTGCCATCACGACTTTCGTATTTTGGCAAGTGTCGGCTATGGTTGAATTCATTAAACCAGTTTTTCATAATGCTATAGGAGGGTCCTTTATTTATCGTACAAATTATTTAATTTGATCGATGCACTCTTGCCGTGATTATCCACGTCGAAAGTTGTGAAAAATTATCGGACGAAAATTTACACAAGCAAATTCCATTTTTTTTTTTTTTTTTTTTTTTTTTGTAAAGTGATTTTTGCAGGTCACTGTAAACAACCCAACACATGATCGTATGTCAACCTGTCCTGAGTACCTCTTGTGCCAGACACTGAAAATAACACATGAAAATATTTTAGCTTTTAGGAGAGAGCGGCGATGAAGGAGGTCCCTTTCTCCCTTCTTACCCATAAGCTCAAAACATTTTCATGAAAATTTTCATAGTCTGGCACAAGACTACGCTTAGGCTAAGAACTGTCAAACTTTCCAAAAATAATGTCAAATTTCGCCTGGCGACACTTCGTGTTGCCAAGGCCAAAAAGTTTTCTAGTTCCCCTCGTATTTACATGTTTAACTTTATAAAAACAAAAATCTTATTTAAAAATTGATTTTAGCACTTAAGACAAAAATAAATTACAATTCTAATTGCAGTTACTTTTATTAAGATACTCTTCTAAAACTTATATCCTTATCTCTTCTACACCACTTACCCATCCACAATTTTTCATAGTACAAGTACGGAAACATTTGTTTATATCGTCTACAGCATCCTTATGGGCAATCCAGTTTGTTATGAGAGCTAGAAACAAATGAACGAAAATAAAAACTATTTAAAAATTCCGCTTTGATTCGAATATTACTAATTTTGCTATTAAAAGCAGGCCTCGGCACACTGGCTCCGATGAATGTTGCGTTACACCAACCACATGGAAAAGGTGTAAAGATATCGCTACATAAGAAGTCTCATCGCCTGTCTTTCTATCTCTGTTTCATTTCTGACATACATACATAACAAAAATAAAAGAATAGAGAAGAAAAGCGCAACTTAGTTCGAAATTGACTCGCCTTGTTTAAGGCCTGCGTACAAAATCTGCCTCGCCTGCTGGCCTTGCAATCCTGCTTCATTTCTGACATAACAAAAATAATAGAATAAAGAAGGCCGAGCCAGTTTCGAACTTGGTTGCCCTTTTCTTATTTATTCTTTCATCAGAAGCAAGCCGGCGAGGCAGTTTATGTACCCAGGCCTTAATTCGGAGCAAGAAAACCAACCAGCTAGGCTTCCTATGTACGGAGGCCTGTAGTGATGCCAAGTTTTCTTTTGAAGTTTTCATATGGTTGTTTTTCTTAACATGTGACCCGACTCACAACCGACTGATTGTGCCGAATACTTAAAGTCCCGTAACGCAATTTGGTCTTGAAAACATTTCGACAAATTATATTGAAATCGTGGACACTCTGCCCCATAAAAAGCTTATAGAAGCACTCGAAAGAAGCGGAATACGAGGACCTACCTTGGAGTAGTTTCAAAACTACCTCTCATCAAGATCATACTATGTAAAAATAGGAGACACATGCAGTTCAATGATGAATGCTCCCTATGGTGTACCACAGGGTTCCGAATTGAGCCCAATTCGCCATATAATCTATTCCAACGAAATTTTACTGCAGCTTAAAAATAGTATCGCATTCACATACGCTGATGACACTGCTATTGTCGTCTCCAATCAATCAATGAACACGGTAACGAAAATCCTTCAAAGTGAATTCAATATAATCAGCAGACGGTGCCATGACAGTGGCTTAATTGTAAACTCATCCAAAACCAAAATAGTTGAAAGGCAAACATTGAAATATTATATCATGACTCAGACTTCAAAACTGCCAATTTAACAACGACAAATGCAGTACAAAGTTGGAAGTAGTGGAAACTTATTAATATCTGGGAGTCCAATTAGATGACAATCTTAAATGGAAAACGCATGCGCAATACCTACAAAATAAATTACGCCAATCGGCTTATGCATTATATCACCTTGACAACTCCGCACCATATTATGTCTTGAAGCAGGCATACTTCTCATTAGTCGAATCTCATCTCAGACATGGGATCACAGCATGGGGAAATGCGAGATGTACCAGACTTCTACAAACACAACAAAATCGGATTGTAAAACTCCTAAACAGAAAAGTGCAGAACGAAAAATCAACGAAACAAAGCATCAACCAAACAAATATACAAAAATTTAGCAATATTAGATATTAATCAACTCTACTCAATATCTATCGTAAACGAATTTATGGAAGCCTAGCGCAGAAATTGGATCACAATCTAAATACAAGAAATAGAGCTGAAGGCAAATACAAAATTCTAAAATATAAAAATGATTACGCGAAGTACTTACTCACTTTCTGTTGAACTGACTAGTACGCTAAATGGACTGCCAAAAGAAATCAACAATGAAAGAAATAAAAATATTTGAACTATGTTAATGAAAAACATTATATAAGTAAATAAAATAGTACCGACTAGTCTACGACCAGTATGGCCAATATATGAATATAATTTATAGATCTCATACCCACATACAAGCTAAATACAGCTTCGTGGGTCGTAGAATATAATGAAATGTAAATATTTTCTTGAAATAAATAAATAAATAAATAAAAATTCTATACAACTTAATTACATTAATTAAATTTACCTTTATCACCACCATATTTAATCAAACAATCTCCAAACACTTTCTTGATGTCTCCACCAGGGCAAACATCTATCTACAATTGTTGCAAAAAAATTAGTCGTTGAGGAACCATTTACATATAAATGCCCTTTGATCACGTTCTTCTGAGTTGTGACCTCAAGCCAAATGATTAGAAGAAGGGTTAAGGGAAAAATTATATACTCAGAATTCACTTACCAGACCATAACAGCCAGCAACAATTACTATCAAAATTCCGATTATTTTCATGGTATCCATTTGGTTTTGTGAATGCAGGTGTTAAATGTTAATCAGGCTTATATAAGCAGACTTAACAAAACACTCTGTTTAGATGCCTAATCTAAAGTCGCGTTTATATTTCAAACATGTTCATAAATTGTCATTAATTTGAAAAAAAAACGACTGCATTAGAGCAATTTAAAACAACGGCAAATATCTCATAAACATTTCTGAATATAAAACAAGTAAGCCAAGGCTATAGTAGGACGGGGCCAACCATGTGATGCCCTACACCCCTGGAACAAATAAGCATATTTTAAGAAATAACACTGTGGATTCTGGCACCGTATCGCACCCAGCTTAAATAATAATAATATAATAATTGGTTCACAAACATCCGAGAAGAGACAAGGGAGACTTCTCTCATATAAATGAGTGAGTGTACCCCGATTCATATTCACTGAGTGATATGGGATCCGAGACCGAACTGCATGTCCTAAGACACCACTTGTAAAGAAGTTTAACATGACTGAAATTCTCAGAAAATGTCGCCAACATTACTCAAGGGTATTTTGCCACCGTTGAAAAAATTTGATATTGTCTGGCTGGGGAATCGTTTTGAAAAAAAGGTGGCAAAGCGACAAATGCAATTGGGCAATTAATACCCTAGGGCACCATGTATTTGCAATAATGCAAAAACTGGGAATGGGAAATGTGGTTTTCAACCAGGGTTTCGGAGTCGAGGTATTTTTGGATCGACTCCGACTCCAGACCAATTTTTTCACGACTCCGACTCCGGGTCGACTCCGAGTGTAAATTCCTGTACTGCTAAAAACTAATAAAATGTGCACAAATTTTAACTTTTTCGTATATTTGAACCCATATAGGCTAATCTATTGGTTTTTCCTAATATATTCTTTAGAAAGGACATCCATTCGAATATAATACTTAACTTCAGAAGATAAATATGAAGTAAAATCCATATCTATGTATATTGTTTCTACTGAATCTTACATTGGAAAACAGCACCAAAATACAAGCACGAGAATATTCTGGGAGGGACTTTTTTTCTCATGTGCCAGACATTGAAAATATAAGATCAACATTTTTTAACTTTTTGGAGAGAGGGAGGTGAAGGAGGTCGCTTTCTCACTTCTTACCCATAAGCTCAAAACATTATCATGAAAATGTTCATTGTCTGGCACAAGACTATGTGAAAATGAAGGGACAATACAAATCAAAAGTACTACATGCAATAAAAATTATAAGCAATTCATGACCAGGTTTTAAAACGGATATAAGCCAACAATTTAGAATTTTTCAAGAGTCTAAAGGTGAAAAATAATAAATAAAACCCCTTTTTCGTGATTCACCTGAAAGAGCATATCTTAATCTGCTTTCTGATATTTTTGTGGAAAAATATTAGGAAGTTTTGTGCCAATGGCCGTCAACGAAACGCTGTTTTTATTAAAGCGTTTTGCGGTGCCTACTCAAGCTCGAATACTGATAATTCGATTGTCATATATTTTCTGTGGGCTTAACAAGGACATCAAAATCTAGTCACTCATCGATCGATTTTGTAAAAAAATATTCGATTTTACGCAAATGGTGGACAGAAAATGACAACATTTCAATTTTTGGCTTTAATAAAATTACGTTTTTGGCAATAAAAGAAAAAAAATATTTGAAAGTTAAGGGGTTATGGCCACTTATAGAGCACGAAAAATTAAATTTTCTGAAAGATCACACGATCAGCTACTTTTGGATTTTTTTGTTGAAAAATATTGCACAGTGCCCTGACAAATGGCCGCCTACGAAACACTCTTTCTGCTAAAGCAGTTTGCGGTACCCACCTTAGCTCGATAACGAATAAATCGATCACCATATTTGTGTGGGAACATTAAGATCCAATAAACTTGTACTTAAGCGAAACAGAATTAAAAAATATCCACTTTTGAAAAAATTGTGAACTGTCAAAATCAACATTTAGATTTAAACTAAAAAAATGGATAGTTTTTATGCCCTTTTTTAAAAAAATTCTCTTTCTTAAGTACAAACTTTTAATGTGTATACTAATAATAATAATCAAGATGCCCTTGAATCAAATTTAAATGGAAGGTGCTTACACCTGGGAAGTTTTTGAGGAACCTGAAACTACAATGTTCATAGATGAAAAAATCAAAAAACAAAAAAAAAATTTTGAAAGAAAAAAAGAAAACCAAGAACGCGGGAGTGAGAAATTTGTGAATTAAGTTAAATAATTGTCATAAAAAGCGAAACACCAGACTGATGGTCATGCAGCAGGCACTTTCTTCTGCAAAGATGATGAAGGGAATCTGATTATTGGTCCAGAGCCAATCCCAAACGATCGTACTGAATTTATATCACTTAGCCGAGATAAAATCAGTAGTGGGATTCTATAACTCATTTTTGCTGTTACCGACAAAAATCGGTAAAATTAAATCGCAAAATTATGACTAAAAACATAAAGAAAACTTGGCATCACTGTTTGTGTCGGTAGAGGCTAGCGACTACTTTTTATTCCTCGTTAAGTTACCGAACAATTTCGATAATTATCGAAATTATAAGCATTTCAATTTTACCGACAATTATCGATAACAGCAAAAATGAGTTACAGAATCCCACAAAAATGAGTTACAGAATCCCACTACAGGACATCAATAAATCGGGTTAAGGACATCAAGGAGCTGATGGGCTGCCAGCTGAACTATCAAGCCCGTTAGCAAAATGCTAATACGTAGTATTCATGAGTTAATATGCAAAATTTGGCTAAGGGAAATTATTACGAGGGTTAGGAACCTCAGTCTGTCAAGTCCTGGGTGCAAGAAGGTAGACAAGACGGTAGTATCAACTAAGGAGGGATATTTCCTCTTCCAATCGCATTTAAAGTGTTGTCGAGCATATTTTGTGAGCTGCTAAATCTTCAGTTGACAACGTAATTGGATCATACCAATGCTGTCTAAGGCTTGGCAAATCCTCTACTCTGGTGTCGCCTGCCATTGCACCATGAAAAACGCGAATTTCTATGTTGTTAAGTCATATTCCCATAGTTAAAGAAGCGATAGTCTTCGTTGAGGGTATAAAACTTTCCACCTGAAATTTGTCGCTATAGGTCCACATCTTCATATAGCCCCCATAGAACGATACCTCCCGATTTTCGATATTTTGAAGGTCGTGTCCCCAATAACCCACCGAAATTTGTGAAATTTTGAATTCAGTGTTAGCTGGGGTGCATAATTCCATGTCAACATATAGCCCCCATAGAACGGTACATCCCGATTTGTATAGCCTACACCACTATGTGGGGATGGTATTATAAGTTGGTTTTGGCCAAAAAGTTTGTAACGCATCGAAATAATGGTCGTAGACCTATATATATACATACCAAAATGAATGTCTCGACGAGCTGAGTTGATCTGGCTATGTGTGTCCGTCCATCCGTCCGTCTGTCCATCTAAACCTTGTAATCACGCTACAGGTCGCAATTTTAATCCGATCGTCATTATGTTATAATTTTTAATTATAATTTTTTTTATTTTTTGAGTAAAATTTTAAACTGTTTTCAATGGATGCACATTTCTAGAAATGTTCCTTTTACCTTCTTGGGCAAAGGACTTTGTGACAACAATGTTGCTTGTTAGATATATACAAAAGGTGGTTGTTGTGCGAAGGGAAATTTGTTTACGAAATATGGATCCGAATTCGTAACGAAATCGGAAGAAAAACATTAGCATATTCGAAGGGAAATTTACTTCCTACATTTTCTCAGAAATCGGAACGAAATCTGAACGAATTCCCCTACGAAAAATCGTATAGAAATCGAAACGAAATCTGACCGATGTTGCTTCCGAAATTGTTTCGATATGTCGGATATCCGACATTTGGTTTGCTGGGTAGTTGTACGATGCTCGGTGCATAGAACAACTTGAATAAGAAGACGCAGACGGTTGCTCTAGTTGAGTGGTTGTAAGACACTCATTAATTCAAGGCACTTTATTATATACATATGAAATATTGTATACGATTATTATATGATGTAATATTGAAAAATTAATTTCTAGAATAGAAGGGGGACAAATGACTCGTCTTTGGAAATAAAAAGCTTCAATTTTAAATTCACAGATGCTAATTTGTAATTTTGGACATATAAAAATTGTGTACCAACAACAACATCTAATATGCCTGAGGATGTTAAGCAGCAAACCAATCGTACCGACATCGTATCGAAATCCGATGTCGGATTCGAAATCGTAACGATATCTTAACGAAAGTTGTATGAAGTGGTTGACATAATTTCGGAACGAAATGTCGGAGCGAAATCGGATCGATTTCGGAACGAAATCTAAAGAAAATCCTTGGGAAATTCGGAGTGGAAATTAATTTCCGACATTCGCTCCGAAATCGGAACGAAATCTGAACTACTTCGCCTCTGAAAAATCGTTTAGAAATCGGAACGAAATCTAAACGATCTTGCATCGAAATTGTTCAGACGTATCGGACATCCGACGTTTGGTTTGCAGGGTAGATATCTATTATTCAATGTAATCTCCTAGGACAAATAGCTCGATTAATTAAACTAAATTATTAATTTCTTATTTTTACTTATAAATAAATTATTAGCATAAAGGAAGTGAAGCCATGACTACTTACATCGTAAGCTTACACATGTATGTATATTTTCTAATTACCCAGAGAGGTCTTAAACTGCACTTCTCTGACCATTTTTGAAATACTCTGTTGAAGGTTACCGAAAGAGTGGAGCGAAAATATCACGAAGACCAAATTTTGGACCGAATCGGTTGATCTGTTCGAAAATAATCGTATTCTCCCGACAGACAGCCACACGGACGAACATAGCTAAGCCGACACCAAGTTTTCTGAAACAGATTTTTTCCAAACACACTTTGACCCTAAAACCATTATTTTGATGAGACACATTTTGACCAAAAACTGAGAGTATAGAAAATATAGATTGGGAAAAATTATGTTTATGGATTTTTGTTAAAATTAAAATAAATTACTCAATAAAATTGGATCGGAAAATTGAAGCCGTGATTTTGAACTTTTGTGGAGCAGGAAACAAAGGAAAGGTCCTCAACATTCCATGTAATTGTATACTCTTCCTTTGGTCTTGCCGAAGTAATATCACTAAACTAATTAACATTCACTATAGTTGTGTGTAATTTGATAAATGATACACCCAAAGATATATGCGACTATTAATATATCCATTGTTTTCAACATATATTAACTCTGATATATTGTCAAAATAGTTTTGAAAACAAGGGGACATTGACCAAAGAGTCTTACGTAATTATACCCTCAGCATTTATGCTAACGAGGGTATATACATACACTTTCATACGGGCAAAATGTGCTTCATCGAAATAATGGTTTTAGACCCCAAGTATGTTTGGACGAAATGTGTTTCAGACAATTTGGAGTCGATTGAGCAATGTCCGTCCGTCTGTCTGTCTGTCTGTCAGGCTGGCTGGAGCACACGATAACTCCCGAACGGATCAACCGATTCGGTCCAAAATTTGGCTTTCGTAATAGTTTGCCCAAACTTAGTTTAAGTTCGAAGATGGGCTATATCGATCCACTCCTTCCGGTACCTCCCCCACAAAAGTTCGAAAATGTTCTGAAAATTTGTGCGCACGATAACTCTTGAAGGAAGTAACCGATTTGATCCATACTTTGCACATCGTGAAATTTCTACCAGACTTAGGTGAGGTTCCAATATGGTCTCAATCGGTCCACTCCTTTGGGTACCTCCCACACAAAATTTCGGATAAGTTCAGATTGGGACCTGCTCTCGAATCGCTTTTATTTCTGTTGCACCAACTTGTATTCACTGCCCACCATACGACGGTACAAGTTTCATCAGGGGCAAGTCCATACTTCCTGACACAATAGCCTGAAAGATGTGGTTGCAGCGCAAGATAACTCTCAAACGGATCTGCCGATTCGGTCCAAAATTTGGCTTTCGTAATATTTTGTCCAAACATAGTATAAGTTCGAAGATAAGCCATATCGGTCCACTCCTTCTGGTACCTCCCCCACAAAAGTTATAAAATGTTCGGAAAAATTTTGGGCACGATAACTCTTGAAGGGAGTGACCGGTGTAATTCTTACTTTGCACATCCTAATATATCTACCAGATATCTAATATATCTACCAGCTCGAAAGGCGTAAAAGACCCCTATGTCACCATATGTGGCGGTCGGAGAGCACGATAACTCTCGAACTGTTCAACCGATTTGGTTCAACATTTGGACTTCGTCATATTACATCAAAACTTAGTTTCTTGGGCAATACCGGTCCATAACTTCCGGTACTTCTCCCCATTATTAAAAAAAATGTCACTAAAATGCTAGGACAATATCATTTGAATGGGGCAACCAATTTGATCCAAACTTTGAATCTCCTAATATTTCGTCAAAATTTAGTTTAACTTCTAAAATGGCCCATATCGGTCTTCCCTAAAGGTACCTCCCCCACAAAGGTTCAACATTTGTGTCTTAATGCAGTTAATTACCAATCCACATTTTTGTCGGCAAGTTCAAATGTCGAAAAAGGGCAACAAAATTCTGAAGAGACCTTAAATACATTCGATCTGTCCGTAGGTGAAAGTTTCATTTCACATTGGCTGAGGGTATATATATCTGTAGGCAAAGCCGACTGACTCTTTTTTACTTGTTTTAATCAAAACATAGTAATGAAAATTATTCCATCAGTAATTTAAGTCTAAAATAATGTTTACCACATTGCTAAATAAGACATTTTCGCTAACATGAACTTTCAAAATTTTGGCCAGCTGCCCCCCCCCCCCCCACCACTCCAAAATGAAATCCTGGTTACGTCCTGCCGGTGATGAAGATGCCTTTTGATTTTGGTGATGGTCGGATAATATTCAAGGGTCGGAAAGGGCAAAAAACTTATTTGGAGAAAAAATCAACATGTTATTTCAAAGCGAATATCACAGCTTCTATATGGGGTACATCAAAACCAAAACCTGCTAATGAAAGTAGAAAATATCACCTTTGCAAGTATGCAACGGTTGTCTTAGGTGGTCAAACAACGAAGATATCGCAGTAGCCGTTAATAGAACACACCTTTTCATTTTTACGATTTCAATAATAATGACGAATATCACAGCTTTGGTTGGGGACCTTCCAAAAGCAAAGTCTGACTATGAAAGTAGAAAATCCCAACTTTACAATGATGTGAAGCAGGTTGTCGAATACATCCCTTTATTTTTATTTATTTATTTATTTATTTATTTATTTATTTATTTATTTATTTATTTATTTATTTATTTATTTATTTATTTATTTATTTATTTATTTATTTATTTATTTATTTATTTATTTATTTATTTATTTATTTATTTATTTATTTATTTATTTATTTATTTATTTATTTATTTATTTATTTATTTATTTATTTATTTATTTATTTATTTATTTATTTATTTATTTATTTATTTATTTATTTATTTATTTATTTATTTATTTATTTATTTATTTATTTATTTATTTATTTATTTATTTATTTATTTATTTATTTATTTATTTATTTATTTATTTATTTATTTATTTATTTATTTATTTATTTATTTATTTATTTATTTATTTATTTATTTATTTATTTATTTATTTATTTATTTATTTATTTATTTATTTATTTATTTATTTATTTATTTATTTATTTATTTATTTATTTATTTATTTATTTATTTATTTATTTATTTATTTATTTATTTATTTATTTATTTATTTATTTATTTATTTATTTATTTATTTATTTATTTATTTATTTATTTATTTATTTATTTATTTATTTATTTATTTATTTATTTATTTATTTATTTATTTATTTATTTATTTATTTATTTATTTATTTATTTATTTATTTATTTATTTATTTATTTATTTATTTATTTATTTATTTATTTATTTATTTATTTATTTATTTATTTATTTATTTATTTATTTATTTATTTATTTATTTATTTATTTATTTATTTATTTATTTATTTATTTATTTATTTATTTATTTATTTATTTATTTATTTATTTTGTTTTGTTTTTTTTTTGTAATCACGACGAATTGCGTGTAGCAATTGTGATCGAAATTTTGGGTGTTAATGGGGGTCCTACAGAGGAAAAAAACCTATTGATTTTTGTAATGGTCGGACATTATTCAGGGGTCGGAATGTGAAAAAAAACTTATTTGGAGAAAAGGCCAACGTTTTATTTCAAAGCGAATATCTCTCTTCAGTAAGAGGTATATCGAAAGCAAAACCTGGCAAGGAAAGTAGAAAATATCACCTTTACAACGATGTGAAGTAGGTTGTCATAGGTGGTCAAACAACAAAGATATCGGCCGAACTTAACGCCGCTCTTACTTGTTATTTACTTATTAATTTATTTGTCTATCTATCTGCCTATCTATTTATCTATATATATATTAGGCCGGGGCGCTTTGAAAACCTTAATGGGCCCTTCGCGTTTCTGATTCCTGGGATTGCACTGAGCAAAAAAGTCTACTGGACCATATGTCTACGATGAAAATCGAGCCTCCCGGTTTTTGACATTTTGGCATATAACATCCAAACCATTTTCAAGCCAACACAAAAACAAAAATTGTAGCCAAGACAGTAATTAAGAACTCTCTAATACAAACGCATTGGAACTCTTTTTCAGGCAGTTTTGGTCCAGAGAAGGTGCAAACTTTTCGGAAATATTTCGATAAATGGCACTGTGCTACAAAAGTTGACCAGAAAAATATTCAAGCGTTCTGATGCAAAATTCCATCGTGTTGCGATCCATGGGAACGAAAATACCTTTAGTTCGTTTGGGTCACTTCGTTTTATTTTTTTATAAGGGTAAAAGTAGTGAGAATCTGGGTTTCATATATTTTCAAATTTAAACTGTCATATCTTATTTTTTCCACAACGGATTTCTTTTGATCCTTCTTCCTTTTAAAGGGGTGAATAATGTCTTTTGAATAAACTATTATTGTTTTAAATCGGTTAAGAAATGGCTAAGGGATGGGATTTTTCAGACATAAACCACTATAACTTAGCCATTTGTTAACCGATTTAAAACAATAATAGCTTATTCAAAAGATATTACTCATATATGGTAATATTCAAAAATGTTTTACAATCGTTGAAGTTGAGGTTCACCATTTAATAAGTCGCGAACTGTCAATATATTTTATACAATATGAATATATTTATATTAATTGATGTGTTTTAGCCGCGGTCGCATAAAATTAACCATAACAAATAATTCATGTGGAAGCTGTGTTGGTGGTAATATTAAAAAATGGGTAAAAATGTGTTGAAGTTTACAAGTTTCTTTGTGTTTTCTCTTGATTTCTGGTCAAACCACGGAAAATTCAGACATGATCTCAAAGAAAGAATTGAAGAATACCCCTTGGGCAACATGGTTCTAATGTATGACTTTTCGATATATACACTGCATCCCCCTAATATCGATGCTGACATTTTGAAGTTTTAAAATCTGGGTTTTTTGAATTTTTCTTATAATTAGAGGGCGCAACCAGATAATTACCCATACTATTTATTGGATTGTAGAGCTCGTGATTCCACGTCGTTTGATGTATATCTCATGAGTGTGCTTCACACACCTCCCTAGTAATAGGAGTCCAAAGTCGAAATTTTGGTGCGTAAATTTTCTTTAAAAACCTATTTTTTGGCTTCAAAATTTACAACTGTGACTCAGGTACCCTTGAACCCCGCGTGATTTTAGTTTTTTTACGCGCCGGATCTAATGAACCCTTCCGCTTTCAAATCCATCCACTAAAACGGCGGTTATAGATACCTTGAAAGTAGGAAATTCTGCAAAATTATATTTTGATGATTCCGCGCATTGAACCGCGATTTTCTTTGATTATTTTTACATAAATGGAATCCTTTATACGCGATTATATTATTTTCTAAAACCGTGAGGCATAAATTACCGAGATTCTGGAGTAATATTCGTATTTCGTATAAAATAGAATTTGGTAGCACATCCGCGGTTCTTGACGAATTTGTTTAAAATTTGTTATAATGACGTATTTTTTATAGGCGGTCACTGAAATCGGATGCGCCTTATAATCTTATGTACATCGCGCAATTTTTACCCACATAAAGGTTTTTTGAACAGTAAGATGCAGCTGACGGCACAGTCTGGCCGCTGAATGAAAAGTGGAAAAATCCCTACATATTGATAGAGATGCACTCGCTGTATCTGAAAAGCGCATGCGCCTTAACTGATTTTAACGAATTCTCGAATTATACGTTTTTTAACTTTTATGTTTTTTCTTTGGTTGTAATTTCAATATTACTTTCTATTTCATAATCCTATTGTTTACCAAAGTAAGCAAATACACTTTCGGGTTTGTCATCGCATTTTCCCTGAAGAAGTTTCAGCGAAGTCCGTCAGTCCTTCAATCGAAATTTAGCGAAATAGTAGAATAACTCCCAAAAATGTTTTTTTCTATTTTTCGTATTAAACAAAAAAATATATTTTTGAAATAAAATTCCAACAATAAGTTTTCGTCTTTTGTTGTTGCTGTAATGTGGCAGTTATAAATCCTATCGTTAAAATTTTGGTCTCATATTTTTCTACGCGTTGTCTAGAATCTGTACGTATTTTTAATTTATTTTTTTCGAGTTTTATTTGGACTCTAAATTAGAATAAATTAAATTTACTCCAAGATTTTTTCAGTATTTCTTGATTTTCCGCGAAAATAGAAATACATTTAGTAAATATTGAGGCATCTACGGATAGATATTAAATGCTGTTAACGCTTTATATATACATTTTGTTATTACAGCAAAAATTGAATTTTTAAATATTTGTTCTTTATAAGGGAATAAAACCCCCCATAACTTTGGAGCGCGGCATCCAATTTTGTGAACGCGAACAGATTTGAAACCACGACTTTTTTCTTAATCTATGCTCCAAAAATTGCGGAGGTGCTCGCAAAAAAATTTTTAACATTTCTTCCAATGGAATTGCAAAAGAAATTTGAAATTTACCATATATATATATGGTAAAATTCAAATTTCCTTTTCAATACCATTGAAAAACATACATTTTTTTGCGAGCACATCTGCGATTTTTGATACTTACGTTAAGAAAAAAATTGTGGTTTCAAATATGTTCGCGTTCACAAAATTGGATGCTGAACCCAAAAGTTATAGGGGGTTTTGTTTCCTTATAAAGAAAAAATATTTAAAAATTCCCTTTGGGTTGTAATAAAAAAATGTATACATAAATCGTTACCAGAATTTGATATCTATCCGTAGATGCTAAAATATTTGCAAAATTTATTTTTATTTTCGCGGTGGACAAATTTGAATAATTTGCCATATAAATTATAAATGAATTGTAAATGAACTTAAATGAATTGTTACTTATATACCTTATTATATTATATTAAGTATATTGAATTACCACTGTAGATTTAAGCAAATGAATTGTTTTGTTTAGTACTTAAGCTTATTGTGAACTGTAATAAGTAGTGAGTACCTTCGTCAATTTTATCATTGTACTAAAAATTGAACGAAACCCCCAAACCTAAAGTTCATAACACAAAAAGCCACCATAGAACTTCACTTGTTATCCAGCATTAAAACGGTGAGCATCCTCTTCTCTTTCTGTAACCCTTCTCTCTTTTTTATAAAATAAAACAGAAACCTACGTTTTATAACGTTTTCCGAACTTTATCTTTTTTTATTTTCATGCGTCAACATAATATTATTTCTCATTGGGTGAGAAATAATATTTAATAAAACTAATCCAATTATATACAGTCCACTCAAAGGTTTTGAATTCCTCTTGGTTGCATTTCCCTACTTTGGTTTGGAATCCCCCTCTCCACTCATTTTTATTCACGCGGAAAATAAAAAAATAATGAAGAAATCTTGGGGTAAATTTTATTTATTCTAATTCAGACTCCATAAAAATCTCTAAAAAATAAATTGAAAATACGTACAGAATCTAGACAACGCATAGACAAATGTGAGACCAAAATTATAAAGATTGGGTTCATTCCATGCATATTACAGCAACAACGAAAGACGAAAACTTATTGTTGATTATTTATTTCAATAATATATATTTTGGTTTAATGCGAAAAATTGGAGAAACATTTTTGGGAGTTATTCTACAATTTCGCTAATTTTCCATACAAAACCTGAAGTATTTTGCTAAAACTATTACATGGAAAATAATTTGTCATCGTGAAAGTATATTTGCTTTCTGTGATAAGCAATAGAAATAAGAAGTAGAGAGTAATATTGAAATTACAATCAAAGAAAAAACACAAAAATTAAAATGCGTGTAATTCGCGAATCCGTTTAAATCAGTTGAGGTGCATGTGCTTTTCGGATACAGAGAGTCCATGTCTATCAATATGCATGGATTTTCCCATGTTTTATTCAGCGGCCAAAGTGTGCCATCAGTTGCATCTTACTATTCAAAAAACCTTTAAGCGCGATGTGCATATGATTATAAGGTGCATCCGATTTCAATGGCCGCCTATTAAAAATACGTCAATATAAATTATTTTAGACAGATTCGTCAAGAACTGCGGATGTGCCACCGCATTCTATTTTGGGATAAATAGGGATATTACTCCTGAATCTTTGTATTTTGTGATACACCTATTTGGCAAAGGTGTAATCCTTTAATCCTTTCCCGTGTGGGGTTTGCTAGATCCCCCATCGGGACCCTCCCATTGGCGAATTGGGGACGTTCTACTTGCAGATAATGCAAGATGGATATCGGGGAAATAAAATACCCGAGGGTGACCAAAATCTAGCCTAGGGGACGGCAGCTGGTCCCTTAGTACAAACGATGGGCAGAAGTCGCAGCGACCGGTATGGCTATCTTTGGTTAGCGGGTGGCGTAACGGAACCCGTGCAAGCGGCACTCGTACAGCGGAATGCGGACGTCGGTCTTGGAGCAAGCGGTTCGCTTTATAAATGTGAATGATTGAGGTGGGATGGCATCTCTAATCTGGCAGCCCCAGTACCATCATAGGATTCAGCAGGCCAATCACCCACTAATCCGAAATTCACAACGATTACAGAAACTTCTACAGAAATAAACGTAAATGAACCCCACAACTCGATGACGACTATTGGCACACGGAAAAGGATACGAATAGGACAATGGAACGAAAGAACGCTAAGAGAGACATCAAGATTAGCGCAACTTGAAAAACAATTGAGTAAATACAACATAGCTATTCTGGGAATAAGTGAGATGAGATGGCTCAAGAGCGACAAAATCACGACAAAAAATGGTAATGTCGTGTTGTATAGTGGTAAAGACTCGAAGCATGAAAGCGGAGTGGGTTTCTTGATAGCAAAGCAACATGACCAATCTCTCAAATCTTGGGACCCTGTCTCAGACCGTATCATTACTGCTCGATTTTATACCAAAGCAAAGAAATGCATTACTATAATCCAATGCTACGCTCCGACGGAAGAGGCTGAGGACGCAATTAAAGATGAATTTTATAACCAGCTCACAACCACCCTACACCAGACCCCAAAAAGAGATATAATAATGCTCACTGGAGACTTCAATGCAAAAATAGGCAGCAACAACACGGGATTGAGTGAGATTATGGGAACACATGCAATTGGTGCGATAAACTCTAATGGGGAAAGGTTTGTTGAGCTATGTCAAACGTTTGATCTTGTAATAGGAGGCTCAATATTTCCTCACAAAAATATAAACAAATACACATGGACATCGCCTAATGAAAGTATTAAAAACCAAATAGATCACATATGTATCAGCGGCAAATGGAGAAGGAGCTTAGAGGACGTACGTTCCAAAAGAGGAGCAGATATGGACAGCGACCATGAACTAGTGGTAGCCACAATAAAAATAAAACTACAAAAGATTATTCGAAGGAACAAAGAAGGATACAAAAAACGCCTCAATGTAGCAATCTTGCGTAACACTATGAAAAATGACGAAGTCGGAGAAACGTTAGAAAGATGTGTACCATCAGAAAATCGAACATGGGAAGAAACCTGTATACTACTAAATGAAATTGGAGAGAGCAACATAGGCTATATACAGAAAGGAAACAGAAAACCCTGGATATCAAATGAAACTTGGAACCTAATAGAGAAACGGAACCAATTAAAAATACAAAAGAACGACAACATGGACTTTATAAGCAAATATAAAGAGGTAGCAAAGAAAGTTAAAAAATCGGCCAGAAATGATAAACGAGCGTATCTAAGGAACCTAGCCAGTCAAGCGGAAACCGCTGCCGGAGCCAACAACATGAGAGAACTACATCAAATAATCGGTCATATATCAAATAGCAATAAGCACAAAAACCAACTGATAAAAGACACCAACGGCAAACTGCTTACAACAACAGAAGAACAAACAAGAAGGTGGAAACAACACTTTGAAACTATAAGTTATGACGACGATTCTACTCGTTACGAAGCAATAATTCGCCCAGAAATTAACAACAACATCACTGAGGCCACCCCCGACGTCGACGAAATAAAAAGCGTCATAACAAAGTTAAAGAAAAATAAAGCTCCGGGAGAAGACGGAATCCCAACCGAACTGCTCCAAACAAACTCCTTGGCAGCAGCGTAATACTCGCACCATATATACAACATGCATGGACGCATGAAAACCTTCCAGATGCATGGACAAAAGGAGCCATTATCAAACTCCCCAAAAAGAACGATCTCACAGATTGCAACAACTGGAGGGGTATAACACTCTTAAATACCATATATAAAATAATGGCTACCATCATAAACGATAGATTGAAATGTGTTGAAGAAGCATTGAGAGAAGAACAAGCAGGTTTTAGGCCCCATAGAAGCTGCTTGGATCAAACGAACACACTCCGAATAATTATGGAACAGTCTGTAGAATGGAGATCTCCGCTTTATCTCGTTTTTGTTGACTTCAAAAAAGCTTTTGACTCGATAAAGCGGACAGCAATATGGAATGCATTGTACTCGAAGGGCGTTCCACAAAAAATTGTTAATTTAATACGAGCGATGTACCAAAATGCTTCTTTGCATGTGAGGCACAATGGGATGATCAGCGAACCTTTTCGTACCAACGCCGGTGTAAAACAAGGATGCCCACTATCACCGCTACTTTTTGCCATCGTTCTTGACGAGATAATGATAAAACTGAGCAAGCAGAAAAGAGGAATTGTCTGGAACTTCAACCAATATCTAGAAGACTTAGATTATGCGGACGACATATGTCTACTGTCTCATAAATTTACAGATATGCATAGCAAACTTAATGACCTGGTTAACATAGCGAAAAAGGTCGGTCTTGAAATCAATACAGAAAAAACATATGCGATGAGATTAAACAACATAATAGACAACCACTTCGTGATTGAAAATCACATAATTAGCTATACGAACAATTTCTGCTATCTGGGAAGTACAATGGCAACCAACAACAGCGCGGAAGAAGATGTAACAAACAGACTCAAAAAAGCGAGATCTGCTTTTGGTCGTCTAAACAAGACCTGGAGGGCTACTCAGTAGGCCGGGGCGATTTGAAAACCTTAATGGGCCCTTCGCGTTTCTGATTCCTGGGGTTGAACTGAGCAAAAAAGTCTACTGGACCATATATCTACCGTGAAAATCGAGCCTCCCGATTTTGACTTTAAGTTTTTTATTGACGTTTTTTGGATATTTTGGCATATAACAGCCAAAAAATTGAGATTTTCGATCCAACACAAAGACAAACATTGTAGCCAAGACAGTAATTGAAAACTCTCTAATACATCGCAAAAGCATTGGAACGCTCCTTCAGACAGTTTTGGGCTTAAGAATGTGCAAACTTTTCGGAAAATGTCGATAAATGACATTGTGCTACAAAATTTGACACGAAAAATATTCAAGTGTTCTGATGCAAAATTATATCGTGTTGGGATCCATGGACAACGACAATGCCTTTATTTCGTTTGTGTCACTTCGTTTTATTTTTTTATAATGGTAAAAGTAGTGAAAATCTGAGTTTCTTACATTTTCAAATTTAAACGGGCATATCTTATTTTTTCCACAACGGATTTCTTTTGATCCTTCTTCCTTTTAAAGGGGTGAATAATGTCTTTTGAATAAGCTATTATTGTTTTAAATCGGTTAACAAATGGCTAAGTTATAGTGGTTTATGTCTGAAAAACCCCACAAAAAACTTATAAAGGAATTTCTCATAATTTTCAAAAATATAATGTTTTTTTGTTTTGTTCAATATTTATTTTCAAAATTATGAGAAATTCCTTTATAGGGTTTTTGTGGGGTTTTTCAGAAATAAACCACTATAACTTAGCCATTTGTTGACCGATTTGAAACAATAATAGCTTATTCAAAAGACATTATTCACCACTTTAAAAGGAAGAAGGATCAAAAGAAATCCGTTGTGGAAAAAATAAGATATGCCCGTTTAAATTTGAAAATGTAAGAAACTCAGATTTTCACTACTTTTACCATTATAAAAAAATAAAACGAAGTGACACAAACGAAATAAAGGCATTGTCGTTGTCCATTGATCCCAACACGATATAATTTTGCATCAGAACACTTGAATATTTTTCGGGTCAAATTTTGTAGCACAATGTCATTTATCGACATTTTCCGAAAAGTTTGCACATTCTTAAGCCCAAAACTGTCTGAAGGAGCGTTCCAATGCTTTTGCGATGTATTAGAGAGTTTTCAATTACTGTCTTCGCTACAATGTTTGTCTTTGTGTTGGATCGAAAATCTCAATGGTTTGGCTGTTATATGCCAAAATATCCAAAAAACGTCAATAAAAAACTTAAAGTCGAAATCGGGAGGCTCGATTTTCACGGTAGATATATGGTCCAGTAGACTTTTTTGCTCAGTTCAATCCCAGGAATCAGAAACGCGAAGGGCTCATTAAGGTTTTTTTCCTTCCACACAAATCGCCCCACCCTACTACTCAGATCTCCCTTAAAACAAAAATAAGACTTTTTAATTCATGCGTTAAGTCCACACTTTTATACGGAAGCGAAACATGGCTCATGTCTAAGAGCATATCCCAACGGCTGCAAACTTTTGTCAACAAATGCCTACGGATAATATGTGGAATATTTTGGCCAAGAACAATTTCCAATGTTGATCTGCTTACCTTGACTAATGAAGAGAAGATTGAAAAGCAAATCATGAGGCGGAAATGGAAATGGATTGGGCATACCCTCCGAAAGCCCCCAGAAGCTATTCCAAGGGCAGCCCTTGAATGGAATCCCCAAGGAGCAAGGCGCACTGGCCGACCAAAGAATACTTGGCGGAGAACAGTGCATGCAGACCTGAAGAAGGCAAACAAATCATTCGATGAAATTAAAGTATTATGTCATGATAGATTAAGATGGAATAACTTTGTAGAAGTCCTATGTTCCCAAGAGGAATAAACAAGGAATAAAAAAAAAATCCTTTATAATCGCGTATAAAGGATTACATTTATGTAAAAATAATCAAAGAAAATCGCGGTTCAATTCGCGGAATTGTCAAAATATATTTTTGCAGACTTTCTTACTTTCAAGGTATCTATATCCGGCGTTTTCGTGAATGGATTCGATCGCGGAAGGGCTTATTAGACCCGGCACGTAAAAAAACTAAAATCACGCGGGGTTCAGGGGTACTTGTACGACAGTTGTAAATTTTAAAGCCAAAAAATAGGTTTTTTCAGAAAATTTACGGACCAAATTTTCGACTTTGGACTCCTATTACTAGGAAGCTGTACGGAGCACACTCATGAGATATACATCGAACGACGTGGAATCGCGAATTCTACAATCCTATAAACTGGTTTCGATTATTATCTAGTTGCACCCTCTAATTATAAGAAAAATTCGAAAAACACTGAAATCAAAACTTCAAAATTTCAGCATCGATTTTAGGGGGATGCAGTGTTTATATCCAAAAGTCATACACTAGAACCATGTTGCCCAAGGGGTATTGTTTAGTTCTTTCTTTGAACACAGGTTCGAATTTTGCGTGGTTTGGCCAGAAATCTAGAAAGAACACAAAAAAACTTGTTTACTTCAACACATTTTTCCCATTTTTTTATATTACCACCAACGCAGCTTCCACGAAAATTATTTGTTATGGTCCATATTATGAGATCGTGGCTAAAACACTTCAATTAATATAAATATATTCATATTTTATAAAATATATTAACAGTTCGCGACTTATTAAATGGTGAACCTCAACTTCAACGATTGTAAAACTTTTTTGAATATTGCCATATATACATCAAATAAAAGTGGTAAAATTTTTGTTTTTTACTTATTTATTTATTAATAAAGTGTAAGTTCTAACCCGCAATGTTCACATTGTTTAACCATACATCTGGACCAGTTTTCACTATTTTCACATCTGAAAGAAAAAAAAAAGAATAATTATTGATATTTTAATTCTATTTCCTTATAGAGCACGGCGTGTCTTTAATTCGTTAATGTGTCATCAAAATCCATTTCAAACATGGTATATTGATATGGGTTAATCATCCATCTAGCTGGCTTACGTAATAATTCTCAAAGAGTCTAATCAATTTGGGTTCAAACTTTGCACAGCTTAATATTTCTTACCAACTTAGATCAAGTTTTAAGAAGGGCCACATTGGTGCGCGTTAAAATATTTTGTTAATAAATGCACGCCTTGAAGGGAAGGGCCAGGTAAAACTATTTTTAAATATATCCACGCCTTGAAGGGAAGGGCTAGGTACAAATATTTTTAATAAATGCACGCCCTGAAGGGAATGGTCAGGTAAAAATATTTTTTAATATATCCACGCCTTTAAGGGAAATGTTCTTAATAAATCCACACCTTGAAAGGGAGGGCCTCATTCTCACACTGAAATGGCTAACATTTGGTTTTTAGTCTTACCAACTTAGATCAAGTTTTAAGAAGGGCCACATTGGTGCGCGTTAAAATATATTGTTAATAAATGCACGCCTTGAAGGGAAGGGCCAGGTAAAACTATTTTTTAATATATTCACGCCTTGAAGGGAAGGGCTAGGTACAAATATTTTTAATAAATGCACGCCCTGAAGGGAATGGTCAGGTAAAAATATTTTTTAATATATCCACGCCTTGAAGGGAAATGTTCTTAATAAATCCACACCTTGAAAGGGAGGGCCTCATTCTCACACTGAAATGGCTAACATTTGGTTTTTAGTCTCGTTGTGGGTATACAAATTTTCACCTGAAAATTGGCGATATAGGTCCATCCATGCCTTCATATAGCCCCATAAAAGTGTGCCTCCCGATTTTCGGAATTTTGACGGTTTTATTTATTTAGTATTTAGTCTTCGTTGGGGGTTTACAGCTTTCTAACTGATATTTTTCGGTATAGGTCCACGTTTTCATATAGGTCCTATAGGAGCGTACCTCCCGATTTTCGGTATTTTGAAGGTTATGGTCTCAATATCCCACCGAAATGGCTGAAATTTGGTATTTAGTCTTCGTTGGAGATAAAAAACTTTCCACCTGAAATTTGTCGGTATAAGTCCACGTCTTTAAATAGCACCCCATAGAACGGTACCTCCCGACTTTCGGTATTTTTAATGTTTAGGTCATATTGTTCAACCGGAACAATTGAAATTTCGTATTTAGTTTTTGCAAGGGGTAAAAAACATACCTTGCAAAAATCAGTATAAGTGCAAGTTCATATAAGGGGTGGTACTCTTATATGAAAGTTGACTTATTCAAATTTTTTGATACAAAATTGTTTGAAGATTTTAGCCACCTTTTTCTACCGATTTGGTTGTTAATTGGAATTTTGTGTTCCCAAAGACAGAAAATTTAATTACAAAAAACTATCCATTTATATCCTGGGTATAGTCTAGCCCTCATAAACCGGTTTTGGCAAATTTGATGCATTTCAAGGTTTCTTTTTTTGTCAAAATTTCGTCAGAGGAAAATTGTAAATATTGATCCATATTTTGGAAAGAACAACCATAACACCCCATGATAGTTTTTTAAAAGGTTTGCTATGTTTTCCTTCTGAATTTGGAATCTCAATGGAATACCTCTACGAAGAAAATTATCAATATAAAGAGATTGTCATCTGCTAAGATATTCTCCTGCTCCAAGAAACAAGCCTTATCGTAGAGACGATGAGCTTAGTACTTTCATAAACAATAGGACAGTAATTGCTCCAATTTACTTCTATATACTCGTAGTTCCCGGTGGAGATTATAAAAAGTTCGATCCAGCCGAACTTAACGCCGTTCTTATACTTTTTTATAATAAGGGTTTGATTATCGTCAAAATAACCGACTGATACATAAAAAAGTAAGAAAAGTCTATAGTCGGACGTAGCCGACCATGGGATACCCTATACCACTATCCCTGGACAATCGCTCTCCACGGAACTTCTTTTCAATGATTGTGAAAATCTAATTATCAAATATCAGAGATGTAATGTATAATACTTATGACCAAAACCAAAAAGTTATCTAGCATGACAAAGACATTTTTGAAGCAGGAAAGGAAAATTTAGTTCACACAAACTAAAATGTAATGAAAACCACTTATGTAGTACTACTACTTCCGTTGTTTAACCGCTACTTTATTGAAATTTTTACCAATTTCACACAAAAGTTTCAGTCCATTTAACCCGCTAAGTATTATCTGATCTTCACGTTGGTTTGTACGCTTCTTCTTCATCATGAACTCAAACTTTGTTTAAAATTTTGCGAGTTATGATTTTGACCTACAGAGCCGCTACAAAATTGGTTAAAATTTTGTTTTTGGTCCATTTCATCCCCTGAACATTTCACGATCATCAGCAAAAACTAATGATTTCTATTCTGGCTCGAATCCAATCCCCATAAAAAATTCGTTACAATCGGTCCATAATTGCGGCCTTAAGCTTGTTTACAATTTTTAATGGACGGACACACATCGCTAAATCGCTTTATCTCGTCGAGATATGAATTTCGGCATACCAAATAAGGCGTCTAGGACGTGGTGTTACATAAACTTTTGGAGAGACAATAAGTAGGGGTAACAATCTTGACGCGATACAGGGGCTTGGGTCGCGATTTCTCGATACTCGACATGGCATCTTAAACGGACTAGCAGAGCTCCGTTCTACACGACTTTTTGAGAACGGGAAAGTGCCACTGACCAAAGGTTATCCAGGTAGTGATCTCCTACCCATTAGAGATCCCCCAACACCGGGGTGTTATGCGTAATACTCGTGCCTATCGGTGTTTAAGGTTTGCAGTGGGGTACCTAAAACTGTATTCGAACGGAGCCTCGTTGACACCTGGGCGAATCAACGAGTAACGAACCTGTTTTTCAAGCCCCTACCGTGGTAAGGAGTCAATGCCACGTTTGACCTCCTGACCTTCCAGTAAACTACGCAACTTATGGATTCTAGAACTTTTAAAAAGAACCCCAAAAAAACAAAAACCCCCTAAAAAACAAAAAAATCCGACTGATGTTAACGATTAGGAACATGGACACGGACAATTCTCTAGCAAATTCCCCCTCCTTTTCGCGTGGTACCCCAACTAGGGGCAATGTCGACAGTCATACTTTAGACATTATCAATGACAGTCTAAATAGACAAAGTAGGGTCCTCTTATCCAAAATTAAGAAAACTTTCTCTCACCAACAAATTTGGATGGCGAACAGGTCGACGAGCTAAATGACTCAACTTTAACCAACGAGGAAGAATTAATGGAAACCACCATTATTCCCTCTGCCGGTCAAGCTGAGTCGCCACTTCTGCCTGAAAAGGACGCTCCTCCAGTTTGTTCAGGAGAAAAACCACCATTGCTTCCTAGGCAAACTGCGGTGTATGAAGTTGTCGGAGAGTGTGACGCAACCATGGACAACATGAATGAGTCTCAAAAACCTTCAACCTCAAAAAGCGCAAGCAAAGAGACAATGGATAGAAAGGACTATCGTTTTGCGATTTCATATTGCAAGCGATATGTCAACAAAGATCCCAAATTAATCACCGATAGGGAATTTAAATTAATTCGGAAAAACCAAAAGTTTGTGAGGAGGTTCGAAAGAAAATATCCTCACTTAACGATTAAGGATTTTCCGGTTAGTGAAATTCCCACGTCGTGTGAGGGAGGGAATCCCGTCGTAACCCACATGGAAGTGACGACAGAATGCCCTCCTACCATACCCGCCGGTGACCTGGCAAAATCACAGTCTGTAACTCTGTTATCTGATCATGCACACCAACATAATTGGCATCAATTGAAAGGTCAAGCGTTCCACTTTCAAGTATATCTCACATGTCCGGAATGTCACTTCCAGGAATTAAGATATAAGCTGTATATTAAAAATTTTCACAATTTTTACACAAAATTTTTGGTCCATTTAACCCTCTAAATATTATCCGATCGCCATCTCAAATTGCAAGCTTCTCCTTTGTGATATACTCTTACCTTATTTAAAATTACGTGTTGATCGGACTATTATTGAGACCTACAGAGCCGCTAGAAAATTGGATAAATATTATGTTTTTGGTCCATTTCACCCGCTAAATATTTCATGATCATCACCAATAAGAATAGGGATCTATTCTGATCTGAACCCGACCTCCATACAAAATTTCGTGACGATCGGTCCATAATTGCGGCCTGGAGCGTGTTTACAATTTATAATGGACAGACGGACACACATCTCAAAATCGCTTTATCTCGTCGAGATATGAAGATTGGTATACCACATTGGGGGTCTCCGACGAATATTTCGCGGTGTTACATGAATTTTTACCAAAACAAACTTATAATACCCTTTTCCACATTGTGGTATAGGGTATAAATATACACAGATATACATATACTCACATGTTATTTTCATACTCCATTAAACCTCTACAAGTGTGAGCAGCTTTTATTATCGCTGGAGCTTTAACCTTAATGCCAGCACTTAACACCAAACCTAAGCCTAATGGAACATCAGGTTTCATTTTCCATTCTTCATCAAACTAAAAATAAAAAAATAATAAAAAATATATTTTTTGTCTTTTAGGGTGAAAGTTATTATTTGTGATATTTTTAATTGACTTAATTAATATTGCTATCATGGCCTGAACAGCTCATCTAATATACCGCCGAAACGATCTTAACACATTGGTTGGATGTCTGCAATTTTGTTAGATATTATTTTTCAATACCACTCCATAGGTCGCGAAAGCTCAATTAATTAAATTATTGAAATTTTTTTATTGAATGAAGAAGAACTTACAAAGTCACATTTCCTAAAAACACAAGCACGGAAACATTTTTCATTATCATCGGTTGCCTCTTTCAGAGCCGCCCAGTTAGAGGTAAAGGCTGTAACAGATAAAAATTAAGAATTGAGATTTTCAATATAAAATAGGAATCCTCAGGTGATGGATATGGTTGATATTGATATTACTACTTTTAGATTTTCCCACCTCGTATATCCACCTCCTTCATAACTTAAGAATGTGTCGTCACATGTACTCACCTTCATTTCCACCATGCTCAAATGTACATTCTTCGAAAACTGTGGCCAAGTAGCTATCCAAGCATCTCACCTCCTAAATATGCGAAGGACGAATTGATAAATATACGAATATTAATTTTGTGTATAATTTTGTTTAAATATTTTTTTATTAAACCTACAAATCCATAACAAGAAGTGACGACTGCAAATAAAATTACCAAAGTTCTCATTGTCACTGCTGCAAATATCGAAAGTAATGTGTGTTTTTATATTTATTCATACAGTTAGACAACAAATGTATTGCAAAGACCAAAATTTTAAAAAATTGCATATTTTGACGGAATTTTGTTTTGAGGACCAATAGAAAGATATTTACACAAAAAACCGTAACGTTTTTACATAAGCTCTGTTCCTGAACAAAAAAGTTTTTACAATTTTTACCACTTTTACACATTTTGCGTTCCCGTACACAAAATTTATATGGAAATCGTTTACGATTTTTAGAACTTGTACGACTATTACAACTTTATAAAGTACGGGAACAGACCAATGATTTGTTGCCATAAACGAACAATTTAATATGAAATTTGTTACAATGCTGGTCTTTGCAATACATTTGTTGTCTAACTGTATATTATTGCAAACAGGTAATCCGTCACGTACCTGCTAATTGAATAGAAATAATATTAGAACAAGTTTGAATTCAATTAAAATAAAAAAACAAATGTTTATTAAGCATCACATCAAAACCAATTCTTTATTTCTGTCAGTAAATGGAATTCGCAGATATTCCACCTCCGAATGTTTTTTATTAAACTGCGGACTCTAGAATTTAGTTTGTGATACTTTGGGATGACATTTTGTATATGAAAAACAAGTAAGCCAAAGCTATAGTCGGGCGGGGCCGACCATGTAATACCCTACACCACTGCCCCTGGAAATTATCTCAAAATTTCTTTATGGAACAAATAAACTTATTGTAAGAAATAACTTTGTGGATTCTGGCACCGTATAAAGTACGGGAACAGACCAATAATTTGTTGCCATAAACGAACAATTTAATATGAAATTTGTTACAATGCTGGTCTTTGCAATACATTTGTTGTCTAACTGTATATTATTGCAAACAGGTAATCCATCACGTACCTGCTAATTGAATAGAAATAATATTAGAACAAGTTTGAATTCAATTAAAATAAAAAAACAAATGTTTATTAAGCATCACATCAAAACCAATTCTTTATTTCTGTCAGTAAATGGAATTCGCAGATATTCCACCTCCGAATGTTTTTTATTAAACTGCGGACTCTAGAATTTAGTTTGTGATACTTTGGGATGACATTTTGTATATGAAAAACAAGTAAGCCAAAGCTATAGTCGGGCGGGGCCGACCATGTAATACCCTACATCACTGCCCCTGGAAATTATCTCAAAATTTCTTTATGGAACAAATAAACTTATTGTAAGAAATAACTTTGTGGATTCTGGCACCGTATCACACCAAATATCCCAAAAGGTACAAGGGAGAGTGTACCCTGATTCATATTCGCTCAATATGGGACACACAGTTTATTTCAGAGTCCGAACGGCGTGTCCTAAGACACCACTTGTAGAGAAGTTTTACATGGCTGAAATACTCGGAAAATGACGCCAACATTACTAAAGGGTATTTAGCCACCGTTGAAAATTTGAGGTTGCCTGTCTGGGGAAACGTTTTGAAAAAAGGTGGCAAAGCGACCCATGCTGCAATGTATGTATAAAAATCCAATTGGACAATTAATACGCTAGGGCACCATGTAATTTGCAATAATGCAAAAACTGGGAATGGGAAAATGTGGTACTCTACACAAAACCCATTATATGTTAGACAGTAGGCCCGTTATCTAGCATACACGTTATTGCAATTTGCATCGGGGGGAAAGGTCAGCAGTTATTTTTCCATAGGTAGGCTACTTTGCCGGTATAAGACCAAAAATATTTTTTTTATTTTTCATACAAAAGTAATGCTCCATTTCACTTACTTACTTACTTAGTTGGCCCATTACAGAACATTTGTTCCATAGACCGAACTAAGAAAAGCTCTCCATTCCTCTCTGTTTTTCGCTTGACTTTTTGGAATGCCGCGCCTTTCCATTTCTTCATCCACTTGTATGCTCCATCGAAGCTTAGGCCTGCCGATTCTGCGTGCACCGCCATGTGGCATGTATTCATACGCCCTTTTAGCGGGTTCATCATCGCTCATTCTCATGATATGGCCTAGCCAACGCAATCGTTGCATCTCGATACGTTTAACTATATTCATGTCTTCGTATAGCTTATATAGCTCGTGGTTCATATGACGTCGATATTCTCCGTCAACGCATATCGGCCCGTAGATCTTTCGAAGAATTTTCCTCTCAAACACACTAAGCACTGCCTTATCTGCTTGCGCAAGTACCCATGCTTCGGAGCCATACATTAGCACGGGTAGTATCAGCGTTTTGTATAGTGTTATTTTTGTTTGACGAGATGTGGCTTTGTTTTTAAATTGCTTACTTAGACCATAGTAGCATCTGTTGGCCAATACAATTCTTCTTCTTATTTCACAACTGATGTTGTTTGTTGTGTTTATGGCAGTGCCGAGGTAGACGAAGTCTTTAACTACCTCAAAATTGTAGGTACCAACTTCCACAGTTGGTCCGAGCTCTATGGACGATTTGCGCGTCGACAACATCAATTTGGTCTTTTCGCCGTTTACCGCCAGACCCACTTTCGCAGACTCTGCTTCGACCTTCCTAAAGGTATCAGTAACTTCCTTTACTGATCGTCCTGTACATCTCGATTTTTTCACACTCCCGCTTTTACATTTTTCTCTTTTTCTTGCGGAAAAGACGTTTCTCTTCTCTCTTTTTCTCCCGATATCTCTCTCGTGCGCTACGCATTGCTACTGATTGTAAAGTAGCTCTATATGCCGCATTTTTCTCTTCGGTAGCAGCACGACACTCCTGGTAATACCATGAATTCCTTTTTGGAGGTCTCTGGAATCCAAGTATGGATTTTGCGGCTGTTTGCATGGAGTGGGCAATATGTTGCCATTGTGTTGTTATGTTATCGGGACAAGGAGTGCTCGCGTTAAGCAATTGGGCTAGTTGAGTGGAATATGCTGTGGCTATCTGTTGTGTTTGCAGCCTATCGATGTCCAACTTCCGCGTTGTGTCTGTTCGTGCTGTATTTGCAACGTTTAGACGGGTAGGTACCTTTGCTGCAACAAGGTAGTGGTCCGAATCAATGTTTGCGCCTCGGAACGATCGTACATCCAACACGCTGGATGAATGTCTTCCATCTATTACAACATGATCAATTTGATTACTTGTTCTTTGATCTGGAGACAGCCAGGTGCCCTTATGAATATCGAGATGATTAAATCTGGTACTGCTAACTACCATGTTTTTTGCAGCTGCAAAGTATATCAGTCTCATACCATTGTCAGATGTTTCACTGTGGAGACTGAATTTCCCGACTGTTGGGCCAAAGATATTCTCCTTTCCAATTTTGGCATTCAAATCGCCTAGAATGATTTTAATGTCATGGGCAGGGCAACGGTCATATGTTTCTTCTAAGCGCTCGTAAAATATATCTTTGATCTGTTCGTCCTTTTCTTCAGTGGGAGCATGAGCGCAAATAAAGCTGATGTTGAAGAATTTAGCTTTTATTCGAATTGCAGCAAGTCTTTCATTCACTGGGGTGAAGCTGGATACCAGATGTTTTAGTCTCCAACTAATTACGAATCCGCAACCAAACTCATGCTTTACGCCATGGCAGCTATAATACAGTGCGTCACCTTTAGGTGTTGTTGTGACGCCTTTCCCAATCCATCGTATTTCCTGTATGGCAGTGATATCGGCCTTGTACTTTTCAAGTACGTCTGCCAATGCGAAGACTGCACCTTCTCTATAAAGAGTGCGAACATTCCAGGTGCAGATTCGCAGATAATGGTCCTTAAAACGTTTGCGGGGTGCGTCAACTTTAGAGGGGTTGGCTTTTCTTTTCTTTCGTTTTTTCATAGTAGGATGTTTTTTCTTGGGGAGGGTTACTAACGTTCTTATGCGTTCTTATGGGTGAACGCGCGGCACATGTTAGCTCACTACCTTTAACGGGTGTTAAAGGCAGTTCCCCAGGTGACACCACGGGGAGGTCAGTGTCCACTTGAGATGAAAGAGGGACCAAGATAAATCCTGGGCTTTGCCATGTTAAAGCCGGTCAAGACCGTTGCTTGGTATCATTCATCCCCTACGTCACCCATGCTCCATTTCACACGCTAAATAATATCAGGTCATCATCCAGAATTGTAGGCATATTTCGTGATTATTGAGCTATAATTGCGACCTCTAGCGTGTTTATGATTACACTACAAACAAATAACTGGGTATATTAGGTTGTAACTCTGTTATCTTATCATTAAATACCGGGTAAATACCCATTTGTGGGTATTTATTTGGGTATTAACTATATTGAATGGCAAATACAACATTTTACACCCTATTCTTGGGTTTAGGTTGTAAATTCGTTTCAAAATGGATAGTTTTACAATACTTTAAACTAGTGGGTAAATACTTGGGTAAATACCCGAGTATTTACCCAAGTGTTGGGTAAAAACTCATTAACTGCCGAACCACTTGACGTAGGCTGACAAAATTTGGCTTACATCTTTCTTATGTCAACAGAACTTCTGGTACTGAACATGGGGTCTCTGGGTCCATGTTTTGATATAGCCCCATATAACCGCACCTCCCAATTAAGGTATTTTTTGTCTATAAGCCACATTTTACAATAATATTGGCTGTAGCTTGGCACAGTGAATTCTCAATGTGTAGAAAATATCCTTGCAAAAATTTGTCAACATGGGTCCACGTTTTCTAATAGCCCCCATATAGGGGTACCCCGATTTCGAGTATTTACCCAAATGTTGGGTAAAAACTCTTTAACTGCCGAACCACTTGACGTAGGCTGACAAAATTTGGCTTACATCTTTCTTATGTCAACAGAACTTCTGGTACTGAACATGGGGTCTCTGGGTCCATGTTTTGATATAGCCCCATATAACCGCACCTCCCGATTAAGGTATTTTTTGTCTATAAGCCACATTTTACAATAATATTGGCTGTAGCTTGGCACAGTGAATTCTCAATGTGTAGAAAATATCCTTGCAAAAATTTGTCAACATGGGTCCACGTTTTCTAATAGCCCCCATATAGGGGTACCCCGATTTCGAGTATTTACCCAAATGTTGGGTAAAAACTCTTTAACTGCCGAACCACTTGACGTAGGCTGACAAAACTTGGCATAAATCTTTCTTATGTCAAAAGAACTTCTGGTACTAAACATGGGGTCTCTGGGTCCATGTTTTGATATAGCCCCCATATATCCGTACCTCCCGATTTAAGGTATTTTTTACCTATTACCCTCATTGTACAATCATTGTGGCTGAAATTTGGCATAGTGAGTTCTCAATATGTAGAAAATATCCTTGCAAAAATTTGTTAACATAGGTCCACGTTTTCTAATAGCCCTCATATAGGGGTACCCCGATTTCGAGTATTTACCCAAATGTTGGGTAAGAACTCTTTAACTGCCGAACCACTTGACGTAGGCTTACAAAATTTGGCTCAAATCTTTCTTATGTCAACAGAACTTCTGATACTGAACATGGAGTCTCTGGGTCCATGTTTTGATATACCCCCCATATATCCGTACCTCCCGATTTAAGGTATTTTTCATCTATTTGCCACATTTTACTACCAAATTGGTTGTAATTTGGCACAGTGAGTCCTCAATGAGTATAAAATATCCTTGCACAAATTTGTCAACGTAGGTCCACGTTTTCTTATAGCCCCCATATAAGGGTATCCCGATTTAGAGTATTTACCCAAATATTGGGTAAAAATTCTTTATCTGCCGAACCACTTAACATAGGCTGACAAATTTTAGCTCAAAACTTTTTTATATAAATAGTATTAAAGGTATTGTAAATGGAGTCCCTGGGCCCATGTTTTGGTAGCCGTACCTCTCGATTTAAGATATTTTTCATCTATTAGCCACATTTTACAATCATACTGACGTAGGTCCACGTTTTTATTTAGTCCCATTATGGGTTTCTGAAATCAGGAGGTACGGTTATATGGGCGCTATACCAAACGTAGACCCAAAGGACAAATTTTTGCAAAGATATTTTCTACATATTGAGAACTCGCTATGCCAAATTTCAGCCAATATGATTGTACAATGAGGCTAATAGTTAAAAAATACCTTAAATCCGGAGGTACGGATATATGGGGGCTATATCAAAACATGGACCCAGAGACCCCAAGTTCAGTACCAAAAGTTCTTTTGACATAAGAAAGATTTATGCCTAGTTTTGTCAGCCTACGTCAAGTGGTTCGGCAGTTAAAGAGTTTTTACCCAACATTTGGGTAAATACTCGAAATCGGGGTACCCCTATATGGGGGCTATTAGAAAACGTGGACTCATGTTGACAAATTTTTGCGAGGATATTTTCTACATATTGAGAACTCACTATGCCAAATTTCAACCAATATGATTGTACAATGAGGCTAATAGGTAAGAAATACCTTAAATCTGGAGGTACGGATATATGGGGGCTATATCAAAACAAGGACCCAGAGACCCCATGTTCAGTACCAGAAGTTCTTTTGACTTAAGTAAGATTTATGCCTAGTTTTGTCAGCCTACGTCAAGTGGTTCGGCAGTTAAAGAGTTTTTACCCAACATTTGGGTAAATACTCGAAATCGGGGTACCCCTATATGGGGGCTATTAGAAAACGTGGACCCATGTTGAAAAATTTTTGCAAGGATATTTTCTACATATTGAGAACTCACTGTGCCAAATTTCAGCCACTATGATTGTACAATGAGGCAAATAGACAAAAAATACCTTAAATCGGGAGGTACGGTTATATGGGGGCTATATCAAAACATGGAGCCAGAGACCCCATTATAAATGCTAGATATTCTCGTGATATAAGTAAGATTTGAGCCAAATTTTGTCAGCCTACGCCAAATGGTTCGGCAGTTAATGAGTTTTTACCCAACACTTGGGTAAATAATCGGGTATTTACCCAAGTATTTACCCACTTGTTTAAATTATTGTAAAACTATCCATTTTGAATCGATTTCATAACCTAAACCCAGAAATAGGGTCTAAGATGTTGTATTAGCGATTCAATATAGTAAATACCCAAATAAATACCCACAAATGGGTATTTACCCGGTATTTACCCAATTTACCCAATTTACCGGGAATCCATGCTGATGATCGGCAACTTGATAGCTGTTTCTAATACTGGGGAGGACTAAGGCCTCAAGGGTCTTTGCTACGGGCGACAGAAGCGAAATCGGCCTATACGATTCACTTTTGCTGGCATCCTTGTCGGGCTTCCATAGTGGGACCACCCTGCCCATTTTCCAGACTTCGGGAACAATGAGGGTGGATAGCGAGAAGTTGAGATCTTTAGTGAGATACTCCACTCCCGGCTCATCCAGCTGCTTCAGCATTACCATGGAGATTCCATCAGGGCCCAACGCTTTGGATGATTTAGCGTTCCTGATGGCATTGGCAACATCATCCATTGTAAACTGTGGTGGTTCCTCCTCGGCAGGAAGAGATCTGATGCGACGTAATACTCTTCTCTTCGCCCTGTCACTCTCGGGGTGCTCAATAAACTGTCCATTGAAATAACTTGCGCACCTCTTCGGGTCAGTCAACGTAACGTCGCCAAACGTGACTGAGGTCCTATCTTCCCTTCTTCCAGGGTTCTAGAGTGATTTAACTGTTGCCCACAATTCACCTATACCGGCTCCAATGTTGCAACTCTTCAGATGATTTAACCTCTTGTTCCGCTTATGCTCACCGACCAGCCTGTTAACTTCCAGTGTCAGCTCCCTGATTCTGGGGTCATTGGGGTTGGTTCGGCGAAGCTCATCACGCTCATCTGCTAATCGCGTCGCCTCTGCTGGGAAGTTTGGTCTTACTTCGGGTATTCGACCAGCAGGGATATGGCGAGCGGCTGCAACAGTGATGATGTCTCGGAAAGTCCTTTCCGCTACCCGAAAATCAGAAGGATTGGGCAGTTCTCTGAAGCAGTGATTAGTGAACTCTCTGAAACCCGGCCAATCAGCTTTCTTATGATTGACGAATGTGCGGCGTTCAGAGGTAATGAAATCGGGTGGTCTGCTAATGGAGACAATTATGGGGAGATGGTCTGATCCAAGGGAAATGACGGGTTGCCAGGTAACGTAATTTGTCAGACCAGGTGACTCGATGGTTATGTCTGGCGAGCTGTGACACTCTCCTCTAATTCTGACCGTGCAAAACATAGAGCTGTCAATCTGCTCAACCAGCGCTGTACCTCTCTGGTCGTTTCCGAGGGCCGAATGACACATCTCATGATGCGCATTAAAATCCCCCAGGACCAGACGATTATGACCTTCCAAAAGCGGGCTAATGTTAGGCACGTAATCTGAGAGATACAGCTATTTCTCGACGAGATGTATACGTTCAGCAACTCTATCTCGGCAGTTCCACACCTGACTGCTACCCCCATACATTCCATGTACGGGTCATTAGAGACAGGCTCAAGCGAGATAGGTCTGTATTGGACAGACTGGTGCAATAGGAAAGCTAATCCCCCACCTCCACTTCTGGTGCGATCTTTCCTTAGCACATTGTAACCATCACAATTTTGTAAGCTACAGTTGTTGTTGAGCTTGGTTTCTTGCACCGCTGCGACCTTGATGTTCTTCCGACTCATAAAATCTACTATTTCCTCGATCTTACCTCGGAGTCCATTGCAATTAAATTGCAAAAAGGATGCATTCTCTGGGATTGGGAGCAACAGCGGCTGGTGTTAAAGGCTGCATGTGCGGTTGTTGTCGAGAGGACTGCGGGGGAGTTTCGTAGTTAGACGACGAGGGAGTTTCGTAATCCGATGACTACTCACTGGCGATTGTGTTCACGTAGCATGCAGCAACATAGTCCCTGTCGTAGTCCCTCACGTGCACAAGTCCAGAGCAACCCCTTAGATGCACCCACTCCTGACAACTATTGCATCTTACCGAAGGTTGGATGTGGGTGAAGATGCGGATGTGACAAACTGAGCACAGATATATTGGTCCTGGCAGCCGCTGGCCGGAACGGTGATTTTGTGTTGTTCCGGGTCAATCCGGTACCAAAGAACCCGTTGGCGTGGGGTTGGTAGTACTTATGTTGCAATTTGTTTGAATAACCAGGGTCAACAGGCCCAAATTTCTTGATGCTGTTGGTTAAATCATTTTTTAAGACATCTAAATAAACCTCCTCTGTCATTGTTTCCTTCAAAATCTGGTTATGATGTTTTATGCAGTTCTCAGCTTACGAGTGGTAATTTTAACAAAATCTAGCATATTTTCCGAAATCCGTTTACCTGACTTTCTCTTTTTCTGAATATTCCGTCTATGTTACACACAACAATTAATTTATGATCAAAAATTATGCGGGAGTTATGGCATTCGGTCCTTGGAAACGACCATAGGGGTATAGTGCTAGCTAAGTATATTGATAGCTCTACGTTTTACACGGTCAGTGAGGACGCTCCTACTAGAATTAGCAGAGAGTGTCACAGTTCCCCAGACATTAGCATCGTGACACCTAGTCTGACAAATGACGAGACCTGACAAACCGTCGCTTCTCTTGGCTTAGACCACATCACCATAATTGTCTCCATCAGCAGACCGCCCGTTTTCATCACTTCTGAACCCCACACTTTCATCAGTCATGGGAAAGAAAGGACGTTCCGAGATATCATCACTGCCGCAACCGTCCGCCATATTGTTGGTAAAATACCCGAAGTGTGGCCAAACTTCCCAGCAGACGACTGGATTAGCAAATAAGCGTGATGAGCTTCGTCGTACCAACCCCAGTGACCCAGGAGTCAGGAAACTGACACTGGATGTTAACAGATTGGTCGGTGAGCATGAGCGGAACAAGTGGTTAAATCATATGAATAGTTGCAACATTGGAGCCAGAATACGTGAACTGTGGACAAGGATTAAGTCACTCTTTAACCCTGGAAAGAAGGAGGATAGGACCTCAGTCACGTTTGGCGACGTTACGCTGATTGATCTACGATCAATCAGATTGGTCAGATTACGCTGATTGAAAAGACAGGGCGAAGGGAAAAGTACTACGTCGCATTAGCTCTCTTCCTGTCGAGGATGAACCACCACTATTTACAATTAATCAGGAACGCTATATCTTCCAAGGCGTTGGGCCCTGATGGAATCTCCAAGGTAATGCTGAAACAGCTAGATGTCCCGGTAGTCGAGCATCTCACTAAAGTTCTTAACCTCTCGCTAGCCACCCACATTGTTCCCGTAGTCTGGAAAATGGGCAGGGTGATCCAGCTACTGAAACCAGCAAAGATAAAATGTACGGACCGATTTAACTCTTGTTACCCGTAGCAAAGATCCTTATGGCTTAGTCGTCCCCAGCGTAAGAAATAGCTTTCTAGTTGCCGATCTTCGGGATAGGTTCCGTAACGCCATCTCTACACATATTAGTCGAGAACTCTACCAGAGCAAGCCGTACGATAGAACAGTGATGGTGGCGCTTAACCTATCAAAAACTGTTGATACTGTCTTTCAAGCACTCCACTCTGTTTAAAGACATCGAGCAGACAACGCTCCGCCAAAGTTTGAAATGTTTGATAATCAACTATATGTGTGGACACCAGTTGAACGTGGAATTCAGGGACAATAAGTCCTAGTCCCGTAAATTGAAACCGGAAGTTCGCCAAGGTGGGCTGATATCTCCGGAACTGTTTAACCTCTTCCTCTCCTGTATTCCTCCAGTAGCTTTGTTACAACCTAATGATGCAGCCACATGTCGATTACAAGAGAGCCAGATTAAGCAGGAAAATTAAGTAAGAGACATAAAAGAAACAACAACAACAACCAAAAATTTTCAACATAGGACCATGTTCTGGTATAGCCCCCATTTAACGGCAACTCCGATTTTCGGCTTTCTGAGGATTTTAGCTAAAATGTTTAACCCAGCTAACTGTAATTTACCATTTGAGGATACTACTCAAAACTTCTACACCAAGAATGTTCAACATAGTTCCATGTTTTGGTAAAGGCCTCATTTAACGGCACCTCCGGATTTTCCGCATTTTGAGGATTTTAACTAAAATTTTCAACCCAACTAGCTGTAATTTGTAGTTTGAGGTTCCCTGCAGTCACGAAACTGTTCCATCAAAAATTGTCATGGACCTAGTTTTAGTAAAGCCCCCATACCGTTAGTACCTCATGATTTTCGACATTTTGAAGATTTTAGCTAACATTTGTTGGCCGAACCATCCGTAATTTGGCCTGTGAGGTTAACAGTGACAACAAAACTTCTCCAGCAAAAACTGTCAACCTAGGTCCATGTTTTGGTATTTTCGGTATTTTGAAGATTTTTTTACTACAATTTTTAACCCAACTAACTTCAATTTGAAATTTAAGTTTCACTGCAGTCACGAAACTGCTCCATCAAAGAGTGTCAACATAGGTCCATGAAGATTTTAGCTACAATTTCCCTGCAGTCACGAAACTGCTCCACCAAAAATTGTCAACATAGGTCTCTGTTTTGGTATAGCCCCCATGTAACGGTATCTTCCGATTTCGGTATTTTCAGGACTCTAGCTACATTTTTTGACAGAAATGCCAGTAATTTGACATTTAAGGTTTTCAGTGATCGCAAAGCTTCGACAACAAAAATTGTCAACATAGGTGCATGTTTTGGTATAGCCCTCATATAACAGTACCTCCAGATTTTCGTTATTTTGCGGATTTTTCCTATATTTTTGGACCGAACTACCTTTAATTTAACATTTGAGGTTCCCAGTGGTCACAAAATATCTCCACCAAAAATTGTCAACAAAGGTCCATGATTTGCCATCGGCCCCAGATAATGGTACCTCCCTATTTTCGATGTGTGGTGGATTTTAGCTACAAATTTTAACCGAACTAGTTGTAACTTGTCATTTGAGGTTCCCTGGAAGCACGGAACATTTCCACTTAAAATAAAGGTCAATGTCTTCGTATTGCTCCCATATATGTAACCGTAACTTCCGATTTTCGGTGTTTTGTGGATTGTCGACAGTAGTCAAATATAAAATAATTTTAATTATTTTGGTTCAGTCGTTTGCCCTAAAGGCCTGCGTACATAAGCTGCTCTGCCTGATTGCCTTGCTTTCCTGCTTCATTTTTGACATAATAAAAATAAAAGAATAAAGAAGGCCGAGGAAATTTCAAATTGGGTTGCCTTTGTATTTTTTATTCTTTTATCAGAAGTAAGCAAGGCAATCAGGCAGAGCAGCTTATGTACGCAGGCCTTTAAGGCCTCGACATATAAGAAGCATGGCATTCTTGCTGAAGTCATATCTGATAAAAGACTAAAGACCAAGTTCGACCTAATAAAAAGATTTCAGAATCACATTTGAATAAGGTCGAACTTGGTCTTTAGTCATTATTTACCAGATATGACTTAAGCTAGAATGCCATACTTCTTATGTGTCGAGGCCTTAAAGGCATGCGTACATATATGTAACCGTAACTTCCGATTTTCGGTGTTTTGTGGATTGTCGACAGTAGTCAAATATAAAATAATTTTAATTTTTTTGGTTCAGTCGTTTGCCCTTAAGGCCTGCGTACATAAGCTGCTCTGCCTGATTGCCTTGCTTTCCTGCTTCATTTTTGACATAATAAAAATAAAAGAATAAAGAAGGCCGAGGAAATTTCGAACTGGGTTGCCCTTTTCTGCATACATAAGCTGTTCTGCCTGATTGCCTTGCTTACTTCTGATAAAAGAATAAAAAAGACAAAGGCAACCCAGTTTGAAATTTCCTCGGCCTTCTTTATTCTTTTATTTTTATTATGAAGATTGCCTTGCTTTCCTGCTTCATTTTTGTCTTTTATCAGAAGTAAGCAAGGTAAGCAGGCAAGGCAGCTTATGCACACAGGCCTTTAACTCATTTCGTATAAAAGCCAGGGTGGGTGAAAACTTTAGTATCTCCCTAAAAGAAATGTTTACCAGTGAAAAGCTCATGCGCAGGGATAGTGCTGTAGTGTATCGGCCCCGTCCCAACAAAATCCTTTTTGTTTTTTATTTTTGTAATCACGCTACATATTGCAATTTTTATCGGCTCGCCAAAATTTGGTGGCTAATGGAGGTCCCAGAGACGAAAAAGCATATTGAGTTTGGCAATAGTCGGATAATATTCACTAAAATAAAACTTTACCAGTAAAAAGATTATGTACAGGAGTAGTGGTGTAGCGTATCACATTGTCGGGCCCGATCTCGACTATAGCGAATTGATGGGAATGTGCAGAATGTTTGCTCAAGAAGAACTTTAGCCATAGACAATACGAAAAAAATTATTTAATTGTATATTAAACCTTCTAAATATATTATCGATGATAATTCTGTGAAATTTTCCAATTGGCAGGCAGCTGTTTTAAAACGTGGAACTGGGATTTTTACTCCCTTTAAGGCCCCCACTCATTAGTCAGTCTGACTGCCAGCATTTATGGTAGTATGTGTAAATTTTTGAAATTTTGAGAATGTATGTCCCAATTTACATTAGGCGAGTTTACTTGCGGCAATTGTCAGTTTGATGGAGGGAGAGGTGAGGCATATGGTAACCCTTTGCCTCTCAGCCCCCTCTCTCACCTACAAACTGACAATTGCCGCAAGTAAACTCGCCTAATGTAAATTGGGACTATGTGTGACTTTTTTAAGACTGATGAAAATCAAAATAGTTTTGATTTCAAAATGAACCCCCATCAGTCTGGGTGAATTATGTTTATTTTCAAATTGTCATTAAACAATTTTGAAAAACAGAAAATAATGTTCGTGTAGTAACCCAAAAAACGTAGAAATCATTCATTTGTGGAGGAGAAATTCAAGATTTTTAGACTTGACTGATGGTTCGTGCTACACACTTGTCAGTCAGTCACACATACAGAAAGGGTTCATCGGACTGATGGCACAGACTGATGAGTGGGGGCCTTTATATACCCAATAGAAAATGCAATCGTTGATGACATTTTCGTCGACGAATCATTGACGAAATATTATAAATTGTCATGCACGACAAGGTGCATGACCATGTCTTGCAATGTGTCGTGACAACAAACCCAAAAATTTTTCAAAAAAGCGTGCTATGAAATGATTGTTCATATATTGATTCGAATATAAAATGTTTATTATTTAAATGTAAGATAATAAAATCATCAAAATCTGAAATCGCGTCAATAATTAAAGATTTTGCTTTTACCAAAGAACGGTAAGTAAGAAAAATTATAATAAGGAACTTTAAACATAATTTAAGTTATACTTTTAATACATATTTGTAGGTTGAAGTTAAGGAGAATGCTGTAAATTCCAGCGGTTTTAAAAGATGCGGCAGTGGTATATGGTAAGATTATAGATTATATTAGTTGTAATTGTATTTATTCATAATGTTTTTTGACAAAATCCATAAATTAAGGAGGTCATCCTTTCTATCGGTTGTGATGGGAAAAAGAGGCGCGGATAAGTTCAAAAAAAGTGGATCAGAGAATATTCAAGAACAAATTACTATTAATGTAAGATAATATTTATAAAATGATGTATTTTTTATAATTATAAAGTAATAAAAATAAAATTTGCACACGACAACAAAACACATTGTCTTTAGTAAGGTCGTCAATGACAAATAGCAAGACAGTGTCCCCAAGGCAGTCGTCAACGAAATAACGGGGTTTTTGTCTTCCAAGTCGTCATCGACGACAACTTCGCTTACCTTGTCGCCCATGTTGTCGTGCATGAATACTGGGACACTTGTGTGAAAAAGTCGTCAACGATCCCAAAGGGCTGTCTGCAAGGAGTCGTGAACGAATTGGAAATGTCGTGCACGATTCATCAATGTTGTCTTAAAGACATTTTCTATTGGGTACTTACATACATACATATGTATGTATGTTTGAATATCTTCGATTTTATTATAAATACCAATATTTTTTCAGAATTGTTTATTTATTGACTAAATAAAAATACAAATGTTCTTTTATTTCAACATTATTGAAGAAAATCTATAAAATAAAAAAATAAAAAGTTCTTATATAAAAGCAGCAACAATTATTCGAAAATTGCAGTTAATTATTGCAGTGAAACTGAAAATGCGTACCTTGGCAATTTTATTTGCTATCAGCAGCATTTGCTATGGTTTTGTAAGTCATTTTTAACGATTATTTAAAAAAATAATTATTTTAAAAATCTCTAAAATTTTTTTTAGGATATGAGATGTATGGACAAACATTTATTAACAGTTATTAATGAATGTACAATTGAAAATGGCGGCAATGAACGTATGTTTTATCAAACAGGAACCAGTAAAATAGATATTCCTTTGTTTATCTCACTTTTATAGATTTCCTTGCCAATTGGTTGAACCTACAGAACTCAACCAGTGAAAATGAAAAATGTTTCCGTGGCTGTGTTATGGCGAAATGTGCCTTTGTAAGTTCAACACTGTGACAAAAAAAGAAATATTGAAGCAGTAATTGATTATTTCTTCCACTTCCTTTATCTCTACTTCAGTTCGACAACAACGGTATGGTTGGTGCATTTAGTCCAACAGCTTTGGGCCTAATATCCAGCAATGGTGATGCCACAAAAGCTGCCAAAATTGAAGTAGCAGGACAGTTGTGTAGACGTATAATGACTTATACGAATAATGTGTAAGTAATAGCTCAGATTGAGAAAGATCAGTAAACCTTAAAAAAAGAGCAGGGGTGGATTAGTCATCAAAGCCTAATAGAAACTTTAGATTTGCGTAAACCACCGGATATTAAATAGCAATTCTATAGCATATATGTCAAATAAAATCCACTGGTTTTAGGACAAGGATTTATTTGATGTATAGACCACCATAGAATTGACATTTGAAATGCAGTGGATTATCCCAATCTGAATGTACTATATCAGTCTACCTTTATGCCACAACTACAATATTTTGTTAACCACACAACTTTGTATTTTCCTTTTCAGATGTCAAAACAGTGAAAACTGGACTAAGTGTTTGGCAACTCATTGCTATGATTGCGAATTTACCGTTTCACATTTTCAATGAAATTAATGGTCTGTTCCAGAACTGCAAGAATCTACTAATTTGTACTATTTTTTCGATAACATAAAGGGAAAATTGTTATCGTAGTTAAAAATAGTAACTTCTTGCAGGTTCTGGAACAGAGCATAAATAAACTATTTCATAATTTTCTTCAACCTAAGGACTTACCCCAATTTTTCTTTTATATGTGTTGTATTGTCAACAGTATTTTTTTAAAGCGAAAAGTTGTTATAAGCAAATTATTTACAATGATAAAAACTTTTCAGCACAAAAGCTATCGATAACAATATTTCATTATAGAAAATTTGTCGACAAGAACTTGTTGACATAGAAAAGTTGTCTAAAACAAGTTTTTGTTATAGAACAAATTTTAATTATAGAAAATTTTTCGATATCAACTTTTCGTTATAGAAAAGTTGTCGATAACAACTCTTGGTTATAGAAAAGTTGTCGATAACAACATAGTTGGCAATAAGAACTTTTCGTTATAGAACATTTGGCGAGAACAACTTTTCGTTGTAGAAAAGTTGGCAATAACAACTTTTCGTTATAGAACATTTGGCGAGAACAACTTTTCGTTGTAGAAAAATTGTCGATAACATCTTTTCGTTATAGAAAAGTTGACGAAAACAAATTTTCGTTATAGAAAATATATCGACAACGACTTTTCGCTGTAGAAAAATTGACGAAAACCACTTTTCGTTGTAGAAAAATTTACGAAAACAACTTTTCGTTATAGCAAAGTTGTCGATAATAAGTTTTCCTTATAGAAAATGTGACGTCACTTCGTTATAGGAAATTTGATTATAACAACTTTTCGCCATACGAAAGTTTTCGATAACTTATTTTTGTTATAGAAAATTTGACTGATTGGCTTGATTTCCGTATAAAAAATAGAGTTGTATAGTTCACGAACGAACTAGTTCAATTAAACGATTCATTGAAAAGAGCGTACGAACTAGATCAGCCGATATAGTTCATTATAGTTCACTGAGCACCGACCGAAAAATAAAAACGACCAAATAAGGAACGATTAAAGAACGAACGATTCAGCTCGTCGTTCACATATCAGAAGTGACGCCGTCGACAGAGTCAACTAATGACTTTGTAAAGGTAATAGTTTTGTTTACATTTTGTAGTTTACACACAAATGAACACACAACTTTATTCATCGTAATTTTAATATTTTTCATTTATTTTTAAACTTAAATAATTACAAATTGAAAGTTTTAAAAATTCCTAATTTGCTGTTTAATCAGACCAAACCTATTTTCGTTGCTGAGTCCTTTTGAATATTCTTCTGATGTTTCTTTCTTTTCGACAAACATATGTACATATGTTTGTATACATGTTTTTGTATACAAATGAACGAACTTGCAAGCGAACGAGTCAGAGCCGGTGAACGGTAGAACGAAAAGACAGCTGACTGACAGAGATTTTCGACGAACGATTGAACTACTGAACTAAAAGAGCGACCTAGTTCGTTGAAAAGAACTGAACTAAAAAGAGCGATCAGCTAAAAGAGCTAAAAAGTACAACTCTAATAAAAAAGTTATCAAAAACAACCTTCTCTTAAGAAATGTAGTTGTTGATAATAAGTTTTCCTTATAGAAAATGTGACGTCACTTCGTTATAGGAAATTTGATTATAACAACTTTTCGCCATACGAAAGTTTTCGATAACTTCTTTTTGCTATAGAAAATTTGACTGATTCGCTTGATTTCCGTATAAAAAAGTTATCAAAAACAACTTTCCATTAAGAAATGTAAGCGACAATAACTTTTCCTTATAGAAAGTTTTGTTAGAGAATAGTTATCGATAGCAATTTTTCTAAAATGAAAAGTTGGTTTTGATAAAATTTTCATAACGAAAACTATAATCAGCGCAAAAGATCTTGGACTCTCACTGTCATGGGATTCTGTAACTTTTTTTCTATCGAACCGATATTGATAATTAACGAAAAATTTCGTTTGAATTACCGAAAGTGCTATTCTGTAACTCAAAGATATCGATAAAAGAAATCGATACATTTTAGCGACGAATGTCGGTAGAATGGCAAGTGTCAAAAAAAGATGCACATTATTTCAAAATGGAAAGCGCATAAGTAGAACATAAATAATTCCAAGTTTTCTTTTTTATTTATAATGTTTTTCATTTAAAAAAAAAAATCTCGTTGCCCTAAAGCAAGCATAGCTCCGCGACCTGCCCTTCTAAAGCGGGGTACACGCGATCAGTTTTGACTGTCGATTTTTCGGAAATATCGATAAGTGTCAAACTGTCCAGCAACCACAAAATATTTTGTGGTTGCCTGATGACTGACAAAAATGAACGGCCACACTGGCAAGCAACCGATTATTTAAGCAAAACTGACAGTCCAAACTGATCGTGTGTACCCCGCTTAACATTCCTTGAAAGTAACAAAAGATTGGGTGAAGGAAAATTTGCGGTAATGCACGGCAAGGAAAGTGCAAGAAGGATGTGGTTGGAGATCACAGAGGAGGCCATCAGCTGCCTTATTATTCTTCAGCCGGTTTATTGCTGTCTTTACCTCATCTTGGCCGGGTGGTATACATTCAATACCATCTTCTGCGATTGGATCTGTGGTATTTTTGACGTCTTCGCTGCTATTGGATACCAACAGTTTTGAAAAATGTTTTTTCCATATCCTGAGCACACTATCTGTATCAGTTACCAAATTACCTTGCTGGTCTCTACAGGAGGATGTGCCAGTTCCAAAGCCACCAGTTTGATGTTTCACTCTTTGGTAGAATTTTCGGACTTCATTCTGGTTCCTGCACATCTCGATCTTTTCACACTCCCGCTTTTCCATCTCTCTCTGTTTCTCCTCTCTCCTTTTCTCCCGATATTTCTCTCGTGCGCTACGCGTTGCTACGGATTGTAAAGTAGCCCCCCTATGTGCCACATTTTTCTCTTCGGTGCAGCACAACACTCCTGATGCCTTGATGGAGGTCTCTGGTATCCAAGTAATGATTTTGCGGCTGTTACATGGAGTGGGCAATACCTTGCCATTGCTCTGATATGTTATCGGGATGAGGAGTTTTTTGGTTAAGCAATTGGGCGAGTTAAGTGGAATATGCTATAATTGCAGCTTACCGATGTCTAACATTCGTGTTGTGTCTGTTCGTTCTTTGTTTGCTAAGTTAACCGGGTGCGTACCTTTGCAGCAACAAGGTAGTGGTCTGAGTCTATGTTTGCTCCTCGGAACGAACGCAAATTCAACACGCTCGATAAATGTCTTCCATCTATCACAACGTGAACAATTTGATTTCTTGTTTTCTGATCTGGAGACAGTCTGGTGCCCTTATGATGTCGAGATGTTGAAATCTGGTGCTGCAAACTACCATCTTTTGGCCGCTGCGAAGTCTATCAGCCTCATACCATTAGAAGATGGTTCACTGTGGTGACTGAATTTTCCGACTGTTGGCAGGAACACACAGACATACCTGTTTATCGCTCCAGTAAAAAACCAAATAAACTATATAAATACACATCAAAACCGTCAAACGAATAAAAATCGTGAAGTTACCGGGTTCGGACACGTTGTGACTATTCTGAACATCGTCATTTAACACGTATTTTTATTTGTTTTTAGTATCACAAAATTATTTATAAAAATCACTCAAGGCTGTGCCAAAACAAAAATCACTACAAATTAGTCCCGGTCCACACTAGCGTGAAATTCATTAAAAAATTTCATGAAATTAGGTGTTCTTAAATCGAATTCCCCACTACATAAATTTTATGATTTTACTCTACTATAGACGTCGATCTAGAGACGCATAATTTCATATCAAAATTTCAATGAAATTACTGTAGTGTGGCCCGGGACTTACGATAACCAACACAAAAATACACCTGTAGTGGGATTCTGTAACTCATTTTTGCTGTTACCGACAAAAATCGGTAAAATTAAATCGCAAAATTATGACTAAAAACATAAAGAGTTAACGATGAATAAAAAGTAGTCGCTAGCCTCTACCGACACAAACAGTGATGTCAACTTTTCTTTGTGTTCTTAGTAATAATTTTGCGATTTAATTTTGCCGATTTTTGTCGGTAACAGCAAAGTTGAGTTACAGAATCCCACTACAGTTAGTGCGATTCTCTAACACATTTTTTTGAGTTACCGACAATTGTCGGTAAAATTCGCAAACTGCACAAACTGTCATAATATCAGTGTTACCAGATCAGAAGTAATTGAACCAGTGTGGTGGTGTTCATTACTATTCAACACTGAAAGAAATTACTATGTATTAAACCAAAATGAACTTGGGTAATCCACCGCCAGGTGGCGGTACACCTCTCAGAGTCAAATAATTCAAAATGAAAATATAAAGTTAAATAAACAAAAAGAAAATCTAATGTTATTATAAAAAATATGCAGACGCAACTAAGTCAACTTAGAGATGAAAATGTTGAACTGGGAAATGCAGTGTGCCAATATATTAGCACCGAACAAAACAACACTACAGAACATGGTAGAACAAATACAAGGTAAAGTTAATACTACAACAAATACAACTCGAACAACAACCACAAAGGAATTTGTTTTTGTTTGTAACGTTACTGTCAGTTGTATTTGTAAACAAAACAAGGAAATGTCTATAAATTATTGGAATTTAAAAAACTAATAATTTTTCACATTTGGTTGAATATTTTGGAAAACATGAATGAAAACTCGTTAGATTTTCAATTTGAATGTTTCCATATCATTCCACTAAATGCATAACTTCTCGCAGAAAGTAGAATTCTTGCAAAAATGTTTGGGGTCGCTGGTAATTCATTGAAAAAAGAGAAGCTGCTTCAATCGTTTGCTTTTGAAAACAAAAAAGCACATTTTTATTAGGGTTTTATTATTTTCAAGTTTAACAAAACACCACACATATTAACAAATATTGTATCGCCTCTACAAGCGGGGATTTACTGCGCGGCTTATCGTTAGAACTTGGAGAAGGTTACATATCATTGATATGAAGAAGTCTTTCTGGGAAATAGTTTTTTTTATGAATAAATTTGTTCTTCAAAAATATATATCCCTAATATACATCGAACATAGAAATAAATACATAAAATGTCGTATGGAATTTGACACTAACACTACAACCCAGTTCAGTCAGCTGGGTATTGCTGCTACCTTTTCTTGTTCTACCATGACTACAGAAGTTCAAAATTGTTCTGAGAGTTCGGAATTACCTGAAAAGGAGAATCAAAATATTATCTTCGAAACCGACGAAGAAAAGTTAGAACGATACTCAAAAATCCACCACGAACTGTATTAAAGTGAATAGGAACAATTAGTTTTATTTCCGTTATAAAAGTACTAAACTCTTCCGTAATACATATATCTCAACTGATAATACTCCCTTCAAAAATTGGGCAAAACCGACCAGACCTAAACCTGGATATTCTGGATTTGGATAGTTAACAACATCGGGAGCACCGTTCTATGGAGGCTGCATAAAACGTTAACCTGTACCGAAAAATTTCTGGAGGAAAGTTTCGTAACTCCGGCGAAGACTAAATACCAAATTTCAGTCATTCCCATTGAATATTTTGGCTAAAACTTTCAAAATAGCGAAAATTGTAAGGGATCTTTCTAAGGGGGGTATATAAAAACATGGAACAATACCGGAAAATTTCAGGTGGGAAGTTTTATACCACCAACGGAGATGAAATAATAAATTTCATCCGTTTCGATGGGGTATTGATGACACAACCTTAAAATACCGAAAATCGGGAAGTACGCTTCGATGGGCGTTATTTGAAGAAAAGCGCTTATACTGATACAATTCTCTTCGGCAAAATTTTATACACCTATGGCAATTTAAATACTAAATTTCATTCATATCTGTGGTATATTGAGGCCACAACATTCAAAATACTGTAAATCGGAAGATACGGTCCTATGGGGGTATTTGAGGACGTCGACCTATACCGGCACATTTCGGCTGGAATGTTTCATACCTCTATCAAAAACTTAATACCAAATATTAGCTATTTTGGTGGAGAACGAGCTATATGTAGAAAATCGGGAGGTACCGTTCTATGGGGGCTATATGAAGACATGGACCTATACGGACAAATTTTAGGTGGAAGGTTTTATAACCTCAACGAAGACTAAGTACCATCTTGCAGCAATTTCCGTGTTATAATGAGGCTAAAACCTTCAATATACCGAAAATTAGGATATACCGTTCTATGGGGGTACCTCCCAAAACATGCGCGTATACCGACAAATTTCTGAGGGACATTTTTGTAGCCCAAAAAAATACTAAGTACCAAATTACAGCTACTTCGGTGAAGTAATGAGGCTACAAGATTCAAAATACCGATAATCGGGAGGTACCGTTCTTTCAAAACCTGTACCGACAAATTTCTGAGAGAAATTTTTGTAGCCCGGAAAAAAACTAAATATCAAATTTCAGCCATTTCGGTGGAATAATGAGGCTAAAACCTGCAAAATACCGAAAATCGGGCGGTGTCGTTCTATGGGAGCTATATGAAGACGTTGAACTATACCGACTAATTTCAGGTGGAAAGTTTTATACCCACAACGAAGGCTATGTACCAAATATTAGCCACTTCGGTGTTATAATGAGGCTAAACCCTTCAAAACACCGAAAATTGGGATGTGCCCTTCAATGGGGTGTACATTAAAGCGTGGACCGATACAGATAAATTTCTGGGAGAAAGTTTTGCATCCCAAAAGAGGACGAAATATCAAATTTCAGGCATTTTGGTAGTATAGTATGGGGACTATATGAGGGCGTGTGACCTATATCGACAAATTTCATATGGAATGTTTTATACCCCAAATGAAGACTAACCACCAAATTTCAGCCATTTCGGTGGAATATTGAGGCCACAACCTTCGAAATACCTAAAATCGGGAGATATCGTCCTATGGGGTTTATATCAAAACCACATTTAATGGTAGAAATATTTCTTAGCCTCTGGAAACACAAAATACAAACTTACAACCGATTCTGTGGTCAAATGGGACTAATACATTCAAAATATCTTAAAGTGACGCGTACTATATATTATATGGGGGCTATACCAAAACGTAGACCTATATAAACAAACTTTGGTAGAAAGATTTTTTAGCCTCTGGTGACACAAAATACAACCAATTCGGTGGTCAAATAGGACAAATATCTTAAAATTTCCTTAAAACGACGACGCACAATGTCGCGAGTTCATATAAACTGTGGCTAAAAATAGAAGGAGTTGTCGTAGGTGCATCAATTTTGGTACACGTACCTATTATTGACAATCTTCAGGACAAAAAATTGGGTTGGTCGGTCCACGTTTTGATATAGCCCCCATAGAACCGTACCTCCCGATTTTCGGTATTTTGAATGATTTAGACACAATGACCAACCGAAAGTATTCAAATTTTGTGGTTAGTCTTCGGCAGAGGTATCAAACATTCCAACAGAGAATTGTGGGCTTAGGTCCACGTTTTGATGTAGGCCCCATAGAACGGTACCTCCCGAGTATCGGTATTTTGAAGATTTTAGCCTCATTATTACACCGAAATTGCTGAAATTTGGTATTTGGTCTTCGTATGGGGCATTATACCTTCACCTTGAAATTTGTCTGCATAGGTCCACGCCTTCATATAGCCCCCATAAGACGGTACCTCCCGATTTTCGGTATTTTGGAGCTTTTAGCCTGATTTTAACGCCGAAATGGCTGAAAATTGGTATTAAGTCTCCGTTGGGGGACTTATAACCTTCCACCAGAAATATGTCGGTATAGGTCCACGTCTTCCTATAGCCCCCATAGAACCGTGCCTCCTCATTTTCGGTATTTTGAGTGTTGTGGCCCCAATATCCACCAGATATGACTGAAATTTGGTGTTTAGTCTTCATATTGTTTGTGAGCATATTGGATATATCAAACTCTTGTCTTTATATATGAGAAATTTCCTTAAAAAATTTTTTTTGACCGATTACTGGTAAAAAAAACTGTCAATTTTTTGTAAAAAATCGAATTTTGATTTTCGCAGTTCACAATTTTTTTAAAAATTTATTTTTTTAAAATTCTCTCGTTTTAAAGCAAGACTATTAGGTACTTAATAAGCCCACAAAAATATATGATGATCGGTTCATTCGTTTTCGCGCTATAGCCAACACCGCAAAACGATTTGTTAAAAAAGTGAGCTGGTCGCTGAAAAAGAGAAATGACACGTTCGTCTGCAAACCTCTGCAGCTGGGACCTTTATATATTTGAAGTACTCACTTTTTACTACTCATACACAGTGTTGCCGTTTTGGGCATTTCGGCCCAAATTTGGGCCGAATAAAAAATAATTTTTAATTTTGGGCCGATGGGCGGCCCAAATCCATTTTGGGCCCTTTTCATGCTAATAATTTTAAACAATATTTTATAAAATATCAAATATTAGTCTTTGGGCTATTATTACATGCTTACTTTTACTATTGGATGGATTTGAAAACGTAAAATAAAGCAATTTGGTGGCATTAAAAATATAATTTTTACATTAAAACTTAATGCCAAGAAGGTCCTCCTAGTAGCTTAATGGTCACTTTTAACTTTTAATTACCCGGATTTTGAAATATATTTTTCATGATACTTAAGTATTTGGTAAAGATTCATGCATTGTGTTCATAAATAAAAAAGTTCATAATGAATTGGTGGCAACGGAATCATGCCAAGCTAGAGGGTTTTTTTCTATTTTTGTCATATATTTTACCTATAATTAACAACCTTAAGAATGAATTTCAAGCAGATAGTTCAGGTTTATCCAATATATATCCAAGTATCAACACAAATTGTCTTTTTTTTATAAAAAAAAAAAATAAATGAAAAAGAGCATCAATATATTGACATTGACTACAAAAATAAAACGTACCAGCTCGAAACTTCATAAATATTTGTGGGCACAAAAGCAGACAATTACATTCATGCAGTCTTACTTAACGGAAAATGAAAAGTTTGAAATAAAATTTGCTGTTTTGGAGTTTTATATTAAATTACTAGATCAAAATAATAAGAGAATAGACTATAAAAGTTATCGAAATACCATCCAATAGTAAAAGAAAGGGTGCCACCGTGGTGCACTGGTATGCACGCCCGCCTTGCACGCAGAAGGTCGGGGGTTCGATTCCCCGGCCAGGCAACATCAAACATTTTTCAACGGTGGCAAAATACCCCTCAGTAATGTTGGCGACATTTTCTGAGTATTTCAGCCTTGAAAAACTTCTCCACAAGTGGTGTCTTAGGACACGCCGTTCGGACTCGGCAATAAACAGTAAGGTCCCATATCATTGAGCTAAATATGAATCGGGGTGCACTCATTGATATTAGAGAAGTCTCCCTTGTCCCGTATGGGATGTTGTGGAACAATGTTGTTGTTGTTGTTATGTAATTAATAATGGCCCCTAAACTACTAAATACAATAACCACATATAAGGAAACCTCAAACGAAGTTTTCCCTATTATTACATTTTCCCAGACTCGGTGAAACTATACTTTCTTTCATCTCAAAGAACAAATCTTATTTTATTAGTTTTGATTCTTCGACCTTTTTTATTTTTAATTTTGGGAAAAAGTTATTTAAGCTTTTTTACTTTTAATTTTGGGAATAAGTTATTCAAGCTCGGCGACCTCGAGCTTGAATAACTTATTCCCAAAATTGAACACATCTTATAATACCTTTGGAATTTTTGTTGTTTAAAAATAGTGCATATTCTTGAGGTAAGTGGCTATCTGCGAGACCATCTTTTTGTAAAAGCGTTTTGGGGTGCCAACGATAGCTCGAAAACGGATGGGCCGATCATAGTATATTTTGGTAAGCGTCTTAGGAACCTAATAAAACAGAATTTAAAAAAAAAATTGAGCTGTCAAAGTCAAAATTTCGATTGTACCGAAAAAAATTTACTGTTTTTGTCAAAAAATTGGGCAAAATAATTTTTTTAATCTGTCTCGCTTAAAGGCAAGCGTTTTATGTATTTAATAAGCTCACATGAATAATATGTTGAATTTGCTGGAAAAGGTAATACGAGATGCAAATGTCAAAAGAAATGGCACAATTTACACCAATAGTCACATGTTACTTGCCTATTCTGATGACATAGACATCATGGGACGATCAGTAAAGGAAGTAACTGATACCTTTAGGAAGGTCGAAGCAGAATCTGCGAAAGTGGATCTGGCGGTAAACGGCGAAAAGACCAAATTGATGGTGTCGACGCGCAAAGCGTCCATAGAGCTCGGACCAACTGTGGAAGTTGGTACCTAAAATTTTGAGGTAGTTAAAGACTTCGTCTACCTCGGCACTGCCATAAACACAACAAACAACATCAGTTGTGAAATAAGAAGAAGAATTGTATTGGCCAACAGATGCTACTATGGTCTAAGTAAGCAAATTAAAAACAAAGCCACATCTCGTCAAACAAATATAACACTATACAAAACGCTGATTCAAAAACGCCTTTTCGAGAAACACGCACTTAAAGTTTATATGCTACATTCAAATTACAATAAATTGTTGCCTTCCAATCATTATATCTCAGACAATTTTTGCGACATACTACCTTTACGTAAAAATAGACAATATTTTTTCGATTTTTCTTAAAGTAATAAAAGGTATCTATGAGAAATATATATTTTTGTTTTAATTTTTAATGTTGGGCCGTTTTAGGTCGTTTTGGGCCGTTTTTAGGAAAATTTTGGGCCGAAAAAATTTTTTTGAACGGCAACACTGCTCATACAGCAAAAAATATCGATATACACTTTTATACAATTTTTTTCCCACTCCACTCAATTTAAAATTTGCTTCAGAAAATTAATAAACTTAGTAATACATGTTTGGGTAAATGTAAACACCATATGATTAATATTTACATGCAAACAAAAGTATAGCCAAGTTTATTACATCCCAAGAGAACTTAGGAACCATTTTTGCAGCGACTGTTACTTTTAAATTTTAAATATTAACGCATAATATAATTTATTAATTTTAGAAAAAAACACACAAAAATACGTATTAACTAAAATTGTCGGATTTAAATCCTCATATAGCTAAAACTACTTCACGTATCAGTACCAAAATTCAGATTCTTCTTAATTAATATGTTTTCTATCACTCCCCATCAATAAATTTGTTCAGCGAAGTATTTAGTTTTTACCATTTTTGACACTGTGCGACGCGTCACGCGTCACTTTGTATGGAGGCTATACGAAAACGTGGACCTACATAGCCCGCTTTCAATACCAAAAGTCCTACGTACATATAATAGATTCTACCAAAATTTCATCCACCTACTTCAATCCGCTAGAGTGATTTCCACAGACGGACAGACGGACGGACATGGCTATATCGATGTTTGTGGGGTCTATAATGATTATTTCGAGTAGTTACAAACGGAATGACAAACTTAATATACCCCCATCCTATGGTGGAGGGTATAAAAATTCAGCTGAGCCCGGCTGGGATTCGAACCTGGGTCGTCGCCAACTAACAATGTTGCTCACATCTCAGCGTTCTGAACCACAATCCACTTAAAAATCTTTCGATGTGAAAGACATATACAGTCTACGACGGAAAAAAACCATTGGCTGTAATATGAATGTAATATAGTCTTTGGAAATAAAAAAGTTTCAATTTGAAATTCACAAATGCAAATTTGCCATCTTGGATGTATAAATAGGGGCTCCAAATGGCGAAAATTATCTAGCAACAACAATATCTAATATGCCGGATGTTACTCTTATGTTACACGCTAAAACTTTCATACGAAACTTTTCCATTATTTTGGCGTTTATAGATCGAGTTCAATACAAAAGTTATTTTATGAAATTACTGTAATGGGGAACTCGACCTAAGAACGCCAAAATAATGGTAAAGTTTCGTATGAAAGTTTCAGCGTGTAACATAAGAGTTAGCCTAACCAGCTAACGAAACGATCGTAGCATAGCGGTTGATAGCTGTGTTCCTTTACTTACCTGCGGTTACCATTTTTACCATTTGTTACCATTTTTAAACTGCAAAGCGTTCCTTAACCCCGAAAAGTGGCAAAACTGGAAGCAATTTTTAAGAGAGTGAGAGTGGAGAGATCGAAAATGGCTTTCTCTTCTACCACAGGCTACCAGGAAAATTTCTGCAGGTAAAAAATGGCAGAACTGATTTTTCGACTTTTGTTTGACGATTATTTTATGAAAAAGAAAATGGACGAAAAACAGAAGAAAAAGTCGAACGCTGACAAAACTAAATTAAAAACTGTAAAATAAAAGACGAAAATTGATTTTTATACCCTCCACCATAGGATGGGGGTATATTAAGTTTGTCACTACGTTTGTAACTACTCGAAATAATCATTGTACACCCCACAAAGTATATATATTCTTGATCAGCGTGCAATTCTACATCGATATAGCCATGTCCGTCCGTCTGTCCGTCTGTCTGTCTGTCCGTCTGTCCGTCTGTCCGTCTGTGGAAATCACTCTAGCGTCCGAACGGATTGACGTAGGTTGATCAAATTTTGGGAAAATATGTTATATTTACGTAGGACTTTTGGTATTGAAAGCGGGCTATGTAGGTCCACGCTTTCGTATAGCCCCCATACAAAATGACGCGTGACGCGTCGTCGTTTTAAATAATTTTTAAGATATTTGGCCCATTTTACCACCGATTTGGTTGTAATTTGGTACTTTGTGTCTCCAGAGGCCAAAAAATATTCCTACCAAAGTTGGGTTATATAGGTCCACGTTTTGGTATAGCCCCCATATAAGGCCCCATATAAAGTACACGTCATTTTAATATATTTTGAATGTATTAGACCCATTTGAACACAGAATTGGTTGTAATTTGGTGTTTTGTGTCTTCAGACGCCAGAAAACATTCCTACCAAAGTTGGGTTATATAGGTCCACGTTTTGGTATAGTCCCCACATAAGACCCCTTATAAAGTACGCGTCATTTTAATATATTTTGAATGTATTAGATCCATTTGACCAAAGAATCGGTTGTAACTTTTTATTTTGTGTTTCCAGAGGCTAAGAAACATTTCTACCATCAAATGTTTATATAGGTCCACGTGTTGATATAGCCCCTATAATACAATATCTCCCGATTTTCGATATTTTGAACGTTTTAGCCTCATTATCACACCGATATGGCTGAAATTTGGTATTTAGTCTTCTTTAGGCGTATAAAACTTCCCCCAGAAATTTGTAGGTATAGGTCCACGCCATCATATAGCCCCCATAGAACGGTACCTTCCGAATTTCGGTATTTTGAAGGTTGTGGCCACATTAATCCACCGAAATGCCTGAAATTTGTGGTGGAGGGTATAAAAAGTTCGGCCCGACCGAACGTAACGCTTTTCTTACTTGTTTATGTTTCTTTTTGACATTGCTGCCAGATCTAACATTTTTCCGTTCCTTTACTTTTCTGGTAAATATGTTCATGAGAGAGCAATTTTGAGCAATTTTGACACTTTTCTCTTTTACCACCCTTACCATTAAAAAAGTAAAGGAACAAAGCTGATGTGTGTGTAGGACTTCGCTAGATATCAATTTTTCAATTGCTCTGTTCCAGAACCTGCAAGAAGTTACTATTTTTTACCACGATAACATTTTTTCCTTTATGTTATCGGAAAAAATAGTAAAAAATAGTAGATTCTTGCAGTACTGGAACAGACCAAATGTAATCTCCCTAGGTCATAAAAATCTCGATTAATTAAATTAAAAAAAAAACAAGACTGAGTTGTTGCTGTGCTCTTTGCGTGACCTGGGGCTAATTCTCGCACACGTGATCGAGTTATTTCGATCGATATTTTCAATATATGGATAACGGCATCCGTTATCGAATACACTTTCGTGTTTTTGCCCGCCACACATTTGCTGTCGAAATAATTATTTTTGTGGCATAAAACGAACTTTAATGGAACATTTATTTATTTAAATACATATTTATTACAATTAACAATTATAATAAACTTATAACTAGAAGTTAATGAAACATTTTGCAATAAAACTAATCACAATCACATACTAATGACTTTTTTCAATAAATTAAAAATATATTATACTAAGTATATTATAAAATATATTATATTAATATTATATTAAAAATTAAAAATATATTTTCCAATGCCAAAATGCGATTTTTATATTTTTACATCGTGGAATTTATTTGTCACAATTTTCTATTATTTTATACAATTTTCATCTGTTCATTTCATTTTACGAGAAACTTGCCACACAACAACTTGTTTGTCTGTAAGATTCTGTGTTTGTTCCAGAACTGCAAGAATCTACTAATTTTTACTATTTTTCCGATAACATAAAGGAAAATATGTTATCGTAGTAAAAAATAGTAGCTTCTTGCAGGTTCTGGAACAGAGCACATACATATGTTTTCACCGTTCGATAACCGTACGTATCGATAACTTTTTAAAATATTTTCGATCGTATAAAGCGGGGTACACTAGAGCTGGCAAACCATCGATATTCCCAACATTAGATATTATCGATATAATAGTTTAAAATATCGATTACTATCGATATTATCGGTAAGCTGTCAACACCATTAATTTGGAGATGAAAATGGCGGAAATGTCAATGCTTTTCTTGACATTTTGCAGAAGTAGTTCACAGAAATGCAAAGGAGAATAAAAAATTGCTTTTATCTTATAAAAATATTAAAAAAATACATTTTACTATTTGAGTGCAAGTCAAGCTTAATCTCATATTTGCATTTAAACGAATTCATCAGTCACACTTATTCTTGAGCTCGTGTCGTCATAAAATTGGGGAAGAGTTCTTTGCTTTAATGCAAAGAACTAAGAGAACTGATGAGTCCAAGTGGCGTTGGACGAAACTAGTATTCTCTGCCATCCCCAAAAGTAATCAATTTTAACTACTCCCACTTTAAACTTGTTGTTTTTTAAATTTGAAAACAACAAATATGAGATTAAGCTTGACTTGCACTCAAATAGTAAGTAAAACACACATCTCAACAAAACTGCCAAAGTGAATCTAAAAATACATTTTACCTTTCCGAAAAATATGTATTTTCTCACACACACAAAACCGAAAAGCAGCGAAATTTCTATTTATTTTAATGAGCTTTGTGTTGGGGTTTTTTGTTCCGATAATATCGATAGGCAAAACTATCTATCGATATTTAATTTTTAAAAAACAATCGATTTTATCGATAGTGCCATCGATTTTTTGCCAGCTCTAGGGTACACACTGATTTGACTGTCGATTTTTCGGAATTATCGATAACTGTCCAGCAACCACAAAATATTTTGTGGTTGCCTGATGACTGACAAAAGTTAACGGCCACACTGGCAAGCAACCGATTACACTGTGAACCAAAATTTTGGGGGGTGGAAAATTCCTTGTGGGGGTGATAGCCCTTGATGAGTATATTCAGAACCCCAAAGGGCAGATCCGCCATGAGTCGAACTTTTGAGTTATGCCGTGATGAATTTTTCACTGGATACCCTATAAGCCGTCAGAAACTAGCGGTATATCTTTGTTCGCAGTTATTCTAGCTTATTTTTAAGAAGACATGTCTGCAGTCAAATCTAATGAGAATCTTTTTCGTACAACATTTCGATCTTCTAACTCGCTTCCTTTCATGTCCTTTTCGTCCTTTATTTTAAGAGCCGCTATAAAAGTACCATAAGATGATAAGATGATTTTGTCGCGTTTTCATAGTCATTTTTTACATTTACCTCTGTTTGCTCAGAAAAAACTGTGTTTTGTGTTTTTGAATGTTCTGCAACGAATATACAAAAAACAAAATATAGTCTTTTTCTGAACAAAAACAGGGTAAATGCACAAAACGACCACGAAAAC